>NC_139025.1:126400672-127013237 GCF_964662115.1 Mustela nivalis
TACCCTTTTGAGTTCTTAGTCCCTTTCATTGTCATTAAACTATTTGACAACTCTGTACAGTGTAGAATAATCCTAGTAATGTAAATTATTTTTTAAGATTTTTAAAATTTATTTTGGTGAGAGAGAGCGAGCCCAAGCAGGAGGAACAGAAGGCGGAGGCAGAAGGAGAAAGAGAATTTCCGCTGAGCAAGAAGCCCAATGCAGGATCAATCCTAGGACCCTGGGATCACAGTCTGAGCCGAAGACAGCTGCCTCACCAACTAAGTCACCCAAGCACCCCCGTAAATTATTTTTGATAATGGAAATGGAAATGAATTTTGTCTGGTGGAAGGCAATGACTGCCTCCCATGGGTGCTAACCATTTTTTAATTTATTTATAAGTTAATTTCAGCATTTTGGATGGCCTATGTGTGTACATTGTTTGAATTCTCCTTTGAACTGGTTGTAGCATTTTACTGGTTCCCTCATTAAATGAGTCAAATATAATCCTTAACACATGTTTATTAAAAAAAAAAAATTAGTTGGGTCCCTAGTATCCTCCAAAAGTACTGTTTGCGGGGTGTGTGTGTGTGTGTGTGTGTGTGTTTGATTCATTATGAGCCACAAACTTAAACAAATTTCCTATGTTTCAATCACCAGAGTCATTAGCAAGAGAGCGTCAATTCAAGTTGACCCAACTCTAGTAGACTTTGAAAGCTTTCTCCCTTTCTAATATGACAAGATTTTCCAAGACCATCACACACATCCCCTAGCCCAGCCCTGGAACCAGCCATTTCTCCAGTACAGCCTGGTTCCTTTCAATGAAAATGGTATTTAAATACCATACTTTTCAGGCCAAAGGTGCCCTTGCTACTTGGTCACTGTTTTCAATTATTTTCAGTTGTTAGATACAATATATCATAACATACTGATGTCTCTGATTCAAATTAAAAACTACAGGGTCGGGGCGCCTGGGTGGCTCAGTGGGTTAAAGCCTCTGCCTTCGGCTCAGGTCATGATCCCAGGGTCCTGGGATCGAGCCCCACATCAGGCTCTCTGCTCAGCGGGGGGCCTGCTTCCTCCTCTCTCTCTCTGCCTGCCTCTCTGCCTACTTGTGATCTCTGTCAAATAAATAAATAAAATCTTTAAAAAAAAAACTACAGGGTTTTTTACTTAATTACATCAACCTTTCCTTCCAACCATGCCAGAAACCTTATTTCTCATTGCAATTATCCATTTGATTTAACCCCATGATACCTACACAACAGTCTCAAAATGACAATACTAATATTAGCACCAAAAACACGATCCTTGAAAACAGGTAAAGACTTTTATATTTCTTTCTATCCTTAGAGTACATTCTACCAAGAAAAAGTGGTCAAATTACTGTGTTTTAGAGTGACCAACCTTTCTTTATGAGTGGTTATTCTACTTCCTGTGAACCCAGATTCATTTTATTTATTTATTTATTTATTTAATTTTTTAAAGTTTTTTTATTTGACAGAGAGATAGAACACAAGTAGGCAGAGCAGCAGGTAGAGGGAGAGGAAGAAGCAGGCTCTCTGCCGAGGAGGGAGCCCAATGTGGGGCTCAATCCCAGGACGCTGGGATGATGACCCAAGCTGAAGGCAGTTGTTTAAGTGACTGAGCCACCCAGATGCCCCTCATTTGTTTTATTTTTTACTGTTAGGGATATTTTTTAAATTTAGCTTTGCTTGGAATCATGCCTATAGCCATACCTTTACTTTTTTTCTAGGCATACATCTTAGATTTCATATTAGGTTAGATTAAATTAGATTTCATACACATATAAAAATGTGTGTGTGTGTGTGTGTGTGTGTGTGTGTGTATTGCCCCCCCCCCATCATGTTCTTCTTTCTCTCTACTTGGTTGTGTACTTTTGGTCTTCAGGCTTTTGGTGGAAAGACCACATTTAAACTCTTTTCTCTCATCTTGTCCTTTTAAAAACATTGGACATCCAACCCCTAGTTAAACCTTTATCCTAAACCACTGTAATACGTTCATATATTTTGACAACAGGAGGAACAGCTATACCATGGATTTGATCCTTGCCCCAAGACTGTGGCTTTTAAAAACATTGGACATCCAACCCCTAGTTAAACCTTTATCCTAAACCACTGTAATACGTTCATATATTTTGACAACAGGAGGAACAGCTATACCATGGATTTGATCCTTGCCCCAAGACTGTGGCTTAATTTACCTTTGTCTCTCTATTTTATTTTTCACTGGTTGGGGGTTCAGAAGCATTTGCATATCCATACACTTCTAGATTCTCTCTATTCTATTCATCCCTAAACACATACCAGCCAAGTTTTTCCAATTTTGCCTCTTTCCTGAAATTTTTGCTAGACGCAGCCACAGGCACCAACATTCATGCTACTAGTGTTCTGTTTCCTAACTTTATAGTTACAGGTTTATTAGGTGTTGATATGTTTCTTCAAGTTACCACAAGAGTCACTTCTACCAAATGTCTTTCCATTACGTAACACATATGGTCATCTTTGCAAACTCCTCTGTATCAGGGTAGGACTTCTGGATCAATTTCTGGACCAATGAGGACCGGGTAAGTTAAAAATAACTCTAAAATCTCAGAGGCCTAACAGAACTGAAGTATATTTTTTATTCTGTTACAGGGCCAAAATAAGTCAAGTGGGTTTTGCCCTAGGTTCACTTAGGCACTCAAGCCAATGAAGGCTTCACTTCAGTGATGTTCCTATAATCATTTCAGCCATGGAACTTAAAGCTCCTGCTGGAGATGTCACATGCAATATCTGTTCACATTTCATTGGCCAAAGAAGGCACGTGGCCACACTCAACATTCAAAGGGATGGAGAAATACAGTCCTACCAAATGTCCCGAAGAGAAAGAGCATCCCTAATAACCACAACATCCATATCTGGCTCTTATACTGTAAATCCCCTCTGTGTAACCTTATCTAAGAACACGACGCATGGCTCCATTTATGTTAGTGACTCTTGTTTTTGTCTCCCTCCTAGACCTATTCTACCATCTATGAACAACTGTCTCCTCAACATTTCCACCTGGACATCTCAGAGGCTCCTCAAACTCACTTAGCATAAAAGATCAAAATCAGGAAAATCTTCCTGAAATGTTGTCCGACTCATGGCATCACCATCCTCCTTAATCTCCCACATTAGGGGTATGAGATGTTTTTGACTCACGCTCCCTTACTCTGACTGCACCTAATAAATCAGCAAGTTCTGTTAATTCTATTTAAGAAATCATGCCATCCCCACTGGTGCCACTCTCTAGTTTCAATGATCATCACCCGAGTCTCCATGGATGGCTTTTCTTTGTTCTTCCTGCCTCCAGTCTTACCTTCCTTGACTCTGGAACCAGAATAAGGTTACTAAAGTATAAATGGATTATTGAGAGCAGGGATCTCTGTTTTATTCAGTGATGACCACAAAAGCCTAGCTAGACAATTGATCCATATTTGCTGAATGAGTGAATGAATGAATGAAAGATATCACTCCTCTGCTCAAAACCCTTCAGTAGCAACTCCTTGTCTTAATAAAACTCCTTGGTTTGAATTTCCAAGGCCCAACAAACCTTGTACATGGCTGACCCAGTCTTTGCCCATTTCCTCACTCTATCTCTAGCTGCTCCTGCCACAGCCTCTACCATCCAGCCATATTGAGTATCTTTTAACTCCTGGAATTCAAGTTTCTGTTCATGTTGCTTTTCTTTTCCCAAACACCCTCTTGGTTCGTTCATCTGATTCTTGTTCATCCCTAAGCCATCACCTGATATTAGCCTCTTCTGAGAGGTCTTTATTGATTTCTATAGATGGGGCTGGATTCTCTGCTGTAGAAGCAGAGATCATGTGTGTCTTGCCACCACTGCATTCTCTGCAACTGGGCCACAGGAGGTGTTGAAAACAATGTTTACTGAATGAACATGAGGTTGTGGGGAGAAATCCATAAGCAGCAGCTGCACAAGGATCAAAATGGAAATGAGTGTCTGCAAGAAACGAGACGGAGGAGGAAACAATGTCACTGAAGATCAGCTTGACAGTTCATCAAACACTTCCTGCATATGTGCCAAGCAGAGGACAAGACGACTGGATGTCAGCTCTTATTAATAGGACTATGCAAGCAGGGACTAATGGACCATTCATTCATTAACTCATTCAGCATATCGAGTCTCTACCAGGATCCAGATGCTATAAAAAGTGGTGTGGTTGCCAACAAGGATAGATGCAGACTCTCCTCTCTGGTCAAGGTCCAGTAAAATCACCCAGACTCTACTTCGACTGCCCACAATCTGGTGTATTTTAGGGAACGACCTTGACCTGGGAAAGGTCCTTTGTCTTTATATTTTCAGAGATCAGTACTGCTGCAGTTGTTCTCCAAGACCCAATTCCAAATGTTAGTACAGAACCAAATTAGTTTGGGGACATGGACATCAAGATATGATTCTAGTCCATAGAAAACCCTTCTATTTAGATTTCCAAAACTTTCAGCTAAATTCCAAATAAGCAATGAACACTCATTCTTAGTGACTACAGAGCTATTGATACTTTGGGGCAGAATAATTTAAATTCCACTTTGATTCCATGAACTTAGGCCCTAGAATAGGGAAAAACAATTTTGAATATCAGAAACCAACACAGAAAAATTAGGTTTGTTAACCATGGATCTGAGTACTCAGGCAGATTATAAGTCTAACAATGAAAAACTGTTGAAACCATAAAAGCTAGTTAGTCTTTTAAAGTGTATCTTATGAAACAAAATGCATCACATATTAGTAAATGAGATAGGTGAATGGGTCTGAGTATATAATGGGCTAAATGCAAATGCAGGGCAACACAGGGGCAAAAAATACAACAAACGATGGCTAGAGTTGTCATAAATTCAGTAATTTCTCAAAGGAATTGGAGTCTAGGAATCCATGTCTGTGGCCTCTACACATTTCAAAACACAGTTGATCACATTTAACTGTATTATCCTCCTATATAACAGCAAGAAACAATGACACATTTGTTACTTTTTAAAAAATGCCTAAAATGAGAATCTAAAATTTCAAATAAGTCTTAGAGGGTACTTGTGTAGGCCTGCTATTTCCCAGTGAGGAAAAAAAGAAAAGCTCACAAAAGGTACAAAATGAGATAACTACCATGAAAAGAAAAAAGATTCACCAATAAACACAGTCACTGTGTTGTTCAGTTCCCATGAAAGGTCAGCTTTTTCCTTTACATTTCACTTCAAGCTCATCTTTAGAAATTAGCCTGTTCTGCAGCCTTCAAGCTGTGTCATTATACTACCTCTAGATGGTTTGTATGTCCTTTCTTTATACAGCATAACACTTAAACCTTCTCAAATCTGTTTCTTCCCATATAAAACAAAACAAATAAAATAGACTTACTAATGTGTATGGAAGCTTATTATATCCCCGCTGACTACACTTAGGGGTCGACAATTCATAATCAGAGAACAGAACTCTGATATTCAGAGTATCCCAAGGTTGGGTAAGAAAACTTTGTTAATACTTCAGAAAATGAATGAAGGGCGCCTGGGTGGCTCAGTGGGTTAAACCTCTGCCTTTGGCTCAGGTCATGATCTCAGGGCCCTGGGATCCAGCCCAGCATCAGGCTCTCTGCTTGGTGGAGAGCCTGCTTCCTCCTCCCCCTCTGCCTACTTGTGATTTCACTCTGTCAAATAAATAAATAAAATCTTAAAAAAAATAAAATAAAAACACTTTCTAGAAAATCAAGTGACCAAAAGTAATTTGAAGAGAAAATCTGAACATCCCATTATTGAAATAAAATTAGGAATTAAAAATCTACCATTCCAAGAACACCAGGCCCAGAACCTTTTACAGGTGGATTTCTTCAAAACTTTCAAAAACATGTAATCCCTATAATATGACAAAAGAAGAGCAGCCCAACTCATTTACAAGAATAGAACAATGTTTTCTATTTCTTGGGCAATTCAGTCCTAAAGCCATGAAGTGGAGCAGAGCAAGATATATGTGGGGGAGGAGTGAAAGACAAGGGCCCCAGGAGGGAGCTGGAGCCCAAGAATTGAGAGGTGGGTGTATGCCCAGAGAAAGGCAGCTCCTGTGGGATGTGAGCTCAGCACAGGGGAGCAGAAGGCATCCCCCATATGGGAAGGGGTAGCAGCCACAATTACAGACGGGTTACTTATAGGGGGGATTGGTAAAATCAAGATTGTAAGGATAATAGAATCTGAGTTACTCATTGTTGGAGAGAAGATAGGTACAAATATAGAGGGGGTGAAACTAGAAAAACACTATGGTGTTAGAATGGGAATGATGTTATAAATGTAATCTCAACAGTTTTCATTAGATAATAGATCTGGAAAGTAAAGAAGTGCTCAGAATGATGGGAGCATGCTGAAGACACACAAGTCAGCTTAAAAAGGTTCTCATTGGCCAAATCAGAGATGATTTGAGTATCAAAAGACATAACGATAGTAAGAGATTATAACTCATGTGTCTACACAGATAGAAAGAGACAACGAATAAATTGAAAAATTGGTGAGGACTATTTACAAAGTTTCAAAGTATCTCCCCACATAACTCACTCATTTATTGCAAAGGAGTATAGATAATTTTAGAGGAGGGGAATGGTAAACAAAACAAAACAAAACCTTCTTTAATCAAAGTGATCAAAATTAGCAAACAACAGGACAAATTGAAATTTTGTGCTGCTGATAGGATTCAAAAAGAAAAACACAGAATCACTTCTATGGTATTCCTGCTGAAGATGCGTAACTTGAATCTGAGCATAAAGCAATAGCAGACAAATTACAATTGCAGATGTTCTACAAAATAACAGCCTGTAGTCCTCAAGTGTCAAGCTCATCAAAGTCAAAGGACTGAGGAACTGTTTGCAGACTGAAGGAGACTAAAGAAACATGATAACTAATGTGCTTAAATAGCTGGTGGGGGAGGGGATAAAAATTCCTTGCACTGTGCTTACCACTCTTCTGTAAGTATGGGTATAAATTTTAAAAAAGTGTAATCTCAAAGCCAATAATGCAATACAATGTAAGAAAATTATAGGCTAATTCCCCTTATGACCCAAAACATACAATTTATAAATTTTTAGCAAATAAAAAAAAATAATTGTTTTAAAATGTATCATCCACAAGAAGGATTTGTCCCAGGATTGCTAGGTATCAGAAAAACCTACCAGTGTTACTACACTAAACTACATTAAAAAGTATACTGAAATTGCGGAGTAAAAACAAAAATTTAATCATCTAGCAGTTTAATAAAGAATATGATACAACTTTAAAAAAAAAACTACTCATAATTTTTCCAAACATCTTTAAGCAAGCTAGGAACAGGCGGGATATTTAAAAATACAAATAAGGATATTTATGGGAAAGAAAACTGAAACCAAACATAGTTAATACAATATCTTAAAAATTATTTTTTTTAAATCAGGAACATTCTTGAGGCCTGATGTTGCCACTCCTTTTCAAGAATGCATTGCAGTTCCAAGCCAATGCAGATAAGTCAAGACCAAAATGAAAGCTGTAAGAATTGAAAAGGATAAAAAACCCTTACGTTATGATGCTATAGAATTAAAATGGCATGGTATTGGCAAAGGAATAGGAAATCATATAAATCAATTTAGTCCCTGCCAAAATTTATATGTATGTGAAATATTGTATATAATAGAGAGCATATTATAAATCAGTGTGGATAAACGATGAGAAGTTGGTGCTAGGCAATCCATATAGAAAAAAATGAATATTATATCCATACCTCATATCATATGCAAAAACAGATTTAAAACATAAATGTGAAAGTCAAACATTTTTAACACTTACTAGGATTAAGGAGACTTTTTTCTAAAGCCCTACACAAAAAATATAGCCCTTAAAAATAAAACATTGATGATTTTGACACATTAAAACTAAATCATCTGTATGACCAAAAAAAAAAAAGTGAAATGTGATAAGACGTTTGCTCTAGATATAACAGACAATAGATTAATATGCAGAACATATAAAGAAATCAAACAAATGAATCAAAAATAGAAAAAGTCTAACAGATATAAAATTTGATGGCAAAAAAAAAAAGATAATGTCACTAGTAAACTAGAGATGCAAGTTAATACTATAGCAAATCATCACTACATAACCACAGTAGGGCTGGAAGGGTTGATTTTCGCAAGGGCGGGGTCAGTGAGAAAGATCTCTACAATGTTGGCAAATTGTAATTTAACACAAGCTCCAGAGCAATCTGGCAATGCCCCATGATCTATTTATTTCTGACTAGAGAAACTTGCATGTGCCTAAGGAAGTGCTATACACTGCAGGCAAATTGCAAAAAATTGGAAAGGGCCTGTCCAACCATTAGGAAATGGATAAACTGTTAATTTTTCTCCACCTGAAGGAACAACTATAAAGAACAAATCAGATGTTTGTGGCTGAACAAGGTGAGTTAAAACAGCAAGTTGCAAGAGTATAGTATAATACGCCCTATATTAGTCATAGAAGCTCACAAAATACTACATATTGTTCATATATGTATGTGGGGGGTGGGTAAAAGTGTTAAGTCATACCATGGGGGTGAGTAAAAGTGTTAAGTCATACCATGGAATGATGTCCACAAACTTTTGACCATCTGGGAAGGGTAAAAAGAAAAGACAGAGGGCTTCATCTGGCCTATAATGTTTTACATTTTAAAATCTGAGGGCACTTTGGCAGGCTCAGGAGAAAAACATGCAACTCTTGATCTCAGAGTGGTGAGTGCAAATCCCATGTTGGGTGTAGAGACTCCTTAAAATAAATAAAAATTTGAAAAAAGTAAAAAAAGATCAAATCTGAAGCAAAATGGTAATTCATTAAAGGTCAGTTGTTAACATCTCTATGGAAAAGTATAGGAGTGGGAAAAGAGATCTGTTTCAAATGGAACTGATAGTTGGTTCTGGTTTTGACCGTACGGGTGAAAATACCAGTGCTAAAACACTCCAGAAGGGGATTCAGTCAGTGAGGTAAGGGACCAGTAAGCAGGATGCTCAGTTACAAGGTAATTTATACACTGAAATAAAATGCAAACCAAGAAAAAATGCCTTCAAGGACCAATTATATTCCACTGATGAAATAAATGCAAATTCTAATTCAAGAGAATGAAATAAAACACAATAACCTATCACATTCTTCTATACTGCTACAAACCCACCATAGACCCTTCTAGGGGTCATTTAGTCCAGGGTTGATCAAATCCACTTTTGTTGTTGTTAGCTAAAGTTAAATTCTCTCATTTCAGCGTTAATTTGTAATAGCTTTTCAAACAATCACTTATTCACCCACTGAATAATTATTTGTCGAATCTGAGGACTATAAACAGCATTTTGCCAGAGGCTATGGGAACACAATGGGAGGAGACTAGGAGCTCTTTTCTTTGGACTCATTTAATCTATGTAACAAACTATGATATAGTTACTGTTTTTCCCATTTTATAGGTAAAATGAGACTCAAAGAACTTAAAATCTACCCCAAAACACTATGCTGACATAACATCAGCCCTAATACAAATTCTGTTTGTCAGACAACCTCAAAACCCATACCCTTTCACTATAGTTAGCTCTCAAGCCCAGAATAGGACTTTTGTCTGTCCTGCTCTGCTCATATGGGCTGTACTCACAATATACCAGGAGTTACATTTTTCCAAGCACCAGACAGTAGAGTCGGGCTAGAAGAATACTGATACAACTTTTGAACCAGTAACTCCTACTCTGTGATTGAGAAGATAATGACAGAAAACCTGAGAACAAAACAAAACAAACAACAAACAAAAACTTTACTGTAGACCCAAGATTAAAAAATAAATTTAAAAAGTTAAGGAACAAAGTTAACAACTAAAATCCTCCACACCAGGCATTTGTACCAAGAACTTTGCATATACTTCTAAAATCTAATTACCACATTATCACACATAGCATGGGCATCATCAGCTCATTTCACAGGTGAGGAAATATCTGTATACAAACAACATGCCTAAATTAACAGAGCTAGTTACATGAAGCCTGGATCTGAACCAGGTAGTGATTCCCAAGTGGGCATGGTTAATCACTAACAGTTTTATCCAATTTTTTTGTACCCAATGAGAAATGTATTTTCTTCCTTTTCCTTTTTAAAGATTTTATTTATTCATCTGAGAGAGTGAGTGAGCGAGCGAGCGAGCACAAGCAGGGGGAGAGGCAGAGGGAGAAGCCGACTCCCTGTGAGGCTTGACCCCAAGACCCAGAGATCATGACCTGCGCTTAACCATATGAGCCACCCAGAAGCCCCCAAGAAATGTTTTTTTTTCTATTTTAGATCGTGATCCAATATGTACACACCCATATAAAAGTAAGCTAGCTTCTACAAAACATTATTTACCTTAATAGTGTGTATCAAAAAAAAAGTTTTTAAGATGCTGCTTTTGAGTCATGAAATTACTATCTCATTAACCATGATTTAAAAATGCACAATGCTTAATTGCTTCAAAGATATAGTATTTATTAGAACTATAGCAGCAAAAAAAGGGGATAAAAAGGAAAAAACTAAATGGCACTAAGTGGTCAGTCACAGAGCTGACTGATAATTATGAATATTAAAAAAATTGCTATTCAGAGAAAATACAATAGGTACATTACTTAGATGATGCATAATGCTTATATACATAGGAAACATAAATATAAAATAGCTGTCTTAAGGTAAAAAAGGATATAGACAATTACATTTTAATTTTTAATTTATAAAGTGTTTTATTTTAACTTACAAACTACTAAGAGACCAGATTATATCCACTTCGCTTTTATTTTCTTGGCGCCAAAACAATTCACCGATGTGTTCTTGTTTAAATACCTGTTCCAGATCATGGTACAAAGTTTTTCATTCAGTTGTATAATGTTAGGAAAACTTTTATGCCAAAATATACAGCGGTAAAACAAATCAAACCAAAAATCCTCTCCTAATATTTTTAAAAGTGAGAAGTTGGAATCAAATAACTGACAGTATTAAAAGAGAACAGAGGTTTGCAAGAACCTCCTAAAGCCACACACATTTAAGCGTTACAGTAATATGCTTCCCACCCCTACCCCTTCACCCAGTGCCTTTGACCTTCCCCAGAAACCCCTCAGAATCTGTCTCAGACTTCAAGAGGAGGGGGCTGGTCCACTTGTCTCTGGCCTGGCTCTGGCCTCCTCATCTGCCAAAGCCTCACAGTACTGTGCTGGCCAGTCCTTGGGGTCTTGATTATGGACTTTGGCCACAAACTTAAGAACTTTCATCTTGCTGGTTTCCAGGTTGGTTCGGGGGCCCCACTGCAATTCATAGTCTACGGGATCAGTGTGGGGTATCCGCCGGTACTCCAGGTAACGCTGCCGCACGAATTCTTCGGTGATAAGTTTCTTTGGGTCCCCAAACACTAAATGCTTCTTTGTGGGGTACACCCCTAAGCGACGCAGGAAGTCCCAGACCTCCGTTTCCTTGATGGTATTGCCCTTCATAAAGATGAGACCCAAAACAATCATCAGGAGGCCGGTGGTGGGCGTGCCCTGATCGCCTCTCACCTCCGCATCCTCCTCCACCGGTTCCAGAGTGTTGATCAGGATGTAGGTGTTGCTTTTGGGTTCCAGTTCCACCAGCTTGTACCCGAAGACGTACTCGAGGCGCTCGGCGGCCAGTTTGAGGAGGTCCGGGAAGATGTCCTTGTAGTCCCCGATGACGTGCTTCAGGATGTCCGTGCGCTTGATCGGGATCTTCTTCTGGTCCTTAATCAGCAAGAACTGCACCAGCTCGGCTACCTTCAGCTCCAGCTGCTGCTGGGACCGGGGTCCCACCTCCGGGGAGGCCTCGGCCCGGCGGGAACCCTGGGACGATGAGCTCCGGGCCTCCTGGGAGCTGCCCGCCCCACGGGAGGTGCTCGGGGCCTCCTCGGCGGCGCCGCGGCCCCAGTCCCTCTCCCTCTCCGCCTGGGAGTTAGGGCGGCCCCGGCTCCTCGGTTTCTGCAACATGTCCCCGGCGGCGGGAGCCGTAACGGGCGACGGCGGCGGCAGCTGCGGCGGCCGCGGCGTCTGCACGATCGCAGCGGGGAGCGGGAATTGTGGGTTGGCGCGCGGCACGTCTGGGCGGCCGTGGGCGGGGCCAGAGGGGGCGCGCGTTGCATCATGGAGACTGCGCCTGCGTCGGCGGAGACTGCGCGTTGCGTCGGGGGCGTCTGCCCGGCAGCGGCGGCGGCAGCAGCGGCAGGGGCCCCGCGGCGGCGGCAATACCTGTAGTCCCGGCGGTGGTTCTCCTTGTAATTTAGAGCGTTGTTCTCACCAAACCACCCAGAGAAGAGGAACCGAAACTCCTAAGTCTGCGGCTAAGTTCAGGACCACACTCCCTGGCAAGCACTGCAGAAAGTGAGTATTAAGAGTGGTAAAATCGCTAATAGTTTCAAAAAAGTCTGAAAGTGGGAGAAAAGTAGGGTGAAGAGGAAGGTTGAGAGCGTCACGGTGAGGCAGAAGCGTTTCCTGCCACACAAAACGACGTTAAGAAGAATAAAAGACCCAGATCACTCCCTCCCCGCGGCTTAGGTTCAAACCCACACAACCGTTCACCGCCAGCCCCTAAGAGTTGACTAAAAGTGAGTGGTAAAAAGGCAAGCTTGCCTTGCAACCAGGACTCTTCTTAACAGCGTTTTCACTCTTTTCAGTATTTACGGTCTATGCATTAAACTCCCTCTGCTCAACAGCTAGGACAAAACCACCCCCTAAAGCACGTTACAGTGAGGTCTTCCCGCGTCTGTCTTTTGGAAAGCACTTGCTCCCGTAAACTGCCTTGGGCCCGCAATCAATTTCAGCAGAAGTGGCTAAGAAGAGGGCTGCAAACAGAAACGTGATCCCTCAAGAGATCCCCATCTAATTTGGGGCATCACTGATCAAGAACTGCCATAATGTGAATCTCTTAAATTAAATCTTCTTAATTTTTAATATCTTAGCCTTGGGGCCCAATGAGAAAGAAAAGAGAACCCAGGAGTGCCATTCTTCATAATCTGTGATGTGTGCACTTTACAGATATATTTTTAATTGTGCAGCTCTAATAGCCAACATGAGTCATTTCATTAACTGAAGCCATCTGCAGTCTGCTGCTATTACTTCTGCAGATCTTAGCAAATGGGTTCCTTTTCTATTTACTGTCTTGAAGAGAAGAAACTGAATTTCCTACTTTGTCTTTTTAAAGCTGCCCAGAAAGTGGGAAAACTTCAAAGAACCAAATCAAATTGAGTTCCTCTTTAATGCAAATATATTCAAAGGAAAGCAATTCAAAACACATTATTTGAATAATGGCATCAAAACACAACCCTATTAAAATTTCATTAAGTGCTAGTAACATAAAATTTTTGTAATTCAATATGAAAATGCAATCTGATAATGGCCCTGGAACTGCAAATCTAAATGTAAAATGATATTCCATGTTGTGATGCAAGTAGGCTAAGATCTGGGAAACTATGAGTAATAACTTTCTGTTCCACACAAGGTCTAACAACAATATATCCTCAAGCATGCATCTTAATGACAGACGCTTACTAAGAAAAACAAATATATCATCAAGGCATTCTTTTTTTTTTTTTCTTTTACAATGAAAATTCCTCTGCTTCATTTTCCTTCCTTATAAATTTGGACTTTTGTTAAAACTCCTGCAATCAAGAATTCTGCAGAGGTCCCTCCAGAAGGATCAATTGTACCCTGAATTTAAAAAAAGAAAGAAGGAGGGAGTGAGAGAAGGAAATCAGCAACCGACAGAGGAGAGAGAAATGGAAAATGAGATGAAAACCTTTGTCAACAATTAGTCTGCATTTTCAGTATAAATCTGCAGTGTCCTTCAGCAGCATCTTAATTCATGATTGTTATACTCAAAATAAGCCAGAAAAGATACTGGTTAAAACACCTCTCTACCCTGTCCAGGAGAATACAGGTGAGAAAATACAGAAATGTAATAATAGTATTCGAATGAACTTTAGGCATTGCATGAAGTCATCCAGACCACCCTTCATTTGAGAATGACATGGATGTTTGGGGAAAAACTATAGTGGTGATGATGGTAATAACAACACTGACAGTAATTATAATACATAAACAACAGATGACAGTTATTACAAAGGTAACTGTGGGTCAAACTCTAAGTGGTCTACATGTATTGCACTTCATTTAATCACCACGACAACCCTATAAGACCTGTGTGTGGTGGTTTTCTACTCACAAAGGAAGAAACTGAGGCACAGAGGAAAATATTAACTGTTTGAGATCCTACAGCAAGTAAGTGGTGGATCTGGTCCTAAATGAAGACCGCGTCCTTCTGGACAAATATGATGTCCTTGAAAAAGCGAAGGTATGGAGTTAGATGGACCTACGTTAGAAAACTTTGTGATCCCAGGGGAGCTACTGACACTCCTTTCTGTCTCCAGATCAACAAAATGAGATTACCATAGTCTTTCCTTATCCCGAGGGAATATGTTCCAAGACCCTCAGTGGATGCCAAAACTGCAGATACCACTGATTCCTATATATACTGTTTTTTACTATCATGCGTATATACCTATGATAAAGTTTACCAGTTAGGCCCAGTTAAAGATGAAAAAGAATAACAATAATAAAACAATTATAACAGTATATTTAATTAAAGTTATGTAAATATGGTCTGTCTCAAAATGTCACCCTTCTTATGATGTGAGATGATAAAAGGCCTACATGATGAGATAAAGTGAGTGAATGACACAGCACTGTGATGTAGTGTTAGCCTGTTACTGACCTGAGAGGAGTCAGGAGGATTGTCTGCTTGCACAGGGCAGCTGACCAATTGTAACTGAGAGTGAAAAGTGAAACTACAGTTAAGGGGGAGTCTACTCTAATAACCCAGGCATTAGGGAACTAATGAGATAGGCTTGTCAAGTACCTAGCTGGAGTCTGGGACAGAGAAGTTGGTAAGTTTGTTTCTTTCCACAGGGTTTATGTTAAGGAAAATATCTGAGGACTCTACAAAGCTCTATGTAGAATGTTGTTTACTAACATGAAACACTTGTACACACAAAAATGAGGAAAAGTTCTGGAAAGAAATCTGTCGAGATGCTATTAATTATTTCCTTTTAAAAATGAAATTCAGTGTTGATTGTCTTGCTTGGGAGATAAAAGCCTGCTTCCCTGCCCCCCCTCCCCCCCGCCCGCCTGCTGCTCTGCCTACTTGTGATCTTTCTCTCTCTCTTTCTGTCAAATGAATAAAAATAAAACAAAATAAAAAGAAATATGTTCTCAATGATTTTAACTTCCCATGACACCATCCATGCTCCAACAGTTGTACACTTTCAGATTTTCAGCAAATTCAGTGTGACTTAAATATGACACTTGTGACTTTGTTCAGCCAGTGAAGTAATAAAGACAAGTGGGGTTTGTTTGCTTTTGTTTTGTTTTGTTTAAGATTTATTTATTTGACAGAAACCATGAGAGAGGGAATATAAGCAGGGGGAGTGGGAGAGGAGGAAATCAATGCGGGGCTGTATGCTAGGACCCTGGCATCATGACTTGAGCCAAAGGCAGGTGTTTAACAACTGAGCCATCCAGGTGTCCCAAGACAAGAGGTTTAAAAAGAAAAACATTTTCAGTTTTTGTTAGTGACCTTAATACTTTTATTAGACCCAAAAGAAAAAAAAAAAGAAAAATTCTTTGAGGCAGAATTTAGCCAGCTAAGATCTCGAATGCATTGAACAAAGAAATGCCTACCGGTTACCAGTTGCTCTTTAGATGTCTCTGAGTAATTAATTGCTTTATTTCATCTCCTTGGTAGCAAATGACTGCCAACAAGCTCTAATCATCTTTATTATCTACTGGATTTTCCTCTTCATTCACTGGTGTTTCTTGCAGAACCAGAGAAAGATTTTAAATTTCCTGCCAACCACATAGTGCAAAAAGCAGGTAAGGGCTTTTGGGGGAGAAAAGCAATGATAAAAGCATGTAGCCACCATATATGAGCAGCTTCTCTGCCTTTTCCAGTCAAAGAAAGTGGGACAGTGTGCAGCATGTGAGCAAAGGAGTTGGAGTGGGGGAGGCAGATACTATTTTGGTGAGTAGACAGGAGGAAAAGGATTCCAGATACTATAATTAATGGTTGCAATAAAATCCCTTGTGTCCACTCATTTGTAAAAGATCCGTACAGGTTAAATCACACAATAGGACTCCTCAATAACACTTTGTCCCTCATGGAAGAACACATTAAATGACAACAGGGCTTCCACCAACAGAGCTGGTTGAAGGGGCTGGAGAGGTGGAGCTTGAGGAGAAAGCTCTTTCTAAGCATTGCAGCCATTTGGTCCAGAAACACCTTCTTAGACTCTTTACAAAAAATAAAAACCTTCCAGTTACACAGGGCCTTTTACTTACAGAAATCATTAAGGTCTAGTAAATTATAAAATTATAGACACATAAGGTCTCAAGAGTAGCCAGTAAGTTTCGTGTTTGCTTGTTTTGCCTCTTGCACTGCATCTTTTCTCCTTTAGGAAAAGATGCTTCTTCCAACCTCTAGGAGACCATGTTAAGGCTCTCCCTTTCTTTCCTGGGTGCAGGAGATTCAGACCAGCCACAGCGACTGGTTCAGAAGTCCAGTCAGCATCCTTTCAGAGGTTCACATAAGTTCTTTCTCCAAGCCAAGAAGGGGAGTGGTGACGTTAAGCCTAGCCACCTTTGCCTTTGCTTGGACATAGCCTGCCTCATGGTGAAGCCAACTCAAAGATCTAAGGAGATGGAGAAATAGTCCTAATGCTGCCATTTGAATTCCTGGATCCCAACTTCAAGGTCAGATTCCTGGGGATAGCTACTTAGGGAAGCAAGTCAAATCACCTTTTGCTTTATCTGGTTCCAATTGGTTCTTTTCCCTTGAAACCTGAAAAATTCTGGCTAAACAGTATCCAAACTCAATTAAGCAGGAGAAAAGTAGGTATTAAGGAATGAGACTTGGTTTCAAGAGAATGGAGCTATACAACGTGAATATTACCTATAAGGTTATTAAACACAATGAGAGGTGATCTCAATACAATTTGGCATTTTTACTATTTCTGGGCATGATCTGTGGTTGAGAAATGCTCTTATGATTTTAACTGCTAGCAATAAGGCCAAAGTAGAAATCATGAAAGACCGCTTTTCCATGTAGAATGTACATATGAGCTAATCTGGTGATTTAACACTGAAGAAAGAAGTTTCAGACAACCTAGAACGTATCTTAAAGTATTTGTTATTCTAGAGTAGCTGTGTTCTCCATTTTTAACACAAAGCATTTTGCCACACCTTTCAAGGTGACAGAAATCTCATTCTTTTCTTGTAGGTTTTACTATCGCCTATAATAGAGGTATACTCACAGGGCAAGGACACTAAGGAGGAGAATGGACAAGGCTAGTACTCAGAGAGGGGCAAGACAGATAAGCTGTTTGGAGAAAAATGAACAAATTGAAATGGATTAAGAATAAAAAGTGAATGAGAAAGAAATGAAAATACTGAAGGTAGATAAGGAAAACCTCACATGTATACATAGCTGGTGGTCCTGAAGAAGATAACAATTATAAACTGAAAACCAGAAATAATATTCAGAGATGGCTGTAGGAATCCTGGACAGATGGTGGGTATGCACAGACCCCTTATCTTTGGTCCCTTCTCCTTCCTGGTTCCATCCCTTGAGCTCCCTTGAGCTAAATAAGCAACAAAAGCAGGTATGCATTCAAGGCTGGAGAGTACACAAAAGCCATGGGTGCTCCAAAATCTGCAAAGGAGAGTGTACAGGCTTCTTCCTCTCTGAGATGCAAGAGAGCGCTTGGGTACCTGGTAAGGAGAAAGCCTGCCCCTTCCCAAAGACTGGGAAGACCCAAGATCATATGGTACTTGTGGGTATTCAGCTGACAGAAAGCCAGGTCTCTCTTCTGAGAGAGCCTACAGCTTTGAGGGTAGTTCTTCAAGAGCCTGTCCAGGCTGCTGACTAATTGCCCTCAGAGGAAGCCTTACTGGAAGGTCAAATGCTATCAAGCCTTGATGTTGGGAGAGGCCTTGAGCAGTTTCAAGCCCATTCAGCCTGGACTCCAAGAGGCCGCATCATGGTGCCTCAGGAGACATGTAAACAGTGTGTTCTTTGATTCACAGTGGCTCATAAAAGCAAAGTCTGCTGTGCCAGAAACTTCTGGGCCTCTGGCCACCTGCCAGCCTACTTACCATTAACTCCAGCAGCATGAACTGTAGAGGAATGAAAGAAGTGCAGAACCTGGCACAGGTGAAATAAGAAAATGGCTCATTAAAGACAACCCAAGAATTTAGAGAAGCAGTAAAACTGACAAAGAGCTACATTGACCAAGAAAGAACACCCAAATTAATAAAATCAGGAATGAAGGAGGAGATATCACTACCAACCTTGAAAAAAATTAGAATGCTATGAGCAATAGAAAACAATAAATCAGATAAATTTGGTGAAATGGAAAAATTCCTGAAAGTCACAGGTTTCAAGAAGAAATAGAAAATATAAATAGGCCTAAAACGAAAGATTGAATTAGTAGTTTAAAAACCTCCCACAAAGAAAAATCCAGATCCAGGTGGTTTCATTGGTGAATTCTACCAAAATTCTTGTAAAAATAATTTAAGCCAACTTTTTACAAACTCCTTCAGAAAACTGAAAAGCCAATTCCCAGCTCATTCTGAGTCCAGTATTATCTTGATACCAAAACCAGACAGTAGGAAAACTACAAACCAACATCCCTTATGAACACAGATGCAAAAATCCTTATCAAAATAGTAGCATATTAAATCTAATAATATATAAAGCAGATTGAAGACAATCCCTATCAAAATTCCAGCTGCATTTTGTACAAAAATTGACAGACTGATCCTAAAATTCATAAGGAAATTCAAGAGAGACAGAATAGCCAGAACACTTAAAAAAGAACAGGAGGACTCACATTTCCTCACACTTCTACAATATGTTAAAACTTACTACAATACTATGTTAATCAAAGCTGGCCCAAGCATAAACATATTGTTATGGGATGAATTGTGTCTCCCTCCTCCTCAAATTTATAAATTTACGTCCCAATTCCTAGTACCTCAGAATGTGACTGAATTTGGAAGTAAGGTCTTTAAATGGGTAAAGTTAAAATGAGGTCATTAGAGAGGGCTGCTAATCCAATAAGACTGATGCCGTCAGAAGGACACCATTCTTCTTCACCCCTGAAAGAAACACCAGGCATGTGTGCACACAGAGAGAAGGCCATGTGAGGACAGAGTGAAAAGGCAGTGGTCTGCAAGTCAAGAAGAGAGGCTCAGGAGAAACCACACTAATGAACAGTTTGATCTTGCACTTCTAGCCTCCAGATTGTTAGAAAATAAGTTTCCATTGTTTAAGCCATCCAGTCTGTGGTAGTTTGTAATGGCAGCTCTGGTAAACTGATACACATAGAGAGCAATGGAGCAGAAGTGAGAGTGCAAAAGTAAATCCATACATCCATGGTTAGAAAGAGGGACCGAGGTAATTCAATGAAGGGTAAAAAGAGATGGTGCTGGGATAATGGATATTCACATGCAAAAGAATCAATTGGACCCTGACCTCATACCACATACAAAATTAACTCAAAGTAGAAGATGGGCCTAAATGTAAGAATTAAAACCATAAAACTCTTAGAATGAAACACAGGAGCAAATTTCATGGCCTTGGGTTTGTCAATGACCTCTTAGATAAGAAACTAAAAGCAGAAGTGATAAACAAGAAGATTTGTAACTTGTACTTCATCAATGTTAAAAAATTGTGTCCAAGGATACGCAAGAAAGTGAAAAAGTTAGGGCACCTGGGTGGTTTAGTGGGTTAAGCCTCTGCCTTTGGCTCGGGTCATGATCTCAGGGTCCTGGGATCGAGCCCCACATCGGGCTCTCTGCTCGGCAGGGAGCCTGCTTCCTCCTCTATCTATGCCTTCCTCTCTGCCTACTTGTGATCTCTCTCTCTCTGTCAAATAAATAAATAAAATATTTAAAAAAATTGAAAAGGCAGTCTACACACTCTAGGGGAAATTGTTTGCAAATCATGTATCTAATAAGGGACACATATGCAGAAAATAAAAAAACTCTTGGAACATAAGAAGATGACAGAAATCCAGTTGTAAAACTGGGCAAAATATTTGAATAGACATGTCTCCAAAGATGTAAGAATGGCTAATCACATGAAGAAATGTACAACATAATTAGTCATTAGGGGAATCCAAATCAAAACCATAATGATCTACCACTTCACGCTCCAGAATGGCTATAAACAAAAAAGGCAGATAATATCAAGGGTTAGCAAGGAGGCAGAGGGATTGGAAAACTCAGATATTGCTGGCGGGAATATAAAGTGGTACAACTTCTGTGGACACAGTTTTATTCTGGGGAATGGGGAATGACCACTAAAGGGTATGAGATTTCTTTTTGGGATGATTGAAAATGTGACAAAATTAGATAATTATGGTTGCATAACTCTGAAGTATGCTAAAAAATATTGTATACTCTAAACAAGTATATTAATAAATCTGTTTTAAAAAGAACCCAAAGAAGGTCAAGCTGAAGAATCTTGAATAATTTTTTCCTTCTGAAGTATAATGAAGTGAAACAGAAGACAAAGAAAACAGTAGTGAGAACCATTGAATGGATGCAGTTAAGACACCCAGACTTTCTGGATCAACAGCAACAGAAAGAATTTGTAATTAAAAAGTTAAATTGAATGGAGCAGAGTCTACTGTTGAAACAGTGATTTTTGCCATTAGCACAAAAATGTTTCTATTTTGGGCAATTAATGAACATTTTTATGCTACATGGTTTATGGAACATAGTTTCATCCTTCCTCGGCCACCAGTTTCCTCTGGGTCCTGGAAGACCTCTCACTGGTTAGGTCTCAGCCTCTTCACCTGCAAAAAGGTAGGGGTGAGTTAGGCAAACTCTTTTCAGCTGTAAAACACTATTAATATATGAAAGAATTCTGAGGGGCACTTGGTTGGCTCAGTTAGGCATCCAACTCTTGATTTGGGCTCAGGTCATGATCTCAGGTTTGTGAGATTGTGCTCTGCATCACGCTCTGCACAGGGTGTGGTTTCTTTTAGGATTCTCTCTTTCTCTCTATTAAAATACGTGTGTGTGTGTGTGTGTGTGTGTGTGTGTGTGTATGTATTTATATAAAAGAATTCTAAATCAGAAATCATACACACGTGTTAAAAAGGAAATAGAAAGCCCCTCCTGAAAGTAACATTTAAAGAAATACCTGGTTCCTCGTTTATTAGATGTCAGTACGCTGGACCATCCTGAGCTTCCCAGAGCATATGCTGGTAAAACAATAAATTTCCTAACTTGTCTCCATTTTTCCTTAAGCGACACAATTCTGTGACTTCTAGGACAAGTGGAGGTCTCCATTTAAAACTACTCTGTGGGAATGAATCTTTAACAGCAGCAAAATATCTTGAAGAAATGGGGGCTTGTTTCTCCTGCTTCCTGCCATCCTGTAACAGAGACACCAGAGAAAGGTAGGCTTTGGGGGGTTGCCTTGGCCCTTGGGTATTCTTGAGAGGAGAGCAAAATTAAAAGATAGGTCATAAAGTCAATCATGCAGGCATCAGGATCCTTTCAGAATTGGACCGACCTGCTCATGAGCAAGAACAAGTTCCTGTTCTCTCAAAGAGATCTACAGTATCGAAACATACCGACCTCACTATGAAAATAGCTTCTGAATTAAGCCTAGTGCAATATGTATAACTTAATTCAGGATATTCACAAAAATGCAAAATCAGTTAACATCTGCAAAAGTATGTATTTATGAAAAGGTGTATTTATGATACATGATTTTAAACTAAAACCTTCTTTGTTTTACAAGCTTATTTTTTATTTCTTCATATAACCCTGAACTGAAGGCAAGATCTACTGCAATGAAAAATAAAGTAGTAGCCTCCCACCCTCCCCGCCAAAAGCGGTTCAGACACATACAATGGATTAATAAGCAAGTCACACACAATTTTAGGTACACATGTGCTCCTGATTGGGCCCAACCTTGACATGATCTCTCTTACCCTGACGTCATCACTTTACTAAGCTACATTCCATTAAATGAACTGAATTTGGTTCCCACCCTGTCTTAATTATGACAGCTGGGAACAGTGAGGTTCTATACAAGAACCCTATCAGGATCATGAAACTTAATAAAATCCAGTGCGAGCATGATTCAGGGGAGACATGTCACCTCATCGATCTTGGGGTTCTGTCCACTCATTTGGCTGACCAGATTTCAAGTGGACCTTCTGAAAGGCTGCCCATCTGGTAGAAAAAGATAATCCTAACTGTAAAAGAAGACAACGAAGAACAGTGACAATCGTTTTTTCAGTTAATACAGAAAATGAGTATTTTCAAAGACTAAGAATTGATGTAAAGTATCTTCCTACCTAGGGGAAACAGAAAGTCAGATGCTCTGTCCTTTGTACATGGGCAACCCTTTCTCTAACTTGGACTCTCACTCACCTGGACAAAAAGGCATAATTGCTTTTCTTAGTATGAAAACTGTTCAGATGAGCAAAATCTGCACTCAACCAGAACTCTCACTTCTGTTTACTTGTCTTCCAGCATTAAAAGACTGAATGCTATCCTATTTCCATGAAAACTTGCAAATCATTTAGGGCATATCTAACAACCCTGCTAAACAGAGAAGTTGGCCACCTCATTTGTTACAAAGTTACTAGTTCTCTAAGAAGGTACCCTGAGAAACTCAATATTAAAGGAACCTTAGTCCCCTATCCTCTAAGGCTTTCCTTGCATGTACAGGAGATGTTTTGGCTGCTAGTGGAGCTTTCAGAAGCCTTGAACAAAGAAAATATTAAGAATGGCATTCCAGGCAATAAACAAGTTTGATCTCATTTGGACAAAAGGAGGCACAAATAAGTCCTAGGGAAGGAAGAAACAGAGAATGGGTAAGACAGAACACACATTTTAATGTCAGGGAAAAAGGCAACTTTATAAATACAAATATGCTAATTGGGGGGAAATCAGATGGGGTGATGAACCATGAGAGACTGTGGACTGTGAGAAACAAACTGAGGGTTTTGGAAGGGAGGGGGGTGGGGAGATGGGTGAGCCTAATGGTGGGTATTAAGAGAGCACGTATTGCATGGAGCACTGGGTATGGTGCATAAACAACGAATCTTGGAACACTAAAAAATAATAATAATAAAAATAAAGTTAGGCATGAAAATAAAAAATATGTTAAACGGCAAACATCTATCAGTGCTGTGGTTGAGAAAAGTGATTCAAGGAAGAGATAAAGCCCCACACCTAAGCTGAGAATCACATGCGTCCAGGAAGGAAGAAAGAGCAGAGGGGAACCTGCTGCCTACTTACATGTCTGACCCAGCTGGTTGGCTGCAGTGTTGCTTCCCACAACTAGGAATCCACTGTGGGAGGGACAGCCCTAAATGCACAAGAGGCGGCAGAGCTCGGTTTTCTGAAGGACTCCTGCCTCTTGAAGATGGCAACATACTGTCTTCTGGCTGGATAAACCAGGGCATCTTTCTTGAGAAGTGTGATTTTTTTTTAAATTCAGATTTTACTAATCTCACAGGTTTGAGAGAGGTGGTGTGGGAAAAGCAAATGTTAGCTAATTAACTGTTTCCTGGGATCCAATCAGTCATTAAAAATGTGCTTGTGCAATTTTCTTGAGCTGCTCAATTGTTTCTAATTACCATTGGTTCATACTACTCACGCATGTTTTCTTTTCCCTTCACATCTATTTCTAAGCAAATTACCTAATTCAGTGTGGTTATTACTCTGGATTACTCTGGGTATATTACTATATATTGTGAAACTTCACACAGTAATTAATGTGGATATATCTGTTATGCTTAATCCTTTGTGCCCAGGTGTGATTATCAGGTACAAATTACAGAAATTCAGCCCAACTCAATTGCCACTTAATATTAACATCCATTCACTTGTTCATTTGATTAATTGTACTCAAGGGTGATATTTTCTAAATTTATAAGAAAATTATACAGCCCACATAACAAATGACTGGTTTAAGAGTGGACATTGGCCCAGTTCTGGCCAATGAGATACTGAATATTTTGGTGATATGTGGGGGGCGGGGCATCTGAAAAATGTTTACTTGCTCTCAAAAAGAGGTTCACAGGAAAACAATATCTCTTCTACTAGACATTTTATATCTGCATGTAATGCCTCAAGCAGTGGCCGTCATCCAGTGACCATGAGCAGAACTAAACTGATACATCAACATATTGAAACTGGTAGAATGAAAAGCTAGAGAGAATCTCTATCTTGGATGACTTCTCTGGGCTGTTGAACCAACTAACTCTGGAGCAGCCCACCTTTGAACATGTGATTTGAGAAAATTTATGTCCTTTGTCATTGAAGGTTTTGTGAATTGGGTTTTATGTAACTTAGAGCCCAAAGCATCTCAGCTGACATCTGTTAACAAGAGAATCCCAGAAAAGGGAATGTATCAGTTGGTTGTTCACACTTCACCTGGTGAAGCCAGGGCTCCCAGTTATCCGCCATGTGCCAACCCCCTTCACCTAACTCTGAGATCTATAGATGTTTCAATATCAGCTTGAAATACTGCTGAAGGTTGCGGTACAAGACTGCAAGTTGGCAGTCAGCCTCCCTCTCTATGGCAAAAAGACATTTAGATGTTATTGAGGACCTGCAAAGGTGGAGGAGCTATGATTTGCCCCGTTATCTGGAATCTGTAAGTTAGAAAGGCAGAATTTGCTTGGAAGTCCTGTAGATATGTCCTTATATTTCATGGATCTCACCCTAGCCTCAGTGACGCCCATCAGCCAGTGGTTCCTTTTGAGTACCCGCTGAGGAGTTTACTCTCACTATACACTAAACTTCAAAGGATATCACAAACTTCCCATCACTCAATTCACTGTTTCAAGCAGGGTCATTTCTCTACCTGCCTGATGGACTTGGCATTTTAGCTTCCTAAGGCCATCTTCCAGGAGACTGAATCTTCAGTTCTCTGCCACTTGGCCTATACTGGTCCCTGACCCCTAAAGCCCTACTCTATGCTACAGACTTCGTTCCCAGTTTTCTTGGAAAGAGAAGACAGGAAGTTATAACCTGAGGGTCTGGAGGTTTTCAGGAGTGCCAATATGTCCTGACTGTGTGGACTCATACAGCATCCCCAAGTCTAGCCTTGTTTCCTACCTATAACTATTAGTAATATGATGAAGACCAGGAGACAGCTGAGCTCTGAGAGTCCCAGGATGGCGAGCTAGTCACATGTTCTCTCCTGCATCTGATGATGCCTGGGGTGGAGGTGTGTCCAGAGGCTGACCTACTACTGCTCCCGTTGGCCTTTGATAAGGGTACATGCGCTTAGCACAGAGAGCCAAAATCAGTGACTCTACAGACCAAAGATAGTATGGAGAAGCTGCATCTCTGGAAGAGCTCAGAGTGAGAAGCAACTATTCCAAGCCAGAGTTGGAAACCCAGGGGGCTCTGAGCAGGAGAGAGGGAGCCCATATGACCTACCTGAGGTGTTGGCCAGCTGTCTCCATTGACAGAGAAGTTGCAGTGTAGGTCTGAAGAAAATCTAGCTCTATCTGATTCTGAAAATGGACACCATCCCTATTCCTACCCCGCCCTCTGCCATACCTAAAGTGTGACAATGTAGTTTGCCAGCCCAGTGGCCCCTTTCCCCCAGAGGGAAAACAGTCCCACCCTATCTGCCTCCATCTCTTCCTGTTACTCTTTCATGGCCTTAAAGGGGATCTTGCCATAGCCACCAGCTAAGCCCAAACCAGCACTGGGGGAACTCCTAGCAAAATGATCAGGCAGAGCAAACTCACATGTACACTGAAGAAGCACAGTGGTTTAAAGAAAGGAGAGAGCCAAATTCCAGAACAGATGGCTACTATGGAGCAGAACAAATAGAAGAAACATAAATAGACTATCAAATAAAAACATAATGAGAACACATAAGGAGATGTTATTAGAGCACAATAAAATGCTTCTAGAACAGAATAATTCTCGTTTTTTAAATTTAAAATTCTAGGAGAGGTACTATAAAAGAGAATAGTCCCTGCTGAAAACCAAATCACTTATTTAAAAGGTTCAAGTGAAAGATGCGTCACACAGTATAGGACAGAAGTTAATGGAATAAAAATCAATCACAGGGGAAATATCAAGAGATGAAGGGCAGAGAAGGAGGCAATATTATATAAATCACAGAAGTTTGGGAGAAAAAACATATGACAGAATAAGCAAAGAAACCATATAAAAGGAAATGCAACTCAAGTATTCAGATTTGAAAGGGCTCTTCAAAGGCAGAATTTAGCCCCATCCTTGCTAAAATTTCTGAATTTCAAGAATAGAAAAGTTGTGTAAGCTTCCACACAAAAAGAGTTAAGTTGTTTCTAGAAACAATCAGTCTAATATCCCACTTCCCACTTGTAAACCAAAATTCTCTACACAGGCAAGCTATTATTACGTGAGTGCAAAGGGAAAGATTATGGGCCTTGCAGAGTGGGAAGCAGGTGCCCCAGGTGTCCTCTTTGAGAATACTCCAGTATACTCTCACCAAAGAACCAAATCAAACAGGGACCCATGGGATGTGAAGATACTTTAATAAGCATTAGGACAAATCTTACAATATTTATTTTAAAATCTCAATGGACAATGACAACGTGAATGTAAATGATACTACATTTGTTCATCATGATTCTCGAAGTAGAAAAAGGAAGATTTTGGTAAAAGCCTGGGCCCAAACAATCTCAGCATATCCCAGGAATAAGAAGAGGCAGGAGATGGAATATAAGGAAAAATGATTCTAAGGGTCTTGTCCAGGCAGAGTGAGATCAAGAGGACAGTGAAGATACTTCAGTGGGAGGGTGTGCTATTTATTAAAGTATGATCTCTCTGTTCCAAATCCACTGCTCTCTCGTGCTGGGGTTGGATCTCTGAAAGTTATGTTTTTCTTCTGTTAGATGCCTTTCTGTTGGGTTCTTCTAATAAGGGTCAATGGGGTAGCCTGAAAAGTGGGGCAAGGGGTAGGACATGCTTCTTCCTGTTTGCTTGCTCTTCTGGTCAGTAAGGTCCTAGCAATACCCCCTGCCTTGGCATCAGCAATTGATTCCAACCTCTCTGAACACTCGCAAAACCAGCTTCACTGTGCTCTCACACAGGAATGATCAACAGCAAGGTACATCCCTGTAGATATTAAAAAGATATGTGAATATGAGTTACGGTGTTCACCGGTACTTTTGAAAACCAATGAAATGGGCAAATTCCTTGGAAAACAATCAAACAAAACCTATACAAGAAAAAAATGCACAAGGTTATAACAGTCCTGGGAACTACTGAATCTGTAATTCCAAGTTTTCCCTCAAAAAAACCCCAAAAAGCCCAACCTACGAGACTTCACTAGTGAAATCTACTGAATGCTTAAATGAGAGATAACATCAGTCTTAAATGAATGCTTCCAGAAAAGAAAAAGAGGAACTATTCCCATTGTGTTTTATAAAGAAATCACAACTTTAATATAAAAAGCTGACAAGGACATTTTAGAAAAATGAAGATAAAAGGCCAATCTCCCTCACAAATATATAATCAAAAGCCCCGAAGAAAACATTGACAAACAAAATCGAGAGATTCAACATTGAGAAAGCTGAGTTTAATCTAAAAAGCAGATTGGCTGAACATTCAAAAGTCAATCAAGGTGATTCACCGTATTAACAG
The DNA here is from genome assembly GCF_964662115.1 of Mustela nivalis. Taxonomy (NCBI): domain Eukaryota; kingdom Metazoa; phylum Chordata; class Mammalia; order Carnivora; family Mustelidae; genus Mustela; species Mustela nivalis. Next base: position 126,428,427 of record NC_139025.1, read on the forward strand.
AATAAAGTATATCTTTCATATGGTCATCTCAAAAAAGAAAAGTCAAGGGAGAAAATTCAGTATCTATTCATGATCTTAAAAAATACAAACAAAACAGGAAACTCAGAAATCTGGAAAAAGAAGGGAACTTAATTTATCACTGCAAATAATCTGCATTAAACATCACTCTATTGTGAAGTATTGAAAATGTTCCTCTGAGATGAGGAGTAAAAGTTGTAAAGATTGAAAAAAAATTGTCTTTTTCTTTCAAATGACATGATTCTATATGTATAAAATTCAAAAAAAATGTACAGATAAACCATTAGAATTAACAAATTATCAAAGTGGTTGAAGATAAGATCCACATGCATAAATCAGTTTCGTTTCCATTTTTCAATGACAAACAGAAAATGGAATTAAAATAAATGCCATATGTGACACATTTTCCCAAAGATGAATCCCATAAGACTTTGGTACTATAATGTGGTGGCTGCTTCTCCCACCAAGAAGTGGGGACAATTCTTCCACCCCCTCAAACATGGGCTAACTTTGTGACTTGTTTTGAACAACAGAGTGTGGCAGAAGTTGCATCATGTGGATTTTGGAGCCTACGCCTGAAAAGCCCTGCATCTTCTGCTTTTGTCCTCCTGGGAAACTCCCTTTCACAGTGCTGTCTTTGCCGTGGACAGATGCCCCACCCAGACTAATAAGTGATGATAGGAGAGGCATCAAAGTTCTGAATATGTAAGTGAGGCTATTGGAACCGACCACCAAGCATCTTCCAGTCATTATCTGAACACCATCATAGGAGGGACTCCAGGCAAGACCAACAGAATACCTATAGAGGGGCACCTGGGTGGCTCAGTGGGTTAAAGCCTCTGCCTTTAGCTCAGTCATGATCCCAGGGAGCCTGCTTCTCCCCTGCCCCTCTCTCTGCCAGCCTCTCTGCCTACTTGTGATCTCTTTATGTCAAATAAATAAATAAAATCTTAAAAACAAAAAGAATACCCAGAAAATCATCAGAGATAATAAACTGTAGGTATTTAAGCCATGACATTTTGAGGTGGTTTGTGGCACAGCAGGAGATAACTGATCACTATGCACAACACTGCCAAAAAAATTAAAGATGGGTAGATAAACAGGATTTATAGATAATGAAAAATATGTAGTATCTCTACTCAGAAACTTATAAAACAAAATATTATCAAAAGAAATTAAAGATGATCCAAATAAATATTCATAGGATGGAAAACACACTGTGGTAAAAATGTCAATTATCTCCATATTGATTTACTGATCCACTATAATCCCATCAGAAATTCTAGCAGGGTTTCCTTGTAGAATTTGACAAGCTGACTGCAAAATTTATACAAGAATGTAAAGGGCCATGAATAGCCAAACAATCTTAAAGAATAAAGTGCTTACTTTATTGGATACCAAGATTTACTTACAAAGTTTTAGTTATTTAAGAGAATGTACGATAAAGACAAAAAGCCAAAAAAGCAAATAGAGAATCTAGGAAGAGATCCATAGATACAAGAATACTTCTACATCACAGGGATGATATTGCACAGCAATGACGGAAGACTATCTTTCAAATAATTGGGTCTAGGTCAATTGGATATTATGTGGAAAAATATATCCATATTTATGTGGAAAAATAAAACTATATTTTTGTATTATAAAAAAACTAACTCTCAGTAAGTTATAGTTGTAAATTCAAAAGGGAAAATAAGACTATTTAAAGTTAACAGAGGAAAAAATCTTTATGACCCTGGGGTAGGAAAATTTTATTTTAATCTAGACACCAAAAAGATCATTATGAGATGAAAAGGCAAGCCCCTGGATGGAAGAAGATAATATGTGGGTGTATATCTACGTGTGTGTGTGTATGTGTGTGTGTCTTTCTGACAAATTACAAACAACTTGATAAAAGAAGGGCCTATTTCCAGAATATATATAAAAACTCTTTAAAACAAATAAGTACCTACAACACAATGGAGAATGGGCAAGAGCTTTTTATAGGTACTTCACGAAGGAGGGTATCCAAATGTCTAATAAACATATGAAAAGGCATTCAGCCTCATTAATAATTAAGGAGATGCAGAGTAAAACTATAGTGAGATACCATGATTCACCCACCATATTGGCTCAAAGGAAAATCACTGGCAACACCAAGTATAGCTGATAATGGAAAAAAATGGAACTTTTGTACTCTGCTGGGAAAAATATAAACTGGAACAAACACTATGGAAAATTATAGGACATTATCTATTAAAGCTGAACCCATGTACCCTAGAATTTTACTTCTGGGTAGTGCACAAAAAAATATTTAAGTGAATGTTCACAGCATTATTTGCAATAGTCACCAAACTGAAATAATATAACTGTCCATCCACAATAAAATACATAAATAAAATGTGGGACGTACATATCGTAGAACACAATACAGCAACAAGAATTAAAGAACCACACCTAAATGCACCAACACGAATGGATCTCATTCTTTCTTAGTTGCTTTTGTGCCCTGCCCTCCCAGGATATGGGTACCAGAGGGACCCTCTTAAAAGCCTTTTCTCTGCTCACCATTACAGAGGTCCTGACCTTACTTAGGGTAAAAGGCAAAGTCCTTTAAATCATCCACACCAGCAAAGCCCCCAGCTGCACCTCTAACTTCAAGGCCTTTTACTTTCCCCTCAGACACTCGCCTCCAGCCCTACCTCTCCTTGCTGCTCCCAGAGTATGTTCTGTACTGGCTATTCCCTCTGCCTGGACAGTTTTCCAACCCCGCCCCCTCCTAGGCCTCAATCGATGGATCAATAGATCACATAGCTCACTCTCACCTCCTTCAGGTCTCCAGCAACAGGAGAGCACCTCTTACCACTCTATCAAATAGTCCTTCAGTCCTCATCTTTCTTATGTGCTTCCTAGTTTTCCTTTTTTACTCTAACACTTACCTGCATGTGGCATATGATTTATTTACCTTTTTTTTTTCTATCTCCCTGAACTAGAATAAATCTTCACAAGAATGGGAATTTTGTCTGTTTTTTTTTTCTTTTTCATTGCTCTATCCTCAGCATCCAGAACATTTCCTGGCACACAGAAGGTGCTCAATAAAATCCTATTTAAGAGTGGCCACATAAAAGGCACTGAAATGTTAACTGAAGCTCTCTCTATGCTTAGCAGGAGCTTGTCTACCAGTGGGCCTCACTAATGGTTTCCCCTACCTCCCCAGACCTTTTCTTCTCTCCTTGGACAGTGGATTTCTATGGAAAGGAATCCTCATGCTTCAGCCCAAGGATGGTTGGGACTAGCAGTTAGTGCTCTGGGAGTTGCAAAGAGGGAATGTGAGATGGCCAATGGAGGCACACCCTCACCCTTCTCCCCCAGACCCTCATTTAATCCTATATGACAGAGACAGTTTGTGTCCCTAGAACATCCATGTGTGCTGCAGGAGCTCCAGCCTCCCTCAAAGATGGGATGGATCATGTGGCCAAGTCTGGAGAAGCAGAGTTGTGCTTAACACAACAGGGTTGAGGCACTTAACAGTCAGGGGACGCCCCCCCCTTTCTTCTCCCTAGGCAGCTATGTGGGGATCATGGATAAGATGGTACAGACACAAACAGAAGCAGTCTCAACACCTCTCTACTGCACAGAAGAAAACTGCCTGGAGGAGTTGCTCAGCTCATATGAGACATTGAGTGAGCAAGAAACAAACTTTGTTATGTAAAACCATTGAAATTTCAAGGTCTTTTTTGTCTGTTTTGTTCCTGCAGCATAGATTAGCTCATACTGACTCGTCCCCATAGGCATCGCTCTCCTGCCTTAGCTGTACCTGTCATCTCTCCAGCTCTCCCTAATGTCTCCCTGATGCAACCTCTGTCTACTCTTGGAGAGTGACAATTTCATAGCTATACAGTCTCAGCTTGGGACTCGGGGGGTACAGTGGGTATGGGTCTAACTGCTTATTATACAGATTAAACCAAACCTCTAATTTTTGCCCCATTCACATCCCTGCCTTCAGGAACATCCAAATAACAAAACATTTAGATTCATATAGAGTTTTTTTCTTCCCAGAAGTTCAAAGTTCATTTAAAATGTCAGCTAAAAGAACAAAAGGAAATGTTACTATTATCTTTTGAAAACTAGAAAGAGTGCAGCCCTGAGGTCTTAGAAACTGTTTACCACTTAAACACCAGGGCACAATCTAAGCTCCCATTTCATGGTTTTCTCATTTTTCTACAACTCGACATTACCTTGAATGCTATACTTTCTATCCCATTTCCCCACCTTCAATAAAAAGCTCATCTGTAAGGGCGCCTGGGTGGCTCAGTGGCTTAAGTCTCTGCCTTCAGCTCAGGTCATGATCCCAAGGTCCTGGGATCCAGCCCCACTTCAGGCTCTCTGCTCAGCAAGGAGCCTGTTTCCTCCTCTTTCCCTGCCTGCCTCTCTGGCAACTTGTAATCTCTGTCTATCAAATAAATAAATAAAATATTTTGTTTTTAAAAAGCTCATCTGTATCACTCAAAGAATACCTAGCTGAGGCCTGACTATCATTTTGCCAGTATTTTGAGGACCTTCATAAGTTATTTCACCGCTATATGAATACCAACCATCACAGGCTTTGGTTCCTAATTTCATATATGACTTTTAACATGATTATGTTCCCAAACACAAAAATAGACAATAACATAATGGAGAGATGTATTTGGGGATTGGAAACTGCAGAGGTTCACCACTGTGTAGCTGGACATCTTGGTCTAAAAAGAAACATAGCGAGGGAGGATAACACGTCTTTCATTTCTCACTTCTTTTCCACTCTTATGTATTCCCTCGAATACATGATTAGAAAAAGTGCCAAACACAGGTCAAATACATTCGCCATGGAAAACAAGATAAAAAGCAAAGTTTCCTGCTTCTCATAACTACTTTGTATTAAAGCACAATGATGATGCTTTCTCTACTGCAGTGATGCATACAGATAGAATCTCTCTGAGAGACCCTGCAACAATGATGCTTTCACAAAAACACACCAGCAGGCAGGATCTGTATGATTCACAGCACAACCACCATTGCTTATCATGATGCTTTTTCTCGATTAAGATCCTCATGGGGCAAACACTATTGAAGAGGGTAGAAAACAGAGGTGGACATATGTATTAGGTAGGTAGGCCTTTGGGCTATAAGTGATAGAAGCCCATATCTCTGTCTTCGGCTTTGCTCTCTCCCTGGAGCATGGCTTTCATCACACACTGGGAAGCGCAAAAGTGGGCAGTGCTGAACAGCACATTTCAAACTCTGCCAGTGGGGACAGGCTGCCTGTGGGACTCCCTGAGCTAAGTCCAGATATTCTGAGGAGTAGGATTCTCCAGTCTACCAGGGGCTAGTTGCCACATCCAAATCAATACATTCATGCTGTCTGGACAGGGAGCTCTTGCGGTAACTGTAGGACAGGAAAGAGATGCTGGGCAGGGGATCTCGGTGGTCCCTACAGCCTGGCCTCCATTCCCTGCCTGCTTCATATGGTCACCAGGGAGCCCTGAAGCCTGAGGCTGACAGTGAAAGCCTCTGACCCCTCGCCCAGATGCCTGAGTCAAAGAGGATGTCCTGAATCACAGTGGAATAAGAGCCTTCTGGTGGGACAGTCAATGCAAAGACACCAGAGCTCAGAGCCTTGACAGCAAGGAGTAAGGACCAGGAAAGAAGAAATAGGTGGAAGCAGGAAGGGCACAGCAAGACTAGCAAATCCTGGAAGCAGGTATTGCCAGGGTTCTGGAAGTTCAAAGAACATGTGGAATGTGGGGGCAGGCCCAAACATTTAGTGGCGAGAGCCAAAACTCAACCAACTCCCTGCCTTGAACCACAGCCCACACCCTGCTGATAAAGGGCAATTCCACTGAGCCAAGGTGGAGGGGGAACGGAGGAAGCCCAGGCACGTAACTGTACTTGTCCTGCTGTGGCAGATCAACGGTGGGGGAGGAGCCTGCCCTGGGCACCCACCATGGAGAAACGAGAAGAACACTGTCTCTTCTGATGTGGGGACCAAGTTCAGAGTCCTTCAAAGGTTTGGCTGACAGACAAGGAGACTTCCACAAAACATTTCCTAGATGCAGATTCTGTTACTGTTATTTGTTACCTGGGAAACTGAACAACCACATAGAAACGAAAGGGCCAGATCTCAGACACAAAAGTTCCTTAAGTACAAAATTATATTAAAATGCTGTGACTTTTTGAAAAGGGTTCCAATGTAGTGATTGATAGAAAACATTATGCTTTTTTTTTTTTTTTTTCGACAAGGAGACTGAATGTCTTATTTATAATTACTCAGGAAATGGCAAACGTAGCAGGGCTTTCCTATTCTTGGAGCACAGGTCAGAGTGAGCTGAGGGACAATTTCTCATCCGTGGGAGAGGAAGTCTTTAGCAACGAGGCAACCAGCCTGCCTGCAGCTCTGGGACCTGTGAGGGAAGCAGAGAGCTTCCAGGGACACACTCCAGGGCCTACCACTCTCCTTGTGCTAAATGTAGAGGAATGCATGGTGCCCACATGATGCATTGGCCCCCAGGGGCTGAGAGGAGGTTGCTAGAGCCAGACCCCCAGAAGGGAAAAGAGAGGGACAAGACAACAGGGTTAGTACATGAAGATCCTCAGACAGCGCTTTCATTCCCAAAGCAAAGAACAACCAATAAGAGCCCAGTCTGTATCTCACCAGAAAAGTCAGAGGGCTCAGAGGGTTAAGCTGGTGTCCCACAAGGACAGTGGGGACCAACTGGTGCTGGAACGGGACAGGGAAAGTGGCAGGGCCTCATGGAAGCTACATTCCCCAAGACCCGGAAGATGTCAGAGAGGTGAGATCTCAAAGCGAGACGCCAGCAACCCTTTCCCACCTGGCATCCTTGGAAGGAGCTGCGTATAAAGGTCAAGAACTGGATCACTAGGGGCCTTGAGAGAAGGGCAGCCACAAACACACGATGCTCCTGGCAGCCCCCTCAAAGCCCTGTAGGCAATAGTGGTACATCTCCCAGCACAGCATCCTCTCGTGGGAGAAACAAAGGCTGATGGTGAGGTCCGTGGTGTACAAGGAGGAGTCAGAGCCAGAGATAGTTTGAATTTTTAAAAAAATGTAAGAAAAGGTATATATCGGGGCATCTGGGTGGCTCAGTCGGTTGAGCGTCTGTCTTTGGCTCAGGTCATGATCCCGGGGTCCTGGGATCAAGTGCCACATCATGCTCCCTGCCTAGGAGGGAGTCTGCTTCTCCCTCTCTTTCTAAAGAACCCCATTCTGTGCTCGTTCTCTCTCTCTCTCAAATAAATAAAATCTTAAAAAAAAAAAAAAGGTATCTAGGGGCACCTGGGTGGCTCAGTCTGTTAAGCATCTGCCTTCAGCTCAGGTCATGATCTCATGGTCCTGGAACTGAATACTGTGTCAGGCTCCCCCGTCAGCAGAAAGCTTGCTTCTCCCTCTCCCTCTGCCTACTACTCCCCCTGCTTGTGCACGCGCGCTCTCTCTCTGTCAAATAAATTAATAAAATCTTTTTATTTATTTATTTATTTGACAGAGAGAAATCACAAGTAGATGGAGAGGCAGGCAGAGAGAGAGAGGGAAGCAGGCTCCCTGCTGAGCAGAGAGCCTGATGCGGGACTCGATCCCAGGACCCTGCGATCATGACCTGAGCCGAAGGCAGTGGCTTAACCCACTGAGCCACCCAGCTGCCCATAAAATCTTTTTAAAAAGAAAAAAAAGTTATATACCCAAAGGAAACAAAGTCACAATCTTGAAAAGATCTCTGTACTCCCATGTTCACTGCAATGTTACTCTAAATAGCCAAGATATGTGCACAACCCATGTCCACTGAGGGAGGAATGGATAAAGAAATTGCCTACGTATGTAAGTTTGTGTCTATGTATGTACATATATAATATGTATAAGCATCTATAATGGAATATTATTGAGGCATATGAAAGAAGGAAACTCCACCACTTAGAACAACACAGATGGACCTTCAGGGCATTATGCTAAGTAAAATATTTCGGAAAAAGACACACACTCACTTACATGTGGAATCTAAAAAAACCGAATTCATACATTCAGAGAACATGCTAATGGTTATCAGAAGTGGGAGGGAGGTGGGCAAATGGGTGAAGATGGCCAAAAGGTTCACAATTCTAATTATAAGAGAAGTCTGTCTTAAGGATGTCACGTACAGCTTGGTGAGTCTAGTTAACAATACTGTGATGTTTATTTGAAAGATGCTAAGATAGAAAATCTTACAAGTTCTCATCATAGGAAAAAAAAACCTTTTTAACTGTGGGAGGTGATGGATGTTAACTAAACCTGTGGTGATCATCTCACAGTATATCAAATCATCATGTTGTACATTTACAACCAACAATATTATATGTCAGTCATAGCTCAATGAAATTGGGGGAATTTTTAAAAATTAAGAACTGCGCTGTTACGATGATTTTCATGGTGCTATATGTACTCAAGTCAAGAGGCTTTGCATAAGGAAATATCATGAGAAGACTCAAAATATATCTCATAAGTGAAAGAGTTTATCCTTCAGTTTATCCGACAGTAACAAATGAGCCAACCAACAGGTCTAAAGTTGGAGCTCATTTTGGGCTAGTTGCAACAGAAATCTGGTTTTATTCCAATTAGACTTCAAAATTTGTGTCTGTAATGTGTGTAATTATTCTTGTCAGAAAACAAAACAAGAGACAAATATATATTGTTTGTTCCAGGTTGTAGATAACCATTTTTCTACATGATATCATGATTCATATTCTCCAATTTCCTTGACGTGATCACTATGCTAAGAAATCATTACTTTCTTAAGAGCAACTTAATATACACAACATAAAATTTACCTTCTATCTGTGCTCTGTTCGGTGATCCCAACTTCTGCTCTGCTCATTCTCACTTTGCAGTTTTATGGTTGATCACACTTTTTTTTCCCCCTAAAAAGGGCAGTTCATTTTCTTCTTAAAAATTAATTCTAATTTTATTAATTGGACACTCTTTTAAAAGCTATGTCCATTTAGACATATTTTCTTAATTTAAGAATGCCCAGGATTCACCTGAAAAAACTTTCCAAGGCTCTAGAGTCAAAATAAAAATCCGTTTTGCTTGTACACTAAGCACTTCCATGCATTTGACTGCACTGACTAAACAAAAACAAACACAAAAACAAAACCAACAAAACCGAAAGTCATAACCTGTTCAGAACATATAATACACACCTAAAAACTGAAATAACTATACACAACTATGAACTGAATGAGGAGAAAAATTACTAAAACTTTATAACATTCAAAAAAATGGACCCTTTCTGTCTCCTTTTCAGCAGCTTTCCCTGGGACTGAGAAGGAAATGTCAGGTGCCCAAAGCCCACATGCCAAGGGGTGGGCAACACAGTGCAGCTCCTGGGAAGAGGGTTGGGTGACTTCAGGAGTCTCTCAGAGCTTTAGGGTGGAGTGGGGGCAAGATGGATCCAGGTAGAAGCAAGTCCTCCCTTCTCCCTTAGTCCCTCCAAGTCTGGTCCGACTGGTCTCCTCCTCCCCAAGCTAACCCAGCTGGGGTCACTGGGATCAGCCTCAGTTCATAAAACAAATCCAGGATCCTCAGCAGACAGTTGCATCCCATAAAAAGGAACTCCTAATATGATGCCAGACTTCCATAATTATGGAATTTGGAAACAAATGTTGTGTCATTGACTTGGAAGATAAATGATATGTAAACAAATAAACACAAAAACAGGGAACACTCCAAGACAGAGTGTTCCAGAATTGACAAGACTTACAAGTTGCTCAAAGATTCCAAAACCTTTCTTCTTTCTTGTAGAAAAGACCCAATTTGCACTAACTCCCTTTTCCCATTTCCTGTGAAAGGCATTAAAATGGTTGGCAGGGGAAAAAATGGGACATAATTATTTTTGGCAAGCAGGATCAGGTTATAAATATGCCCATTCTGAAGCTATTGTAAGAGCTCTTCATTAATTTTTCATTCATTTGAAAATCTAATATAAAGTAGCCTGGCTGCTGCTGATGGACTTAAAGTTTATCAAGTTCCAGTGGAATTAATTCCTATTTGCCTTGAGTGCAAGTGAGCTGCACAGGCCCCTTAAAATACTAGGGTTTGCACTTCTCTGAGCCAGCATCACCATACTTTAAAAAAAGTCGGTGAGTGGGGACTTTAAATTTCATATTCCAAGATGAAAAGATAGATGAATGCTTATCATGATAAATGAAATATTTGTGTGTGTGTGTGTGTGTGTGTCTTGGTTACCAAATTCATTTCTTAAAATGGTTTTCCTCAATTCTAAAACAAAACAAAACAAAACAAAACAAAAACAACAATGATTTTTGTCTTTTCATTCTCCTTTTGTGATTTTCCTGGAAAAGACACCTCCAACAATGTAATATTTCAGACATGTGCAGTGTGAGGATGAAGAGTGAGAACATGAACAAACTGAACCAACGTCAGAAGTGAAAAAGCACAGAGGAAATGGAAACCTAGGTTTATAAGACCAAGATCTCAAGTTTCAAAAGTTCTGGTCTCCTGGAGAAATCCAGGGAGCTATAGTTTAATTGATAACCATGGCATCATTGAGTCAAGGTCAACATTTGGAGCCACAGACTCAGACATAAAACTTAGGTAAAATGTGTACAATTTTTCCCATTTGCTAAGGGCCTGTCAATCAACTGTGAATTCGAGTAACATAAGAGGAAAGTAACATAAGAGGAAAGCAGATGGCATAAGAACAAAGTTCTCTGACGATCTGAAATTTTTGTTGATGAAAACCTTAAGAGCATAAGTAAGTTTTCTGCCTCAGTAAACAGGAAATCCTGAATGCCATCTAATCGTTATTTGATGCACCAAGACCTCATCATACTGCAAGGCAGTCCCTGAAGATTAGCAATGCTTTTCATGAATTTTGTTAATTTTTTTTATTTTTATAGCAATTATTTATTATTTTAGCAATGAGCATTGCAAAGAAAGCTCCTTCAGCTACCAAGAAAACCCTTATGATGTTCAGAAGTGAACATATAAATAGAATGGTTTGAAAATTCTGCAGAAAAATACTAAACGAGAATGTAAGAGCTCCAGTGTTACCTATGTTCCAGTCCCTTTCCCTAACACTCCCATTAGGAACTTTACTTTTCTACTAGTTCCACAAAACTCTGAGATTGGGGGTGCTTGGGTGGCTCAGTGGGTTAAGCCGCTGCCTTCGGCTCAGGTCATGATCTCAGGGTCCTGGGATCGAGCCCGCATCGGGCTCTCTGCTCAGCGGGGAGCCTGCTCGCCCCCCACCCCCACCTCTGCCTACTTGTGATCTCTCTCTCTCTCTCTCTCAAAAAAAAAAAAAAAAAAGAAGAAGAAGAAAACTCTGAGATTGTATGTCTATACATATTCAGCTATCCAGAAATTATTTTTTAAATGGACACAAACAGGGCATACTGGACTTTGTTCTGTATGTTGTTTCTTTCTCTGGGTAATTGTTCACAATAAAACATAAAGTTTTAACTTATTCTTCCTCTTCCCAACAGTCACACCATAATATTCCATTTATATTCTTTTTACCTGGTGAATCCCCACCATTGTGATTCCATACCTCATATCCATCCATCCATCCATCCATCCATCCATCCACCATCCATGTGGCCAACAGATATTTCTTGAGTGACTTATGATATACCAGTTTGTAGTCTAGGCTCAGGGGACACAGCAGTAAACAATACAGACAAAATATATCTACCCTCATGAATTTCACATTGTGGTGAGAAAAGATGACAAAGAATAAAAGTATAGTTGAGTAAATTAGTGATATAGTAAATCAGAAAGTAATAAACAAAGCTGCAAATGTAGCTAATGTCAAAGGGTACGGGGAGGGGATTCCCACTTTACAGAGGGAGGCAAGGGAAAGTCTCAAGGAGAAGGCAACTGAGAAGGGGAGTGTCCTAACCTGGTGGGTATCTGGGTCAAGAGGGCTTTGGCAGAAATATAAAGGCCGTGAGGCAGGAGCCTGCCTAGTATGTTAAGGAACAGCCAAGAAGCCCATGTGGCTGCAGCCCAATGATCCTGGAGGTGAGTGATAGGAGGTGATGCTGAAGAGGTAGCATATCCCTCCAGCCACCGAGTCTTCCCAGCAGAGGTCCCAGACATCACAGTGTAGAGACAAGCTATCCTGACTCTGTGCCTTAAGAAATCCTGACCCGCAGAACCCAAGAGCAGAAGAAAGTGGTTTTCCTGTTGAGGCTGAGAGAGTTTGTGTGTACCAGTAAGTAGTAGCCAAGACACCTGTACCAAACATGCTAACTTTTATCATGAATGCTTGTTGAACGTCATCACACAACTTCTTTCATTGGTAAAGAATCAAAAAATATTTCTTCAGCCTGTCACGCATAAATCAAGTTTGCAATCCTAGAGCCATACTTTCCATGGTCATGATGTGCCATCCTTCTTTTGTATCTCTAAGAATTTACTTCCAGGAATATGTCTTTCCTTTTGATTTTCCCCCTCTTCATTTTAGAGTCATATTTGTTAAAATATTTTAGAGGATTTTTTGCAATATATTCAAGAGACAAAAGGTCCTATAATTTTTGTTCATCATAAGGCCCTTGGTAGGCTTGGTACTAAGGTTATGCTGCTTTCATAAGTGCAATGGGAAATGATCCCTCTTTTTTCTTTCATTATTTTATTATTTTACTTTATTTCTTTTCTTTTATTTTCAGTGTTCCAGAATTCATTGTTTATGCACCACACCCAGTGACCCATGCAATATGTGCCCTCCATAATTTTCACCACCAGGATCACCCAATCCCCCACCCCTCTCCCTCCAAAATCCTCAGTTTTTTCCTCAGAGTCCAAAGTCTCTCATGGTTCATCCCCCACTCAGATTTCCCACAACTCACTTCTCTACTCCATTTCCCAGTGTCCTTCATGTTATTCCTTATGATCCACAAGTAAGCAAAACCATATGACAATTGACTCTCTCTGCTTGACTTATTTCACTCAGCCTAATCTCCTCCAGTCCCATCCATGTTGATACAAAAGTTGGGTATTCATCCTTTCTGATGGAGGCATAATACTCCATTGTATATATGGACCATATCTTCTTTATTCATTCGTCCGTTGAAGGGCATCTTGGTTCTTTCCATAGTTTGGTGACCATGGCCATTGCTGCTATGGACATTGGGGTACAGATGGCCCTTCTTTTCACTACATCTGTATCTTTGGGGTCAATACCCAATAGTGCAATTGCAGGGTCATAGGGAAGCTCTATTTTTAATTTCTTGAGGAATCTCTACACTGTTCTCCAAAGTGGCTGCACCAACTTGCATTCCCACCAACAGTGTACGAGGGTTCCCCTTTCTCCACATCTTCTCCAACACATGTTGTTTCCTGTCTTGCTAATTTTGCCATTTTAACTGGTATAAGGTGGTATCTCAATGGTTTTTTTTTTTTAATTTTATTTGGTATTTTAATTTCTTTTTAGTGTTCCGGAATTCATTGTTTATGCACCACACCCAGTACTCCATGCAACCCATGCCCTCCATAATATCACCACCAGGCTCACCCAACCTCCCATCCCCCTCCCCTCCAAAATCCTGTTTGTTTCTCAGAGTCCACAGTCTCTCATGGTTTGTCTCCCCCTCCAGTTTCCCCCAACTCTCTTTTCCTCTCCATCTCCCCATGTCCTCCATGTTATTCCTTATGCTCCAAAAATAAGTGAAACCCTGTGATAATGGATTTCCCTGATGACTAATGATGATGAACATTTTTTCATGTGTCTGTTAGCCATTTGTATGTCTTCTTTGGAGAAGTGTCTGTTCATGTCTTCTGCCCATTTTTTGATATGATTGTCTGTGTGTGTTGAGTTTGAGTAGTTCTTTATAGATCATGGATATCAGCCCTCTGTCTGGAGTATCATTTCTGAATATCTTCTCCCATTCCATGGGTTGCCTCTTGTTGACTGTTTCCTTTGCTGTGCAGAAGCTATGGATCTTGATGAAGTCCCAAAAGTTCATTTCACTTTTGTTTCCTTTGCCTTTGGAGACATGTATTAAAAGAAGTTGCTGTGGCCGATGTCGAAGAGGTTATATGTTCTCCTCAAGGATTTTGATAGATTCCTTCCTCACATTGAGATATTTTTTCCATTTTGAGTTTATCTTTGTGTATGGTGTAAGAGAATGGTCGAATTTCATTCTTCTACACATAGCTGTCCAATTTCCCAAGCACCATTTATTGAAGAGACTGTCTTTTTACCACTGGATATTTTTTCCTGATTTGTCAAATATTATCTGACCATAGAGTAGAGGGTCCATGTCTGGGTTCTCTACTCTGTTCCACTGTTCTGTGTGTCTGTTTTTGTGCCATGCTGTCTTGGTGATCACTGCTTAGCAGTAAAGCTTGAAATCAGGCAATGTGATGCCCCCAGTTTTTTCTTTTTCAATGTTTAATGTTTCCTTAGCAATTCGGGATCTTTACTGGTTCCATACAAATTTTAGGACTGTTTGTTCCAGCTCTTTGAAAAATGCCTGTGGAATTTTGATTGGGATGGCACTGAAACTATAGATGGCTCTAGGCAGTATAGACATTTTAACAATGTTTATTCTTCCAATCCATGAGCATGGTATGGTCTTTCATCTTTTTGTGTCTTAATTTCTTTCATAAGTGTTCTGTAGTTCCTTGAGTACAGATCCTTTACCTGTTTGGTTAGGTTTATTCCCAGGTATCTTATGGTTATTGATGCTATAGTAAATGGAATTGATTCTCTAATTACCCTTTCTATATTTTCATTGTTAGTGTATAAGAAAGCAACTGATTTCTGTACATTGATTTTGTATCCTGCCACATTACTGAATCTCTGTATAAGTTCTAGTAGTTTGGGGGTGGAGTCTTTTGGATTTTCCATAAAGTATCATGTCATCTGCGAAGAGAGAGAGTTTGACTTCTTCGTTGCCAATTTGAATACCTTTTATTTCTTTTTGTTGTCTGATTGCTGTTGCCATGACTTCTAGTATTATGTTGAATAAGACTGGCAAGAGTGGACATCCTTGTCATGTTCCTGATCTCAAAGTGAGGGCTGTTAGCTTTTCCCTATTGAGGATGATATTTGCTATGGGTTTCTCATAGATAGATTTTATGAAGTTAAGGAATGTTCCCTCTATCCCTACACTTTGAATCGTTTTAATCAGGCACAGATGCTGTATCTTGTCAAATGCTTTTTCTGCATCAATTGAGAGGACCATGTGGTTCTTCTCTCTTCTCTTATTGATTTGTCCTATCACATTGATTGATTTGCAAATGCTGAGCCACCCTTGCATCCCAGGGATAAATTCCACTTGGTCATGGTGGATAATCTTTTTTTAAAAATATTTTTTATTTTTATTTTTTTTTAATAAACATATAATTTATTTTTATCCTCAGGGATGGTGGATAATCTTTTAAATGTACTGTTGCATCCTATTAGCTAGGATATTGTTGAGAATCTTGGCATCCATATTCATCAGAAACATTGATCTGAAATTCTTTTTCGTGGGGTCTTTGCCTGGTTTGGGAATCGGGGTAATGCTGGCTTCATAGAAAGAGTCTAGAAGTTTTCCTTCTGCTTCAATTTTTTGAAACAGCTTCAGGAGAATAGGTAATATTTCCTCTTTGAATGTTTGGTTCTCCAGTCAAGACCTGGACTCTTCTTGTTTGGGAGGTTTTTGATCACTCTTCAATCTTGTTACTAGATATTGGTCTATTCAGGTTGTCAATTTCTTCCTGATTAAGTTTTGGAAGTTTATAGCTTTCCAGGAATGCATCCATTTCATCTAGGTTTCTTAACTTATTGGCATATAACTGTTGATAATAATTTCTGATGATTGTTTCTATCCTTGGTGTTAGTCATGATCTCTCTTTTCATTCATAATTTTATGAATTTGGGCCATCTCTCTTTTCTTTTGGATTAGTTTGGCCAACAGTTTATCAATCTTATTGATTCTTTTAAAAAACCAGCTTCTAGTTTCATTGATGCATTCTATTGTATCTCTAGTTTCTATCTCATTGATCTTTGCACTAGTCTTGATTATTTCCCTTTTTGTGTGTGGGGTTGGCTTAATTTATTGTTACTTCTCCAGTTCTTTGAGGTGTAAGGTGTATTCTGGATTTTTCAGTCTTTTTTGAGGGAGGCTTGGATGGCTATGTATTTCCCCCTTAGGACAGCCTTTGCCCTATCCCATAGGTTTTGGACCAAAGTGTCTTCATTCTCATTGGTTTCCATGAAGTTCTTCTTTGATTTCCTGGTAGTTACAAACATTCTTACGCAAAGTGATCTTTAGCTTCCAAGTGTTTGAAATCCGTCCAAACTTTTTCTTGTGGTTGAGTTCCAGTTTCAAAGCACTGTGGTCTGAGAATATGCACGGAATAATCTCAGTCTTTTGGTATCAGTTGAGCCCTGATTTGTGACCCAGTATGTGGCCTATTCTGGGAAAGTTCCATGTGCACTCGAGTATTCTGTTCTTTTAGGGTGGAATGTTTTGTATAGATCTATGAGGTCCATCTGGTCCAATGTTTCTTTAGTGATTTTCTGTTTGGATGATCTGTCTAATACTGAGAGTGGTGTGTTAAGATTCCCTACTATTAATGTATTCATATCAATACAACTCTTTATCATAATTAACAGTTGTCTTATCTAGTTGGCTGCTCCCATATTAGGGGCATAGATATTTACATTTGTTAGATCTTCTTGGTGGATAGACCCTTTAAGAATGATGTAGTATCCTTCTGTATCTCTGACTACAGTCTTTATTTTAAAATCTAATTTATCTGATATGAGAATCACTACCCCAGCTTTCTTTTGAGGCCCATTGGCATGAAAGATGCTTCTCCATCCCTTTACTTTCAGCCCGGATGTATCCTTAGGTTCCAAATGGGTCTCTTGTAGACAACAAATGGACGGGTCCTGTCATTTTCTCCAATCTGCAAGCCTGTGCTATTTTACAGGAGCATAGGCTGTTCACATTGATTATTGAAAGATACATTTTTATTGACATCATGTTGCCTGTGAAATCCTTGTTTCTATAGATTTTCTCTGTAAATTTCTGTTCTATGACACTCTCGGGTTCTTTCTTCTTTTATAGAACCCCCCTTAATATTTCTTGTAGTGCCAGCTTGGTGGTCACAATTGAAGCTCTTTATCTCTCCATCTATTTTGAATGTCAGCCTTGGTGGATAAAGTATTCTTGGCTGCTTGCTCTTCTCACTTAGTGCCCTGAATATGTTTTGCCAGCCCTTTCTGGCTTGCCAGGTTTCTGTGGAGAGTTCTGACATTATTCTGATGGATTTTTCTCTGTACGTAAGGGATCTCTTCCCCCTAGCTGCTCTCAAGAGCTCCTGTCCAAAGTTATGATTCATCAGTTTCACAATCAAATGTCTCAAGGTCTTTCTAGATTCATTGATCTTGGAGGGTATCCTTTCTGCCTCTAGGACCTGAACACTAGTTCCATTCCACAGACTGGGGAAATTTTCATCCAGAATTTATTCAACTCTATCTTCTAGTCTTCTTTATTTCTCCTTCCCCTCAGGGATCCCATAATTCTGACATTGCAATGTTTCATGGCATCATTTATTTTTCTAATTGTGTTTTCATGGCTTCTAAGCTGTTTGCTCCAAGTCTCCTCCTGATCCTTTTTCTCCTGATCAGTTTGTCCTCTAGATCACTAATTCTGTCTTCTCAGTTACCCTAGCTGTTAGAGAATTTAGATTAGAATGGATCTCATTGATAGCATTTTTAACTTCTTCCCAGCGGCTTTCACTTCTGCCCTAATTGATTCCATGTTGTCATTCATGGTTGTCTTCAATGTAGCCATTGCCTGTATAATTGTTACCCTGAATTCCCTTTTTGACATACTGTTTATGTCCATATACAATAGCTCTGATGGAGAGGGCATAGTCTCTGAGTTTTTCCACTGTTGGGCGTTCCTCCTCCTAGTCATTTTGGTGAGAGGTGGTTGAAGGGAGGTGTAGCTGAATACATCCACTGCAGTCCAGGCAAGCTGCACCCTGGAACACTTCTGAGCAATCGGAAGACACCACCAAAAAGAAAGAAAAAAGAAAAAAAGAGAGAAAGAGAAAGACAGGAAAAAGAGAGAGAGAGAGAGAGAGAGAAGAATGAGCCAGAATGGGCCCCACAGGTAGGATTTATATGGTATACCAACAAAAACGGACAAACAAAAAGTCCAACAAAAGTAAATGACAAGGAAAAAAAAAAAAAAAGAACCCAGCCAAAATGAACTCCAGGGATAAGATTTATATAATACCAGAACAAAACAAATACATAGAAACACTGACAGAAGAAAAAGATGGGACGGTGGTTATAAATCCTCGATGTGGAGGAGGAAGATTATTTTTATTCTTCCTGGGTGTATCTTGATATCTTTATTAAAGGACTCAACTTTCCAGAGATAAAGGGAGATTAAAACTGGTTTATATACATAGGGGTAGTATTGATTAGGGAAAGAGGAATACCTTGAAGCTTGTATCTATATGTATATTAAAAAATAGAAAAGCAAAAGAAAAAACACAGGTATATGTATGAAAAAAGTTCAAGTTAAAAGGTTATTATGGGGGGCACCTGGGTGGCTCAGTGGTTTAGAGCCTCTGCCTTCAGCTCAGGTCATGATCCCAGGGTCCTGGGATGGAGTCCCGCATAGGCTCTCTGCTCAGCAGGGAGCCTGCTTCCTCCTCTCTTTCTGCCTGCCTTTCTGCCTACTTGTGATCTCAGTCAAATAAACAAATAAATCTTTAAACAAGAAAGAAGTCCTACAATCCCTCTGATTTTTTTTTTAATTTATTAATTTGACAGAGATCACAAGTAGGCAGAGAGGCAGGCAGAGAGAGAGAGAGAGAGGGAAGCAGGCTCCCCGCCGAGCAGAGAGCCCGATGCGGGACTCGATCCCAGGACCCTGAGATCATGACCTGAGCTGAAGGCAACGGCTTAACCCACTGAGCCACCCAGGCGCCCCACAAATAAATCTTAAAAAAAAAAAAGTTTATTATGGAATTTGTTGTATTGAACCTCCCATTGTAATGGTAAATAAGTTAAAAAAAATTAAAAAGACAAGAATAGTGAGAAAGAATTAAAAATAAAAGTTGTATCTATGAAATATACAGGTTTTAGGGCAATATCGAAAGCTTAATATCTTGTTTTCCCCTGATATTAGGGTTTTACAGTTTTATGGGGACACTGTGGTGGTTGTCCTCTCATTCTTTTGGCTGACTTTATGGGGGAGGGGCCTGCCATGTTGTTTTTCAGTCAGTCTTAAAAGCTTGGGTTGAGTCCTCCTGCTCCCTATCAAGGGGCTGGGCTCTGTGGAAACTGGTTTTTCAGGCTTTTGTTCTCTGGAGGTTTTTGTTCCTTGGCGGATTATTGTGGCTTTTTGGAGGTTTAGTGGAAAGCAAACTGCACCCAGACCTCTGTCTCAGAGAGAAGCCTCAGTCTGCACCCCTCTGGGTGGTCCAGAGCACACAGACTCCCCCTCTGTTGAGCCGTGCAAACTCCCACAGGCAGTGCATGCCCCTGGCCACCGTCTCAGGGGTCGCCCAAAGCACCCACTTGTCTCTGCACCCCCCTGCCACTAACACCTCCAGCAAGGGAGCCCCCTTCCATTGGCTGCCTTTGCCAGGTGCTATCTGGGGTCCAGACTGCCCAAGAGATCCCAATCAGAGATAGCAGGCTGAGATTTTTCAGGCCCAGGCTGGGAGTGTTCAGAATCTTGGCAGTCCTAGAGACTACCTCTCTCAGGGGAGGGTGGGAGCATGGTTCAGACCCCAGTCGTGCAGTGTACAAGGCTATGGTTCTATAGAGTGCCAACTGATGTCCACACCAGGCTCTCTTACATGCACCAACAGGAGCGTGCCTAGCCCAGCACTGGTGCAAGCAGGAGAATGCTGGGGGCTCAGGCACCATGGCCTGGAGTCTTCGTTGCACTCTCTCTGGCATGGGGAGTCACTGGCGGTGGCCGTCCTGGGTCCTTGGGCTTAGGCCCATGCCTGTGAACCCCCTGATTCCACTAGTTACCCCTTAAGATCTTTTGCTCTTTTTGAGTGCTTTTAACCAGACTCCAAGTTAGTGCTGGTCCTCCATCACAGGGCACTCTCATATTAGGTTATTACTTTCCAATGGGTGGCTTCTGGTGGTTCCCTCCCCCTTCTGTTTATCTTCCAATATCAGTCCGATCATTCCCAGTATGCTTTACCTCTACACTGGAGTCTTCTGCCTCTGTAGAGATCCAGAGTGTATAATCCTACATCTCAGGCTGATTTCATGGGTGTTCAGAGTGTTTTGATAGATAATTAGCTCACTTTAGGGGACCGGATGAAACAGGGTCTCCTATTTCTCCGCCATCTTGGCCCTCCTCCCTAATCCTTCTTTTTCTATTCTCTGGAAGAGTTCATGTACAATTATCCAATTTCACCCTTATGTGTTCAGTAGAATTCCCCAGTAAAGTCATCTGGGCCTGAGGTTGTCTTTCAGGGAAGGTATTTAATTATGGGTCCAATTTATTTAACCGTTAACTCAAATTTTGTATTCTTGGGTCAGTTTTGGTAGGTTGTATTTATTTCTTAAGGATTCCTCATTTTATCTAAATTTTCATAAATTTAGTCATAAATCTGTTAACAGTATCCTCTCATTGTCTTTATAATGTCTGTAGGATCTTAAGTAATACCTCCTTTACATTTCTCATATTAAGGATTTATGCCTTTGGTTTGCTTTTCTTCATCAATCTTGGCATGGATCTACCGGTTTTATGAGTGAACAATAAATCCTCTTTGGACTTTATTCATCTTTTTTACTGTAGGTTGAAATTTTATTATGTTGCTTTCTATGCTTATCTTTACTATTTATTATTTCTTCCTTATTAAATTTCCATTTAATTTGCAGCTCTTTTTCTAAATTCTTGAGAGGAATACTCAGGTCATTAATTCACAAAATTGTTTCTTCTCCAGTGTATGCTTCCAAGGCTAGAAATTCCCTCTAGTACAGCATTACTTCTATCTCCTTAGTTTTGGTATGGTCATTCAGTTCAAAATATTTTCTAATACTGATTATGATTTCTTCTTTGATCCACAGGCTATTTAAAAGTATAGAAGTTAATTTCCAAACATATACAGTTTTTCTAGTTAGCTTTTGTTATGTAGTTCTAGCTCAAGTACATTGTTCTTGGAGTCCATACTCTTGGTGTTTCTAACTTTTGATATTTGGTAAAACTTGCTCTGTTTCCCTGTGTATGGCTGATTTTCTTAATGATCTACATGTTCTGGAACCATCTGTATTCCACTGCTAAATTCTTTTGTTGTTTCAACACTGAATGTGATTCCTAAGACACTACAGTTTAGTCTCTTCATTTTAAAAACTCTTATGTCTATACTTCTGGGTTACTTCATTATATAGCAACAGTAAAGAGGATATGACAATTCATTGAGGGAGGGGTCAACAAAGACCTCCTGGAGATGGTAACTGGGCAGTGATTTGCTCTCCACCAATGACATTGTATCAGACGTTCCTCCTGTATTGCTTCACCAACCCCCCTGACACACTCTCTCCTTTCAACTTCAGCTCTCCATACTCCTGTCCTTATCCTTCTTCCCCTCCCCATTTCCTTTCTCTCTCTCTCTCTCTCCCCTTTTCTCCTCCCAATCAGATACAATGGGAAGGGTTGTATAAACCACTCCAGATCTTTGGTAAGAAGAAAACACCTTTGATGATTACATATTACCCCCTCTAAGAAATACTCATTTCCATAGAGTAGATTTCTATGTGATAGACAGATATACCCTCTCTCCTTTTAGTCCTCCTAAAATGTATACTCATTTTGTGCCCATTGTGGATGGGCACCACAAGATTTCAGATGAACTCTTTATGAAATAGCTACTTTATTTATACCTTAGGGAATATCTCAAATCAACTATAATATAAAAACAGTGATTCAAAATAGTCTAATTCATACCTGTTTTTTCTTGATGAATAGAACTAAAAGAATGAATCCACAGCCCTAAATGTCTTTTGCAAAGAAGAAAATTTACTACAGAGACAGGTTAAACAGCTGAAAACACAGATGTAAAGACTATTTGTCCCAATTTTCAGAAAGCTTGCATTTTGAAATTTTGGTAGAATTGCTTACAGAATTGTCTATTCTACTTAGAATGCCTTTGGTCTCAGCTCTTCACCAAGTGGGTCTCTCCATGGGCTGCTTGGGTGTCCTCACGACAAGACAGCAGGATTCAACTGGAGGATTCTCTCTCTGAGAGAGAGCAATAGTTATAAAATACAGAATTTAGTTTGTAGTTTAAGTAATAATCAGATTTTCAATTTGTGTATTTACTCCTATCACTCACACAAATAAAGCATTTTAACTACCAACCCCCCCCCCCAAACCGGTTCTGTCTTTTTGTCTGTTTTAATCTCAGTTTTCCCTGTATCTGTTGAAGGACCTTGGGCATTTTACCTGTAGTCAGTTCCTTGCATGCAGTCACTGATTATCTACTTTTGGTACAGTTCAAAATGTTTACTTTTTGCATGTATGACTTATAAATAAGCAACAACAACAACAACAAAATAAGCAACAGGATTTAGAGACTTTGATTAGACTCAGGTTCTTTCTCTTTGGTAAGATGACAGGTGATACTGTGTTCATTCATATGAAGGCAAGCAATGTCTGACTGCCAATGCATTACTACACTGGAGGCTGCAAAGTGATGATATTCTAATTATATTTTCTATGATATTCTTATGATAAATTTAATTATATTATTTCTTCCTCATTTATTAATCTGAATTCTTTCATATAGAGATGGAGCCACTTATCTACAATGATTAAATCTTTCCCTTTATTTAGTCTTCAAGAGAATAAATTGGTTCTCTAGCATCCTCTGGGAGTAGCAGTTCATTTTTTTGTAAAGATCATTATAAATTTATAGACCAAAACATATTTAATATGTTTCACTCCTCTGCAATTTTATTCTTTTTAATGTACATATTGCCCTAATTTTGGCCAGTAAAAGCTTTCTAATTGTCTTTTGTCAATGTCTTAGGTCATTTTGGTTGTTTGAAACTTGTTCTCTCATGAATTCATCTAGTGAATTTTGACTGTATGCTAGAAATTGTGAATGTGCTGCTGTTGAGAATCTGAGTTTTAGTTTCTTTCTTCAGAGAGTGCTAAATTTTGTTCTAGCAAGTAGTTAATTTGTTAGTAAATCAGTTCAATCCTTTTGAGCTTGTTTTTAAGATTTGGTATGATGGGTCTAGAGCAGGAATTGGCAAACTTTTCCTCTATAGTAAATATTTTATACATTGTGAATCATATATATTCTTTGTTGCATATAGTTCTTCATTTTTATTTTTAAAGGTATAATACTTTAAAAATGTAAAATTAGGTGCCTGAATGGCTCAGTTGGTTAAGCATCTGCCTTTGGCTCAGGTCATGATCTCAGGGTCCTGGGATCCATTCCCATGTCAGGCTCCCTGCTCAGTGGGGAATCTGCTTCTCCTTCTCCCACTACCCTTTCCCCCTACTCATTCTCTCTCTCACTCACTCACTCTCAAATAAATGAACAACATATTTTTAAAAATAAGGAAATTAAAATGTAAAATCATTCTTAGCTCATGGATTTTACAAGAGGCCAAAACAACATATTTTGCCCATGAACCATAGATTGCCAACCCATGGTCTAGAGTAGCCATTTCTCTAGAGCTGAGGTAAACCTACTCTGAAGCCATGGCCTTTCACGGCTGTGAGCTCACTGCCCAGACTGTTCAATGATGTTTGCCCATGGTTGGAACTCCTTGCCATATTATGCAACTTCTAGAATCTGTTTAGCTCAAAGCCTTCCAGCAGTTCTTCTCTGGCAGATATTGCAGAATCTCACCAAGCTTTATTTGGCTAAATAGCTGGGGACTTTTATGAAGATTTCCGGAGCTGCTTCTCTGTACAGCTCTTTTCTCCGCAATATGCTGCTCTACAAACTCCTTTCATGTTAGCAGTTCTACACTCTAGTCTTTGTTCCCCAAACTCAGTGAAACAACTGTGCTCTTCATGGGCTCCATCTCCTTACATTGTACTGTGGAAGATGTCCTGAGGCAGAAAACTAGGATGACTATAGAACTCATTTATGAATTTCTCCTTTCTGAAGGATTGTAGTTTTGTTCTACTTATTATCTAATATCAGAAAATAATCATCTCATTAATCTTGTCTAGTGTTATAATTGTTTGTAGTGGGAGGGTTAATTGAGTACCAGTTATTCCATCATAGTGGGAAACAGAAGTCTCTGAGAAGATTTTTAAAGTAATGAGTTCTTCAAATTTTTGATAGTCTTATTTGTGAGAAATATGCAGATGGATGATAAAAATTTTAAAAACAATATTTTCAGCCACACAACTTTACAAAGAAGTTATAACTAAATAATTGAATATTGCTTTTTTTCTTGACAAATGTCTTTTAATAATGCACATGGTTTTCAAATCTTTTCAGAATTACTCATATTTCTACATGATCATGGTACTGCAATTTGCAGAATGTGCTTGCTCTATGGGAGTATTTGCCCTGTGGTTAGTATAGACAGCACTGAAAGGACACATTAGCTCAAATAGCCAGAAGTATATGCTACAGATGAAGACAGAATTTTGATGCCACCAGCTATAGCTATACCATACAGGAACTTGGCCTGCCTGCAAATCTACCTACCTACAACCTTGGGACAGCTGGAATACAAACTCTTCCCTCAGTCTCAGGGGCCCTAGGCCCTCAATGAGTAGCAGTGGCTCAGAGTATCATGATGGTAGAGGGAATGTTAGATGTTGTTCCCTGCAGAAACCATGGCATGCACCTTTAGAACCAGCTTCTTTGAAGGCACCTTCAAGGAACCCAAGATATGAGAATCTATCATGCCACCCAAAGACACCTGAAACCATTTGTGGGACATCACTGTTCCAAAGCATACCAGCAGATAAATTTGATTTGTTCAGTTGTCAACTAATTGTATGACAAAAGCATAATTGTATGCTTTGTTGTTTTAAGCCATGCAGTGTGTGGTACTTCATTACAGCGGCCTTAGGAAACTAATACATATCCCGAGCTCTTTGTTATTTTAATTGGGCTTAATTATATTTATGTGTTATGCTAGTGAAAACTGACATCTTTATAGTATTGGGTATTTGTCTATTATTTCATTTTTAAAAAAATAATGTTTTATGACTTTCTGTAGAGCTTCAGAGTTTTTATTTTCCTACAAGTTTGTAATATTTCTTATTAATTTTAGGACTAGGTATTTTACAGTTTTGTAAATATTTTTAAAAAGGATCTTTTTTCCCTAATATATATTCTAAAGAGTTTTGTTTTTTTTTAAATTAAGTATCACCCTGCTTTCTTCAGCATTCTCACATTTATC
Source organism: Mustela nivalis (assembly GCF_964662115.1). Classification (NCBI taxonomy): domain Eukaryota; kingdom Metazoa; phylum Chordata; class Mammalia; order Carnivora; family Mustelidae; genus Mustela; species Mustela nivalis. The sequence goes on from NC_139025.1 coordinate 126,453,842, forward strand.
ATTCTGTTGGGATACTATAGAACTTCTGAGTTAGCTTTAACCTTTCTCTTTTTCTCCATCCCATATCCAAACTTTCAGGAAGTTATGCAAATCATCCTAAATCTAACTATTTCTTATTAGCCCCACTGCTAACTCCACCTGAATCAATCCACCATCATTTCTTTTTTTTTTTTAAGATTTTATTTATTTATTTGACAGAAAGAGATCACATGTAGGCAGAGAGGCAGGCAGAGAGAGAGAGAGAGCGGAGGAAGCCGGCTCCTCGCCGAGCAGAGAGCTCAATGCAGGGCTCGATCCCAGGACCCCAGGACCATGCCCTGAGCTGAAGGTAGAGGCTTCAACCCACTGAGCCACCCAGGCACCCCAATCCACCATCATTTCTTATCAGAGTTACTATTTGTATTATCCAGAGTTCTCCAGAGAAACTCAACCAACAGGATGTGTGTGAGGGGGTTGAGTGGGGTGGGGGCTGTACACACACACACACACACACACAAGTCCAAAGGCAGTCTGTTGATGGAATTTTTTCCTGCTCAGGGGAGGTCAGTCTTTGTTCTATTAAGGCCTTCAACTCATTGGAAGATGTCCACCACATTATGGAGGGGAATTTGCTTTACTCAAAGTCCACCAATTTAAATGTTAGTCTCTTCCAAAAAACACCTTCACAGAAACACCCAGAAAAATGTTTGACCTAATATCTGGGTAACTTCTGCCTAGACAAGTTGATACACACAAATTAGCTGTCACATTGTTAGAGCCTCCTCACTGGTCTTCCTTCTCTTTGCTTCCCTGCATCTCATCTCTTCTCAGCAACCAGAACAATCCTTTAAAAAAGTTAAATCAGACCATGTCATTATCTGCTTGCACACACACACACACACACACACACACAACTCTCTCTCTCTCTCTCTGTATTCACCTTCTAGTGGTGACCCATTTCACACAAAGTCAAAGCCCTTCAACTTACTTAAAAGGATCTACATTTTCTTTTCTGCTCCTTTCCTCTATGACTTCATCTTCTGATCTTCCTCTCTTGCTCACTTGCCTCTCCCCATAATGTCCTCCTGGCTGTTTTTAGAACCTGTCACTCCTACTCAGGGCCTTTGCACTAACTACTCCCTCTGCTTCAGATATCCACATGGCTAACTCCTTCATTTCCTCATTCCTTCACTTGGTCCAAGTATCATCTGCTCAATGAGTCCTGCTGTCCCCATATAAAAATAGAAACCTCTCAGGGCACCTGAGTGGCTCAGTTGGTTAAGATTCTGACTCTTGATTTCAGCTCAGGTCATGAACTCAGGGTCAGGAGAGAGTGCCCCATGTTTGGCTCTGTGGTGGGCATGGAGCCTGCTTAAGATTCTCTTTCTCCCTCTGGCCCTCCCTATCCCCTATATCTCTCTCTAAAAAAATAAAACAGCAACCTCTTCCCTTATCACTCTCTCAGTACGCTGTACTATACTCTGCCTATTCCTTTTCCCCTAACACATACCACTTTCTAACATACAGCATTACCCTTTCATATTTTGTTACTTGATACTTTCATTAAAATATCAGCTCTCTATCTGATTTGTTCATTGGTGTATCTCACATTCTCAGAGCAAGTGCTCATAGTTAGAAGGTACTCAATAAATAGTGGTTGAATAAATGAATGAATGACATATAAAATGCAAAGATACTTTTTTTAATTAGAATTCTCTATCGGAGTCTTTGGTTCTAGTGAAGATGAGACAAGCACATTCCACCATCTCTCTCTAAACTGATTATAACTCAAAACCCTGTGCATAATATACAAAGCAACTATCTTAGGACTCTGAAAAGTTAGTAAGAGCAGGCAGACTGGGTAAGGAAACAAAAACTCAAAGTACCATAAGGTGATGAGGTTCCCTGTTTTTTGATTTGTGTTTAGTTTTGATCTCCTGGCTTAGATTCTTCTATGTACTAGAAGAAAACGTACTAAGTACATGGAGTACCAAGAAAAAAAAAATCACTCTACCTGTTCAGAGTCCTTTGGAAAGGGGCAAAAAGGGTAACTGTTAGACAAAGGGTTTTGTTTTTTTTGTTTGTTTGTTTGTTTGTTTGTTTTGCTTTTTCTGGCCCTTCCTAAGGACAGTGTTAGTGAGGAAGCTACAGTAAGGGAGCAGCAGGTGCTGGGGCAGTGTGTAGCAGGGAAGGTGGCAATGCTGGTCCCCCTCACAGGTTCTTCCTTCTCATGACATTGCTCTGAGGCCAATGCCATAATGGGAAGTACTTGAGAATATGGGAAGGAAAGAGCTTACATTTTATAGTCAGATCATTGAAAAAAGGCACCCTCCGAAACAGGAGAAAGCTCAAATAGCTGAAACAATTTTGAAAAAGAACAATGTTGTAGAACTCAAACTATATGCTCTAAAGGCTTATCATAAAACTATAGTGATCGATACAGTTGGGATTGCCAAAGGGCAGACACACAGATCAATGGAATAGAACAGAGAGCTCAGATATCCTTTTACAAAAATGTGGCCAACTGTACTCTGACAAAGGCACAGTGGTAATTCAATGTGTAATTCACCTTTTTGGTGAATTTAGAGAAAAAGGTAATTCACCTCTTCCAAAAATGGTGCTGGGAAAATTGGGTACCAGTATGTCAAAAGGTACAAACTTCAAGGTACACGTCACATCACACAAAAACTAACTCAAACTGGATTATACACTTAAATGTAATATATATAACAAAAAAAAAAACTCAGGAGAAAACATAAAAGGAAATCTTCAGAACCTTGGGTAAGGTAAAGATCCTTACATACAACACCAAAAACATGATCCCTTAAAGAGAAAGCATTGAACAACTGGAAGAGAAATAACTGATAAATAAACTTTTACTCAGAGAAAGACACTGTTAAAAAATGAAAAAAGAAGCCACATATTGGAAGGAAACACTTTCAAATCACATATCTGACAAATGACTCACATCTAGAATATATAAAGAATCTCCAATCAAACACCCTTATTTAAAATGGAAAAAAAAAAAGTTCAGACAGTCATTTCTATGTGAAAAGATATACAGATGGCAAATAAGTATATGAAAAGATGCTGAACATCACTGGTTATTAGGGAAAATGCAAATGAAAACCACAATAATATATTACTACATGCACACTTATTAGAATGGCAGAACAAGTAAAAGGACCAGGCAAGTGCTAGTAAGGATGCACCTGGACTGCCACATATGCTAGAGGGAATGCAAAATGGTACAGCCACCCTGAGAAAACAGTTTGGCCATATCTTATGAAGTTGAGCTTCTCTCTGCATATGACCCAGAAATCTTATTCCATGTATTTCAGTGAAAGATACTAAAATGTATATCCATGAAAAGTCTATCAATAAATGTTTATGGAAGCTTTATTCATTATCACCAAAATGTAGAAATAATGCAGTAGATTTTTTTAAAAGACTTTATTTATTTATTTATTTGACAGAGCCAGATCAAAAGTAGGCAGAAAGGCAGGCAGAGAAAAAGCGGGGAGCAGGCTCCCTGCTGAGCAGAGACCCCCCCCCCCCGAAAGCAGGGCTCAAACCCAGGACCCTGAGATCATCCCAAAGGCAGAGGCTTAACCTACTGAGCCACCAAGGCGCCACAAAATAATGCAGTGTTTTAATGGGTTAAAGGATAAAGCAGTTGTGTTATATCCATATGAATGAACAATGCCTAGTGTTATAAAGGAACAAAATTATTTATATACACAACAGCACAGATGAGTGTCAAATATAAATGAAGCCTGCCTCACGAAAACACATATTGCATAAGTCCACTTAGATGATATTCTGGAAGCAGAAAAACTATAGGGATGGAGAACAGATTGCTTGTTTCCAAGGATTAATAATAGAGCCAAAGTTGGGCTACAAAGGGGCAGCACAGAGAATGTTATAGTGATGGTGTTTATATTAATATGTATATATGTTAAAACTCATTGAACTATATGTCTAAAAAAGGTGAATTTTACTGTAGGTAAATTCAGTAAATACTGTAGGTAATTCAAAATATTTTGAATTCACTGCTCTAAATATGAAAATACTTGATAACCTGAGAAACTTACTCAGGACCCACAATATCTAATAAGCATTCTAGAACTGCATATTATTTGGATAGCACACTAAGAATACCAATATAACAATTTTTTTCCATTTGTTATATAGCCAGAAGGAAAAAATATTATCTAAATTTTTAATATTTTAGCTTTTAAAATTTAGCTTTATGATTTTAGCTGTCCTCAAGTATTAGGGAAGAGGCATAAACCATCTCAAGGAATTGTCTTGTTCAAAAAAAAAAAAAAAAACAGTGGTTTTATCTAGTGTTCACACTAGAAAACAGAGTTCGTCCCTCCCAAATTCTTGTCTCCAGTTCCACTTATCAATTCTACTCATTTCAGAAGAAAGAAGCAGAGGGTGAGGACAAGATTTTGTTGTATAAAAATAATCTGGACGAGGGGAATATTTTCGGTAGCAGGGCCAGGGATGGTCTTTGTATAGAGCTGTCATTTGAATAGCAGCCTATCAGAAAAGAAGGAGAAGGCCAGGGTAAGATCTTGTGAAAAGGGATGGCAGGGGGAAATAACAATATGCACACAAACTCCAGGGAGGGATAGCATGCAGGTGTACAAGGACAAGCAGGAGGGTGAGTGTGGCTAGTGCAGAAGGGGAGGGTCCAGGAGGTGGGCAAGGACAAATCATACATGGCCTTGTAGGGCATGAAGAAGAGTTCAGATTAATATTCTGAGTAAGACTAGTAGCTGCAAAAGAATTGTGAACTTCAGAGTGATATGATGTGACTTTTCTATGTGATATGACTTTTCATATCATATGATAGTCATATGACTATGACTTTTCAGAGTGATATGATGGTTTTTCTATGTTCACCAAGGCACCCGTGTGGCTCATAGACATAGAAGCCAGAGTAGAATTAGGTAGACAGTATTATGGCTGTGGTGGCCCAGCAAGAGGTTATAGTGGCTTAGATGAGGGAAGTCATGGCAGACACAATGAGAAAGAATGGGAATCTGGGTATATCATGAAGGGAGAGCTAATGGGTCTTGCTGATGGAACTACAGAGATAAAGCAGTCAAGGAGGATCATTAAATGCTTGGTCTGGCAACAGGGAAAATGGTGGTATCAAGTTACTAATGTGGAAAAGGGCTGAAAAGAACAGACTTGAGCAGAAAATGAAGATTTCTGCTTAGGACATGTTCAATTCAGGATGCCTATCAGACATCCGTATAAAGACAATGACCAGGCAGCTAGACACATGAGTCTTCAGGAACCCAAGAAAGAAGTTGAATTAGAGATAGTATTTAAGGCCATGGGTCTGGCTGAAGTCATAGTAGTGAGAGAACATGGACAGAGAGCAAGGCTCAGGACTCTCCCTTTTTTTTTTTTTTTTTTTTTTCATTTTCTTACAGTGATTTTTTTTTTAATTTTTAAATTCATTTTCAGCATAACAGTATTCATTGTTTTTGCACCACACCCAGTGCTCCATGCAATCTGTGCTCTCTCCAATACCCACCACCTGGTTCCCCCAACTGCCCATCCCTCACCCCTTCAAAACCCTCAGATTGTTTTTCAGAGTACATAGTCTCTCATGGTTCACCTCCCCTTCCAATTTCCCTCAACTCCCCTCTCTTCTCTAACTCCCCTTGTCCTCCATGCTATTTGTTATGCTCCACAAACAAGTGAAATCATATGATAATTGACTCTCTCTGCTTGACTTATTTCACTCAGCATAACAAAAGTTGGGTATTCATCCTTTCTGATGGAGGCACAATACTCCATAGTGTATAGGGACCACATCTTCCTTATCCATTCGTCCTTTGAAGGGCATCTTGGTTCTTTCCACAGTTTACCCTTCAGGAGGAAAAGCCAGCAGAGAAGCTGGTGGTGGGTGGGGGGAGAACCAGTGAAGTAGGGGAGACCTGTGAGATTCTAGTGATCTAGAAGTCACATGGAAAGTAAGATGAGCCAAAGATGACTGCTGGATTCACAGTGTGATGATCATGGGAATCCAGAAAGAGTACCATAACTGCCAGGCTGTGTGGCAGGTACCCCCTGGGTTGCTCTCACAACACGTGTCAGATCCTTTGAGATGGGCTACAGTGCCCAACCTGGGGCAAATGGAATGAGTATAGGCAAGTCATGAGGGACCCAGTGCTCAGGGTCTGAGCATTCAGCAGGCAGGAAACTGGACTCAGGGTGACCAGAAAACCTCTAGAACCAAGCACAGCCATATTTGGGGAAAGAGGAGAGGGACAGAATATGTTGGGTTTCCCAAATACAGGGCACTGAGGTGTGAACAGGATCACCTGAATGTTAAAGGAGATGGTGATGCCGTATGGCTGGAAGATTTAAGAGACCAGGATACTTACAATTACAGAGAAGAAAGAGGTTATCTTTTCTCAAGGGAAAAGTTAAATATAAGAAGTTTAGAATACCATGTGACAACGCTTTAGCTTTAATTAACTTTCAGAATTCAGCACATTTCTAAAAAGATAGACTTTCCTTTCTAATCACACTGAGCCAGTTTTTTTACTTGTCTCATATATATTTTTCCCCCAAGAGCAAGTTATATCAAGGTACCTACGACCCACAGGAAAAAATTGGCAATATTCTTTTTTATTTTTAAGTTCATCTGCCAAGAACCCAACTGTTTTAAGCAGCAGTTCTCTCTAGTTTTCTGTAACTAAATGAGAACATTAAATTCCGAATGTATCTCTCTCCTAAAACCATAGAGTACCCTATCCTTTCTCTTACATAAAAAACACAGGATGATGACCTGATCCAGTAGAAGGAAAATTTGAACAGCCACCTGTGAAGGGAGATTCAAAATGAAATAACACACTGTTAAGAGAGTCACTCAAAATAGAGTTGAAAAGAGGTTGAGGAAGTAGAGCCTATGCACCTCTCCTGTTTCGATTTCCGGAACACCATGAACTTTTTAGTTTAATCAGTTGCAACTCCACCACTTCTTGGAACACATCCTTCTACTTTGGACTGAACTAGAGATAATGTAACACCTGTTAGTTTAAACTCTGCCAGCACCAATCTTCATTCTTTCAAAACAAGTTATATAACTTGGTTTTTGCCTTTATAAACCTGCAGTTACGCTAGCAATTTGGGCCACACTTTCCATTTCAGCAGACTTGGTCTCTTTGGGACCATAATGTCCCAAGTCCCAAATAAACACTTCGGTTGCTTTATAGCCTCTTCTCGATCGACATACCTTTAAAAGTTGATTTAATGTTATTTTTCAGCTACCATATCCAATACTCAAAGTCTACTTGCATCTTTAAATTCTCTGAACATACTGATCACACTCATTACCTCCTTTTTTTTTCCTTAAAGATTTTATTTATTTATTTATTGGACAGAGAAAGAGATCACAAGTAGGCAGAGAGGCAGGCAGAGAGAGGGGGAAGCAGGTTCCCTGCTGAGCAAAGAGCCGGATGTGGGGCTTGATCCCAGGACCTTGAGACCATGACCTGAGCTGAAGGCAGACTTAACCCACTGAGTCACCCAGTTGCCCTCTCATTACCTTCTATGATAATCATCACTTAACAGTAAAAAATTAAGAATAATGTGCTGAGTGGTTCATAGATCAGATATTTAGACACAGATCCTTCCCACTGGTATTTATAATCCAGCTGCAAAAGTGGATGGAATATAAACACAGCAAAAAAAAAAAAAAAAAAAAAAAAATCAAAGGGAGAAATGAGATTTAGAAAAACAAAACAACTTCCCTATTGCTAAAAACTGAATTGTGTCCTTCCGAAATTTGTATGTTGAAATTCTAAGCCCCCAGTGTGACTGTATCCAGAGGTAGGCTTTTAGGAGATCATTAAGGTTAGCTGAGTCATAAGGGCAGGATTCTAACCTGATGGGACTTGTGGCCTTTACAAAAAAGAGAGAGAGTTCACTCTTTCTCCAAATGCATATACCAATGAATGGCCACATAGGGACACAACAAGAAGCCAGCCATCTACAAGAAAGGAAGCAGAAGCCAACCAGGACTTAGAGAAAATAAATTTCAGTTGTTAAGCCATCCAGTCTCTGGTATTTTGTTACAGCAGCCCAAGCTGACTAGGATACCTATTAAGTCTTCTGCCCATTTTTTGACGTGATTATCTGTTTTTTGAGTGTTGAGTTTGAGGAGTTTCTTATAGATCTTGGATATCAGCCCTTTGTCTATAGTGTTATTTGCAAATATATTCTCCCATTCCATGGGATGCCTCTTTGTTTTGTTGACAGTTTCCTTTGCTGTGCAGAAGCTATGGATCTTGATGAAGTCCCAAAAGTTCATTTTACTTTTGTTTCCTTTGCCTTTGGAGACATGTATTAAAAGAAGTTGCTGTGGCCGATGTCGAAGAGGTTACTGTGTATGTTCTCCTCAAGGATTTTGATCGATTCCTACCTCACATTGAGATCTTTTATCCATTTTGAGTTTATCTTTGTGCATGGCATAAGAGAATGGTCGAATTTCATTCTTCTACACATAGCTGTCCAATCTTCCAAGCACCACTTATTGAAGACACTGTCTTTTTACCACTGGATATTTTTTCCTGCTTTGTCAAAGGTTATTTGGCCATAGAGTTAAGGGTCCATGTCTGGGCTCTCTACTCTGTTCCACTGTTCTATGCCTGTTTTTGTGCCAGTACCATGCTGTCTTGGTAATTACCGCTTTGTAGTAAAGCTTGAAATCAGGCAACGTGATGCCTCCAGTTTTGTTTTTCTGTTTCAACATTTCCTTAGCAATTCAGGGTCTTTTCTGGTTCCATACAAATTTTAGGATTGTTTGTTCCAGGTCTTTGAAAAATGCCAGTGGAATTTTGATCAGGATTCCACTGAAGTATAAATTGCTCTAGGCAATGAATGGGCAGAAGACTATGAACAGACACTTCTCCAAAGAAGACATACAAATGGCCAGCAGACACATTAAAAGATGTTCATCATCACGAGCCATCAGGGAGATTCAAATCAAAACCACATTGAGACACAGTCAGAATGGCCAAAATTAACAAGACAGGAAACAACAAGTGTTGGAGAGGATGTGGAGAAAGGCGAGCCCTCTTATACTTTTGGTGGAAATGCAAGTTGGTGCAGCCACTTTGGAAAACAGTGTGCAGAGTCCACAAAAAAGTAAAAATAGAGCTACCCTATGACCCTGCAATTGAACTACTGAATATTTACCCCAAAGATACTGATGTAGTAAAAGAAGGGTGATACATACCCCAATGTTCATAGCAGCAATGGCCACAATCACCCAATTATAGAAAGAGCCAAGATACTCTTCAAATGACAAATGGATAAAGAAGATACGGTCCATATATACAATGGAATATTATGCCTCCATTAGAAAGGGTAAATACCCAACTTTTGTATCAACATGGATGGGACTAGAGGAGATTATGCTGAGTGAAGTAAGTCAAGCAGAGAAAGTCAGTTATCATATGGTTTCACTTACTTGTGGAGCATAGGGAATAACCTGGAGGACATTAAGAGAAGGAAGGGAAAAGTGAATTGGGGGAAATTGGAGGGGGAGATGAAGCATGAGAGACTGTGGACTCTGAGAAACAAACTGAGAGTTTTAGGGGGGATGGGGGAGTTCAGTGACCCTGGTGGTGGTTTTTTTTTTTTTTTTTAAGATTTTATTTATTTATATGACAGATAAAGATCACAAGTAGGCAGAGAGGCAGGCAGAGAGAGAGGAGGAAGCAGGCTCCCTGCTGAGCAGAGAGCCCGATGCGGAGCTCAATCCCAGAACCCTGAGATCATGACCCGAGCCGAAGGCAGAGGCTCAACCCACTGAGCCACCCAGGCGCCCCTGGTGGTGGGTTTTAAGGAGGGCATGTATTGCATGGAGCACTGGGTGTGACGCATAAACAACGAATCTTGGAACACTGAAAAAAAAAATTAAATTGAAAAAATAAAAATTAATAAAAAAAATAATTTTTAAAAGATACCTATTAAGAAGATTTTACTTTTATTTACTTTATTTTTTTTCTTTTTTATTTTAGAAGAGAAACAACATGTTGGGTTAAATATCAACTAATAAATAATAGTGTTATTACATACTTCCATTATCTTTTCTGGAAGGCAAAGAGTTGAAAATTAAGTAAATTTCTTCCCCCAAGATTCCTGCCTACAGATCATATTTTTCATACACTGCTACCCCAATGATTTCCCCTAACAGTCATATGGATGCTTTTGATGCTTGTTTGAAAGTGTGGGGACTTGCTGGGGTGCCTGGGGACTCTTGGTGTCAGCTCAGGTTGTGATTTCAGGGTCATGAGCTCGAGCCCCGCATCAGGCTCTGTGCTCAGTGTGGAGTCTGCTTGAGAGTCTCTCTTCTTCTCCCTCTGCCCCTCCCACTCATGCTCTCTGTCTGTAAAATAAGTAAATAAACCTTAAAAAAAAAGTGTGGGGAGATGTCTGTATGGCTCAGTCCTGGGATCAAGTCCCACATCAGGTTCCCTGCTCAGCAGGGAGTCTGCCTATCCCTCTACCTGCTGCTCCCCCTACTTGTGAGCACACACTCTCTCTCTCACACACACACACAAATAAATAAATAATTTTTTTAAAAGTGTGGGGACTTGTTTTGGCACTTGCATTAAAGATGGTAAAGATTGGTCACAGGCAAAGTGGAGAGCTCTTCAAAACTGACCGTCAAAAGCTTGATGACCGTTAGGCATCAGAGCCTTGTTCATTCATCATTCAAAGAGCATGGCCTCAGAGTCTATGTGGACCCAGTCATGAATCCTGCTTCCACCCCCACTATCTGAATCATTGTGTGCAATAACCTCATTTCTCTCTGACCCCCTCTTTCTTCATTCATAACACAAAGATCAGAGCCTCCCTGCAGGTCAGTCGTAAGGGTGAAAGACTGACATTAAGTAAAGCAGCCAGGGAAGTTCCTGGCACCTAAGAGGAAGCTATTTCTATGACGACTGAATTACAGTAGAAGACATACTCTTGGAAGTCATTAATTTGAAAGCGGTCATACTGACAGTGCTCAGAGTATTTTCTTTAAGTAATATTTTCAGTTCATATAACCCTGATGCCTGCTCATATGTCATGCACTTGCCAACATTGTCACAGTGACTGGTTTCCATGCTGTGAGATTCCCTCATTTGCTTTCACACAGAGGCAGCACCATGCAAAAAACCTTCAGGCTCCAGAGCAGGACTCTCTGAGTGCAAATCAAGATGTTGCTTGACTCCTCTGAGCTGCAGTTTCCTTGTCTATAAACATGTTTGATGGTAACGCCTTTCACAAAAGACAATTACGAAGACAATTAAGAGATACAGGTCAAGCCCGCTGAGTAATTGCTGGCACTCAGAGGCCCTCTATAAATGTGCACCCTGGCCTCGCAGGAAATGGAGTGGGAGGCTGGGAGCTCACCTAAATACCCCTGTGTGGCAAGACCCTAGGACCCTCTTCTGGCCCCTTGTGAAATGCACAGGACAAACATTTTAAGAAATTCACCAGCACAATCCAAAGAAGGGAAGAAAAAGACACAACATTATATCCAAATTAGAGAGGGGCCTCAGGAACAGAAATAAGGGAAGAAATAGGTGGTTCCAAAGGTGTTTTATTCCTACCCCACCTTCACAAGTCACCATGAGCACAGAAGGTTTTACCTGAGTGTTCTCAGTCACCCCTGCAAGTCAGAAGTGACACTAAAAGCACTCCAACCCATCTGCAATGTGAACTTGCTTTAAGCTTATGCATTCCCTGCTTGCCGACCTAAGTCCCTTGATCTGTTGCAGAACTAACTTACTTTCCTGGAGATTTGAAGACTACTGGCCTTGATGAGGAAAGGACCAGACTTTCTCAGAAGGTAAGACCTGAGGACATTCAAAAATAGCTCCCACTGATGCCAGCAGTTCTGTTCAGGGTCGTGTCGAAAGATGACTCACTGCCTGGGCACCTGCTTCTCCTGCACCCCACCCTCTTCCCATGCCTTCCCCTTTAAAGGCCTCCAGCTTCTACAGAGGGAATATGGCCTTTGAGACATCAGTCCACCATCTTCCCAGGTGGTCAGCTGTCTGAATAAAGCAAACTTTCATTTCCTATCTTCACTTGTCTCTTGAGTATTGACTTTCAAGTGGGGAGCAGCTGAACTTAAGTTTAGAACTGGTTCCCTGTCTGGTAATAATGTGAATGGGGTAGGGGGTGGGTGGTTTTAGGAAATAGTGTTTTAAAATACCTTTAGAGTAAGAGCTCATACAGTGCAGCTCATGGCTCAACAAAGGAAGAAAGGGCCAAGACTGAGGGGATGGGCCAGTGCTCACAGGAATGGGACCTGCCCAGAGCTCAGCCAAAGGGACATTTGATGGGGCTTCAGAAGGAAACTTAAGACTTTGGGCCTTTGTAAGGGCAGCACTCAGCCTGCATGGGCTCTCCCCATCCTCTCTCGGAGGCTCTAAAAAAGGCTGGCCAGAAACATCTGTTTCTGACAGGGTACAATAAACCAGCGTGAAGGCTATGGGAGAGGAGTCACACACATGGGAACCAAGGAACTCAGAGCCAATGGCATCACACATGAGCGGGACAGAGTGTGGGCAGGTGCATATACAAACGAACATCTACCACGACAGCAAGCAAGTAAACAAACAGAGGCAGAAGGACTGAGAAAACAGAGCCTGACCACCAGGAAGAAAAACATAAACCCAGAAACAGAAGCTCCCCACAAGCACTTCGTGGAACCCAAGATCCCAACAACAATATAAATCCAACACCAGAAACATGCGAGGTGATAAACGGAGAGAGTACTCTTACAGGACACTGGAGACAGAACTGAGGAAACCAATTACAAAGTGAGAATTAAACCCTCACCACGGCACATGTAATAAATAATTTTGAAAACAGCGAGGAACAGAGCAGACATGAGTGAAAAATCACAGTACTGGTATGGGGGAAAGTGTGAGATCACCACAGTAATTTCATGGAGAAGGAAAGTGATGTGTGATTAATTACAATGAAGGGGATGTGAATAGCGGTTGGGAGGAGTTTGGTTTTGTTGTTGTTTTTCCCCTTAACTCTATAAACGAATGTGTCTTACCATGAAGGAGCCCTGGTCTGAAGTATAGAATTAACTTTCATCTCGCTTCAGTAAATCTTCTGTTAATTTCAAATAAAAACAATTGTTTAAAACAAATGTAATGTTTTTCCCTTGTAGCTCATGTCTTTTATCACTATATGCATAGAGAGATTTCTGAATTTATGGACGCTTAATGTGAAAAATAGATCATGACTCGATGGTATAAGTCTGTTAATTCCTTGCTTTCGCTGTGGTACTTTTCTGTGTCATGTAGTTTGTTAGAAATATGCATAATTTGATCAGTACTGTAAAAGGAAGAAAATTCATTCAACATTACTTAGATAAATATATATGTATGTGTGTATATATGTATGGATAGAGAGATAGATAGATAGATATACACTATAGATACATATTGTTTCAGGCACTGAAGGTTCAAGTCAAACTAAAATCTTGCCAGGCTACAGGTAAAATCAGGGAAAGCTGCAGATTCAGGAAGACAAAGATTATTCCAAATGCAGTTCATTCCAGAAATGTAAAAGAGATTTCACAGTAGGAAATACAATTCCTTATATTAACAGAGCTAAGGAGAAAAATCATATCATCTCTAGGATACAGCAAAGAGATATATAAACAACTTCAGCATCCATTCATATGAAAAACACCAAAAAAAAAAAAAAAAGAATTTAGGGTAATAATAAAGTCACACCACAACATAAGAGTAAACATATAAAATACAGCATAAATCTCACCTCAAAAGCCAGCATATGAATGTACAAGATAATTAGAGGCTTTTCTGCTAAAGTCTGCAACAGGAAAAGGGTAGCTGCCATGTCCACTACTTCTTAACATGGAGTTCAAGGGATTAGCCCATTAATTGGACAAGAAAAATAAACTATAGCCATAAAGTCTGTAAAAGGAGAAGTTAAAATATCTTTATTTGCAGAGCACATTTACAGACTATATATGTGGAAAACTAAAAGAATCCATGCAAAACAATCACACACACAAAGAAAACTCAGTTAAAAAAAGAAACAGATTGTAACAAAAATACATAAAAACCCATAATGTTCATTCATCCCAAATACAACAGTCAGCAAATATAATGGAGGGAAAGACCACATTTACAATAGTAGAATAGATAAAGAAATACCATCACTGTCAACTTGACAAGAAATGTCTAAAGCCTACATAAAGAAAATTGCAAAAACACTCATAAAAGAAAAAAGTACTTTGAATAAATGAAAAGATGCACTGTGCTCTTGGACAAGAAGAGCCAACAGCAGCAATGTCAGTTTTCCCAAAGTTAATCTATAAATTTAATACCGTATCAATAAAAACATCCCATCATTGTTTCCCAGAAGCCAGGTAAATTGATTATACAGTTCATTTGGAAGAACAACCAAGCGAGAATCACTAAAGAAACCTTAGAAGTGAATCAATGAGGAAGGCTAACCTACCAGATATTAAAATGCATTATAAAGCCTCTATTATCAAAGCAGGCATAGTATTGGTGTACAAATTGACAGACCAATGGAATAGAACTGAAATATCTAGAAACAGCCTTGTCTGTGGGAATCTAGGGGATGACAAAGGTGTAGTGTTGTTTAAAACCACTGGGGGCAAAAGGGACTCTCTAATAAGTAGTATTGACATAACCAGTCTTATGGAAAATGGAAAATATATATCTGTCTTATACAAATTATATCAGGATTAAGTCTAAATTGATCAGATGCATAAGTGGAAAAGTAAAGGGAGAGAAAAGGAAGAAAGAGAGGAAGCATCCATTTAAGTATTAGAAAAAAATAGGGACTTCATCTATAAGCCATATATAAGCTATATGTAAATATATATATATACATATATATATATGTAGGAAATACTTCCTAAAAATCCAAAGCATCAAAGGAAAAGAATAAGAAATTTAACTACATAAAAATTAAAGTCTTTACATATAAAAATCACTAGAACTAAATAAAAAAGACAAAGGGTTAAGTTCCCTCACATACCCAGTTACAGTACTATGCAGCTGTAAAAAGCATGAGAAATATCTCTATATTATGCTACAGACTTATCCCCAAGATATATCATTAAGTTACAAACCAAGAGCTAGGACAGTGTTTCTAGAATGCAAATATACATGCAGGATGTGTAGAGTATATACACACATGCTTATAATTTTTAGATGAAAGTATAAAGCAAAAACCCATAAGACTGGTTGCTATGGGGGTGGATGTAAAGTGGTGGGGGCTGGGAGAGGAAAGAAATAGAAACCGGATAAAGGGGACAGGATGATAACTAGAACTCTCCAAAAATCCTTTCTGGTATAGATTCGACTTTGCAGTAGTAAATGATCTATATGATCATGTGACAAAATTAAATCAACACTTAAAAAATAAATCCCTAAAATCAAAAGCAAAAGGAAATAAATCAGTATGTTGGATTGGTGGCTCAACCACCACAGGGAGTGGTTTTAAAGTGGCCTTAAAACAAATAATTTACTGTATCTCTCTAGTGGTATATATCCTAAGGGATAACAGGGGCTACACAGGCTCTAGCAGCCCCCTCATCAGGTCTAGCAAAACAATAAAACAAAATAAAAGATAAAGAGACTTAAGAGACACAGACAGATACAGTGTGAGAAATCTGAACGTGGGATATTTTATGATAAAACAAATTACCAGTATTTATTAGGTGTGGTAATGGCTCTGTGACTTTATAATTGTGTAAATGGAATCCTTTTCCTTTACAGATACATACTTCAGTATTTTGAAATGAAATAATATGATGTCTCGGATCTGCTTTAATAATCCAGGGGACAAATGGTGACAGCTATCAGTAAAACAAGAATGGTCAGGCATTGTTGTAGCTGACTGAAGGATACATAAAGACCAATGCATTATTTTATCTACCTCTGCATGTATTTGAAATTATCCCCAATAAAAGTAAAAAACAAAAAAAAAGACATAGGTTCAACAAGTTGGTGCAGCCATTTTGGAAAACAGTGTGGAGATTCCTTAAGAAATGAAAAATAGAGCTTCCCTATGACCCTGCAATTGCACTACTGGGTATTGACCCCAAAGATACAGATGTAGTGAAAAGAAGGGCCATCGGTACCCCAATGTTTATAGTAGCAATGGCCACGGTCGCCAAACTGTGGAAAGAACCAAGATGCCCTTCAACAGACGAATGGATAAGGAAGATATGGTCCATATATGCTATGGAGTATTATGCCTCCATCAGAAAAGATGAATACCCAACTTTTGTAGCAACAGGGATGGGACTGGAAGAGATTGTGCTGAGTGAAATAAGTCAAGCAAAGAGAGTCAATTATCATATGGTTTCACTTATTTGTGGAGCATAACAAATAACATGGAGGACATGGGGAGATGGAGAGGAGAAGGGAGTTGAGGGAAATTGGAAGTGGGGGTAAACCATGAGAGACTATGGACTCTGAAAAACAATCTGAGGGTTTTGAAGGGGTAGGGGGTGGGAGGCTGGGGGAGCCAGGTGGTGGGTATTATGGAGGGCACGGATTGCATGGAGCACTGGGTGTGGTGCATAAACAATGAATTCTGTTATGCTGAAAAGAAATTAAAAAAAAAAAAAAGACTCAGGTTCAGATCCTAGCTCTTGGTCATGTGGCCAAGATTTTAAAATCTTCCTATGTATGAGGAAAATCTCTTCCTCCATTTTTATAAAAATGACACAAACACCTAAGTCATAAGACATATTAATGGCATAAAGAAGGTCCATCATGTAGTAGGGCTGAACAAAAACTGGTTATTTTTTATATTTACATAAATATAAAACAAATAGTATGTAGGCATGACTCTGCCAAATTACTGAAATATGTTATGAAGCATACAATCAAAGTAGTATTGCAGCGGCGCCTGGGTGGCTCAGTGGGTTAAGCCTCTGCCTTCGGCTCAGGTCATGATCTCAGGGTCCTGAGATTGAGACCCACATCAGGCTCTCTGCTCAACAGGGAGTTTGCTTCCTCCTCTCTCTGCCTGACTCTCTGCCTACTTGTGATCTCTGTCAAATAAATTAAAAAAAAATCTTTTAAAAAAGTAGTATTGCAAAAGAACTTTTAAAAGAGAAGTAAAAAATTAAACTATTTCGGTTTGATAATTACACAAAAAAGCCCCTTTTTTGTCTGTTTTTTTTCTAGAGTAGGATTAAATTGATGCCTGAATGTATACTCAATATGGCCAAACTCAAATCCCAGGTACATATAATGGAGTCATTCTAACTAGTAACTAGTAACTAGTCCAAAAACTACATATAGTTATTACCATAAATGATATTTAATGTGTGGCACCACAGATGCCTGCTAAGCCTGCTGTTCCTTAAACTTTGCTGACATATTTTTGCCTATTGTCCCATAAAAAAAAAAAAAACAGTAATCAGATTAGGTTAATTATAAAGCCACAGGCAAAATACTGCTCTTTTTTAAAATACCCTGGTAAATATGATAATTTAAAATGAGGTAATATTTTAATAAAAATAGGCAGAGACAGACCTCAAAGCATTAAGGAACTAGATCTGTACACTCTAGGGATTCACATTCAAAGACTCAATCAAATTTAAAGTCATCAATTATGCAAAAGAGAACACGAAACTCCCATTACAATGATCATAACTGCTGGTTTGTTAAAATGCTCCAATGCATTAGATATACCAGAGGAAAAGCCGATATTCTGTAATTCCAATAGTGCTTCTATATTAACCCAGAAAACATGGGGCTTGACCATAAAGCAATGAGAGATGTTACAGACCCATACAAAATTTGTCTTACTGCTTTAGAGAATGACCCACTCAACAAGATAAAAAGTCTCATAGCAACCAAATCCAGAAAAGCCAGACAGGGGCCCAGAGAATACATACATGAGATGGAGAAAAGAATCTTCAGCACAGATCCACAGAAAAAGACATGAGGTTGAGGTCAGATGAATACACCGGTGATTGAAGCAGGCATTGTCTCAGGATGATGTCCTGGGTATGGCTTTTTCCACTGTGGCAGTGCAAGTAATTCTGGAACCACATGAATTCACTGAACTACTGCACTGCTTTTGAAAAAGAGTACTGGCTGAGTTTACTGAAGGCTCACCCACACCTGGCTCTCCAGTCAACAAGCAGCTCCTGATCTGAGGTGTAAATGTTCTTGTTTCTAGACTGTTGACCATATTTAGATGGCAAATTCTCAACCACACATCATCTAGTTTTCCTAGATGTGAAACAGAGGCAAGCTGGTAAAGATTAGGTGGAAACCAAAGTCTGCAAATGGAACGTTCTCTTTCGCCGGGAACATCCAAAAAACCCACAGCACTTTCCTCTATAAAGCTGTTACTGAAGAGAAGCCAACTCACTAAAAATCACCTGTAAAACTAAATAAAAATTTGACTGTATGCCACCTGAAGTACTGATTCAATTAAAAAAAAAAAGTATGGGAAGTAAGAATACCTCATTTCTACATCTGCACCACATTCTCGAAATGAGTGAGAGCTCTGCGAGGGGGTGCTAGAAAGCATCACACTGCTCCTGTGGACACTGAAGACACTTGAAAATAGTAACAACCACCTCCCTGTACTTTCATTTCATAGGAATGGAAGCATGAGGTTGTGTGAGGTTTTCTCTAACTCTCAGACACCAATAGGCTGTCTAAGAATTCAAGACCATTCTGATACTAACTAACCACAGTGTAGAACTTGCGGGGTAAGGACTCAGTCCTGTACCACTGTTGACACTTCAAATGCTAGTTGCAACTCCTGGGGCTACCTGGACTTCTGGCCAGCTGGCTGAAAGTCAGAGGTTCCCATAACTCCCATCTCAGGTTCAATAGTTTGCAAGGATGGCTCACAGAATCAGGAAGATGCCAGTTATGTTACTGCTTCATGGTAAAGGATAAAACTCAGAACAGCTAAATGGAAGAAATTTATAGGGTAGGGTTTGGGGAGGATGCCGGTGGGGGTAGGGAATGCAGAGCTTTCAAGCTTTCTGCAGGTGTACCACCTTCCCAGCACTTCCACATGTTCACCAAACCAGAAGCTTTCCAATCCCATTATTTAAGGTTTTTAAATGAAGGCACAGTCAGTTATTTATCACTGGTGATGGAACTTTTAAGCCCTCTGCTGTCCCGGGAGGTTGGTTGAGGAGGTGGGGGCTGAAAGTTCCAATCCTCTAATAACAGCCTGGTCTTTCTGGAGACCAGCCCCCACTCCTGAAGTTATCTAGAGGACCCCAGCCAAGAGCATCAGCATACAAAAAGATATCTTTGCACTCAGGGGGTTGGAAAGATTTTAGGCACTCAGTGCCAGGAATCAGAAACAAAGAAGAAATGCCTATATTGATTATACTACACAGATCTAAGTTCTATTAATACACAGGTTTTTTCATTACAAACTAGTAAAAAAAAAAAAAAAAAGTCTAGGAAAGCCTGAGCTAGACCCCTAATTTAAGAACTAGCTAGTTATTTTGAGCAAGAAGCTCAGATAGCCCTATTTTCCTCTGCAGTAACACAAGGGAGTTTAGATTGAATGAACTATAAGATCGCCAACTGTTGAAAAATTCTCTGAATCCCCAACTACCCAAACTAATTACTGCCATCCATTTGACAGTGGAACATGAGTTCTTCTTCACTAATTCACCCATACCCACATACCAGCCACTGGTAAGGAATTCTTTTGGAGTAACAAAATTCTCTTTAATTACTCAAACAGAGATGTCCAATTTCAGCTCTAAATGTAAAGAGCTTGAAAGTCATCAATCTCATCCTTACAACCAGAAACACACACACACACACACACACACACACCCCAAATTGAAGATCAACAACTTTTCTTGGGCCCCCTGGGAAGCTAAGGTTTCAGGACAAACTGCAACCCAGAAACTCGAAGGTATAGTTGGAACCAGAGAGTCACAGATTAGATCTGCTCACCTGGAGAAGCTGCTGGAGCCATGAATGGGTAGGAACACTTAAAATGTCAATTATGAAAAACTGTTGGAGGCCAACTGTAAACTAGCTTGAGCATGAGGCTACAGTCTTTGGGGACCCCCATATTTTTGTGTGTCTTACCTCTAAGAACACAACCAGGTTCTCATGGTGAAGAGCCTAAAAAGGTTCCTTGTTGGTAGTGGCAGAGGGAGGGAGAGACTAATCCCTCAGTAGGTATACTAATCATAGTGAAATATGAATGGAACCTTCTCTATAAGAAAGAACTCCTCTCAGGGGTAAAAATCTTTACCACCTGTAGGAAGGGCATTCCCTGACTCCATGCCCCGCTAGCAACCTGTTTCACCTAATGAACAATTAAAAGTCTAAGAAACACATAGGAAAACCACAGCATGGGGACACTGGCCCACTGGGACACTGAAATATTGAATGTTTCCCCCCATATAAACCTTACCACCATATAAGCAGAGCTCCAATGTAATTACAATGGATTGCAACTAAAAGAACTATAAGACACAAAGATCAGTTTTTAGGAAAGTCCAAAGGAAACAGATGAGACAAACAAAGGAGAATAGATGAATTTGAGGCCTCTGGGACCTCCAGAGAAAGTAAACTTTAAACAGGACCCAAATCTCAGCCACAGAAAGATAAAAATCTCAATTAAGGTCTACTTACCTCAGTTTTTATTACCTATTACAACACATTGAGCTCTCAGCAAAAAGTTTCACAGCATATTAAAAAGCAAGCAAAATAAAAAAGTCTGAAGAGACAGAGAAAACAACAGAACCAAATTCTGAAATAGGAGAGATTCTGGAATTATTAGAGGGCTAATTAAAATAACTATGCCTAATATGCTAAGGGTTCCAAAAAGGTAGACAATGTGTAAGAACAGATGGGTAATGTATGCACAAAGATGGATACTCTGAGAAAGAATCAAAGGAAATACCAGAAATCAGAAACACTGTAACAGGAATGGATAATGCCTTTGATGGACTCATTAATAGTCTGGGCACAACTGAGGAAAGAATTAGTGAGCCTGAAAATAAGTCAATAGAAATGTCCCAAACTGAAGTGAAAAAACAAACCCCCTGTCCACCCTCCCTAAACAACAACAGCAACAACAAAAGCCACATAAAACAGAAAATCCAAGAACCATGGGACAATTTCAAAGGGTATAATATATACAGAATACTAAAAGGAGGAGAGAGAAAGAAACATGAAAAATATCTAAAGTAATAGTGACTAAGAACGTGCAAATTTAATGACAGACCCCAAACCGCAAATAAAGAAAGCTCAGAGAACACCAAGCAGGATAAATTAAAAAAAAAAAAAAATTATAGTTAGGCATATCATAATGAAACTGCAGAAAAAACAAAAAGAGAGAGAAAATTTTGAAAGAAGCCAGAGGGAAAAAATAACATTGTACCTAAAGAGAGACAAAGATGAGAATTACAGTGCATTTCCCATCAGAAAAGCAAACATGAACAGAATGAATATTTAAAGTGGTAAAAAAAAAAAAAACAAAATAAAACAAACAAAACAAAACAAAAACCCAAAACACCACCCTAGAATTCTGCATCCAGCAAAATTATTCTTCAAAATTGAAGAAGAAATAAAGACTTTTTTTGAGAGACAAAAATGTTGAAAATTATCGCAAACAGACATGCCCTAAAAAAAAAGTTAAAACAAGTTCTTTAGAGAGAAGGAAAATGAAATAGGTCAGCAACTCAGATTTACATAAATAAGAGAAGAACACTGAAGAAGGAATAAATAAAGGTAAAAGAAATTATTTTATTTTTCATATTCTTATTGATAAAAAATGTAACTTCTTAGATAATAGTAACAATGTGGTAAGTGATTATAGTGCTTGGATAAATGCAATGGCTGTCAATAATGTCTTAAAGTATGGGATAGAGAAATTGGGAACACTGCTAATAAGGTACTTATGCTACCTGTGAATCAGTATGGTGTTTCTTGAAGGTAAGTATAAATTAGTTAAAAGTGTATATTGAAAACTCTAAGACAGTCACTACAGCAGAACTGTAAAAATATAAGTAACATGCTACAAGAGAAGATAAACTGGAACCACAAAAACATGCTCAATTAAAACTATAAGAAAAAAAACACAAAACAAAAATAGAAAAATGTACAAACATGCTAGATATGTCTCATCTTAGTTAGATATATATTTAACTGTATTAACCCAATTATATCAGTAATCACTTTAAATGTGGATGACCCAAATACCCCAATTAAAAGACACAGACTGTCAGACTGGATAAAGAGTCAACTATATGTTGTCTACAAAAATCCACTTTCACATTAAATGTAAAGACTCATATAGATTAAAAGAAGGATGGAGAAATTTTTATGTTATGATAATAAAAAGCTATAGTGTCAATAACAATTTCTGAGAAAACAGACTTCAAAACAGAGAAAATTATCGGGGGAAGATAAGGGTATTACATAATGAACCAAAGATGAATTCTGCAAGAAGACTTCACCATCTTTAATGTGTCTTCACTAACAACACAGAGTCAGAGTAGAGGAGGCAAAAAACTGATAGAACTGAGAGAAGAAACAGACAAACCCACTATTGTAATTCAAGACTTCAACACTCTATTTCAGATAAATCAAGACAGCAGATAATCAGCTAAGGATGTGGTTGAACTGAACGACACTACAGTCCATTTGATCTAATTGTTATCTATAGACAACTCCACCCAATGACAACAAAATACACATTCTTTTTAAAAAAATTATTTAAATTCAATTTAATGAACATATACTGTATTGTTAGTTTCAGAAGCAGAATTCAGTGATTCATCAGTTGTATGTAACACCCAGTGCTCATTAGTTCAGGTGCCTTCTTTTATGCCCATCAACCAATTACTCAACCCCTCACCCACCTCCCCTCCAGCAACCCTCAGCTTGTTTCCTAGAGTTAGAAGTCTCTTGCAATTTGCCTCCATGTTTTGTCTTATTTTATTTTTCCTTCCCTTCCCCTAAGTTCACCTGTTTTGTTTCTTAAATTCCACATATGATTGAGATCATATGGTATTTGTCTTCCTCTGACTGATTTATTTTGCTTAGCATAACACCCTCTAGTTCCATACACATTGTTATAAATAGCAAGATTTCTTTTTGATGGCTGAGTAATATTTCATTGTATATATACCCTACATCTTTTTTGTCCATCTGGGCTCTTTCCATATTTTGGCTATTGTGGAATTGGCTGCTATAAGTGTTAGGATGCATGTGCCCCTTTGATTCACTGCTTGTATCCTTCGGATAAATACCTAACAGTGCAATTGCTGGGTTGTAGGTTAGCTCTATTTTTAACTTCTTGAGGAAGCTCCATACTGTTTTCCAGAGTGGCTGCACCAGTTTGTTTTCCCACCAAAATTCTGTTGTGTGGGAACAACACATCTCACATGGAACATCCATCAAGAAAGACCACACTGCTGGCTAAAGAACACACCTTGACAAATTTAAAAGGATAGAAATCAAACAAAGTACGCCCTCAGATCACAGTGGGATTAAACTAGAAATCAATAACAAAAAACCAGCTGAAATTTATCAAATATATAGATACTTTAAAACACAATTCTAAATATTACATGGTTTTAAGAAGTTCTCAAATCCTGTCATTTGCAACAACAGGGATGGACCTAGAGGGTATTATGCTAAGTGAAATACGTCAGACAGAAAAAGAAAAATACTATATGATTTCACTTAAATGTGGAACCTAAAAAAAATGAACAAACAAAAAAATTAGAGACAGAATCATAAATGCAGAGAACAGACTGATAGTTGCCAGAAGAAAGAGGGATAGGGGACTGGGTGAAATGAATAAAGGGGATTAAGAGGTACAAACTTACGCTGAGTGAATTAAGTCAAGCAAAGAGAGTCAATTATCATATGGTCTTGCTTGTTTGTGGAGCCTAAGGGATAACACGGAGGACATGGGGAGCTGGAAAGGTGAAGGGATTTTGGAGGAAATTGGAGGGGGAGACCAACCATGAGAGACTGTGGACTCTGAGAAACAGTCTGAGGATTTGGTGGGGGCGGTGTGAGGCTGGGTGAGCCTGGTGGTGGGTATTAAGGAGTGCACGTATTGCATGGAACACTGGGTGTTGTGCATAAACAATGAATTCTGGAACACTGAAAAGAAATTAAAAAAAAAAAAAAGGCTACCTGAGGGGTGGGAGAATAAGCAAAACTGAATTCATCTTTGTTTCCACAATTGTTCTCAAATAGAGAAGGAAAAAAAGTAAAAAAGTAAGTACTGACTGAAGATTACTATTAAATCACTTTAAATCTAGACAAAGTGATTATAGAAACAAACTTATGAACTCTGTTTTCAGTAAGTTTCAGTGAGACAAATGATAGAACGAGAACTGAGAGACTGCAACAAAACTGTCAAAGATAACTTCATGGAATCATTAAGAATATTCAGATCTGTAAGTTTCAAGATAAGTGTATGGGTTCTCATTTGTTTGTTTGAGATAAATCATAACAATAATGTGATTTTCAAAGACTATCACTTAGTAATTCAATAATGTTCCCATGTAAGAGAATAAAACAGTTTTTTTGAAAAAAAAAAAAAAAGGTACAAACTTCCAGTTATAAATAAGTCACAGAGATGAGAACAACATAGAGAACATAGAGATACTGTAATAATATTATATAGTGACAAATGGTAACTACCCTTACGGTTGTGGGTATTTTGTAATGTACAGAATTATTAAGTCAATTTGTTGTACACCTGAAACTAATATAATACTTTATGTCAACTACAATGAAAAGACTCAAATGAAATGAAAATTTATTTTGAAATAAACAAAAATGAAAATACAACTTATCAAAATCTGTCTATTTATAGTAAAAGCAGTGTTTATGGGGAATTTATACCATTAAGTGACTATATTAGGAAAGAAGAATGATCTAAAACCAATAATCTGAACTTACACCTTGATAAATTTGAGAAAAGAGCAAGGTAAGCCTAAACACCCAGAAGAAAGGAAATAATAAAAATTAGGGTATAAACCAATGAAACTGAAAATAGGAAAAATGGTGGAGAAAATAGGCTGATGAAAAAAGAGAAAGAAAAGACAAAAATTACTAATATCAGAAATAAATTAGGGGTCATCACTACTGATCCCATGAACATTAAACAATAAAGAAAGGAATACTATGAACAATTGTATACCTACAAATTTGACAACTTAGATGAAATTGACTCATTACTTTAAAAACACAAATTACCAAAACTCATGCAAGAAGAAATAGACCAATCTACCAGAATAGTCCTCTATCTACTAAAGAAATTGAATCAATAATTAATAATCTTACCAAGCAAAAAAGCACCAGACCCAGATGACTGCACTGGTGAATCCTACCAAACATTTAAGAAAGAAATCATATCAATTTTCTGTAACCCCTTCCATGAGAGAGAAGTAGAGAAAATACTTCCTTTCAGACTCTACGAGAATTCTATGAAACCACCATCATCCTAATAACAACACCAGATAAACATAGTAAAGAATGAAAAAAATATAGGATCACATTGCTCATGTAATTAAGTATAAAAATTCTCAACAAAATATTAGCCAATTGAACTCAACAATGTATAAAAATAATTATATATCTTAACTAAGGGTATTTATTTTAGGTATATGAGGCTGGCAAAATATTTCAAAATCAAGCAATGTAATGTACTCATATCAACAGGCTAATGGTGAAAAATCACATCATCATATCAATTGATGCGGAAAATGCATTGGACAAAAATCTAAGACCCATTCATTTAAAAAATGTGTATATATTGGGAATAGAGATGAACTTCTTCAACTTGATAAAGAGCATCTACAAAAAATCTGTAGCTAACATCATACCTAATCATCCTAATCATGGACTCTCTCCCCCTAAGAATAGGAACAAAGCAAGGATGTCTTCTATCACCACTCCTATTCAACATCATACATAAACTAATGCACTAAGACAAAACAAAGATTAGGGAAGAAGGTCTTTTTTCATAAATGACATGATTGTCTATGTAGAAAATCCCAAAGAATTAACAAAAAATCCCTCCTGAACTAATAAGTGAATATAGCAAGTTTGTAGGCTGTACAATGTTAATATACAAATTACCTGCTTTCCTATATACCAGCAATGAACAACCAGAATTTGAAATTTTAAAAAATTACTACTTACTATAGCACCAAAGAAGGAAATACTTCAGTATAAATCTAACAAAATATGTACAAAAACTGTGTGCAGACAACTAGAAAACTCTGATGAAGGAAGTTCAAAGATGCTCTAATTAAATGGAAAGATATTCTGTATTGACTTGAAGACATTATTAAGATGTCAGTTATTTCCAACTATATCTATAAATTCAAAGCAATCCCAATTAAAATCACAGAAACTACTTTTTTAAGATATCAAAAAACTAATACTGAAGTTTCCAAGAAGGCAAAAAAATCTAGACTAGCCAAGACAATCCTGAAGAGGAAAAAAAGGAAGTCGGAGGACTCATATTACCCAAGTGATAGATTTACAGTGAAGTAATCAAGACAAAATAGCACTGGCAAGAGAATAGACAAATAGATGAACATAATGCAATTGAGATCCCAGAAATAGACCTACACAAATATGGTCAACTGATTTCTGGAAACAAGCAAATGCAATGCAATAGAAAAATAATAGTCTTTTCAACAAATGGTACTGAAAAAACTGGACATCTATATGCAAAACAAAGAACCTAGACACATGTCTTGCAAAACACATGTCTCTTAAAGGACTTGTATCCAAAATGCATAAAGAAATTTAAAATGCAGCAATGAGAAAACAAACCAAAAAAAGACCCCAAGTTTTAAAAATGGACAAATAGGGGCGTCTGGGTGGTTCAGTGGGTTGAGCCTCTGCCTTCGGCTCAGGTTATGATCTCAGAGTCCTGGGATTGAGTCCCACATCGCGCTCTCTGCTCAGCAGAGAGCCTGATTCCCCCGCTTTCTCTGTCTGCCTCTCTAGCTACTTGTGGTCTCTGGATGTCAAATAAATAAATAAAATCTTCTAAAAAAATGGCAAATAGCTGAACAAATACATCGCCAAAGAAGATGTACAGACAGCAGATAATCATGTGAAACAATTAGCATCATTTGTCACTAGGGAATTGCAAATTAAAATAGCAAGAAGATATCACTGCACAGCTATCACAATGGTTAAAATCCCCAGACTGAGAGTAAGAATGGCTGCTGAAGAGGCAGAACACAGGAGCTCTCCCTCATTGTTGGTGGGAATACAAAATGGTACAGCCACTCAGCGAGGAGTGGGGAGCAGGTTAGAAGTTTCTTGCAAAACTAGGCGTAGTCTTACCATATGATCCAGCAATCACACTCCTAGATACATGCCCAATTCATTTGAAAATATCTGCACATGGATGTTTATAGCAGTTTTATTCATAATTGCTCAAAACTGGCAGGAACCAAGATATCCTTCAATAAGTAAACAGATAAACTATGCTACATCTACACCATGGAATATTACTTGGCAATAAATTAAATGAACAATCAAACCACAGAAAGATATGGGTAAATCTTAAATAAATATTGCTAAGTGAAAGAAGCCAGCTACTTACCATATGCTATGGTCTGAATCTTTGTTTTCCTGCAAACTCATGTTGAAATCCTAACCCCCAAAAGTGATGGTATTCATATGTGGGGTCTTTGAGAGGTGCTTTCATCATGAAAGTACAGCCCTCGTGAATGGGATTAGTACCCCATAAAAGAGGCTCCAGACAGATTCCTGGCCCTTGGGCCATGTGAGAATTTGAGAATTTTGTGATCCCTGCACCAGGATCCCAGACTTCCAGCCTCTAGACAGTGAGAAATACATTTCTGTCATTATAAGCTACTAGATCTATGGTATTTTTGTAATGGCAGCCTGAAAAGACTCAGACATTCTAGGACTCCCAAGTACCAACCTTCTGGAAAAGGTAAACCTGTAGCAACAGTAAAAAGATGAATAACTGCCAGGAGTTAAGAAGGAGCACAGTGGATTGAATACATGATTCATGGGGGACTTTTTAGTGTGGTGAAACTATTCCTGGGATATTATGATTGTGAATACTACACTACATATTCGTCAAAGTCCACTGACTGGTAGAGCACAGAAAGCAAATCTTAATGTACACAATATTTTTAAAAGATGTATTTAGGAGGTTGGAAGATCCAAGGATGGAATACAGAATGTAGCAAAACAATCTGTTTTACAAAAATATGAAACAATCTCACCAAAAGGAGTAGAGGGGGAAAGGGCTAACCTAATTCATTCTGGAAATGAGTAGGGTCTATAAATCTAAAGGCAAAGGAAACTGTCCTGTGTCTTGTGGCCATTTGTATGTATTCTTTGGAGAGGTATCTGTTCATGTCTTCTGCCCATTTCTTGACTGGATTATTTTTTGGCGGGGGGGGGGGTGTTGAGTTTGGTAAGTTCTTTTTAGATCTTAGATATCTGCCCTTTATCTGATATGTCGCTTGCAAATATATTCACCCATTCTGTGGGTTGCCTTCCAGTTTTGTGGACTATTTCCTTTTTGTTTGTGCAGAAGCTTTTTATTTTATGAAGTCCCAATAGTTCATTTTTGCTTTTGCTTCCGTTGGCTTTACAGAGGTTTTTTGCAAGAAGTTGCTATGGCTGACATCAAAGAAAATACTACCTATGTTCTCCTCTCAAATTTTGATGGATTCCTGTCTCACATTTAGATCTTTCATCCATTTTGAATTTATCTTTGTATATGGTGTAAGAGGATGGTCCACTTTCATTCTTCTGCATGTGGCTGTCCAATTTTCCCAGCACCATTTTTTGAAGAGATGGTCTTTTTTTTTCCCCCATTAGATGTTTTTCCTTAATTTGTTGTAGATTAGTTGACTACAGACTTGAGGGTCCACTTCTGGCTACTCTTTTCTATTCCACTAATCTATGCGTCTGTTTTTGTGTCAGTACCATGCTGTCTTGGTGATCACAGCTTTGTAAATACAGCTCAAAGTCAGACAACAGGAAACAACAAATGTTGGCAATGATGTAGAAAGAGGGGAACCCTCTTACACTGTTGGTAGGGATGCAAGCTCTAAAAAACAGTATGGAGGAGGTTCCTCAAGTTAAAAATAAGAGCTACCCTATGACCCAGCAATTGCTACTAGGTATTTACCCCAAAGATACACATGTAATGAAAAGAAGAGGCATAAGCACCCCAAGGTTCAAAGCAGCAATGTTTACCATAGCTAAACTGTGGAAGGAGCTGAAATGTCTTTCAAAAGATGAATAAAGAAGATGTGGTTCATATATACAATGGAATATTACTCAGCTACCAGAAGGATGAATACTACCATTTATATCAACATGGAACTGAAAAGTATTATGCTAAGTGAAGTAAGTCAAGCAGAGAAAGACAACTATCATATAGTTTCACTCATATGTGGAATGTAAGGAATAGTGCAGAGGTACATAGGGGAAGGGAGGGAAAACTAAATGGGAAGAAATCAGAGAGGGAGACAAACCATGAGAGACTTGGGAATACAGGAAACAAACTGAGGGTTACAGAAGAGAGGGGGCTGGAAGACAGTGTAACTGGCTGGTGGGTATTAGGGAGAGCACATGATATGATAAACCCTGGGTATTATATACAACTAATGAATCATTGAACACGACATCAAAAACTAATGATGTACTCTACATTGGCTAACTGAGCATTAAAAAAAGAAGAAGAAGAAAGAAAGAAACTATCAGCACAGAATTCTAGTTGATAGAACTGTTTTTCATGGGGTTCCTGGTTAACAGTTCTGATTATCACTATACAAGCATAATGGAATTGACCAATTAAGTAAATGAATGGTAGATGGGGAGTGTCAGGCTTCTCACTACTGGAGTGGGAGCAAAGGGAGGAGACTAGAAGTGAAATTAACATATGAACAAAGGCTTCACCATTGTACCCTAAGAAAATTCTCCTAACCTGACTTATTTATGAGACTGTTTTGCAAAAGTGGACCAATGCACTCATAAGACCAACTAAGACTGGAGAAATTGGGAAGAATTCTTACAGCTTGCACAAAAGGGAGCAGAAGTGAATCAAAGTAAGCTCTGTAAAGGAACACCTTGAGATCTACCTTCATCACGCTGAGACTGCCATTTTTTTGTACAGTTGATGTATGTACAAGTATGTCATTGGATGGAGCCTGAAAAGACAGTGATCCTTTTCCTCTTACCTCCCTTTTTTTTTTTTCTAACCTCCAACTATCTGCATGTACCCTCAAGAACCACCCTTCCATAGTAAAAGTTCATAAATACTCAGCTCCCCTTTACCTCAGGAAGGGGAATTCAAGAAATTTCCTTCCATCTTCTTGTTTGGCACCCTGCACTGAAAAAGGTTTTCTCTGCAAAAGCTGGTATCACTGTCAAGCTCACTACAAATCAAGCAATGAAGTCCTTTCTGGTAACAGAAAGATTCACGTGGTAATGGATTAAGGTTGGAGATGTCACTATGCACTCATGTTTAGCTTAATAAAGATACCAATGGTTCTATATTGTGACATAATAATATATATTTGATCTTCATCCCAGTTCCTGGCACAGAGCTCATAAAATTCCTATAGTGTCCTAAATGATTAGAGTGACAGGGGCATCTTTTGTTAGAACATTTGGTCTCTGTCCCCGGTTCCTGAAATAGTTATATAGCATAAAGGCAAATGTGACATTTCAATCCCTTGAGTTTTTGTTTTTGAGTTTTGAGTTTTTGAGGTGACCTTTGGGAAGCCCCTAAGAATGAGGGCTGGTTGCCAGGGCAACTGACCATGTGATTAAAGGGTTGGAACTTTCAGCTCCACCCCCTGACTTCCAGGGAAGGGAGAGAGACCTGGAGATCTAGTTAATCACTAATGGCCAACGATTTAACCAATCATGCTTAAGTAATGAAGCCTCCATTAAAAAAAAAAATTAGGGGTACCTGGGTGGCTCAGTGGGTTAAAGCCTCTGCCTTTGGCTTAGGTCATGATCTCAGGGTCCTGGGATCGAGCCCCACATCGGGCTCTCTGATTAGCAGGGACCCTGCTTGCCCCTCTCTCTCTGCCTGCCTCTCTGCCTCATTGTGATCTCTTTCTGTCAAATAAATAAATAAAATCTTTAAAAAAAAATTAACCATAAGGGTTTGGAGGACTTCCAGGTTGCTGAATATATAGAAGTGCTGGGAGGGTGGTGTGCCTAGAGAAGGCACAGAAGCTCTGTGACCCTTATCATCTTTCCCTATGCATCTCTTCCATCTGGTTGTTTCTGAGTTCTATCTTTTTATAATAAACTTGTAATCTAGTAGATAATCTATTTTCCTGAGTTCTGTGAGCCATTCTAGCAAATTACCAAACCTGAGGAGGGGATCATGGAAACCTTGATTTTTAGCCAAATCTGACATAAGTTGTGGGTAACCTGAGGACACATACAATTGGCATCTGAAGTGGGGGTGGGATGGGGACAGTCTTATAGGACTGAAACTTTAACATGTGAGATCTGTACTAACCCAAGATAATATCAGAACTAAATTGAGGCATAGGATACCCAGTGGTGTCTGGACTGCTGCAGAACTGTTTGATATGGGGAAAATCTCACACGCATTTAGTGACCAGAAGTCAAGTATTAAGAGTAGAGTGAAGGGGTGCCTGTGTGGCTCAGTAGGTTAAGTCTCTACCTTCGGCTCAGGTCATGATCTCAGAGTCCTGGGGATTGAGCCCCACATCAGGCTTTCTGCTCAGCAGGGAGCCTGCTTCCTCCTCTCTCTGCCTTCTTATGATCTCTCTGTCAAATAAATAAAATCTTAAAAAAAAAAGAGAGAGAGAGTAGAGTGAAGAGTAGAGTGGAAAGAAACAGAAGAGTATTCCTTTCACATTTAAAAATATGTATAGTATGAATATACATGGGTGTTAATATATGTCTATATATTTCTGGTTGAGAGGACCCAGACACAAAGATTCTCAGGAACCGTGAACACCCCTTACACCCTAATTTTGGTTTCTAAGACCATCTTCCAATAAAAGGAACCAGAGCTCCTTGGAGAAATAGTTGATTCTAGGACTGGGGCAAGAAATATGTAAGATGAGCCTGGAGTAATTTGTAGTGTCAGTGTATTACTGCTTTCTTACTTCCTGGCACTAATAATAACTTATACAATAATATATCATATATATATATTATAATATATAATAAAAATATATATTTTTATATATATAATAAAATATATATATTAATATATATTATACATATAATATATATAATAAAATATAATTATATATAATAATAACATATATATAATAAAATATAATTATATATAATAATAACATCAGAATGATGTCGGTGTGACAGAGAGACACCAGAACCAATTGGAACAATTTTAGCAACATGATAAACTAGTATTGGTCTATAATCCAAAGCATAAAATAAATATCTATGAATTCATGCTCATATAAGTAAACAAACAAATAAATAAATACATGGGAGAAAAAAAGACAAATATTCCATGCAGAAAAATTCCAAAGAATTTATGTAGACAGTCTCCCTTCAAGGGGAAGGAATATCTACCTCTCCTCAAGTGGGCTGTGCATTGTGATGTCCTACCAAAGAGCAAAGCACAAAAAATGGAGAAAGAAAAGGATAACTTCACATCAGAGAAACCTGACAACCACTCCCTCAGCCAGGTGATCAAAGTCAACACCAACAGTGATGAGTCATGTTGACAGAGTGTGCCCTTGATAGGATGTCTTGAGAATGGCATTTTCCCTCTGCAGGCTTCCTCTCCAAAACCCATAAACCCAGTCTAACGATGAGAAAAAGCATCAGACAAATCCTAACGGATGGGAATACCTCAAAATACCTGATGGGAATACCTCAAAACTGTCAAGGTCGTTAGTTTCTCTGGGCAAGCCTGAGAAACTGTCACAGCCAAGAGGCGCCTAACCAGACAGGATGACTTAATGTTACATGGTATCCTGAATGCGATCCTGGAGAAGAAAAAAAGGACATTAAATAAAAAGGAGAGAAATCTGATGAACTGTAGACTTTAATAATAATGTGTCAATACTGGCTCATTAACCATAAAAAAAGGGGCCCTACTAATGTCAGATGTTACTATTAGGAAACTATGGGAATTCTTACACAACCTTTGCAATTTTTCTGTAACTCAAAAATGTTCTAAAAGATGAAGTTTATTTAAAAAATTCAAACAGCAATCATGCAGCACAAAGATCTCAGCCAGCCATCTCCCACTCCATTACAGGTTGTTTTTGCAAACAAACAGATCCTAGTTGCTCCAGAATCCCTAAGGGCTAGGCCCAGGGGCTGTTTCCTCACAATACATAGGGCAGGCCCTGAGCTGTCTGCCCTGGATTCAATCCCTAAATCAAATTAATGTGCATGTGGTGTGAGTTTTAGAATGTGGGAAGGGATGTTTAACACTGGCTTCTTTGATGTAGGGATGAATAACCCTAGACTATGATTTTCAGAAGGGCCAGAGAGGGCTTTTCATTCAACAGCAGGTAACCTGATGATCACTAGCCCACCCCTGTGTGCTGGACAGGAAGAGAGAAAAGCACAAGGATACACAGGACAGAGACCTGTGAGAAATGCCAGAGGGGCTAGTATTGTCCCTTGCCATGAAGGCCACAGCAGAATACAGCAGGAGCCAGGGATTTGAATCAAAAAAGCTGCCTGGATTCCTGTCACGAATCACTAAAAAGCACAGATGTCACTGGTGCTAATGCCCAAGACTCGAGCTTCTCTGCACCATTTCATTTACACTTCTGGAAGTAGACTCTTCAAATGCAGCTTAAAAAGGGAGTCTCATCTCTCTGCCTAGAGCTGACAAAATGAGAGGGTTCCCCAGTGTCATTTCAACATGTCCCATGAAACAAGCACTCTTAATGTAAGTAAACACTGGTATACCAAGCTTCAGCGAGAGCAAGACCGTTAATATGGCAAGATTTCTAGCTGAGCTGCTGGACAAGCCACTTAGCTTTATGGGCTCCACCTTCCCACACAAGCCAAGAAAATAAAAGCACTAGAGCTTTGAGAGTCCCATGGCTGACAGTTCAGCTCCTCCCGAGAAAGGTAGGGACCCAGTCAAGAATCTGGCTTTCCTGGCTGTCACACCTGTGACATTCATTTACCTGTGCAGCTGGGATCTTTGCACTGCAGTAAGTCTAAAGGTAGAGAGTCTATATTACCACCCAATACCACAATCGAATATTCTTGAAGAACTTCCCCAACATTGTCATCTCTATTCTGTAATGATTAGGTGAATATAAAATCTAAATTGCACTTTGGAAAAATCTACTATAAAAATAAATACATATCATTCATATCTAATCACCAAAGTGCCAATCAATATGTCAATAATTTAGACATACAAGGACATACAGTTCACTGCTCATGAGGGCAAAACTTCTGACCAAAAAAAAAAAAAAAAAATGTACTATAATAAAATTTAGGTCAGAGAAAGCCGTTGGATTTCTCAGGCCATCCTCAAAGAAAAAACTGGAAGTAAACAGGAATTGTAAAAGGAAGGCGGTGTAAAAATTCAGAGAATGAAATATGAAATCATGACCCAGTGTGATTCTATAGCCATAATTTTACATGTAAACACTGAATTTAAAATGCAAAATCTATGGTAACCTGATACTCAATTATTTATACTGGTTATTTACGGGTAGCTTCTAATGGAAGTCAATATTGAATATTTTTAAATAGGAAAAAAAAAAGTGAGGGAATAAATTCTCATTTGCCTGGAGAGCTTTGAGAGAGTTTTTTCTGAAGGGAGGACAATGGGTTAGGTGGTCTCTCAAGTTCCCTTTCAGCCTCTGATGCTGTGGTAAATGATAGCAGAGGTAAAAGCAAGGCTGAGTGCAACCAAACCACACATAATAATGCTGCAGTTTCCTAAAAATGTCATACTTGGGTTTTAAGCACAAGTATCTGCAAAATGCATTCTAATAGTGCACATGGGGAAAGTAGGGTTCAGATGGAAATGGGAGAGAAGTTCCAAAAATGTCCCTCTCAGAAAATGACCCCAATAAGCAGTTAGCCTGATTAGCCTGGTAGGTGGCTGGTCACAGAGAACTGTCTCCTTAGAGGACATCTCACTCTACATATACGTGAAATCAGAAGTTATTTGTCTTTCTCTGACTTATTTCACCTAGCATAGTACCCTCTACTACATGGAATCTAAAACAAAACAAAGAAGGATAGAAATAGACCCCCAGATACAGAAAACAACCTGTGATTTCCAGGGGAGAGGGGGATGGGTGAAAGCGGGGAAGGGCATTAAGACATACAACCTTCCAGTCATAAAATAAATAAGTCACAGGGATGAAAAGTACAGTGTAGGGAATATAGTCAGTAATATTATCATAACACTCTATGGTGACAGATGGTGATTATACTTATTGTGGTGAGCACTGAGTAATATATAGAATTTGAGAGGCGGGACAGGGTTGTGGGGGGGTAGGTAAGAAAAAATGAAACAAGATGGGATCAGGAGGGAGACAAATCATAAGAGATTCTTAATCTCATGGAACAAACTGAGGGTTGCTGGGGGGTGGGAGGGTAGAGATAGAGTTACTGGGTTATGGACACTGGGAAGGGTATGTGCTATGGTGAATGCTGTGAAATGGTAAGCCTGATGATTCACAGACCTGTAGCCCTGGGGCAAATAATACATGAGTCAATTTAAAAAAGAATTATATGTCAATCAATTATATGTCAACTAAAAAAAAGAATTATCAAACTAGTATGTTGTATACCTTAAACTAATATAACATTGTGTGTCAACTACACTTCAATAATAAAAATTGAAAGAAAGGGGCACCTGGGTGACTCAGTGGGTTAAAGCCTCTGCCTGCTGCTCAGGTCATGATTCCAGGGTCCTGGGATCAAGCCCCGCATTAGTGGGGGTCGGGGGGGGGTGGTCACTGCTCAGCAAGGAGCCTGCTTCCTCCTCTCTCTCTGTCTGCCTCTCTGCTTACTTGTGACCTCTGTCTGTCAAATAAATAAATAAAATCTTTTTTAAAAAATTGAAAGAAAAAAAGAACACCTTTCTTTTTTTTTAAATTTATTTATTTTCAGCATAACAGTATTCATTATTTTTGCACCACACCCAGTGCTCCATGCAATCCGTGCTCTCTATAATACCCACCACCTGGTTCCCCAACACCTTACTTTCTGTGCTAACACCATGTGGACGTGCAGGGTACCTGTCCTGGGGTGGGAGGGCAGTGGAAGTTTGGGAACAGGGCACAGTTAATAAGCACTCATGTCCCATCCTTTCTAGCAATGATGTCCTTCTTTCCTGATTTCTATTACTTTTTTGGTGATAGTATTTTCCCCAAAGCTTTATCTATTTTCTCTTACTCCCAAGGACATGTAATCAAAATTATTAGTTTCGGAAGCTGTCCTACGTTATGGGTGGAATTGTGTCCTTCTACAATTCTTGTTGACATCCTAACTCCCAAATCCTCAGAATGTGACCTTGTTTGGAAACAGGGCCACTGCAGAGGTTGTGAATTCAGATGAGTGACACTCAAGTAGGATGGACCCTAATCCAATATGACTGGTGTCCTTATGAAGAGGGGAAATTTCAACATGGAGACACAGGAACGATGTCACATGAACAAGCAGCCAGATACTGGAGGGATGTATCTACAAACTAAGGAGCATCAAGGATGGTCAGGAAACCACCAGAAGTTAGGAGAGAGGCCTGGATCTCATTCTCCTTCACAACCCTCAAAAGCTATCCATGCTAGGGCACCTGGGTGGCTCAGTCAGGTAAGTCTTCAGCTCATGGTATGATCTCAGGGTCCTGGGAGAGAGCCCCACATCTGGCTCCCTGCTTAGTAAGGAGTCTGCTTCTTCCTCTCCCTTTGCCCCTCCCCCCTGCTTGTGCATTCTCTCTCTCTCTCTCTCTCTAATAAATAAATAAAATCTTTAAAAAAATAATAAAATAAAAGGTCTCAAGCCTGCTGACTCCTTGCTCTGGGTCTCCAGAGCCATGGGACACTGTGTTTCTACTGTCTAAACCCCCTGATTTGTGTACTTTGTTACAGAAGCCCTCCCTAGCAAACAAATACAGTCCTATAGACTGTGATGTTAACTTTACACAGGCTGTAACGTAAGCTTCACACAGATGTTCCCACAACTTCCCTGGGACATGATAACCCAGAAAACAAGTGAAGAAGGCCCTGGGGAGACACTGTCATTGTTCTACTTCAAGGTGCCTGCACAATCCTCATGGGGAGACCCCCAACCAGAAACTAAATGACTCTTCCTAACAAGCTCAGAGATGTACACTGCCCAGTACAGGCAGAATATGCTTTATCTTGAACGTGCATCTGAGTTTTTCAAGATGGAAAGAACTGTAAAGCAGTTTCCATTCTCACATCAATCAATTCTAAGAGGCATGTTTCTGTCCTTAGAGGATTCTATGAGTAAGATCATAGAGTCTCTGCTCTTATGTTAAGCATTTGAGCAAATGCTTCACTTAAATGGGGCTTTACGTTGAATTTCACCTTAATTTATCAAAGCATTTCAATGTTGAAATTTACACGATTTCTTCTTCTATTGAGAACTGAACTGTAATTCTGGTTCCCTTGCATATGGGTGAGACTTGGGGACTTCTTGATCATGCAATGTGAGGTAACACTCTGGGACACGGCAGCCTGAGTCATAAGCAGCCTGACAGCTTACATCCGAGTCTCCTAGAAAGCTCACTGTGGGAGAAACCAACCATCACATAATCAACCCAACTACCAGGAGATCACCATGCTCTGAGGAAGCCCAAATTAGCCACATGGATCCCATGAAGAGATGGGTTATCAGGCCAGCCCCGCCCACCGCTACAGCCACCCCAGCCTAGGTACCACGTATGCATGTGAGTGAAGGAGCCCTTTGAATAGTACAGTTCCAGCGGACAGCACATAAAAAAGAGCCAGGGAGCCCAGCTGATAGACAGAACCTAGTCCTCAGAGCTATGGCTTCAGCCATGACCAGTCACCATAAGGCTCCATTCACTGATAAGAAAGTACCATTGTGCCTTACCTAAATTTCTCACTCACAAAATGGTGAACATAAGAAAAGGGTGGTTGTTTAATGCTGCTAAATTTCAAGGTGGTTAATTATGCAGTAATATTGATAACTGGGATACGCTTTCTGTGAAGTATTTTTTTTTTTTCCTTTCTAGCCTCTAACTGAGTTAGGTGAGTTTATCTGGAAGCTATAGTATAAACTGAAAGTCCATTAAAGATGCCTTTTAACAAAGAACCGAGACTCAAACGTCTTCCTATTACAGAGGACTGCACCGTCTTTGTCAAACCACATCTGATGCTGCGAAGTTACCCAGGAAAACATGCATCTCATGTTTATACCCCTCAAAAGCTGCCCAACTGAAATGGAAACTAAGATAGGATAGAAGAAGACTGTTACCATAACCTTTATAAGGGAAGTATGATTCAGCTTCAACGTAACAGTCAGAAATCTCAATAAAAGTGAACTTGAGGGAACGCTTACATGCTTCACAGCTCTCATTTCAAGAAGGCATCAGACACATGCCAAAGACAGTGTGGCCAGAGATCATGGAGAATGGACCACAGGTCACCCACCCAGGTGTTGCCTCTAGACAAGCCAGCCCCATGTGACCTGAGAGATGTCTCCCCCACAGTGTCTCTTCAGAAACACTGCCCCAACCTCTCTCTGCTGGTGTCTGCTCTGGCTCTAGAGTCAAACCATCTTGCTCAGATCTTATAAAAATATTCTTTGTTGTTGACACAACAAGGAATATTTTTTCCTTTTGTCAACAGTCGTCTCATATCAGACTTTCCAACCCATGTTAACTGGAAGTATAATATCTGCTTTATAGATAGCCACATGGTTTTAAAGTGAACAATGAAAACCAACACTGTTTTAAAATCAAAAGTAAACAATAAAATGCTCCTAGCAACTGGAATCTGCCAGCACTTTGAAGAATACCCCCTTTCCAGATAACACAACTACATGGTCATCTCAGAGCCTCAGGTCAAGCCTGTGTCAGCCCCATTTCCACAGAGAGGCTATGCAGCTCTCCTAGGTCCCACAGCTGGTTCCTAGTGCAGCATTCTCCAAATCCAGGTCTGCCAGATGTCAGAGCTTGCAAGGAAAAGGTCTGAGTTGTGCCACCCTAATGCCACCTCCAGCAAGGCCCAGGTCCTCCCATCTGGGCAGTGAACACATGTACATGTTTCTCATCCCAACTGTACCCCCAGCATCTGGTTGGACAACATAGAGATCCCTTCCGCAGATCCCAGGGCAAAATGGCCAGAATCCTCAGGTCTGAGGCTATTTGTTTAAAGCACAGTTAGGTTTCAGTTACCCTGTTGTTAGAGAAAAATGGTTTTTAAATTATGTAAGGCACACAAAATTAAGGATTATGGATTTCCTGCAGTCTTCAAAGAGGGTATTATGTAGCTGTCAAAAGCAAACTGGCTACGGCTGATTTTTCTGACCTGAAGGAATGTGCCAATGCTAAGTGGAAGTATAAAGCTGATGGAGACTGCGCATCATGTAAATTCATTTCCCATTAAAATAAAATCAGAGAACAGAAAAACCTCTGCGTGTACCTTGGTATAGGAAGGAGCAGAATGGTGTGGGTGGAAGCTCACAAACCTCCAACTTAGGTCAGCAAGGGAGCGTGAAGCAGAGCAAGGGGACCTGCCGGCCTCCTTCTGTAGACCTTCCCCTGCTGTTTGGCTGGTCACAAGGAGACTGTATTGTGCTTGTAATTTGGGGGTGTAGGATAGAAATTGCAGGGAAACCAATAGCTATGTAGAGCACGCAAAGAGGACAGATAGCAGTATATCACCTGTGGCTGAACATCCAGGCTTTGCGATCAACCCCAGGGAAGAGTAATTTAAAATCAGAGACTAGTAATAGTTTAGATCATTGAAGGCCTTGGTTAAGTTCTTTGCATACACTATGACTCGATTTTGTTTCTTCTAAAATGTATTGTTTTAACTATTTCTAAGTGTGCAGTTAAGTGGTAGAAATAAATTCACACTGCTGTGCAACCTTCGCCACCATCCATCCCCAAAACCCTTTTATAAATCTTGTAAAATGAAAACTTTGTACCTATTAAATAATAGCTCCCCATTCTCCCTCCCCCAGCCCCTAGCAATCACTGTTCTGCTTTCTAGCTTTATGATATTGACTACTCTAAGGACCTTACAGAAGTGGAATCATAGAGCATTTGACTTTTTGTGACTGGTTTATTTCACTTAGCATAATGTCCTGAAGGTTCATCCATGTTGTACCAAGCATCAGAATTTCCTTCCTTTTTAAGGCTGAATAGTATTCCATTATACTGTACAGATCACATTTTGTTTATCCATTCGACCACAGAAGGTCATTTTTGTTGCTTTGATGTTTTAGCTCTTGTGAATAACCTTTTTATGAACATGGATGTACAAAGATCTCTTTGAGACCTCACATTCAATTCTTCACTTCTCCCAGAAGATTGCTAGATCATATGGTAATTCTATATTTATTTTTTGGAGGTACCTCCATACTGTTTTCCACAGCAGCTGCACTATTTTATATTCATATGAACAATACACAAGTTTCCAATTTCTCCACATCCTTACAAACACTTGTTGGTTTTTTTTTTTTTGGGGGGGGGGTTAATAGTAGCCATCCTACTGAATGTGAGGTAGTATCTTATCATAGTATTGATTTGTATTTCCCTAATGATTAATGACACTGAGCATCTTTTTATGGGCTTATTGGTCATGTGTAGGTCTTCTTTGGAGAAGTGTCTGTTCAAGCCTTTTGCCCATTTTTCAATCAGGCTATTTTGTTCTTGTTGAGTCTTAGAAGTTCTCTATATATTCTGGATAGTAACCCTTTATCAGTTATATCATTTGTAAATATTTTCTCCCACCCTGTGGGTTGCCTTTTCACTCTGTGAGTACTATCTTTTGACATACAAAAATTTTAAATTTTCCTGGAGTCCAATTTGTCTGTTTTTCTTCTGTTACCTGTGCCTTTGGGTCATATCTAAGAAATCACTGCCAAATTCAACATGGTGAAGCTCTTGTCCTATGCTTTATTTTAAGGGTTTTACATTATTTTAGGTCTTACTGTTAGGTCTTTGAACCATTTTAAATTAATTTTTGTATCTGGCGCAAATTCATTCTTTTGCACATGGATATGCAGTTTTCCCAACACCATTTGTTGTGAATTGTCATTCATTTTTCATAAACACCCCATGAGGTAAGCCCTAGCACTATCCTATGTTACAGATGAGAAACTAAGGCACAGAGAGAGCAATAACTTCCCTTAGTTCCCAAGTCAATGGTAGAGCTGGAATTCTGACCCAAGCAGCCCACACACTCTATGCTTTCACATAACATGCTGTAGCACTTAAGAATTGTGTTGACTTCAAGTAAAGTATTCAATGATTTTGAGGGTCATTTTCCTCATCTGTCAAAGAAGGAGGGTAATACTGCCTCTTTGCAAGGACTCTTAAAGTGTTACATATACAAAAATTAGGCATCTCACTGGGTAATCTAAACTTGGCCAGCAGAAACTGACCACCCAGATAGGGGCGAGCCAGTGAGGGCCCTGGATCCCACCACAGGATGAAGCACAAATGAGGGATGTAGAGGCAGCTTCTGCAGGAAACGGGCCCTTCTATCAGAGTAGCCATCAAGGAGGTCTGGATGACTCATAGCCCAGCATTCTGCTGAGCATTTGGCCCCAATTCTCCAACTGATGATGTCTTTTAATATCTGTTCGACACTTAGGTGGCACAGGAAGAAACTACTTCCCTGTCAATAAAAAATGTTATGCCCTCTTTGAGAATTGTCAAATAATTTTTTAAATACCGTTTTCCAAATAAAACAACTCTAAGAGGCATATAAATGCTTAAAATT
The DNA here is from genome assembly GCF_964662115.1 of Mustela nivalis. Taxonomy (NCBI): domain Eukaryota; kingdom Metazoa; phylum Chordata; class Mammalia; order Carnivora; family Mustelidae; genus Mustela; species Mustela nivalis. The sequence goes on from NC_139025.1 coordinate 126,495,852, forward strand.
AAGATCATAAAATGAATTAGTGATCCCCAGCAAACAATGCTCTCCCACTTAGTTCTAAAACATTAGCAGACTCTAACTGGGTCTCAGACCCTGTCTCCAGGCCTGTCCTCCACATTTGGGGCTGTAGGAACACGTGGCCCAGGAAGGTCTTTACATGAGCATTCTGTGTTCTCAAGGGCCAACCTCAGCAGGACTGGGCCAATTCCTAATTCACTAGCTTTAACATGAATCCAGCACCTCCATGACCTGGGCTGCTTTTCTGAATTATTTCAGTGATGTTCAGAGTCTGGCACAAGATGAGGCCCCTGGTGGCAACCCATCGTAACCACTCTTCAATCCAGCTCTGAAGTAGCTGAGCCAGGGTCCGTGAGTGTCAAGACCTGTGGAACCAGGCTTTCTGAGATGTTATAAACCTGAGAGCAAAGCGGAAAAGTAAAGAGAAAACCAGAAGGAAAAATAAGAATGGGTTCTAACATCTAGGGAAGTGGAGATGAAACAAGTACACAGGACTTAATGGGGACAGAGTGGGGAGTGGCAGGAGAGAGACCCTCCAAGGACAGCTGCTGCATTGGGACAGACCCACCTGTGGCTTATGGGGTGATGTGGGGTGATCTTTGAAATAAAGGCGTAAAGGGAATCCACGCTCTGTAACATGCTTGGCCCTTCCCCTACCTTACGTCATAGTAATACTTCAATCATTAGATCTGAACTAAGTACAGAATTAATTTACCAAATAATGTTTTAATGACAACAGCAGCAGCACCCAGCCGTGCTCCAATTTAAGCATAACTGCAAGATAAATTACATCTTTTGACTTGCAGAGAAAGATGCCTCATTAGGAAGATTTTCAAATATAAAGAATTGTCACTGTAAGGCATGTAATCTCATCACTCCAAAGTCATTCATTAACATATGAAAATGTTAACATTTAATAAACTGGCTATAGAAAACACAGTACGGGGATTGCCCCCCAAGTGGAAGGTGACAGCAAAGGTGCTGGTACCATGTCTGGCTCAGCCTCCTCCTAATATCATTGGCCATGGGCATCCCTTCCTTTTAGATGTAGCCACATGATGCGTAGGCTTGCCATAAAAGATTCTTTTTTATTTCATATTATCATATCCTGGTTTTCTAGCTGGGAATAGGTCTGAATCAGAAATTATATTAGGATGAGAGATTTAAGATTCTCTTTAAGCCCTGGTGTTCAACAGTTTTTCTTAAGGGTTGCTTCAAAGTTATTGCAAGATGAAATCATTCAGAAGTCTGTCAATCAATGGCAATCATGGTGGCCAGACAAAGGCAGTAAAATGGCCATTAATTCCTCAGCCTTGCTCCAAATGAAGGCAGAATCACGCTGGCTCCAATTCAGCACATACGCCAGGCTTTGCGATGGCAGGGAGAAATACTTCATGAAGTCAGCCTGGAGGTTCAGGAAGGATGCCTCTGTGGGTTCTATCGGATGAATAGGAGTTTACTAACTAGACTGACTCCAGGAAAGCATTTCAGGAAGAGGTTAACATGGACAATGCATAGAGCTTTGAGAAAAAAAAACACCACAAGAGGCTACTTCAGGCTGGCTAGGTGTCTGTTTGCTAATAAATTTGGTATTTTCTAAGACAGGCGGTAGGGGTGGGGCACAGATGGGCATTGAGCAGGGTGACAAAGTGACTAGGACAGTGAGGAGGACGAATCTGGAGCCAAGGAGGGGTGGTCAGAAGGCCAGCGATGGGGAGAGACTATAGAGAAGCACGCTCTGTTTTCTGACCAAATGTGTTTGCAGGCTCCCTGGGAAAGCGCACTCACATCAGCTCACCCAAAACTGACCGGAACGAGAGCTGTTCTAATAAAGCCAAGCATGAGGGGGACCATGAAGACAACACCACACACTGAGAGCTGTACAATTTTTGATGGTTCTAAAACTCTTTTTTTTTTTTTAAACAGAAAATCAGTTATTATCATGGGAAAGCTACTATATCATCCCCCGCCCTACTTTTGTTACTGGAATGTTGCTAATTTGATTTTTAAAGTAGAGATAGAAAAGCCACAATGACGACCTGGCAGTGTGGCTGAGGAAATCGCAGGTATGAGCCACCGTCCAATGCACAAGTCCCAACGCCCTCCGCAAGGTTCATCAGCCCCGTCTCCAGATTGCCAGGGCATCAGAGCCACGGGCCGTCTACTCCTATTCTTCTACATCGCCCTGAGTTTTGTTTTGACTCTATTCTTCCCTTTCCAATTTAATGCTTCATTTCTTCATTACTTAGACATGCCAGGCACGGTGCTGCTAAGGAGCAGGTACGCGGCCCTGAGCCAGCCGGAACCAGCTGCCACACCTGGGGCTGATGTTCCCATGAAAAGTCAGCACGTACACACCTGGTTACCAACCACAGCTGGGCGAAACCCTCCCAAGGAGAGGTCAAGGTGCCTTTCACAACCCAGGTAGTAGACCTATCTCGCTCAAGCACACTCCCAAGCTGTGGCAAAGCTGCAGCTGAAATCTAGAATTCCTCATCTCCAGCCTGGCACTTTTTCCTATCACATTCTCTCTGCTCATTCTCTGTTTGGTTTCTTCATTCGTTCATCTGTTTGTATGTCTGTGCCCTCGTGCGTTCATTCTTTCAACTTTCGGCAAGTTTTTCATCCATCAAATGTACACATAGCAAGCACTGAAGATGCAGGCCTCCTGCCCAGCTGAGCTGTAAGGGGCTGAGGCATGAGGCATTATAGCTGGCTGATCGGTGTTGCACCTAGGCCAACATGGGCACCCCGGGTACACCTGCCAGCGAAGGTTGAGTGAGCGTAGAGGGGCTCAGCAAAGGCATCACAGAAGTGACCCTGGACCAAACTAGAGAATGAGCAGAATTTGTCCCTTCTGCAATACGCAGAGAGGGCTGACCTGTGCCAGGCATTACACAGACCCTACGCCTGCCTTCTTAGAGGTCATAGTCAGGAGGCAGAGAAGCTGGAAGCAAAGACACTGCACCCTTGGGCGAGTGCTTTGGAGAAAATAAACAAGCTACATTATGGGGAGGCATGGAGGTCTTCTGTGGAGAAGGTGGTGGCACCCGCATGAGGGGAGCCAGGAGAAGAGCAGTACCACATAAAGCAAAACAGGGGGGTGTTCCAGAACTTGGCAGGAGGCCAGTGGAGCTGGTGCACAGGGCACAGGTAGAGGCCCTCAGCAACTTGGGCAAAGCATTGCAGGCCAAGGGGAAAGGTGTGATTTTTTTCCCCCTACATGTGATGAGAAGCCACTGAAAGGTTTGAGATGACTCACTGACAGATTCCCACGTGTATCTTTAAAGAAGTAGACTGGTCAGACTCCCAAGCCCACAGGAGGAGGTTTCCAAGTAGAAAAGGTTGCCCCTCCCTCTAGATGATGCAACAGGTCCCACCTCGTGGCCAGGGGCCTTTATGCAAGACAGAGGGTTCCTGATTCTGGCCTCTGCATAGATTCGGGGATGGTGACTGGAGATGGTGGCTGGAACAGAAGAGGGGGTTATAAAGACGGAGATGAGAGAATGGACTGCAGGCAACTTTTGAAGGAAAACCTGGCAGAGCTAGATGTGCACTTGTGTGGGAGAGTAAGGGAAGCGATTAAGGATTCCTTGCATCTTAGTTATATATTATTTTTAAGGCTCTATTGAAAGCTTTGAGTGCTAGAGAAATGCTTCAGAACGGCAGGTTTTTCATGGTGTGTGTGCCATCGTTTATCTATTTGTTCCACTGCGGACGGACTCTCAGTTGTCTTTGGTCTTTCGCACACACAGTGTTGCCCTGAGGCATCACTTCAGGGTCCCAGATCTGGGATTCCTGAAGCCAAGAGTGAATTCCCCTCTGGTCAGTTTAACACTGCCAAGTAATCCTGCTGGGGGCTGTACCATTTTACACTCCTATCAGCACGGCCTCCTCAAAAGAGCCTGTCCTCCAGATTGTGGGTTTCTGCCGGATCCGAGAGGTGAGACGTGCATCTCAGTGTTGTTTTAATTAGATTTTTCCTCTTGTCACCAGGGATGTTCACAGTATTTCCATGGGGGTAAGGCCACTGGATTCTCTCTCTTTCAATCTCTCTCTCTCTCTCTCTTTTTTTTTTTAATTTAATGAACTCTCATTCCACGTCCATTTTTCTCTTGGATATGTTTGGTCTTTCTCTGATCAGTTTCCACAAAGTAGGAAGTGTTTGTGATCTGAGTTGGAAAGGTGTTTCCTGGTTTCATGTTTTGCTTTTGAATGTACTTGCCTTTTTTTATTGTCATTTATTTATTTTTAATAGTTGACGTGCAATGTTACATTCATTTCTGGTGTGAAAGTTAGTGATTTGACAAGCTGATACATGATCCCGTGTTCAGCACAAGTGTAGCTCCCATCTGTCCTCTGACATTCCTGTTACAGATCTCCTTAGGCTCTGCCTCATATTTCAGTGACTTACTTATTCCACAGCTGGAGGTCTGCATCTCCCTCTCCCCTTCACCCATTTTTCCGAACCCCCCATGCCTCTCCCTTCTGGCAGCCCTCAGTTTAGTCTCTGTATTTGTAGGTCTGATTCTGCTTTCTGTTTATTCATTTTTTTTTTAAGATTTCATTTATGAATGGAATCATATGGTATTTGTCTTTCTCACTCTTTTTTTCACTTAGCATAATACCTTCTAGGTCTACCCATGTTGTCTCAAATGTCATGATCTCATCCATTTTTATCTCTGTGTAATAGTCCATTGTAGATATATACCACTTCTTTATCCATTCATCTATTGATGGACACTTAGGTTGCTTTAGTAACTTGGCTACTACAAATAATGCTGCAAAAAACATAGGGGTGCATATATCTTTTTGAGTTAGTATTTTTGTTTTCTCTGGGTAAATACCCAATAGGGAAATTATCAGGCCATATGGTATTTCTACTTTTAATTTTTTTTTTGAGGAATTTCCATATTGTTTCCCAAAGACAGCACCAGTTTATGTTCCCACCAACAGTGCATAAGTTTCTTTTTCTCCACATCCTTGTCAAGACTTGTTTCTTATCTTCTTGATTTCAGCCATTCTAACAGGTGTGACTTCATATCTCATGTGGTTTTAATTTGCATTTCCCTGATGATTAGTGATGTTGAGCATCTTTTCTGTGTTTGTTGGCCAACTATATATCTTAGAATAAACTTAATCAAGAAGTGAAAGACCTATACTTTCAAAACTATAAAACAGTGATAAAAGAAACTGAAGATGATGCAAACAAATGAAAAGATATTCCATGCTCATGGACAGGAAGAAAAAATATTGTTCAAATGTCTATACCATCCAGAGCAATCTACACATTTAATGCAATCCCGATCAAAATACCAATACGGTATGTCACAGAACTAGACCAAATAATCGTAAAATGTGTATGGAACCATAAAAGACCCCAAATAGTCAAAGCAATCCTGAGAAAGAAGAACAAAGCTGAAGGTATGACAATTATGGACCTCAAGTTATATTACAAAACTGTAGTGATCAAAACAGTATGGTACTGGCACAAAAATAGATACACAGATCAATAGAACAGAACAGAGAGCCCAGTAATGAACCCACAATAATGCAGTCAATTAATCTTTGACAAAGGAGACAAGAATATGTAAATTTGGAAAAGACAGTCTTTTCAATAAATGGTGCTGGGAAAACTGGATAGCTACATGCAAATTAGGCTGCCTTCTAACACCACACACAAAAATAAACTCAAAGTGGATTAAAGACCTAAATGTGAGACCTGAAACAAGGCAGTAATTTCTCTGACATTGGCCATAAAAACATCTTTCCAGATATGTCGCCTAAGGCAAGTGAAACAAAAGCAAAAATAAAGTATTGGGACTACATAAAAAAAAAAAAAAAAGCTTTTGCACAGCAAAGTAAACCATCCAAGAAAACCCCAAAAAGACAACCTGCTGAATGGCAGAAGATATTTGCAAATGAGATATCTGATAATGGGTTCGTACCCAAAATATTTAAGAAGGTATACAACTGAACACAAATCATCTGTTTAAAAAATGGCAGAGGACCTGAATAGATATTTTCCCAAAGAAGAGGTACTTGCTTTTTTGACTCATTAATTATTTTACTGTGCAAATCTTTGTACTTTTATGTGGTCACATTTACATTTTAAATTTACAACATTCACATTTACAAAATTTTATAGCTGCATAGAATACTGAGCTGGTAAAAAAGGAATGGGGAAGCTATTTGGCCCAGATTTAGAAAGATCTAAATGTAATGTTAATCTAAATGTAATGGTAAGTGGGAATAGCAAATGGGTATAGAATATGCTCCTTTTTGTGTAAGAAAAAAGGGAAAATGGGAATCTGTGTTCCTAATTGCTTATATTTTCACACAGGAATTGTGCCAGTTAATTTTAGTCAGCTTGGTTAGGCTACGGGCGTCCCACTGTTTGGCTAAACACCAGTCTAAATGTTGTTGTGAGGGTATTATTTAGATATGACTAACATTTAAATCAGTACACTTTGCTTTAAGTAGATTAACCACCACAATGTGGGTGGGCCTCGTCCAATTAGCCTTCAGAACAAAGACTGTTTCCCTGAAGTAATTCTTCTCAAGACTAACACAGAAACCTTGCCTCAGTTTCCAGCCTGTTGCCATGTGTGATATGCTCTCAAGACTGCAACGTCAACATTTAGCTGACTCTCCAGCCTGCTGATTTGTCTTACAGATTTCGGATTTGCTAGCCCCTATACTTGCATAAGCCAACTTCTTAAAATAAATCTCTCTCCCTCTTTCTCTCTCCCCTCTCCCTATAAATATATACATACATATATATGTATATATGCATATGTGTGGACACACACAGACACACACACACACACACACAATGAGTTCTGTTTCTCCAGGGAATCCTGATCATAAAGGAACACTGGCAGGTTTCCACAAGAAATGAATAAAAAATAATTGGGGAAAACAAAATAATTGGGCATAGGAGGGACAGGGGAAGCATAGACTATAACAGGATGGAAATAGGAATTCTCAACTTGGATTTTGTTAAGCTCAAAAATTCTAAATTATATAAATATATTACCTATTCAAAATAGAAAATGAAGTTTAGGAGAAAATCAACTTTTGGATGTAAACTAAAACAAATGCCATATAAATTGAGGGGTAAATGTTACTTGCTTTGTATATACTCGAGAGACACACACAAAAGGAATTACCCAGTTTTATTCAAAAAATGAATTCCTGGGGCACATTGGTGGCTCATTCGGTTAAGCATCTGCCTTTGGCTCAGGTCATGATCCCAGGGTCCTGGAATCAAGTCCCACCCCGCCTTGCTCAGCGGGGAGACTGCTTCTCCATCTGCACCTCCCCCTGCTCATGCTCTCTCTTTCATTCAAATAAAAAAATAAAATACTTTTTTAAAAAAACAAATAAATAGAAAATGAATTCCTGAGGGACAAGGTACTTTTCAAAGCACCAAGATTTAATGTAATTCTTTTAAACATGATGTTATATATCATACTTAAAAATACATCATATTCTAATACTGAGAGAAGAACATGAGGTTGAGAAAGCATTGTACTCAGGATGGGGCAGACAAGGTTGCCCAGGGCTGACAGCAGCCCTGCTCAGGTCCAATATGTGTCTCTGCTCTGTGCAGTAGGGTCCCCACTACCATCAAAGCATACGTGGCCCCTTCAAACACAAGACAGTCAACACTCCTGAGCATAACACTCAGTGGCATCAGTTCTGAGGTCACCCTGGGCCATCAAGCCCCAACGGCCCACAGTGACAACCTTGCTATACTCTAGTAGGGATTCTTCATCCTGTCTCACTCACTCTCCCAGGCCCTCAGGCCTGCTCCCCTGTCTTGGGCTCTGCTTTAGGGTAACCTAGAAACAACTCCAGTGTGGAGAGCTCTTTGCATTCCAAGAAGATACCAAGGACCTGAGGTCCCTTCTACCATGTACCCCAGGCATCCATCTCCCATCCAAATTCTTCGGATGAGGCCACTGCCCATAAAACACACTCTCTAATGAGGCAAAACAATAGTAGTAAAATATGGGACATTGATTCCTTGCCAGACACTGATCCAAGTACATTATAAACCATTTTAATTCTCACATGGGGAAATGGAGGCACAGAGAAAGTAACCCAGTTTCCATAATTAACCCAGCTCATAAGCCTCAGAGTCTAGGTTTCAAATTGGATAGGCAAGCTCCAGAGTTTGTTCTTTAGGTAGAAGCTGTCCCACATGAGGAACACCAAGGTGAGGGCTTTGGAGGACCCAGGCACACAGAGAGCAGGAGGGAAAAGAACAGCCAGCAAAGCCAGGAAAGAAGTCAAAAGAAGAGAACAAAACCAGGTGAAAGACAAGGAAAGGAGCCAGCAGGAAACAGAGCACGGTCACCAATTCCTGAGAGAACACGCTGAGCGAGAAAGTCTCAGAAACGTCACCCGCTGGGCCCAGGTGTGGGTCTAAAGTGCCTAGAGCTAAAGTCCAGACTGGGCTCTGCTCCTTCCGCCAGGAGCCCTGGTTTTTTCTCCCTTTCCTCTGTGCCTCACAGAGCAGACAGAGAGGAATGGAGGTCAATGGGTGGGGTCTTTGGTTTCTGTTTTCTCCATAAATGAATCCTATTAAAGTCAAATAATTACATTAACTAAATTCTTTTTTATTTTATAGAACAGTTCCACAAATGGCATTTTTATTTAGCTTCAAATAGTCCTTCTCAGCTGACTTCCAAATTCATTATTTCACTTTCCTACCATCATGTTCTGTATAGAGCAAGATTTACGTTGCCATTATTCAGTGGTTGTTGTTATTGTTGTTTTTCCTCAAAACTTGATGTCAACTTCAGATAATGCTCCACTTTAGCAGCTTTCAGGTTAAAGATTCTTGGCCACAAATGAAAACGAAGGCTAAATTCCAAAATGGACCAGTCGTGTCTTAAAGGCAAGATCTGAGGGTACGTGGGCAGTACAGTCAGTTGAGTGTCTGACTCTTGGTTTGGCTCAAGTCACAATCTCAGGGTGATGAGATCGAGCCCCATGCTGGGCTCTGTGCTCAGTGCAGAGTCTGCTGGAGACTCTCTCCCTCTGCCCCTCTCCTGTTCATGCACACACTCTCTCTCAAATAAACAAATGAATCTTTACCAAAAAAAAAAAAAAAAAAAAAAAAAAAGGCAAGTTCTGATGAAACCTACTCTTTCCCAGCTTATCAGGGCATAAATTAAAATTTTAAGCCACAGGCCAGTTTGATCTCTAGTTATTTATAGTCCACAGAAAAGTTTGGATTCACTTCAGAATGGCCTCTCACTCATCACTATCTGAAATGTTCTTGAAAGGCTACGTTTAATATAACCCAGAATGGATCCTTCTTTGTTCTCAGACTTCTAAAAGAAGGAATCATTTCTCATCTTCCAAATGGGTTCTTAATTTTGAAATTTAGATCTTTTTCACTTTTTTTCTACAGAGGGCATTGTTTCATTTTACATACTTAAGAGGACATTCAAAGAGACTTAAGGCTTCATTTCCAAGTGAATGAGAAAAAAAAAATCTCTGCTAAAATAGAATAATTTTTACATGAAAAATTGTGGAGAAAGGAAAGTGCCAGAAGAGTTGATGATGGTTGATGAAGAGTAGCCCAGACTTCATGATGTTTGTTTCACTGGTAGGACCTAGGTAACGCAGACAGTGTATCTGGGTGGCAAAGATCAGCTGTATTTTGCATTTCTCTCTTACAGTACAGAACCTTCACCAAAGAATTCTATCTGGAGACCCACCTTCCTGCTCACCATTGCCAGTGTCAATGGAGAGTCCAGTTTAACAAATTTATAGAGAACACAACCAGAGACAAATAGAGAGTATTATTGTATTACTGAATCAGGGTCTGAGAGGTTGATAGGCTTAACCAAGTGAGAGGGAGTTTATACAGGATGAATAGCCTATCGTGTACTTGGATTCCAAAATAATCAACTGCAAGTTTCTGAATTCTGAATTCACTGATTCATTCCAAAAGCACTGCCGTGTGTCTTCAACATGCCAGGCACTGTTTTCAGGATGGAGAAGCAACAGTGAATAAAACCCAAAAGTAAACTTCAATCAGTGAGAGGACAAGGAATGAAATAAACCATATAGAGTTAAAAAGTCGGTAAGGGGTAAACTAAAACAGGGGAAGTGGCTAGAAGGTGGAGCCACAATTTTAAATGGGGTTGGCCACACTGAAATATTGAAATCTGTGCAAAGACCGGCAGCACTGCCACTCTCTAGAGTCAGAATGTTCTAGACTCGGGAAACAGTGAGGGAGAGTATGACCAGCTGAGTTAGGAAGGGGAGTTCAGAAGAGGGCCTCAGGAGCGGGAAGGGAAGGTGGTCACAGACATGGAGAGCTCTGGCTTCTATTCTGAGGAAGCAGGGACTCTCTGGAGAGTTTCCAACATGAGATTGACGAGTTTGGACAGAAGGTCCAGAAGAATCCTTGTGGCTCACAAGAGTAGCTCAGTGGAAACAAGTTTCTGTGGCTTCCTTAATGTGACCCATGATTTTACACAACCTCAAGAAAAACCCAGCCCCAAAAGAAAAATAGCCGCAGGCCATATAGTATTCATACACATAAAAAAAAGTATTCATACAACTACCAGAAGCCCACGGAGGGACAAAGAAGAAGGGATTCTCCCTCAGAGCCTCCAGAAGGACCCAATCTTGCTCTTCGACATCTGGCCACTGCAACTATGAGAGAATAAGTTTCTGTTGTTTAAGCCACCAAGTCTGTGGTAATTTCCTATGACCCTGAGAAACAAACACGGTTTTTGTGTGGAAAAAGCAGTCTCCTGCATTATGATTTTCCTTCCACATTAAACCTGATTTCAGACCCAACCTTTGTTTCTAGGAAGCCTCAGCTCGGGCCTTTTAGGCTCCCACTCCCCACAGTTATGCTGTCTCTCACATGCCTGGAAAGAGGAAAATTTTGTTTTAAAAAAAGATGTTTCCTTGAGGATTATTGCAGGAAAAAAGCAGTCAGAGTAAGAGAGAATATATAACTCCCGAGGGGTCCACACATGCTTCCAGAAGGAAGGAGAACCAGATAATACCACGGCCTCTGGCCTGGAGGGTATGGCACAGGGTGAGGATAGGTATAAAGAAAAGAGACAAAGAGGCATGAAGCAGTGAGCCAGTGGGTACAGAGGTGAGATGGAGGAAAAGATGTTAGCCGTTCACAATGGGCATAAAATTTGGGGAAAGAGGAGAGAGACTCAAACTGGATTTTTATGATTCTTTTTATGTGCTGGGCTGTGTGACCCCTCCAAGCCCCCACCCTAGGGACAGCCACTTTAAGGAGACTCACAGTTACGATCTAATGCAATAGGCTTCATTCAGGTTTCTGCAGGAGCCACCCCAAGGATGGGCCACATGGGGCGCCAGTCATGACAGACATTTTGGAAGCTGTTACCAGGAAGTACAGGAGCCTCAGTCTAAAACCATCCCCCTGGGTCTGAGCAAAGAGTATATTTTCACAAGCCCGCCTAATAAATTTATGTTGGAAAAGAGTGACAGCCCCGCAGACCCAAGCCATCCTGGTTCTTACAACAAAACTGCATGGACAGAGAGACATCATGGGAAACACATCAATTTTGAAACCGTTTATAGGAAATTTTCAAGTGGATAAAGAGATTTTTCACGGCACTCTGTAAGAACAGTTAGTTGAGGACATCCACAACGGCTCTTGTGAAGTTTCAAACTAGAGTTATTTTTATACTTTCCTTCACAGAAGCCCATTTTACTTGTAATTTATGACTTCTGATTAGAATTACAATTTGTCTGTCTGATCCTTCCTAAAAGCCTGGAGTAGGGAAGGAAGAAATGAAACAAGATGGGATTGGGAGGGAGACAAACCATAAGAGACTCAATCTCACAAAACAAACTAATGGTGACCGGAGGAAGGGGGAATGGAGAGGGTGATTGGGTTATGGACACTGGGGAGGATATGTGCTATGGTGAATGCTGTGAAGTGTGTAAGCCCAATGATTCACAGACCTGTAGCCCTGGGGCAAATAATACATTATATGTTAATAAAAATTAAAAAAAAACAACAACTATAAGCTGCTTGATGCTGAGACTTCACTTAGCTCATGTCTGAACCCAAGGCAATAAGTAACACAGACTTTAGTAAGGGCTGGGATCGTGACACACACCCGCCAAGGGTACCTGCCCACCAATCAGGCAACTGAGGTCAGGTTACAAACCAGGAACAGAGATATGAGGATTAGCATCAGGAGTCAGAGTTCTAGAAAACCAGGTCTGACCTCCAGAACATCAGGAAGAGGAGGCTTTAACAGAGGGGTACCCAAACCAGGGAACTCAACCAAGGTCTGGGAGCCAGCAGGAAGGACAGATTGGGGGAAGCAGATAACTGGGGGTAATGCTAAGTTCTCACTGTTACCTGGGGACAGTTCAGGGCAGAGAGCAGCTAGAAAAGCTCACGGATGCACCTTTTGCAATTCCTTAAAACACAACCAGCTGTTGTCATCTTGGCTTTTTGGCCTCTGCCCCCGTTGGCTGCCTCTGAGCACTATTGATGCCTGGAGTTATTTACTTGTTAGCATTCTTGTTTTCTGTCTGACTCTCCCAGCAGACCACGAGCTCCAGGCTCTCGTTTGTCCTTACATCCTTCGCACCTGAGTTCTCATTCAGCCGCGCCTTCAAGTGGAAACACCAGTTGGGTGCATGAACAGACGGGCTCCATCTCACAGGCAAACCCCTCCACACCTACCTTGTCTCGCTTGATACATAAACCCATTCCTGGTGATACTGAGTGCACCTGGGCCAGGAAAAGAATGCAATTATATATAAATCTAAAGACAAGCTGGAAGGGACGCCTGGGTGGCTCAGCCAGTGAAGCATCTGCCTTCAGCTCAGGTCATGATCTCAGGGTCATGGCATCGAGTCCTGCATCAGGTTCCTTGCTCAGTGGGGAGCCTGCTTCTCCCTCTCCCTGCCATTCCCCCTGCTTGTTCTTTCTCTTTCTCTCTCTCTCTCTCTCTGACAAATAAATAAAATAAAATCCTTAAAGACAAGCTGGGGAAAAAATGCCTCCTGAAATTTAAATGGTATAAATGAAAATAGCCCACTTTTTGTTCTGTACGATTGTGAACAAATATCTGAATTCCAATCAAATATTTCAAGGTTAGCAAACAAGATCATTCAGAAACTTGGGCATCATTTGGAAGCTTCGGCTCAAATGTCTTACCCACTGCAGCTGCAGTGAGCAAAAATTCATGTTGGAGTAGCAGGGCCCATGAGATGGGACAATGCACAGCAGATCCTGCTACTCAGAGTTCCTCCCACTTGTCATAGGCACAGCTGATGCCCTTCCTAGAGCCAGCCAGACTGGCTGGGGCTGGTATCCTGACTGGACCACACTGTCTGCTTTTTCCAGACCCTTCTGAACATTCATCAGGCTTTCCCATTTGGTCAGCACTACTCCTTCTGCCCTGCAAAATCGGCTTCCACCAGGAAATGCCACAGCGTGTGCTCCTTCCCACAGGGTACACACAAAAACCCCAAATCCCAACATACATCCCCATAGTAAATGAAGTTGACTCTATGTCCACACCACAGCAAAGACAAAACGCAAGTCGGACTGTGGCATCCAGATTAACATAGCCATTGAAAATACACAGAACAGTTTCATCAGGAAAGTATACAAGCTTATCCTGCAGACAAATTGGCATCAATCATGAATACGTGAATTTTGGCTCTTTTCACATTTCGTGCATAGTACTGATTTCCATGCACACTGGCAAACCTGAACATAAACTCACAATACAAAAGATAACACATATTAGAAACAGCCCAAGCTGCCGGATACAGGAAGAAGCAGAGTGTTTAGCTTCCTATGGTGTGAAAAACTTAAGAGTGATAACATAATTAATTCACAGCAAGGCAAGGGGGGGAGGGAGGAAAGAGCACACTAACCTAGAAGAAATTACCATGAACTGTTCTCCATTTTCAGCAGACACTCGAACGCATCTTATTCCCGACCAAAGACATCTCTGTTGAATACTTCCCTGCATTAGGGGTTATTAATGCTGCCAACCAAGCAATAAATTATTTATTATTTTACACAATCTTCCGAATTAAGAGACCAAACTTATTTACTCATTTTATAATACTCAGTGTAAAGATACAATATCTGTAGTTGATGGATTAATGAATTGAGATTTAAGTACAGTATTCATGTTATGGATGTAACCAACAGTGAAAGTTAAGGACAGCATATGACTGCATGAGAAGCCAGTCCGTCAGTTAGTAAGCAGAAGTCAAGGACACTTGAGCAAAAGGATAATACAAAAGGATAATGGTAATACAGTCGTATTGCTTGGTGACTGGATGGAACTCCCAGAAAAAATAAAATCAAATGATTAAAACTTCAGACTCTAAGATACGGAGGTAGCGGAGGCAGGGAAGAAAGGCGCAGAAGAAAGTGACCTCACTGTTCGCCCCCCTGGACCAGATTCTTAGCCTATTTCCTACTGAATAGTCTGCCTCTTACTTATTATCCTGTAGCTATTCACAATCTTCTGTACACTAACCCTTGCTTGATCACATCCTTGATATGCATCTCTACCCAACCAGTAACTCATCTTTTCCTTCTGCAGTATTTTGCTGGTGCACAGACCTTCTTAGTTTTAACATTTTCCTTAATGGTTTATATTTTCTCTATGTTTTCTGCCATTTTCCTCTTCAAATATTAGTCTCTAGTCTATAGGAAATTTGCTATCAGACCCTGTACGAGGCAGGATCTCGTACTGTTCCTCATCTTTTTTCACACGGACTTCCAGTGGTATCTGCGGCTTTATTGAATAGTTGTCGATCCTTGTCCAGCCAATTTAAATAACATCATTTCTGTGATAAATCAAATTCCAATATTCATGGGTCTGTTTCTGGGCTTATTATTCTGTTCCCCTGATGTATTTGATTATCTCTAGACTAATACCACACCAATTTATTTTTTTACTAGATTTCATTTAAATTCAAGTTAGCTAACATATAGCATATTATTAGTTTATCACACCTCTTTAATTATTATGGTTTAATAAATCTCAGTACCTGGTGAAGAGACTCACTTGCTAGGTCCACTTCAAAATTCACTTGGCTATTTTGGGATCTTTAGTGATCTGTATGAATTATGGAAGAAGATTAGTTTTTTTTCAATTAACTTTATTATTATTATTATTATTATTATTATTATAGTGAGCAAGTACATTGCAAGCAAGTCTCTTATGGTTTCCCTCCCTATGCCATCTTGTTTCATTATTTCCTTCCCTACCCCCCAAACCCCCTACTCTGTCTCTCAAATTCCTCATATCAGAGAGATCATATGATAATTGTCTTTCTCTGATTGACTTATTTGGGGGAGCAGTTTAGTTTAAAAAAAAACAAACTCTGCACTACATCAAAAACTAGTGATTAAAAAAAAAACTAATGTACTCTATGCTGACTAACATAACATAATAAAATAAAAAAACAAATAAAGCTCTCTGGTATTCTGATAGGAACTGTACCTAATTCATGGGTTGATTTTAGAAGGCCTGCCATCTTTACGACACCAAACTTTCCTGCCTCCAACATGCTTTCTTCACTTAATCAGGGATCTATGTCCCTCAAGAAAAATCTTCTGCATCTTTTATTAAATTTAATCACAGCATTTAAATTTTTGAATTACAATTTTCATATTGGTTTATGCTATTGTATATAAATGCTATATATTTTTGTAATTTGATCATGTTTTACCTTACCGGTTCTAACAATTTGTAGATTTTCTATACAGACAATCAAAAAGGTTGTGAATAAAATAATTATGTTTTTTTTCCCTTTCTTATTTCCATACTCCTGATTTATTCTTTTCTTGTCTAATTTCATTGGCTGGAGGTGCCAGGACAAAACTGAGTAACAGTGATGGCAGTAGACGTCCTGTATTGTTCCCATCCTAATTTCAAACATTTAACAAATTTAATATGGTATATATTACAGGGTATACAGCATTATGGGTAGATCTATGTTCTATTAGATAAAAGGAGTTCTACTCTATCCTAGTGTTCTATTTCTATAATACGATTTTGATAAATGTTTTTGTAACTTTTATTGAGAAAAATCATGTGGTTTGTCATCCTTCATTTTTTTAAATTAAATAGTTAGATTTTAAAAGTTAACCCAATCTTTCTTCCCTAAAATAAACTGTGTTTAAGTTATACTGCCTTTTAATATAAATTCCTAGAATCAATTTGCTATGTTTCTTTTTTTCATTTTTGCTCATTAGTGAAACTGGCTTATAATTTTCTTTTCTTCTACCTTCCTTGTCTAAGGTTAGCTATTGCTTTAAGCCAGATTTATAAAATAAGTTAAGTCATTTTCCCTCCTTTTTCCATTATTGCTTTTTTTAAAGTTTGCTAAAATTCCACTGTTTAACCATCTCAGCCTAGTGTCCGTCCAGGAAAAGGGAGATTCTAGACTCCATTTCAAGTTCTTAATGGTTATTCTTCTATTTGGTTTTTTATTCTTCTTACATTAATTTTGGTTCTTTATATTATTTATGGAGACCAGCCATTTAATTTATATTTTCAAAGTATGTGTATAAAAGGTTGCTAATTATCATATAAGTCTAAAACCCCTTCTTTACATTGCTATCTTCCCTTTTGGGATCTCTACGTTTCCTCTCTGTTTTTATATTAATCTGTAATAACAGAGATGTGTGTACTTATAACTCTTTTCAAAGAATTGTGAGTTTTTTGACTGTCTTTATTATTTCTTGGATTTCAATTTCATTACTTTTCTTTTAATCTTAAATTATTCTCTTTGTAGATTTATGCATTTACTTTAATAAATACAAATAGGAATTTAAATTTATCTCTCGTGTTTATAAAGTTTGAAAATGAAACTCTGAAAAAAAACCTCTAGAAGCCTCTCTCCCTCAAAGAAGGTTTCTAATACTTATTAATATTCAATAAGGCAACACACAGTGTTTTATTTATTTCATTGATGTGGGAGTCATTCTGACCATAGGCACTGAGGATATGTAAGATTAAAGTTTCACTCCAAAAAGAAAACAAAATTTAATAGTAGCAATATTACCAATATTAACAGCTAACTGTAATTAACAGTTATTACCAATAATAACAGCTATTATAAATAAATAATTTATAATAATTTATAAATAATAAATAATTATTTATTATATGCAAGGTACTGTTCTAAGTATTTCATATGAAATCAATCCTCAAATGACCCCATACAAAAGGATGAAAGGACTACACTGTTCCTATTTTACAGATGAAAATCCCCAGGAATGTTAGGGATCGTTGTATAACACAAATGATTATTAATAGCCATTAGCACTGTACATAGAGCCTTAGTGTCTTCAAGGGAAGTTGTGTTATGTTTTTAACCGTCATCAAAACAGTTCAGGTCCTTGATTAATTGCATGACTTTTTTTCCTGCTTATGATATCACATGTTAAAGTTGTTTGGTTTTAGGAGTGCAGACTTTCTCCTTCCCTTGCCATCTCTGCTGACTGCCTTTCTCACGTGGCTTCTCCTCTGTCATCCATCCAATGTGTACTGTCAGCTCATTCGTCATCTGACAGATTTACTAACTCACTCATCATTTTGCCATTTATGAGCCTGTCCCTTGGTGCATTCAGCCTCCACACCCCAGCTGCCGCTCATTCTGACATGTCGACTGCCTGTCACTGTTCACCAGCCAAACCAGTACTTTCCCTTATAACCACTATTATCTCATTTGTCAGATTATTTTATTCCTTTTTTCATATTAACTTGATTTTGAATATTTCCTAGATTGTTTTCTTTCCGTTCCTCCGGGCCATCCATTTGGTTCATTTGCTTATTATCATAGGATATTATCCATCCTTTGTCATTTGACAGCTTTTTTGATTCCATTTCTCACGAGACATAAACATTTAAATTCTATCTCTTGTTTCTATTAGATGAAACACGTACAGGTTTTGCTCTGTGTGAAGTGACTTAGAATTTGCATGAGGATGACATTTAAATTAGTATGTATTCACTATGGCATCTGAAATCTGGAATAAAATGCCCATTTCCCTTTCACAGGAAGGAAAACCTGGATAATCAGTAGCATTTTACAAAACACCATGCAGCAGCATTTTAAAAAATGTATTAAGATATGTAATTGGGGCGTCTGGGTGGCTCAGTGGGTTAAAGCCTCTGCCTTCGGCTCAGGTCATGGTCCCAGGATCCTGGGATTGAGCCCTGCATCGGGCTCTCTGCTCAGTGGGGAGCTTGCTTCCTCCTCACTCTTTGCTTGCCTCTCTGCCTACCTGTGATCTCTGTCAAATAAATAGACAAAATCTTTAAAAAAAAAAGTTAAAAAAATATATGTAATTTATTCCCCTCATTGTACAAAAATGGCAATATGTTCTCTTCTGAGAACTGAAAAAGATTCTTTATTCAATCTCCTTTGAATTGGTGCATTTGATGGTATGTACTTCAGAAAAAAAGATGGGGCTAAGTACTGATCACACAAGAGAACTAGTCATGAAGAACACATGCACACTGGACATGAGCTCCAGATACCTGCAAACTAATGAAAGGAGCTTCTGAAAGGTCCTGCCTGCCTAGACAGACTGTGTTTGTATGTATGCATGCATGCATGGATATATGTTGATGTGTCTCTATGTGTATACGTGTATAACTATGTACTGTGTGTGCACATATATGCATATGTGTGGAAACACGTGTGTCATGTGTATATATGCAAGTATGTATAGGGGTTCATATGTATATATGTAAGCAAGTGAATGCCTACTGTGATTCCCATGTGGAAGCCTCTGCAGTAAGGACAGTACCCAATACCTAGAAGCAGTATCTCATTTGGTCACTACCACAACCCTTATAATCTCAACACCAAAGGCTGCCACATAGTCACTGGTTACTACATGCCTTGATGCTCACCATAAGGCAGGTTCTATCATTTTCTCCACTGGCACAAATGAGTGAGCTGAGCCTGCATGGGAACGGAATCACTCCCCCAAGACAGGAAATCCTACTATTCCAATGGGGTCAGTGGGGAAGCTGAAACATAGGTTCAGAAGTGTGCTGAAGGTCATACAAGGAATAAGAAACAGAGCCTGTGCTTTTAACCATGTAATACTGCTTCCAGTAAGGAAAGTTCACCTTCTGTTAAAAAATGTATAAGAAGATACATATTTATGTATATGCACACACATACACAACTTAAATAAGGCCTTCCCATCAGAAGAGAATGAGGCCATGTTCCAAGATACTAGGGGGAAAAGGCTAATTCTTAAATAAACATTTTAATAAAACCAGAGAAATTCTTGGAAAATGTTTTTTAAAGATTTTATTTATTTATTTAAGAGAGAGAGAGAGGGAGAACGAGCAGGGGGATGGAGAGGGAGACACAGACCCTATGTTGAGCAGGGAGCATGACACAGGGCTCGATCCCAGGACCTTGAGATCATGACCCGAGCGAAAGGCAGATGCTTAACTGACTGAACCACCCAAGTGTCCCAGAAATTTTCTATAAATTTCCTAACAATAAAAATACATTGCCTCTGTGAAACAGAAGCAGGTTGCGTTGACAAAAAAAGGAAGAGATGAAAATAGCTGGTGACCAAAATGAAATTAACCAAGACAAGAAGAAGCTGCACACACACCAAAAAAAAAAAAAAAAAGAAAGAAAAAGAAAGAAAAAGGAAAAAGATATACATTCCAATTTAAACTCTGCATAGGAAACAGTAAAAAGCAGGCTGGATACTGAAAAAAAAAATCAAAGTTGTTAAAAATATTTGCCATAGAGTAGCATTTAATTTCCCCCCAATTTTGCTAGATTTTTCTGCTTTCCTCCAGATCCACTGTGCACCCTGTACTGCTACCTGGAGACTGACCTTGATGGGTTACATGAGCTGGACTCCTCTGTTCTCCCAGAGTCTGGTCCAGCTATGTGAGGCATTGACACTATAGTGAGGAGGGGAGAAAGGTTGGGTTATTTAGTCCCTCTTTGGTGGGCATTGTATCACTGACTGCATCCTTCTACCAAAGATCACATCTCTTCTCAGGTGGTCCTTTCCTATGAATCTGTTCTTTCCAGGCTCTAGTGCCACCCCTTCCCTCTTCCCTTTGGGCCCAAGGGCAGCTCTAACAGCTCTTAGCATCCCCTGTTGGCTTCCCTTAGCTCTCCCTAACCTTTGTAAATAGTCTCTCATTAAACTCTACCTAATTTGACTGTGTCATCTCTTTCTGCTGGATCCTGAAGGATACTGAGTAGAGAGGTCCAGGCATCCTCCCAAGACAGCTCCTTTATCTCTTTTATAAACTTTGGTTCTAGACAATGAATTCAGTTTTTAAGCAATCTAACTGCTTTTTTAAAAAGCAGTTCAAAATCAACTGGTGAAAATAAACTTAAAAGCACGTATGAGAATGCCAAAAAAGAAACAGAGAGATAAAAATATAGGGAGAAAAATCCCTCACTTGGACGATATTAAAATGACCAGTAATATAAAATTTCAGAGAAGAACCCAAAACACATAATTATGTTCTCACTACAGAATTAAACTTACATTGGCTTCAGGACTTTCTTCAATTGCTAGTGCCAGAAAAAATGATTACTCAAGAATTCTGAATCTAACCCAACTGCTCCTGTGTTGAAAGTAACAGATGGCTACTTTCGTTTATACATGGCCTGGGGGGAAATATATCCCCATGTACCCAATCCAAAGAGATGAACAAAAATTCAAGAGTGCTTAAGTCAGTCATTGTATAGCTGACATGGGAGTGAAACCACTAGGTTAAACAAAGGGGTCGCCACAAAGAGAAGGCTTTGTAACCTGAAGTCTAAATAGAAAATGAAAATGCAAAGGGTTTTTTTTTTAATTTTTAATTTTATTTTTTCAGTGTTCCAAGATTCATTGTTTATGTACCACACACATTATACAATACGTGCCCTCCTTAATACCCACACCAGGCTCACCCATCTCCCCATGCCCCCAAAACCTTCAGTTTGTTTCTCAGAGTCCACAGTTTCTCATGGTTCGTCTCCCCCTCTGATTTCCCCCAATTCACTTTTCCTTTGCTTCCCCTAATGTCCTCCATATTATTCCTTATGCTCCACAGGTAAGTGAAACCATGATAATTGACTTTCTCTGCTTGACTTATTTCACTCAGCATAGAGGGTTTTAGATGAACAAAATGAAAAATGCTAATATGCATTTACAAAAGAAGAAGATTTTAAAATACAACTTCCTGAGGGGTATAATTCCCGTACAATGACACGTTCTCTAGTTTCACAATGGTGATGGTCACCTCGGCATTTATTTTTCTTCACACACAAAGAACTTTGTGTTTAAAACAGATGAAAACTGTTCTATGTGAAGAAGAGATTTTTTAATCTTTGATTTTGGGATTTGGCAAATGTAGGATTGAGGACACTTTCACAAAATCAAAAAGTGGTCCAAAAATGAAAAGGTGAAATGTATTTTTTAATTATATCATTTCCATAGACATTTAAAAAGTAAAATACCGAGGATAAGTGCATCAAAAGATATCAAAGTCCTCTAGAGAGAAAAATCACAGAACCCAGCTCAAAATACTTTGTAAAAGGCTTAAACAAATGGAAAGATATCATATTTCATGGTCAAGACCATGACCTCGGCAATGTAAAGATGTTCATTCTCCTTAAAATGATATACAGATATAATAAAATTCCAATAAAAATACCAAAGAAGATACTCATGAAATTTCACCAGCTGATTCTAAAATCTCTGTGGAAGAACAAAGGGCCATGAACAGTCAAGATATTCCTAGAGAAATGAAGAAAGTAGAGGATTATTCCTTCTCAACTGTATGTTATAATAGAGAAACAAACAAAATGAACCAAAGCAATAGTATGGACTGCCCAGAAACACACACACACACACACACACACACACACACACACAAAGTGGGCATTGCAGCTTCCTGGGTAAAGAATGAGCTATGGTGCTGGTATAGACAGTTATCCACATTAAAAAGAGAAAGGAAAGAGAATTCTGACCTCAAAGCATACACAAAATTCAATTCCAAGTGAAATAAATGCTTGAATGTGAAAAGTAACACTTCAGATTTTGAAGAAAAATATATTTATATGACCTCAGAGGTAGGAAAGGTTTTATTTTGTTGACTAACTTGAATTATAATTTATATAACATTGTGTAAGTTTAAAGTATGCAACATGATGATTTGATACACATATATACTGCAAAATGACTGGCACAACAGGGTTAATTAACACATCCATCATCCCACATAATTACTTTTTTGTATGTGTGCAGTAAGAACATTTAAGATCTACTCTCCTAACAACTTTCAAATATGCAATATAGTATACTGTCGAGTATGGTAATGATGCTATACATTAATTCCCCAAAACTTATTCATCTTATAACTGAAAGTTAGTACCCTTTGACCAACATCTCTCCATTTCCCCCATATCCAAGCCTTGGCAACCATCAATGTACTCTGTTTCTGTGAGTTCAGCTTTTTTAGATTCCACACATAAGTGAGATCATGCAGTGTTTGTCTCTCTCTGCATGACTTATTTCACTTAGCACAATACCCTCAAGATTCAGCCATGTTGTCACAAGTGACAGGATTTCCCTCTTTTCATGGCTTAATAATATCCCTGTGTGTGTGGTTGTGTGTGCACATGCATGTGTACGCTATCTCTATGATATCATCCATTCATACACACTCAAGATTGTTTCCACATCTTGGCTATTGTGAATAATGTTGCAGTGAAACTGGGAATATAGATAGCTCTTCAAGACAGTGATTTCATTTCCTTTGGATATATACCCAGAAGAGGGATTGCTGGAACACATGGTAGTTCAATTTTCAACTTTTTGAGGAACTTTCATCCACATGGTGGCTGCACCAATTTACATCCCCACCAATAGTGCACAAGTGTTCCCTTTTCTCCACACCCTTACCAGTACCTATCTCTTGTCTTTTTGATAACAGCCATTCTAACAAGTATGAGGTGATATCATGGTTTTGGTTTGATGAGAAGTGATATCAAAAACATTTTCATGAAACCTGTTGGCCACTTGTGTATATTTTTTGAAAAATGTCTATTCAGGTCAGTCACCCATTTTTTTTTAAAAGATTATATTTATTTATTTATTTGACAGGCAGAGATCACAAGGAGGCAGAGAGGCAGGCAGAGAGAGAGAAAGGGAAGCAGCCTCCCTGCTGAGCAGAGAACCCGATGCGGGACACGATCCCAGGACCCCGAGATCATGACCTGAGCCGAAGGCGGTTTTGATATTGAGTTATAGGGGTTTCCTCTATATTTTGAGTATTAACTCCTTATATAGTTTGCTAATGCTTTCCCCCATTCCATAGGCTGTCTTTTCAACTTTTAATTTTTTTAACTGTTCATAAGCTTTTCAGTGAGATGTTGCCACTTGTTTATTTTTTTCAATTTATTGTTATTTTTTTTAATTTAAAAAAATTTTTTAAATTTATTTTTTATTTATTTTCAGCATAACAGTATTAATTATTTTTGCACTACACCTATCGCTCCATGTAATCCGTGCCCTCTCTAATACCCACCACCTGGTTCCCCCGACCTCCCACCCCCCGCCCCTTCAAAACCCTCAGATTGTTTTTCAGAGTCCATAGTCTGTCATGGTTCACCTCCCCTTCCAATTTCCCTCAACTCCCTTGTTTATTTTTTATTTTATATTTTGTTACTTAAGTTTTTGGTGTCATAGCCAAAACCTCATTGCCAAGACCAATGATCTTTCTTTGTAACTATTCTGCTAGGAGTTTTAAAGTTTTAGGTCTTACATTTAAGTCTTTTTTAGTCCATTTTGAGTTAATTTTTTTCTTTTTTATTGAAATATAGTTAATATACAGTGTTATATTAGTTTAAGGTGTACAATATAATGATTCAACAATTCTGTACCTTACTCAGTTCTCATTAAATAAGTGTACTCTTAATCCCTTTTATTTCACCCATACACCCACACATCTCCTCTCTGGCAATCACCAGTTTTTCTCTGTATTTAAGAGTCTGGTTTGTTTGTTGTTGTTGTTGTTTGGTCCCTTTTTTATTCTTGTTCATTTGTTTTGTTTCTTAAATTCCCCATATGAATAAAATCACAGTATTTGTCTTTCTCAGCCTGACTTCTTTCACTTAGCATTATTGTTCTAGGTCCATCCATGTTGCCGCAAATGGCGACATCTTATTCGTTTTTATAGCTGAGTAATACTTCTTTATACACACACACACACACACACACACACTCCACACATCTTCTTAGTCCATTCATCTACTGATGGGCACTTGAACACTTGGGTTGCTTCCATATCTTGGTTATTATAAATAATGATGCAATAAACGGTACATATATCTTTCAGAGTTAGTGTTTTTGTTTTCTCTAAGTAAATATCCAATAGTGAAATTACTGGATTATATGGTAATTCTGTTTTTTGTTTTTTGAGAACCTCCCATATTGTTTTCTACCAGTGGAAAATTGGCTGCACCAATCTGTATTCCCACCAACAATGCATGAAAGTTCCTTTTTCTCCACATCCTTACCAACACATATTATTTCTTTTCTTTTTAATTCTAGCCATTCTGACAGGTGATATCTCGTTGTAGTTTTGATTTGCATTTCCCTGATGATTAGTGATATTGAGCATCTTTTCATGTGCCCGTTGGCCATTTATATGTCTTCTTTGAAGAAGTATTTGTTCATGCCCTCTGCCCATTTTTAAATCAAATTATTTGTTTTCTGGTGTTGACCAAATTTTGAGTTAATTTTCTGAGTGTTATAAGATAAAAGACCAATTTATTTCTTTTGAACGTAAATATACAGTTCTCCCAAACCATTTATTAAAGAGACTTTCCTTTCCTCATTGAATATTTTTGGTTCTTCTGTCAAATATTAGTTGAGCATATATTCACGGGTTTATGTCTGGGCTCTCAACTCTGTTCTACTGGTTTATGTGTCTATTTTTATGACAATCCCATACTGTTCTCATTATTATAGTTTTATTATGTAGTTTGAAATCAGGATGTATGAGGCTTCCAGTTTCGTTCTTTCTCAGGATTGCTTTGGTTATTCAGAATCTTTTGTGGTTTCATACAAATTTTAGGATTGTATTTTCTGTCTGTGAGAAAAGCGACTGGAATTTTCATTTATTTCAAGATTAATTTGAAATCCTGTGTTAGTTTTCTTTTGACTGACTGATTTTTCATGAATGTGTTGTTTAATTTCCACATATTTATGAACTTTTCAGTTTTCATACTGCTATTAATTTCTAGTTTCATACCATGGTGATCAGAAAAAAAATATGGTATAATTTCAATCTTCTGAAATTTGCTAAGACTTGTTTTGTGACCTTATATATGGTCTGTCTTGGATAATAGTCCCCTATGTACTTAGTAGAATATGAATTCTGTTGCTGTTGGATGAAATATTCTGTATATATCCTTTGGTCCATTTGGTCTAAGGTATAGTTCAAGTCCAGTGCTTCCTTATTGATTTTCTGTCTGAATGATCTATCCACTGTTGAAGTACTGAAATCCCCCATTATATCTATATCATTATTTATTTCTTCCTTTACAGCTATAGATTTAGTATTTGCTTTATATATACATGTGCTAATAATAAGTACATATATATTTACAACTGGTATATCTTAATGAGTTGATATCTTTCTTTATATAATGACCTTCTTTGTCTCTTGTGACAGGTTTTGACTTAAAGTCTACCTTGTTGCAAGTATAGCTACTTCTTCTCTCTTTTGGTTTCCAATTGCATGAAGTACCACTTTCTATCCCTTCACTTTCAGCCTATGTGTATCTTTAATCTAAAATGAATTTCTTATACAGAGTATAAAGTGGAGTTTTTTTTTTAATCCAGTTATCCACTCTATGGCTTTTAATTGGAGAATTTAATACATTTACATTTAAAGTAATGATTCAAAGGTAAGAACTACTAATGCCATCTTATTGTTTTCTGTCTGTTTTGTAGTTCCTTTGTGACTTTTTTCCTGTCTTATTGTCTTCCTTTGTGAACTGATGATTTTCCATAGTGGTAGGCTTTGATTCCCTTCTCTCTCTCTCTTTTTAAAGACTTATTGATTTATTTGTTTATTTTAGAGAAAAAGTGAGTGCATTCAAGCAGGGGAAGGGGCAAAGGGAAGGAATTTAATACAAAAGAAAAGGGAGACTCCACACTAAATGAGGAGACCAACACAGGGCTCAATCTCACCACCATGAGATTATGATCGGAGCCAAAATCAAGAGTGGTATGCTTATCTGACTGAGCCACCAGGCACTTCTGATCCCCTTCTCTTTGCCTCTTTTTGTATCTACTGTAGGTTTTTGTTTTGTAGTTATCATGAGGCTTAGTAAAAACATCTTAGAGATATAACAGTCTGTTTTAAGCTGATAACTTAATCGCATACAAAAATTCTACTCTTTAACTCCCCCTAACATTTTATGTCTTTGTTTTTTTTATATATACCCTTTTATATTGTGCATACATTAAGAAACTATACCTACAGTTATTTTTAATACTTTTGTCCTTTAACCTTTATACCAGAGTTAAGTGATTAATATTAGAGTTTGTGGTTTTATAAATCTGACTATATAACTTCTTTTGCCAGTGGGTTTTATACTTTCCTATGTTTTTATGTTACTAATTATTGTCCTTTCATTTCAACTTGAAAAATATTCTTTCAGCATTTCATGGATGGCAGGTCTAGTAAGAATGAATTTCCACAGCTTTTGTTTGTCTGAGAAAGTCTTTATCTCTCCATTTCGGAGGCAAAACTTTGCCAGGTTAAGTTTTCTCAGTTGGCAGTTCCCACTTTGAATATATCATCCTATTCTCTCCTGGCCTACAAGGTTTATATTGAGAAATCCACTGACACAGCCTTACGGAGGTTTCCTTTTATATGAGAAATTTTTTTTCTCACTTTTGTTTTTAAATTTCTATTCAGCATAATAGTATTCATTGTTTTTGCACCACACCCAGTGCTCCATGCAATCTGTACCCTCTCCAATACCCACCACCTGGTTCCCCCAAACTCCTACCCCCCGCCCCTTCAAAACCCTCAGATTGTTTTTCAGAGTCCATAGTCTCTCATGGTTCACGTCCCCTTTTTAAATTCTTTGTCTTTAATTTTAGAGAGTTTTATTAAAATATGTCTCAGTGGGTTCTTCTTTGGATTGAACTGTTTGGGGACTTACAGCTTTCATAAACTTGGGATGTTGAACTATTTCCCCATATTTGGGAAGTTGTCACCCTTCATTTTTTTTTTTTTGAAATTATGCATCTTTTTATTTTCTGTAGAATTCCAATTTGCTATCATATTAAATTACTATGTTTACAAGAACAAATGTAATATATTTTTCTTACAATGAATTAATAATATAAAGATGGCATTGATGCATTACATACAATATTATTTCTTATTCACTTGTATTTATTTATTTATTCATTCATTCATTTTATTTTTTCAGTGTTCCAAGATTGATGGTTTGTGTACCACACCCAGTGCTCCATGCAATACATGCCCTCCTTAATACCCACCACCAGGCTCATCCATGCCCCCACCCCCATCCCCTCTAAAACCCTCAGTTTGTTTCTCAGAGTCCACAGTCTCTCATGGTTCGTCTCCCCCTCTGATTTACCCCAATTCACTTTTCCTTTCCTTCTCCTAATGTCCTCCATATTATTCCTTATGCTCCACAGGTAAGTGAAACCATGTGATAACTGACTTCCTCTGATTGACTTATTTCACTCAGCATAATCTCCTCCAGTCCCATCCATGTTGATACAAAATTTGGGTATTCATCCTTTCTGATGACTGAGTAATATTCCATTATATATATGGACCACATCTTCTACATCCATTCATCTATTAAAGGGCATCTTGGCTCTGTCTACAGTTTGGCAACTGTGGCCATTGCTGCTATGAACATTGGGGTACATATGGCCCTTCTTTTAACTACATCTGTATCTTTGGGATAAATACCCAGTTGTGCAATTGCAGGGTCATAAGGTAGCTCTATTTTTAATTTTTTAAGGAATCTCCACACTGTTTTCCAAAATGGCTGCACAAACTTGCATTCCCACTAACAGTGTAAGAGGGTGCTCCTTTCTCCACATCCTCTCCAGCATCTGTTGTTTTCTGCCTTGTAAATCTTTGCCATTCTAACTGGTGTAAGATGGTATCTCAATGTGGTTTTGATTTGAACCTCCCTGATGCCTAATGATGATGAACCTTTTTCATTTGTCTGCTAGCCATTTGTATGTCTTCATTAGAGAAGTGTCTGTTCATGTCTTCTGCCTATTTTTTGACATGATTATCTGCTTTGCGTGTATTGAGTTTGAGGTGTTCTTTATAGATCCTGGATATCAGCCCTTTGTCTGTAGTGTCATTTGCAAATATCTTCTCCCATTCCCTGGGTTGCCTTCTTGTTTTGTTGACTGTTTTCTTTGCTGTGCAGAAGCTTTTGATCTTGAAGAAGTCCCAAAAGTTCATTTTTGCTTTTTTTCCTTTGCCTTTGGAGACACATCTTGAAAGAAGTTGCTGTGGCCGATGTTGAAGTGGTTACTGCCTATGCTCTCCTCCAGGATTTATGGTTCCTGTCTCACATTGTGGTCTTTTATCCATTTTGATTTTATCTTTGTGTATGGTGTAAGACAATGGTTGAGTTTCATTCTTCTATACATAGCTGTCTAATTTTCCCAGCATTATTTATTGAAGAGACTTTTTTCCACTGTGTATTTTTTCCTGCTTTGTTGAAGATTATTTGCCCATAGAGTTGAGGGTTCATATCTGGGATCTCTACTTTATTCCATTAGCCTATGTGTCTGTTTTTGTGCCCGTACCATGCTGTCTTGGTGATCACAGCTTTGTAAAAAAGCTTGAAATCAGGCAACATGATACCCCTAGCTTTGTTTTTCTTTTTCAACATTTCCTTAGTGATCCAAGGTCTTTTCTGGCTCCATACAAATTTTAGGATTGTTTGTTCCAGCACTTTGAAAAAAGTCGGTGGAATTTTGACTGAGATGGCATTGAAAGTATAGATTGCTCTTGGCAGTATAGACACTTCAACAATGTTTATTCTTCCAATCCATGAGCATGGAGTGTTTTTCCATCTTTTTGTGTCTTCTTCAATTTCTTCCATGAGTGTTCTGTAGATCATTTATTGTTTTACTGTTTGGTTAGGTTTATTCCAAGGTATCTTGGTGCTATAGTAAGTGGAATTGATTCTCTAATTTTGCTTTCTATAGTTTCATTGTTAGTGTATAAGAAAGCAACTGATTATTGTGCATTGATTTTGTATCCTGCTACATTACTGAATTGCTGTAAGACATCATTTCTTTTAAAAAGCTTTCTGCCTCTTTCTCCTTCTATTTTCCTCCTGGAATCCCAAAATACATAGATTTTTTTAATTCAAATAGCTTTTCTCCACTCTTTTTTATCCCTTTTTCTTTGTTCTCCTCTGAGTGGGTAATTTCAAATGAACCATCTTCAGTTTTATAGACTCTTTCTTCTGCATTATCAGGTCTAATGGTCATGCTCTCTACAGTATTTTTTTTTTTCCATTTCAGCCATACTATCCTTCAGCATTAGTATTTCTGTTTGGTTCTTTTAAAAACTATTTGTATGGGATGCCTGGGTGGCTTAGTTGGTAAGCTTCTGCCTTCAGCTCAGGTCATGATCTCAGGGTCCTGGGATCAAGTCCTGCATCAGGCTCCCTGCTCAGTGGGGAGCCTCCTTCTCCCTCTCCCACTCCCCTGCTTATGTTCCCTCTCTTGCTGTCTCGCTCTCTGTCAAATAAATAAAATAAAATATTTTTAAAAATAAATAAAATAAAATAAAAATTATTAATATCTGTTAAATTTCTCATTCTTTCATTGTTTTCCTGATTCTGTTAAATTATCTTTCAGCTCAATGAACTTCTTAAAACAACTATTTTGGATTTTTCATCAGACAAATCAGATCTCCACTTCTTAAAGGTCAGATACTATAAAACTGTTGTGTTCCTTTCCCCTGTTGTTCCACTGTTGTGTTACATTCAGTAATGTAGCAGGATACAAAATCAATTTGGTCGTATAATGTTTCTATGATTTTTCATATTCTTTAACCTCTTGAATTGTTGTGTTCATATTTGAAGAAAAAAATCACATACTCTGGTCTTTACTGACTGTCTTCAGCAGAAAAATACCTTATCATCTTAGAGATTCTGAGGCTTTCTCAGACCTCCTCTAAGTTCCACACTTCTTGTTCCCTCTTGGAGTGCGGGAGAGGTAGAATTCTTGAGACTGCTTTCTCTCAATCCCATCAAGCCAATCCAAGTGCGGACAGCCTCTCATTTGTTTTCCACTGATGCCTTCTGAGAGCCCTGGCTTCTGTTCTCCCAGCCCTTTCTACCCTCCAGTCATTAGCACACCTCAGATTCTGAGTGGGCCAGAAATAAATAGGTCTCTTTGACAGCATCCCACACAGTGGGGGATGCCAGTAGCATTCACTCACACACAGTCTCACTTTTCTCCTTGGGAGAAATCATGGGCTGAGAAAATTCTCTTGGCAATGAGCTGTGCTGCCTTGGGGGAGGGGTGAAGCAGTTAACTTGTAACTGTTCCTCTTACCCTCTTTATCGTCTCTAATCTTGGATAGTTTTTGTTCCAACAGTTTGCTGGAACTTCTCTGCTGGAGTTCCAGACTTCTGCAAAGGCACTCCCATCTGTGGCTGATCCTCACAATCAGTGTTCTTTGTGGGAGAAAATGGTAGAAAACTCCTCTTCCTCCATATTGATGATATCACTCCAGGAAGGATTTAACAAAAATCGCACATGCACAAAAATTACCCATAGTGAAAGAGATTGATAAATACAGAAAACCATAAAGAAAGTGAAATGGTAAGTCAAATCCTAAATGGAGACTTATCAAAGAAATGGCATCCAGAAGATATAATGTAAGTAAATTCTAGAAATAAATAAGAGAGAGATAAACAAAAATACAGTACAGCACAAACCTATTATAGAAGAGGAAACTCACTGGCCAGTAAAGACATAAAAGTTGGCTGATTTCATCAAAAATAAAATAAATGCAAACTGAGACCATGAAATACTATGTTATATGCATCAGACTTTCAAGTCAAGCCCTGTGAAGTTCTTTAAAAAAAAAAAAAAAAAAAGTGAACACTACTCGGTGTCTATATTGGCTGCTTTGGAAAAACTATGTGACATTATTCCATAAGAGTGAAAATATGCATTCCCTATAGCCCCGTGATTCCACTTCCGGGTGCATATACCAGAGGAACTCTCAGGTATATGAAGAGGTGGGTATTAAAATATGCACAGTAGCACAGTTCATAATGGGGAAAAAAGTTACTTGTTCCACTCAAGAAGAAGAGACAAACGTATTGTGATTATTCACATGATGGAACATTATACCAGCATTAAAAGCAATTAATCTAGAGCTACACACAAAAATATGGATGATCCCCTAATATTATGTTGAAATGAAAAAAAAAATGAAGTCATAGAAGAATAGAATGTGATTCTATTTATATGAAGTTCAAAAACAATAAAAATACCATATTATTTAGGGAGATGTATATATGTGGTAATGAAAGGCGACCCTCAAACCCCTGCTCTGAATCAGAGAGAAGGAGATGAGATGGAGAGGGAACCATAAGCAGGCCCCAGAGTGGGTAATTTATGTTTCCTATGTAGACTAGTTCCGGGGGGTAGGGGGGCTTAGTTGTTTGCTTCAAGCTTATGCTTCATAATTTACATGCATTCCACATAGGTGTCATATATTTTGTTCTACTAATAAATATTTCACAATTTAAAATGGAAAAGATGAGCTATATTTTAAAATGTAACTGCCGGCAGAATAGGAAACTAGCTGCTTACCTTTTAAATGTTCGCACAGAGTAAAGCACACCGAATGGAGTGCTTTAGAAAGAACACTAAAAATCAGAAGGACTGATGAAAAAATGCATAAAGGCAGAAAGATGAAAAGAATAACCTGAACTCATTCACACATATAAAGGCGATTTCACAAGAAACAGTCACCCCGTTTAAGCAAATTGATTTGGATTAAGAGACATCCCAGAATAAACTATCACACAGACGTAAAATAAAAATGATAGGCAAAGATAGCAGGCAAATCTGAACAAAAGAGAAATGATGGTGGTGCTCTAATTTTAGACAAGGCAGAATTCAAACGCCATAAAACATTCAATTGGGCAAGACCACTTCATATTAGTAAGAGACATAATCTACAAATAGTGAACACTAACATACATACAAACATAAAATCCAAACAGAGCACACAAGGGTGGACATGAGGAACTGGCAAAAACTGAGCTCCAGTGTGAGATCCCAATCTGGATCATGGAGCAAATGGCTGTTTGTAGGAAAAGATGAGGTGAGTCTGGTGGTGGGTATTAAGGAGGGCACATATTGCATGGAGCACTAAATGTTACGTGCCAACAATGAATCTTGGAACACTACATCAAAAATTAATGATATATTGTATGGTGACTAACATAACACAATAAAAATAAAAAAAAAAAAAAAAGATGAGATGAGGAGAATAGTGGCTGTGAGCAGGGGCAGAGCCCCTATGGCTGCCTTCTCAGTCATGTCCCTGAATTGTCCAGGTTTTCTAGAACATGTAGCTAATACTCACAGAGTGTGGGGGGAAAAACTTCATCAAGACCTGTTTTGGGGAGGCCCCTGGGTGGTTCAATTGACTGAGCATCTGGTTCTTGATTTCCACTCAGGTCATAATATCAGGGGCCTGGGATATAACCCCGCCCCCAGCTCTGTGCTCAGCAAGGATTCTGCTAGGGATTCTCTCTCTCCCTCTCCCTCTGCCCCTCCCTTCATTCATGCTCTTTATCTCCCTCTAAAATAAACAAAATCTTTTTAAAAAATAAAGAAAGTAAATGGAATCGATTCTCTAATTTCCCTCTCTGTATTTTCATTTTTGGTGTATAAGAAAGCAACTGATTTCTGTACATTGATTTTTGTATCCTGCCACATTACTGAATTGCTGTATGAGTTCTAGGAATTTGGGGGTTGAGTGTTTTGGGTTTTCCATATAAAGTATCATGTCATCAGTGAAGAGGGAGAGTTTGACTTCTTTATTGCCAATTTGAATTCCTTTTATTTCTCCTTGTTGTCTGATTGCTGTTCCTAAAACTTCTAATACTATGTTGAACAAGAGTGGTGAGAGTGGGCATCCTTGTCGTGTTCCTGATCTCAAAGGGAAGGCTGTCAGCTTTTTCCCATTGAGAATGATATTCGCTGTGGGTTTTTCATAGATACATTTTATGAAGTTGAGGAATGTTCCCTCTATCCCTATATAAAATTAACAAGACAGTAAACAACGTGTGTTGGAGAGGATGTGGAGAAAGGGGAACCTTCCTACACTGTTGGTGGGAATGCAACTTGGTGCAGCCACTTTGGAAAACAGTGTGGAGATTCCTTAAAAATTTAAAAAAAAAATAGAGCTTCCCTATGACCCTGCAATTGCACTACTCGGTACTGACCCCAAAGACACAGATGTAGTGAAAAGAAGGGCCATCTGTACCCCAGTGTTCATAGCAGCAATGGCCGTAGTTGCCAAACTGTGGAAAGAACCAAGATACCCTTTAACAGACGAATGGATAAAGAAGATGTGGTCCATATGTACAATGCAATATTACGCAGCCATCAGAAAGGATGAATACCCAAGTTTTGCATCAACATGGACGGGACTGGAGGAGATTATGCTGAGTGAAATAAATCAAGCAGAGAGAGCCATTTGTCATATGGTTTCACTTGTGGAGCATAAGGAATAACACGGAGGGCATGGAGAGATGGAAAGGAGAAGTGAGTTGGGGGAAACTGGAGGGAGAGACAAACCATGAGAGACTGTGGACTCTGAGAAACAAACTGAGGGTTTGGGAGGGGTTTTGGAAGGTTGGGTGAGCCTGGTGGTGGGTATTATGGAGGGCACGTAATGCATGGAGCACTGGGTGTGGTGCATAAACAATGAATTCTGGAACACTGAAAAGAAAGTTAAAAAATAAATGAATAAGAAAGAAAAAAAGAAAGAAAGAAAGACCTGTGTTTGGTAATACCACACAAATAAGAAATGTAGATAATGTCTTTCTTCCTCCTAAAGCCAATCTTCAAATAATCAGTGTGACTGATTTTAAAAGTTTGCTAGTCATTAGATAATACTCCCTATCTACAGTGCTATTTTCAATGAATTTTTCTATCAATAGTTGAACTACACAAAGTGAATAGCAGAACAATCAATCTGAAAACTCTGAGTTTTCTTTTTCATTCCTCATCAGAATTTCTGAATTTTAACAAGAATTAGAACCTACAGAAACTTGAATTCAATGCACATAAAAATCAGGGTAAAATATGGATGTTCCACTATTACCATTACTTATTGTACAGCAAAAAAATTATCCAGGAATCAAAGATAATGTCCATGAGTAATAATCTTCATTAAAAGAAGTTGGACATTTGAAAGAAAATCTGATAACTAATAGCCTATAAGTTACAATTTTTTTAAAGCTGGATAAGTAGAGACAGTTCCTCAGAACTGCATATTAAATTCACTTTCAATTAATATGGTTCAGCATTTTAGTCTTATGATTTGTATGCTTGGTAATACTTTTAAAATTAACTGTGCCACAGACAGACATACTACATACTTCTCAGCTGCAATAATTTTTCTAATGCTATATCTTTATAACAGTAATTGCCTTCTTTCTGAAAGAATATGCAGTTTGAATCTAGTGACACTTCATTTATTACTTTTCTTATATTAGAGCTACCTCAGCATATTAAGCTTTTTTTTTTTTTTTCTTAACGACTTTTTTCTATTAGAAGACCATGAAGACCCCAGGGCAAAGGAAGTGCATTAGGAAAGAGAGACATTTTAGAGGTGGCAGGGATTTCTAAAGTGGACATCAGACAATTCTTTTTTTTTTTTTTTTTTAATTTATTTACTTGAGAGAGAGAGAAAGAGAAGGAGCACAAGCAAGAGGAGTGGCAGGCAGAGGGAGAAACAGGCTCCTCGGTGAGCAAGGAGCCTGATGCAGGACTCCATCTCAGGACCCTGGGACCATGACCTGAGCCAAAGGCAGACACTTAACCAACTGAGACACCCAAGAGTCCCGACATCAGACCATTCTTATCAAAAACAGACTGTACAGGAGACTCTCCATTTCCTTTAACTATAAATGCTTTTGGCAAATGTCTACACACAAAAGGCTATGGAATTTGCAAGACTTGTCATTAATATGGTGAATTAAATTGCCAGCACAGCAAAACACACATTAAGTATGTCACTGACCATGCCACTGCCACTCTCAGTTGAGGGGCCACCCTGCACCTGCTCCCTGGTCAGCTAGGACCCACCAGAACACTTGGAACAGGAGACAGAGCTCCTTCTGCACGGACAGCGGATTCAGTCTTTTCCAGACCATAAGCATCAGGTGATTAGATCAGTGTTGGAGCAAAACGAGTCAAGAGCCAGTTACTAAAGTATGACCAGGAAGCACTTCTAAGAAGCTACTCCATGGGCTGGCAGATTTGGGCAGTCATCTATCTCTTGAGGCTGGAAGCACTCAAGCAGAGGCTGAAGACAACTCTGAAAGCTAGAGAGAAGATTCAAGAACCAGCTGTGGCTCAACCACTGCCCTCCCTTTTTCCCCAAAAGTTTCTGCAACTGTATTTCTTCTGGACCCTTAGACCTTGTGCTTTTCTTGCTTCCTAGATTTTGTTGATGTTGTTCTGTTGGCTTGGCAAGGGTTCCAATCTCCAATCCACCTGCACAAATGCCACCTGTCTACATAGGTTGAATCCCATTCTCCCTGTAAGATGCATTCTGATTCATCCCTAGTGGAAGCAGTAGGACGTAATGAAAAGAGCAGACCCTTCAGAAGCAGACGGACCTAGATTTCTCTACCCAAACTCTGGCGAGTTCTCTATCCAAACCTGTGACCTGGGTCAATTACATATTACTTTTGGAAGGAATGCGTTCGTCACTTGTGAGAGTGAATACTTGTCTTGGAGGGCTGTTATGAGCTGATACACAAAAAGCATCAGTAAAGCATCAACTCCTTTCATCATTCAAAATAAAAAACTATGTCCAATTCATTTCTTGATTAAGTTCTAACCTGCAACTATTTCTTATTATCTCTTATTACTATTTGAATACCTTTATTGCTGTTTATATTTTTCCAATCCATATGATTTCCTCATCTAGAATCCACACTTTTGAAGGCAAGACCATATCTTAGGCTTCTTTGTTCCCAACTCAACTCAGAGTTCTGCACTTTGCATGGTATATTTTGCTATCTGGAGGACTCCTGTGGCACAGAAGACCCTGAGCCTCATCATGTAACACTTCTGAACATTGCTGCTTATTGACCATATCCTGTATGTGTCCAGGACACACAGAATAAAGAACTGTCTGAAAGACAGAATCATCCCGGGGTTATACACGTGAAGGTCATCTACTGACACGTACCAGGAAACATGTTACCAAGCCTCAGTAACTAGCACCGGGGCAAACTCTTCTCTTCTGGAAACATCCTAATCTTTGCTGATGCCTGCAACTAGAGGATACTAGATACTGGGTTAATCATCATCAAGAAATTAATCAGGGTCTGGGCAGTCAGTTACGTGCAACTCATCTCACAACATACTTACCAGTGTACATGGATTACAAGTACCCACTCAAGACATTGATAGATACATAGGAAGGGTCTAGGATGCCATGCAGAGGCAAATACTGGGGAATCTGCAGCATGGAGGTATGCACGTTCCATAAGGCTTCTGAGCTCCCAAAGACCACCACCTGTCCTCAGTACTATTCCTGTGGACCTCATTGCTCTCCGGTCTCTGCCTTCAGAGGGAGAGAACAAAATTCCCCAGACTGGCCTACAGAAATAATTCCATCTCTCTAAAATGAGTCTCAACAGCCAGTCAGAAGCAACAACCAGGGGAAAGCCTATTATAGTTATTTCCAGGTATGAATCAAAATGATGCATTTAATTTGTTATGCTTGTAGGCACATGACTACCTTATTAGATATCTTTGTCTACCTTGTTTTTAATTTTCATATTCAAGCTCATTGTCTCTTGTAGAGAGTAACTTTATTACATTTTCAATTAAAATGTACCTGATGGATCAAAACAGAAGAATTTATACTGAGAAGTAAATGACTCAAGCAAATATATTTTTTAAAAAACAGTCATATTTTAATAAAATTGGGTATTTTACCAATGACCATCTTTAATTTCACTTGGCCTTCAGTGGTTTTCTTATGTTCTACTTTAATTACTCTGTGTCAGTCTTGGTTTTCTGGTGAGACTGTCTTTCCCTAATGAAATTTAATACTGTTAGTAAATTTAAGATGAGCGAATTAGTCGATCTTCATAAATAAGATAGAGTGTTTTAGATACTTAAACTGCTTTATTAGCAGAGTAAGAGTCTGCATTGTTTCAAAGACCTGTAGAAATTTGTGCACATCTTACTTCCTTCTCCTCTTCAGCACTTAAGGAATGAAGGCTTCATCTTTAATGTAATCAAACAAAATACATTCTCTGGAAGAGAGGTCATGATCTTCACTGTAAGAAACCTCCAAAGTGGATTTATAACGAATTTTCTGAATAAATAATGACTCCAAATACATTTACATTAAATATATTAACCTTTAGCTCACCTAATTTTTAAACAGCATATTAAAGTTATATTTGAGCTCAATTCATGAGCCTGAAAGAAAGCCTTACAGGCTTTCTATAACTCATATTAAAGGTTAAAGTGATTCAAACATTTTTTTTCCCCACAAAATATTACCAAACATACAAATCTGTAGTGAAACTACAGCTGAATTTCTGATGGGCACAGCAGGAAACATTTTCATTGGTACAAAAATTCAAAGACACTTTTAAAAAGAAGTTAATATATGCAGCATAAGATTTTTAAGCTTCTTATATTGGAAAATGATCGCCATAGCAATGAAAAGAGAGGGGGGAAAAACCCACCCTAATCCAGGTTGAAGTTCATTCATCAAATAGTTCTAATTCCTTGGCATTTGCATGTTTCATTAAATACTGCAGCTGAGAAAAAAAAAAAAACAACAATAACAAAATTCAAGCTGAATGGAAGGGCAATGAAAGCTATTTTTTTCTGTCATTTATCTGTAGGCTTCCAATAAATCTGGCACTATAAGAATCAGTCATTTATACTTGGGTATATAAGGCTGGTTTCTCTAAATTTGGGAATAATTTTTTTTTTATTTTTTAAAGAAATCTATTCATTTTTTCTTAAAGATTTATTTGGGGGGAGGGCTGGGAGGACAGAGGGAGAGCAAGAATCTCCAGAGACTCCCCACTGCGCGTGAACCCCTATGCAAGGCTCAATCCCATGACCCTGAGATCATGACTTGAGCCAAAATCAAAAACTGGTTGCTCAACTGGCTGAACCCAGGAACCCCTAAACTTAAGAATAATGAGTAAACATCTATTACTACCACTCCTGGGACAGCTCTAATGAATTAAACTCCAAAAGATTGGAGGTGCTCTGGCCACTGCCCAGTGTAATGAAAGAGCTAATCACATCTCTTGGTGCCACATACTTGTGTTTCTCAGGGTTGGAATGCTCCCTGAAGCGTAGGAACCACCCAAACACCTGCTGGGATGAATGTGAAATTACAGGAGCTGCCTTTTCTGAGAAAAGAAAATATGAAAGAAAAAAAAAATCTTCCTCTATCTGGCAGCTTCTAATGAAAAGGAAATCATGAAATAATGAATCGGACATAAAAGCATTTTATTTAGTCTGATGCTGTGCTGCACTAAGTCTTAGCCTGACATGCTAAGGGAGCTGAATTTATGCTTCAGTAAGCTAAAGAAAGAGGTTTTTTGTTGTTAAATTTAAAGATTTCAAGTAAGGCAATGTGGCACAGGGATTAGGAGCAGAGCCTCCAGGACCCTACTGGTGTGAGCTGTTGACCAGCCCATTGTTTACTCCCCCGCCCCCCTGCTCCCATCCTGTGCCTCAGTTCCTCCTCTGGGTGGGATGGTAACAGAGTGCACCACTGGGGTGTCATGAGAACCAAATGGTGAGAATACTTGAAAAGGTCCTGCTACATAGAATATTTTACAACTATACTCATTACAGAAGCTGAACAGAAATGATGCCATAGGTCTGAACTAGTCCGAACTAGTATTATTTTTTAAGAGCCTCAGGTGGCTGATGTGCAGGCAGGATGAAGGCTAGGCTAGCGGTTAAGAGCAAAGGCATATTACCTGGGCTCAAACCTGAGCTCTGCCACTCACAAGCTGCAAAACCTCAGGCATGTCTAAAACTTGTTGTACTCACTTCATAGAGTGGTCCTTAGAAGAGTGTCTGGAACATGAAGAATGACTGATAACTATTAGTCATTACTGCTGACATCATCATCATCATCATCATCATCATCACCACCACCAGTCCAGGACAAGGCTGGCTTGAGGTATCTCTGAGCCTTCACAATGGATACTGAAGTTGGAAAAGCGGTTCTGCCTGGTGGAACATCAGCCCTAAGCTGGTTGCCTCTCCCAGGAGGCCTGACATAGATCCTGCCAGTTCCCATGGATCTCCTGCTTTCAAAGATCCCAAAGATGGTCTTCCCATCCCAGGGCAGGTCTACCCAGGTGTGGGGGGCAGGAACTATGAAGGGCTGCACACCACCCTAGCAAGAAAACACAAGACACCAAGCAACCAACCATACCAACCACCTACCCACACCAACACAGTCCTCGCTTTGTACATATGAACAGGATAACCAACCTTCTGAGTAAAACAAATTTCCTGAAAAACTTGATGAATAAAGAGGCCAACTGACCTGTGTGGGGAAGTGAGAATACAGAGGAGTGAGGATCTCTGACAAATAAAATTCTAATTAATACTCCTAAAAGAGACCGCACCCATACAATAAGTGCTTCATGAACTGTGAGCATATTGCTATGAAAAAGAAGCAATCAGAGAACAAGAGAATTCTCTGAAAATAACATGCTGTCGAAATGAAACATTTAGCAAAAGGGTCAAATAGTAGAATGAAGATGGCTGAGGTCCAAATTAGTTACCCAGAAAATAAAACAAAAGAAATAACCCAGGAAGTAAGAAAGAAAAAGAAAAATATTAAAACATGTTAAGAATTATTTGGCATCAATTTAGCAGGTAGAATATCCTTCTACCAACTCTAAGTAGGATAAATTCGAGAAGGCAGAGAAATATGAGAAGAGATATAATCAAAAACTTAACAGAAGAAATTTCCCCAGAAAATTTCTCTTAAATATCTAATAGACTAACCAGATCCAGAACAATAGGTCACTATGGTATGTTGTAGCCAGATATAAGATCAACACACAATATCATCTTTCTGGAGATTATAACAGAAAATATATCCCCATCTCTCAAAAATATAGATATTACTTGTCCAAAGTATATAAAAGCAATGTAAATGTAGTCACAACCAAAATCAAAGCATTATCAGTATAAAACTTTATGAAGTGATTCAAAAGTTTTCCTAAGAGAAAATACACGTAAGTACCAAAATTTATGAAAAAATAAGAGTGATTCACTTTAAAGCTTCACTAATTAAAACATTGTACTGGCTTAATATGGATCAATAAAAAATTTTAAAAATGGACCAAAAGACTCATGAAACAGAATAGAGATTAATAAACAGACCCATGTCCAGAGAAGTAGGAAGGAGAAGGACACTTCACTTGTGAGGAGAAATATTAAACATTCAAAAATTGCTGCTGGAGAAATAAGTATTCATTTGGCAAAAGTAAAGTTAGAGCTTTATGTTTCATACCATATTTAAAAGTAAGTTTGGGATCAATTACCTAAACATAAAAAGAAAACTATAAATGTTTTGGAAATACACAGGAAAATAATTTCAGAATTGTTGGGCAAGAACAATCTTTTTAAGTACGGAACCCTAGACACCACATAAGAACAACAAAGTTTATAAGATAAAAAGCTAACAATTCTTTTTTTTTTTTTTAAAGACACTTCATTAAAACTAAAAAGGGAAAGACAAACAACAGACTGGCATAAAATATTAGCCATTTAGAGCATAAAAGAATTACTATATGAAGAAATCCCACATACCAAGGAACCAGTCTTAGAGAAAATAGACAAAACAAATGAACAGCATTTCACAAAAGAAATTCAAATGAGTAATAAAATCTTACTATTTGTTTTCTTTATGTCTCATCTATGCTCTGTTCCCATTTCTTTTTTTTTTTTCCTGCCTTCTTTTGGATAATTGGGTATTTTGCATGACCCCACTGTATTTCCTTTGTTAGCTTATTAGCCAGCTCTTCATTTTTTTCTTTTTATTTTAGTGGTTGCTTTAGAGTTTATAGTATATATTTTAGCATATAGCACTTTGCCTTCAAGTGACAGACCTCACATATCTTTTAAGAGGCTTACATTGTATATTTCTCCCTCACCTTTACACGATTTTCTTCATACATATGTTAAAAATCCCACAAAATGCTGGTGTGTTTTTCTTCATATTTCCTGTCTGATGTGTGCATTGGGTTTCTCAGATCTCTGGGTTTATAGATTTTATCCAATTTTCAAAATAAAATTGGCTATTTTTTTTTGAATTGAGATTCAACTGACATATAACAGTGTGTGTGTGTGTGTGTGTGTGTGTGTGTGTGTATTTTTAAAGATTTAGTTATTTATTTCAGAGAGAGAAGTGAGCAAGCAAGCAAGAGAGAGAGAAGAGAGATCACAAGGGTCGGGGGAGTAGCAGAGGGAGACAGAAACCCAAGTTGACTCCACACTGAGCACAGAGCCTGACTTGGCTCAATTTCATGACTCATGAGATGGCGACCTGAGCCCAAACCAAGAGTCAAACACTTAACCCATTGCATTACCCAGGCACCCCAACATATTACATTGTATTAGTTTCAAATGTACATTATCCTCAAAGTCCTCAATCCTCAATATCCTCAAAATGATCACCACAATAAGTCTACTTAATGTCCGTCACTACACCTTGTCACGAAATATTTTTCTTGTGATAAGAACTTTTAAGATCTGCTCTTAATTTTTAGTATTTTTTCTATTCATCCCCATTTCTTTAGGGACCCCCATTCCACATAGAGGCTTCTTGAAATTCTCCCCATTAACTCATAACTCATTAATGCTCTGTTCATTTTTCACATTTTTTTCCCTCCATGTTCTACCTTTGGATAACTTCTATTGCAATGTCTTGAGTTCAATAATCTTCTCTTCTCTTATATTCCTTTAGATTTGTTTATTTGAGGGGGGCAGAGACTCTAAAGCAGACTCTCCACTGAGCATGAAGCCCAATGCAGCCCATGACCCTGAAATGACTTGAGACTAAACCAAGTGTCAGATGCTTAATTGACGAAGGCACCCAGACACCCCTCTTCTCTCTTACTGCATCTGCCATTAATCTCATCCAGCGAATCCTTTCTCTCTTATATTGAATTTTTCATTACTCAGAGTTCAAACAGGTATTTTTTAATATCTTCCTGTCTCTAGTTAACTTTTTGAACATCTGGAATACAGTTATAACTCTTTTAATGTCCCTTCTGTCTGCTGTCTGCTATTTCTAACATGTGGGTAAGTTTTATATCAATTTAAATTGATTTCTTTTTCTCATTTCAGATTGTATTTTCTTGCTTCTTGGCATGCTTAGTAATCTTTGATTGGATGCCAGACATTGTGATTATTATCTTGGTGGTGCTAGATATTTTTGTACTCCTATGAACATTCTTGAACTTTAACTTAGGACATAATTAAATTAGTTGGAAATGGTTTGATTCCTTTGGATCTCGCTTTTAAGATTTATCACAGAGCTTGCTGAAGCAGCACATATATTAAGATTTGTCATAAAGGACTGGAGTGACATGTACTCTGGGGTTAATTA
This sequence comes from Mustela nivalis, assembly GCF_964662115.1. Classification (NCBI taxonomy): domain Eukaryota; kingdom Metazoa; phylum Chordata; class Mammalia; order Carnivora; family Mustelidae; genus Mustela; species Mustela nivalis. The sequence goes on from NC_139025.1 coordinate 126,538,880, forward strand.
TTCCCCATCACTGAGGCAAGATTCTTCTAAAAGTATTCTACTCCCCTGTCTGAACAAATCACAAGATTTTCCAGTCTGGATGGTAGGAAAGCCCTGCTTTTTTGCCCGTACTATTCCCTCTAATCCACTCAGATGATTCTTTCCTGACCTCAGGTAGTTTTCTCATATGAAAAAGCTGATCAACATCAGCTAAATAGGGAATCCTTTGCAGATCTCCAGAACTCTGTTTGTGGAAGTCCCTTCTCTCCGGTACTTTTCCCTGTGAACTCTAGCCTCCTTGAAATCCCCACACCTTCACCTTCTTCTTAACTCAGTGAGTACGCCAGGCTCTTCCCATGTCTCCCCTACCTGTGCTGCTGCCTATAAACCCTCTTACAGTTGGAGGCTGGGGACAACCTTAGGACTTACTATTAATGGTGGAGGATCAAGGTAGAAGGAATTTAGAGTAGAATTAGGCCAGATTTATTTCTACCTGCTAAGCAGAGATACTAACATTCAATGTTTAGCTGGAAGAGTTTAAAAAAGTTTGTTCAGTTTGCTAACATATGAATTCAAAGGTGGAGGTACTCTAAATGAAGTTGAAATGCCAGACTTCCTTGGTATACTGTAAGAGGAAGAGATCTAAAGGCTTAAGGAGCCTGGAATAAGAATATGCATTGATCCCATAAGACTTGCTTGCCTGTCCTGGAGGATCCAGGGAACACACTTCTTACCACAACTGTAAGAAATCTGTGAGACGAACTCCAACATCCTTGAAGACCTTTGTGATACCAGACTCTGCAGGCCAAAAATTAGATTGGAAATATCTGTGCTACCATCAAACTAGGTTCCCTAAATGCAATAAGGATTATGGGATTCCAGGGTGGCAGGGACCAAGTGACAGCACTATGTCACCAAGGACCCTGTGGTTATAGTTACTGAGTGGCAGTGGGGCCAAAGCAGTACTCAGAGGAGTCTGACTCACAGAGGTGCTTGCTGTTGGCTCCTAGAGGTTCTATTTGTTTGATTAAACCTTCACTGATACACATTCCCAACTTGGTTGATAAAAATTTTGCAATTAAAGTAAACCAAAAAGCCAGACTCCTCAAATAAAAGTAAACCAAAAGCCAGACTCCTCAAATAGTATAATATAAAATGTAAACAGTACTTCACTCAAAATTTTTTTAAATTACACTACCTGTGATTATGTCTGAGGCTAGTTCCATTATTGATAAATAAGCAATCACAAGATGCTCCACTGAATCTTTCAAAACTTATTTAAATCAGAGCTATAGAATTTTATTCCTGATTGCAATCTATCATAATATATAACCTTTTATAGTTTAATGTAAGGAAGACAATTATCTCAACCACAGGATACACTTCTCAAACTATTACAAAAAACAGAAGAGGAGGAAGAGTTTCCAAAGTCATTCTGAGGCCAGCATTACCCAGACACAAAAACCAGATAAAGACACTGCAAACAAAAAGAAAACTACAGACTAATATCTCTGATGAACATAGATGCAAATATCCCCAACAAATAAATAAAGCAAACAGAAGCCAACAATTTATTAAAAAATTATTTATCATAAAAATGTGAGATTTATTCCAGGGATGCAAAGGTGGTTCAATACTCACAAATCAATCAATGTGATATATTACATTAACAAGAGACAGGATGAAAACCATATGGTGGTGGGTATTATGGAGGACACGTATTGCATGGAGCACTGGGTGTGGTGCATAAACAATGAAATCTGGAACACTGAAAAGAAAAAATAAATAAAAATTAAAAAAAATTTATGGTCATCTCAAAAAACAGCTGGAAAAGTACAACATCCATTCATGTTGAAAACTTTCAACAAAGTAGGTTTAGAGGGAACATACCTCAACATAGTAAAGACCTTATATGAAAAACCAACAGCTAACATCATACTCAATGGTGAAAAACTGAGAGCTTTCCCTTTAATGTCAGTAACAAGACAAGGATGTCCACTCTCACCACTTTTATTCAGCAAAGTACTAGAAGTCCTACCTGCCACAATCAGACAAGAAAAAGAAATACATGGCATCTAAATTAGTAAAGAAAAAGTAAAACTTTCACTCTTTGCGAATGACATGATATATATAGAAAACCCTAAAGACTCCACCAAAAAACTACTAGAAGTGATAAATGATTTCAGTAAAGTTGTAGATACAAATTCAATATATGGAAATCTGTGCATTTCTATATAGCGATAAAGAAGTAGCAGAAAGAGAAATTAAGAAAACAAGCCCATTTATAACTGCACCAAAAATAATAAAATACCATAATCAAAGAGGTGAAGACCTCTACTCTGAAAACCATAAAACACTGATAAAAGAAATTGAAGATGACACAATGGAACAAATGGAAAGCTATTCCATGCTCACAGATTAGAAAAACCACTACTGTCAAAATGTCCATACTACACAAAGCAATCTACAGATTTGATGCAATCTCTATCAGAATACCAACATTTTCACAGATCTACAACAAATAATCCTATAATTCGTATAGCATCCCAAAAGACCCCAAAAAGCCAAAGGAATCCCGAGAAAGAAGAACAAAGCTGACATATCACAATCTCAGATTTTAAGACATAATACATCGTGGTAGTAATCAAAAGTAAAGCATGGTATGGCATAAAAATAGACAATTAGATTAATGGAACAGAATAGAGAGCCCAGAAATAAAACCATGATTATACGGCCAATTAATTTGTGACAAAGGAGATAAGAACATACAATGGGGAAAAGACAGTCTTGTCAACAAATAATGCTGGGAAAACTGCACAGCTATATACAGAAGTATGAAACTGGACCACTTTCTTATCCATACATGAAAATAAACTGAAAATAGATTAAAGACCTAAATATGAGACCTGAATCCATAAAAATCCTAGAAGAAATCATAGTAATTTCTTTGCCTTCAGCCACAGAAACATTTTTCTAGAAATGTGTCTTCAGGCCATGAAACAAAAGCAAAATTAAACTATTGGGACTACATCAAAATGAAAAGCTTTTGCATACTGAAGGAAAGCATCAACAAAATGACAAGGCAACCTACTGAATAGGGAAGATATTTGCAAATAATATAACTAATAAGGGGTTCATATTCAAAATATATAGAAGACATATACATACAATACCAAAAAGACAAATAATCTGATTTAAAAATGGGCAAAGGACCAGGGAATAGAATTTTTCCAAAGAAGATCAATCAACGGACACATGAAAAGATGCTAAACATCACTAATCATCAGAGAAATGCAAATCAAAATCACAATAAGAAAAAAAATCACAATGAGGTATACCTTACACCCATCAAAATAGCTAGAACCAAAAAGACAAGGGATAACAAGTATTGAGGAGGATGTAGAGAAAAAAGAACCCCTGCATACTATTGGTAGGAATGTAAACTGGTGCAACCAGTGTGGAAAACAGTATGGAAGTTCCTTAAAAAATTAAAAATACAATTACCATATGATCCAGTAATTCCACTACTGGGTATTCACCCAAAGGAAATGACATATGCATCCCTGTGTTTATTGCAGCATTATTTACAATAGCCAAGATCTGGAATCTACCCGGTTGTCTGTCCACAAATGAATGGATAAATAAAAAGGGTAAATATACACAAAGGACTATTACTTGGCCATAAAGAAGGATGAGATCTTGCATTTGCAACAACATGGGTAGACCTAGAGAATATAATGAGAAACAAGTCAGACTGAGAAAGACAAATAGCATATTATTTCACTCATATGTGCAATTTAAGAAACAAATGATCAAACAAAGGAAAAAAGAGACAAAAAAACAAGACTCTTAACTGGTGGTTAGCAGAAGAGAGGTGGATGGGGGGTGGTTGAAATAGGTGATGGGGATTAAGAGTACACTTACCATGATGAGCATTGAGTAATGTACACAACTGTTGAATCACTCTATTGTATATCTGAAATATTATATCATATAATAATTATGAACTAATATAACAATATAACCTGATATTATATAACTAATATAAGTATATATTAACTATACTTCAATTTAAAAAGAAGAAAAGAACCACATTAATGCAAAAATACATATTCTCTACTGAAATAGCTATTATCACTTTCCACCATTATGAAAGGCTCTTATAAAATACCAGGGCAAAAAAGTCCCAGTATTTTTCTCCTCGTTTTCCCTCTGGCATCACATTCACCAGCCTGGAAGGGGCAACCTTCCTTCCCGTCCTCTCAGACAGCCTGCTGACCCTTCTCCCTTGCTTTTTCCTAACACAGTCTCCCCACCAGCATACCAGTCACTCCAGGCAAAAAGGATACCGTTCCTCATCCCATTGTGTTTTATAAGATTGGACTGATGGAAAGAAAGGACATGTAGCAGAGATTGGGATATGACCCCACAGACCAGCCCTTCAGAGGAAAGGCACTGCCAGCAGACCAGTGACGGTACCCAAACCCTGCCTTCAGCATGCCCACGCATGGCTGTCCTCACCTGCCAGCCCCCGCAAGCGTGGTGCATGGCGGTGCGGATCCTGGATTGGCAGAGCCCAACACTGCCTCTTCCAACCACCCTGAGAGACAGACACCCTCCTTCAGAGAGGGCAACTCCCTCTGGGTGGGGGGAGGGGGAGTTCTTCGCGGGGACAGGGAGTGGTGGTGAGACCCCTGGAAATGAACCAAAATGGCCAGAGTGGCTCCTTCACTTTTATAGCTCCGGGAAGAAGGAAACACTATCATTAGGGTAGAGGATAGAAACAGGAGCTTGGGATAAAAGAATTCCTTAATTCTAGATTAATTCTAGATTGGGAAAAAAGAATTCATTGATTCCTCAGTTCTAGCTGAGTCAAGTGAGTTTTTACTAACGAATCAAAAGGCTGTATTGTTACAACTCATAAATTATTGAATGCTACATCTGAAACTAATGATGTATTCTACGTTGGCTAATTGAATTTAAATAAAAAAGACTGTATTGTCCTGGTCAACACAGAAGAATGATCTCACTGTAGAGAGGAACAATTTTCTACCAAAATTCCTACCGCCTCTTTACATAGTATGGAGCTGCTACTGGGAAGCTCAGGAAGGGACTACCTTTTCCAGCTTCCTACCCGGCCCCAAAGGGCCATGTGACAGGCCCTCCACAGTGGTTTGACGTGTGAGCAATGAGGGTCACATTTAAGCCCATCCACATTGCCTTTCCCATTCTACTAAAATGAAATAAGAGTCCACAAGCCTAGGGAACGGTACAGTCCCTTCTAGAAGGAAGCAACCAGGGATTCTGGATCCCCTGTGATGGGGGAATGACCACTCAAGAAGAAGCATGTCCTTTGGCTGAGCTTTTGGGTTTTTACTCGTGCCATGTTAGGCCACTGACAGTCTGGGCTTTGTGACAGCACCTAGTGTTATCCTAACCCATCCCCTTACCTCCCTAAGTAAAGAAAGTGGTCAGTTGAGCATGGGGAGGCCCTCCTCTCCTACCTGGGGCTTGGGTAGAAATAAATGAATGGGAGAAAATGCTCACCACAGCCCCATTGTGGCTTTTCCTTATTTGGCAGCCAGCACAAGAGGCCTTCCTTGGCCTGTTTCATCAGGGCAGGTGAGGAGGAATGGAACAGGCTGGCCCCGTGTCCCCAAAGGGAGCCCAAAAGCACAGCCAAAGGGCATCTGCCACACAGCTGGTATGTCCACCACCATTTCCCCCTGCACAGTGGAGTCAGCTCCTTGACACACTAGTTGTGATTTACTTTAAAATACTCCAGCAAGGGGCTTGGATCAAATAAGACAGGCCAAGGTTGATATTTGCAGAAGACAGATGGGGGGTCTACAGGGATTCATTATACTAGCTTCTCTCTCGACTTGTGTGCATGTTTGATACTTTCTACATTTAAAAAAAAAAATTTTTTTTTTTAAAGGATATTTCTCAACAAGTCATAGGAGAAGAGGTTCACTGAATTAATGCCACTCTCTTCCGATGCCTCCTCAGGATGCTGTGGTTACTCTCGGGAGGGGAAGGTGTTTACAACAGGCAGATTTGTGGGATTTTTCTACTTCCATTAATATTTAGTACATGTCATTATCTCCAAACCTAATCACTTAAAGAAGAGATTTTAAATAATTGATGCGTACAAAAGAGAAAAAAAGCCATGCCGTGTTTTTTCATTATCCATCAAAACCCAGAAAACCTCTTCGTCTGGCCCTGACATGGACACATAAATATATTAATGCACACCCTGAGAAAAACATGCATACAAATCAATAGACATGAATCTGCTCAGGCTACTTGCCCGATGGAAAAACCATCCCATCCTTTCCATCTCCTGTGTGGCCTGCTCCTCCCCGGCATGGGGCTGTGGCCATGGGAGAAGGGGTTCCAGCAATACCCGTGTGCCTTTGGAGCAAATAAACACCCTCCTCTGAAACACTGAGTTTCAGTCCCCAAAACACACATGCGGCTGACATTTCTTGAGCTCTGATAAAGGAGGGGCTGCCCGTGGGCTCATCCACGCACATACACATGTGCACTAATATGTTTACACACCTAGAGCAAACGCTTATACTGACACTTACTAAAATGTCTTTGTTCCCAGCACCCAAACAGAACAAATGAAGAGGACACCCCATGAGCATCTCAGATGAGCACCAGACGGCTATTCTCCAAAGGACAGAAGGTAGGATATGCCCTGGTTGTTACCTAAGAGCCTCTCTCAGGTCTATCAAGGTCTCTGTCCCGCTTTCATTAAAGCAGCCAGAACTCTCTTTGCTGGTACCTTTAAAGTGCTCACACCCCCGCAGGGAGGGCCCTGCTCCCTGGATGCCGTGGAGACAGGCGCAGACTTACCACCAGCGAGAGAGGCCTCTTCCAGGAGACGACGCCAATGAGCCCAGACAACAGCACCTGCAAGGACAAACAGTGCGGGAAGGTAAGACCCTTTGGAAACCTCTAACCGACCATCAACACAATCCTGACCATCTCAGCTTGAAAACGGACTACTTCTAGAATTCAGCCCAAGTACAGGAGCAGGGGGACAATGAGGCTTGCTGTCCACCTGGACGCTCACCCTGCAGCCACTGTGGGTGGCACATGGGTCTCTGAGCCACCGGGAACTCCTGAGAGATCACTTAGGCTCTGTATGGATGGGCCCAGGACCGGACACACTTGCTGGAAGAGCACTTACTCCACTCTGTTCCTGTGAGTTTTTTGGCTTTGTGACTTAAAAATCACAGGGAGGACTACAAACCCTACTCGGGGGAAAGGCGGCGCTCCCCCCTTGCCAGTCACCTGGCTACTTTCCTTCTGTGCATGGGTGCCGGGCACAGCAGACCTGGCAGGCTCCTTCTCTCCTTTCCCACACTTGGTCCCCCAGACAGCTTCCCAAGTCACCAGGAGGCGGTGCCACTAGATGACATCCTCAGCTTCCCACATACTGGCCAACATGGCTCCAGGTTCCACTGAGCAAGTCCCCTCCAGGACCTCTTCTAGCAGCCACTCCCCCCAGCCTGGCTCCCCCATGTCTCCCTTACGCCATGAGGATCATTGTGTCTTCTCTCTCAGGAGAACCACCCCTCAGCTCCTGGCTCACAATCCCTGAGGCACATGCTAGCCATGGATCCTTCCATTCCCAGGCTCCTTGGGACAGGCAGGGCCCAACAGATCACAGAGACACAACTGTTCCCTCCCCACTGCAATCTGGCTTCAGCCCTCACCACTTGCCCACACATTTCCCAAGGTCACCAGAGGGGTCGCTGAGTGCAACACACTAGTGCAGTGATCAGCTTGAAGACCTGAGGTTAACCACACTCTCCTGTGGGAGGCTCCCTCTCCACCAGGCTTTGCATCACTTCCCAGATGTCCTCCCTTCTCTGCTCCATCAGGTCCTCCCACCTCTCTTCCCTTCCCACTCCCTAAGACCTGTCCTCCAAGACTGCTGAATCTTATTCACACACAACACACAAAACAAACAAACAAACAAAATGAACCAAAGAGCTCAACATGTCTCTGCTCCCAAGCATGTCACATACTCTTTCTTGATGCATGCATTTTGCAAACATACTCAATATCAACAAATAGTATTTACGAACACTTTCCCATCTCCCAAATCTCTCTTCATGATGTCACCCAGCTGCAACCTATATGGAAATCCCTGATTACTGTTTTCCTGTGTCTTTCTGAGCCCCAGTCCCCCATTCTTCATCCACAAGGTCTATAACCTCTCTCTTCCTTTTTATACCCAACCCACTCGCCCTCTTGTCATCTCTCCTCCCACAATGGCACCCCTCCTCCCCATCTCTCAAATCTAAATCCTAGAGATGGCCCCAGCCCAGCTGGCCCTGACCCTGCCTTCTCCTTAGGATATGATTTCCAAAGAGCATCCTCTGTTTTCCCTTGAGGCAGCACCAGCCTGAACCAAAGAAAGCCTGGGTAGAGGATGGGAAGGTACACTTTCCAGAAAACATGTGTTTATACTCTGTCTTCTACTTCCCATTTCTACCATAAAAATTTTTACCTATTCTTTAAGACATGGCCCAACTCCTCCTTACTCAGGAAGGGCCTATGTATTCATGAGTACATGGGGCCCCACTAAATCCCTAAACTACCACCAGACCTCTCAAGTCATGTTTAATAAGCTCAGACAGAATGCCTTGATCTTTTCTTCTAAGCTGAAGTTTATAAAACTATCAAATGCCTACAGTGGCCAAGTTGCTTATAACAGGCATATAATTGGGAAACCCACAAACCTCCAGAGAACAGGCATTTATAAACACAAAGGAAGTTAGTTAATAATCATTTAACTTAGGCTACAGTAAAAATTCTTGACCTTCCTTGCCTCCATCCCACAGTTATCATTCCATGAATCCCCTCAAATAATTTTACCTCCAATAAGTATGGGCAGTTTGCTTTACTGAAGAAAACGTTACATTTTCTAAGTATCACTGAGAACTGTAATTACAGATAGATCCAATTCCCCTACACAAAGGGAAAAAATAAAACCATCAAACTCTGTGGCATGTAAATCTTTAGATAATCCCTGATAATCCATGGGCTTGTATAAAGCCCTCCCCTTTATATCAATATGATGGGCTATCACTCCTGTGGTCCTACTCAGTGACACTTACAAAGATGTTGCCCTAGCAACACGCTGCAGCCTTTTAAGACCCTGGCCAGTTGACTCAGATAGGCCATGTCCAGATTCCTGACCTACAAAAACTCTGAATGTTGCTGTGTCAAGCTATAAAATTTGTGGTACCTTGTGACACAGTGGTAGAAAACTATTTATTAAGGACTAAATGTCCTTATAATGGACTAAATACATATGATGAAGTCCTAACCCCCCAGTGTGATGGTATTTGGATGTAAGCCCTTTAGGAGGTAATTAGGGTTAGATTATATTATAAGGGGTACAGTCCTCATGATGGGATGATGGCCTGACAGGATGAGAAAGATTTCTCTACTATCTCTCTCTCTCTCTCCCAATAAGTGCACACCATGGAAAGGTCACATGAGGACACTGTGAGGTTTCAACAGCCTGTAAGACAGGAAAGGGGCCCTCACCAGAACCCAACTCTGATCTCAGACTTCAGGCCTCCAGAACTGTGAGAAAATAAATTCCTGTTAGTCAAGCCACCGAGTCTGTGATACTTTGTTATGGGCACTCGAGCTTATTAATACCCTAATGTTAATAATGAAGAGTGGAATATTGTATTCTTGTTTTCAAACGTGCACTCTCTCCCCATGTCTCTTCAGAAGAAGCAGACTTCCCTGACCCCAGATCTAGAAAACCAGAACACCAGAGAAGCAGAGGAGGCCTCCTCTGGTCCACTTGGCATCATAGAAGAGAGGAGCATAGCTTCCCTCAGAAATGACGGGGTCTTAGTTTGAACTTTTTTTTTTTTTTTTTTTTTTTTTTTTGCTCAATTCCCACTACCGGTGGGAATTATTGTTGCATGTTCTGCCACTCTGGTACTTCTGCAGGTTTATTTTGTACCACTTTGGTGAGGGACGAGGTCATTGAGCTAGTTAGCCGTGAAATTACTGCATCTCATGAAACCTTTGTCCCATTTAATTTGCTGATATCGTTATTCAAAGTCCACAGTTTACACAGAATCTGAAGACATTGAAGAGGGTCAGAGAAGAGTAACATATAATTAAATAGCTGTGAAAGAAAAGCCAAAAAAGAATGTCAAAGGCGTGATATTGCTCAGAGAGAGAAGCTTAACTTTTTGAGCACCTGCAAGTTGTTAAAAGGACACCAACCCACTTTTTTTTTTTCTCCACTTGCTGCCCAGCATAAATAGAGGCATGTGATAATATTAAAAATGAGACAGAATTTCCTGCTGTTGAGGGCAACGAAAGGGGATAATAGACTGCCAGGAAGTAATGGCATCTTTAGAGCCAAAGGCCTTCCTGTTGGATTGGTACTGCTGTCTGAACACAGAGGCCTGGAAGAAATTAGCTCTTTAAATCCTGTCCTCTAAGATCGAAAAGTCCTTTCATTGTCCCAAATCAAGAATTTTCTTCCAAGCTCCTCTTCTGGTTCAAAGGCAAATGATAATGCAACATTTTAGATAAAGAAGCGAGTCCTTCTAGAATGCAGACTTGAAAGCCAATCCAATTATTTCACAAAACATATGGCAGGATTGTCTAATAACTACCATGGCATCAATTAACCCCTAAGAAGCCAGGCTTCACCACTTTCTGGAGAAAGAACTGTTGTTAAAAAATGGGACAAATAATATTCTGAGCTTCCTGAAATGAATGAAGTCTACCTAGCCCACTTCCCCACGTTTTCCAGACTTCAGACCTATGCTGTACATGGAGTAGGGGAACCTCCTGGTTATTCCGACTTACATTTTCTTTTCTTTCTAGGTGGTTTTCTGTGTCTGGGTCTCCCTGAAGCCACATGGAAGGGCTGACTCCATGATGCCTTCTGTGTCCATCTGTGTCCATCTCAGCCCCCTTCTGAGAAAAATACATGCCTTCCCATCCACCCCATCTCCATGGCTTCTACCCCCCTTCTCTCAGAACAACCCCAAACCCATCTCTCTCCCAACCATTCACTCCCACCGGCAGTCCTGACTTTCTCTACACCACTTTCCACTGGAAGCTTCATCAATACATCAAACTCAAAACGTCCACAAGGAACGCCACTCTCCTTCTCAGTCTACTTCCTCCATGATAGAAAAGAAATCTGTAGCTTTCATTCTCTCAATGTATAAAAGCAAAACTAGACACTGATGGGAAAGATAGCCTGATCGAAGAAAAAAGGAAACTGTTTTAAGATACTGCAAATAACCCATGAGTCAAAAGAAAACCCAAGCAAAATACAACACAGTCTGGGGGCACCTGGGTAACTCAGTGGGTTAAAGCCTCTGCCTTCAGCTCAGGTCATGATCCCAGAGTCCTGGGATCCAGCCCTGCATCGGGCTCTCTGCTCCTCGGGGAGTGTGCTTCCTCCTTTCTCTCTGCCTGCCTCTCTGACTACTTGTGATTCTGTCTGTCTAATAAATAAATAAAATCTTAAAAAAAAAAAATACAACGCAGTCTCTTCTGCAGTGAGTGGTTTTTTATGCAAATTACTTCATATATGCTTGGAACCCATTCAAACTGGTCCTGCCCTGTGTGATGCAGCCTTCCACCAGGGCTATTTACTCAAAACCCGCAACTGGACTTTGTTATTTAATGAGTTAATAAAGCAGCATATGTATTTTTATAACACATTTCTAAAATATTTGGATTTTAAAAGATTTCAAAGTAATTGGTTTCCTCTATAATCCTATCTATTTCATTTTATGCATTAGAAAGACTTATTCTGAGATGGGCTCCCCAGGCTTCCCTAGGCTGCTATGAACCCTTGACGTAGAGGTTCCTTTAGTGCAGATATTTTAGTGGTCAATTCCATTTTTTTTTTTTTTTTAAATCTAGAAATGTCTTACTTCACCTTCATGCTTGAAAAGTAGTTTTGCTGGGTACAGGGTTCTAGGTCGATGGTTTCTCCTCTCAATAGGCTGAAAACAGTATTCCACCATCAATAGGTTCCCGCCATGACCATCAGGAAGTTGGCTGTCCTTTTAACTGCTGTTCCTTGAGGCAGGAAGCTGTGCTTACCCTTTTTTATTATTTTTTGTTGTTGTTGTAAAAGATTTTATTTATTTATTTGAGAGTGAGAGAGAACATGAGAGAGGAGAAGGTCAGAGGGAGAAGCAGACTCCCCAACTCCGTGGGGAGCCCAATGTGCGACTAGATCCTGGGACTCCCTGGATCATGACCTGAGCCGAAAGCGGTGGCTTAACCAACTGAGCCACCCATGTACTCTTTTATTGTTTCTTTAAAGATTTTTTTTTTTTAAGTTTCAGAGAGAGAGAGTGAGCAAGAGAGAAAGTACAAGCAGGGTCCAGGGTGGTAGGGGAAGCAGGCTTCTCACTGAGGAGGGGGCCTGACGTGGGGCTTAATCCCAGGATGCTGGCATCATGACCTGAGCGAAAGGCAGGTGCTTAACCAAATGAGCCACCCAGGCACCCCGTCCTTACTCTTTAAGGCTTTTTAAAATCATCTGCTTACCTTTAGTGTTCTGAGGTTTTTGCGTATTATGTCTAGGTGTGGATTTCTTTTTATGTATCCTTTTTGGCATGTACTATGCTTCTGACATGATGAATTTACATTTTTCATTAGTTCTGGAAATTGCATAGCCAATAACTCTTCAAATATTGTCTCTCTGGCATTCTCTCCATCAGGGACTCTGGCAATCTCATGCTAATCCTTCCTATTCCATCCTCCGATCCTCTTAATTCTGTTTTCACATATTCCACACCCTTGTCCTTCCGTATTTCATTCTGAAAAACTTCCTTATGTTTACCTTCCAGGTGACTAATTTTCCCTGAACGACATTTAACCAGCTGTTGAACATCTGCATTTATTTAGATAATTTAAACAATTATATTTTATGTATTTATAAGTTCTGCTTTTATCTTTTCCCAAATATGGTAATTTGTTTCAGAGAGCCTCTTACTGCATGCTCATCTGTACAACTGCTTAAAATATTTCATATGCAGATGCTCTTACATCCAAGATATGCAGTGAACATTAGGTATCTAAGCCTGTCGCTTGTTGTTTCTGTTGACTCTCACTTACTGCAGTGTCCTTCCTTTGATGTTTGTAGGCTGGGGAGTCTTTTGTTGTTAACACATTGCTTGCTCTTAATTTGTGAGGTTCTGTGGACCCCAAATAGAGAAATTTTCCCTAAGACAGGTATACTTCTGCCAGTAACCAGGAAGAACCTGAGCTCTAGAAATGCTGTGATCTCCAAGGGGCTCAGCTCATGCCTCGATCTGGAAATCTCAGTCGGAGCCCTCCCCACCCCATCTCACTGCACAGTGGACATTCATGCCTAGGCACCTGTCTGCTCCAGCCGTGTACTAATCTGACCCTGCTCCCTGCCTCTCAGATTCCAGCTGCCTGCCACTCTGGCCTTGGGTCATTGTGTGGAGTTTGTTTGGGGGTGGAGTGTTAGACCCCAGAGATCTGCAATGCCTCCAGGTGCATGCCCTTTGTCTAAGATCATGGTGCCAGCAGATTCAATGTCTGGTGATGGCTCACTTCCTGGTTCACAGATGGCCATGTTCTCACAAGTCCACACATCATGGGTCTCTCTTATAAAGGCAATAATTCCATTCATGAGGGTTCCAGTCTTGTGACCTAATCACCTCCCACTGGCTCAACCTCCAAATACCATCACACTGGGGATAAGGCTTTGACATGTGAATTTTAGGGAGACACAAGCATTCAGTCTATAACAATCAGGATATCATAGATGTTTTTCTAGGAAAATATGTTACTACAATTGAGTCCCCTTAAAATCAAAAACTAAATTTACCTATAAACACCAATAAATTGGGAAAGTGGTCAAATACCCACAGGCAAATTCTTCAAAAGCTTCAAAATATGGAGATTTCCAACACAATTTTTTTTTCCTAGCACAGAGGGAAAAAACAAGGAAACTTTCCAAATTCTTTTTACAAAGGTCAGCCTAACTGTTACAACCCTGTAAAATATCACAAGAAGAGAAAACAGGCCAATTTTACTTATAAACAGAGGTATACAATTTTTAAATAAAATGTTAGAAAATAGACTTTAGTGGTACATTTAGAAGAATAAAGAACAAGGCAGGGGGTTCACATCAGGAATGAAAAGATGAATCAGTAAGAGGAAACACAGTAATAAAATTAATCATATTAATATGACAAAAATGAAAAATATCATTCAGTAGATACATAAAAGGCATTTGATAAAATTCAATCACTATTTTTTATGAAAAATAAATCTTAGTTTAATACAACAAAATAAAGATGCCCAAATTGTCACCTATATTTAAAACTAATCTGGAAAATACCAGTGTGGTGTGCAGAATTATGTGATGTTTCCCAATAACTGCTCCCCCTGACCTGGTTGTATATTGCCTATAGAATCCCCTCTTCTTGAGAGTGGGTGGGATTATGAATATGATGAATTTCAGTCCTGCGGTTAGGTTACACTCTATGACAAAGGCAAAAGGATTTTGCAGTACACTCAGGTCCCAAATAAGTCTGGTTTTAAATTCATCAAAAGGAAGGTTCTCCTGGGTGGGCCTGGCCTCATCAGGCAAATCCTTGGGTCTGGGCTTTTTGTAAAGCCAAAAATTCGAAGCACTAGGGAGAGTCTGCTGCTGCCTGAAGAAGTAAGCTGCTATGTTTTGAGAGGGACTCTAACAGCTGGATCCTCTACAGCTCACACCTGGCAAGAAAATAGGGATCTCAATCATACAACCATACACATAAACGCTGCCAATAACCTGAGGGACTATGGAAATGGATCTTTCTCTCCTCAAGCCTCTGGGTAAAAATGCATCTAGCCTCACTTTGATTTTAGCCTTCAGACTCAGCAGAAAGCCCAAATGTTCCAGGCTCCAGACCCATGGAAACTGCAAGATAATGTATCTGTATTGTTTTAAGCCATGGTGCCTGTGGTAGTTTGTTATATAGCAATAGAGAACTAATACAACTAGCTAATAAAACCAAAGAAGAAAGAAAAGTTAAAATTTTGTGAAAAGGGGGCAAATGATTACTACGTGAAAATGATACACTTATCTCAAATACTGAAGGAAACTGATAAAAAAGAATAACAAAGTAATTACAAGAATTCAGTAAATCAAATGATTAGAAATTAATATATTTAAAAATCATGATATTAGTTATATTTAGTGAACACTGACTTATGACATATACCTACTAAGGTTTTATACTTTAACTCTTTGTATCTTGACAACTGTAAAAGGCATGTATGATTTTTGCATACCACTGCACAGAGGAGAAAATTAAAACACTCGCCCACATTACAGTATTAGGATATAAGCTCATAAAGTATGGGAAAAAAATAGCTTTCCTATATACATGCAAGTGAAGATGGGTTAGAAAAATGAATAAAATTAAGTATTCCACTTTTAACACTTCCATTTATAACAAAAAATTCTATTTATAACAAAAAGGTAGAATGACTTAGAACACAGAGACTAATATGAAACGAGCAAGAACAATATCAAGAAAATCTTGAATATCTAATGAGAACAAAAAACTCCTCATATTAGATGCAAAAAAAATCCTTTTTTCAGGGCGCCTGGGTGGCGCAGTGGGTTAAAGCCTCATAATCCCAGGGTCCTGGGATCGAGCCCCACATTGGGCTCTCTGCTCAGCAGGGAACCTGCCTCCCCCCATCTCTGCCTGCCTCTCTGCCTACTTGTGATCTCTGTCTGTCAAATAAATAAATAAAATCTTTTTTTAAAAAATCCTTTTTTCAAAGTGAAGAACCAAAGAATGCATGAAGTTCCTTGAAATTTTAATGAAAATACTATTAAGAGGAAAAAAGCATTGGGACAATGCTTGGAAAGAAATAAAAATTATTTTCTACCCTATTCTTTATACCCAAATAAATTTAAGTGTAATCAAAGAGTAAACCAAAAATTAAAATCTGATAGTCCTAGAGGAACATGCGAGCATTTTTTAAAACAATCTTGAGAGGAATTCAGTGTTGGAGGCATGACATGGAATCAAGAGTCCTAATAAAAAAAAGATTAATACCTTTTAAACGTTTGTTTAAAAAACAACACCTGTGGTTAGGTTACACTAAATGACAAAGACAAAAGGGGTAGAGTAGATCTTTGTCCTTAATCCCACAGCCTCCCCATATGACAAGTTCAAGTCCATGCTTCTGACAAGTAATATGGAAGCCTCCCAAGACAATTCTTAGAGTCCCCATCCTCAGCTGATGTTGGGCTTGGCCATGAGACTTGCTTGGCCACACTGGGTGGAGGTGGCCCTCACCCTCAAGACCTCCAGGGCATCTCATGATGCCACCCAACAATACAAATTGCCTGTCATCCTCTGTGTACCTGCCCCTTGAGCCAGTGGACTGGACCCAGACAGCCATGGCCCCTTCAGCCTGGGCCCCAGAATGGATAGATGGCACAGACCCAAACCCAACCAAGCCTTCATCCAAGGTGGGGCCACCTCAGCTCTCCTGAAAACCAGAGCAGAAGACAAAGACTGGCTGCTGCCAACCACTGAGGTTTGGAGTGGTTTCTTTATACAGCCTTATCATGGCTAGAGCTAACAAACATATTTGTGATTTAAAAAGAACATAAAATGGAAAACCAATTCTAAAGAGGAAAAATATTTATAATACACACAACAAACAAAAGGTTTATTGTCTTAACTTACAAAGAGCTCCTATCAATTAATAAGTAAAGGGAACCACTCAATAGAAAATAATGGGGAAGGATGTTCACATTTTTAATGGATGGTAAACATATAAAATGATGTTTCGACCTACTCCAGTTTTTTCTTAAAACAAGCCAAATCAACATGACGAATATTTTGTATCAGGCTGCCAACTTTTTGGTGAAGTGGCAAGGACAGAGGAGAAAAAAAGTTCCTCTTTAATATGATTGGTGTTGGCATAAAATGATGTAGTATTCCTTGGGAGCAATTTCATAAAACCCTCAATATAGGAAAGGCACATACTTCTACTGAATGATTCACTACTGGGAACGTCACCTATGGAAACAGTACCGGAGGTACGCCAAGTCACTTGCACAAGGATATTTACCGCAAAAACCTATAACAACAAGTGGCTAACAATAAAGGGCTAGTTAAATAAACTTTGATATTTACATGTAATATGAATATATGCATTATGAAATTTGAGGCGGATCTATTTATGCTGATGTGGAACAATGTCCAACACAAACAACTGACAAACAAGACACAGCCTAGTGTGCAGAGCCTGATCCCGTTTGTATAAACAGAGAAAAATGAATGGATGCTGGAATCACACCTAAACATTTTTCCCTGGAAGGACACACAAGAAATTCAACAATGGGAAACTGGATGAGGGAGGAAGGGAAGGGACACTTGCTATTAAATGTGTAACTTTCTGAAATACCAGCCTTTAATCGGTGCACGTATTATGGCATGAATATTTTAAACTAGGCATGCCACTGGAGCTGGTAATTCCACTCCTAAGAATTCCAGGTATTAATCAAAGTGTTCTTTATAATTTTGCAAATGGGAAATGACCCGAGTGTTTAGCAAGAGAGAAGTGCTTATATCTACTGGGTCTTTCCTAGCTGCTGCCATTAAATCATGTTGCATTAGAATATTTAGTACTGCGTGGAATGCTCACACCACATAAAAGGGAAAAAAGAAGCAAAGAAAAAGCAGGCTATGAAATGGTTTGGAGGAGGGATAATTTCCTTCATATTAAGTAAATAAATACAAATGCCAACACATAACAAAATACATAAGGAAACCCGCATCAAATCCCAAAGACAGCCACGAATTCTCTCTGGAGAGCGGGACTTTGGTTTCCTCCTTGTACTTTTCAAGTTCCCATGTTTTGTGGGTAATAGAGAAAACATTTTATTGAAACATAGGCTAACAACAGCTGGTTCTGCCTTCTGAGGGAGGTGGGTATACCCAAGCAAGGGAGACATAATTCCTTCTAATGCTCCCTTCCACGGGTGGGAGATGTGGATGGGGCCAAACAAATTTCAGACTTGCACTGACAGGCCCTTTGCTTCAGAACACGTCGATGGTCTCTGAAGATTTACAGCCTGAGAACTGAGTGAAGATGTGGGAAATCAGAATCCCAAGCACTGTGATGAGAGTCCAGAAGGTGGTAGGCATCCAAGGAGTCTATGGGGAAGGCCCGGCCTGCCAGGAAACCTGCCAGCCAGGTGGCCATGGGCAATTCCATTGTAGGCTATTATTTTTTGACGGAGAATAATAAGAACTTAAGATATAAAAGCAAGTTTCAAAGATCAATTCCAACTAGAACCCAAATGTGTGTAAGAGCCTCCTGTCCCTCTCCTGCCCTCACCTAACATGGGGAAGAAACTATGAAGTGTGCAGGTATATTGCCTGTTTGGAAAAGAAAATTAGGCAAACCCATGTGCAAATCATTTTGAGTCTCTTCTTTTAGAAGTCTCCTCTTTGCACAACAATAAAAACAATGTATTTGTTGATACAGAACATTAATTCCATTAAAATCACATTACGTGTAATGAAAAGCTATCAGAGTATAATTATGCTAGTGAATTCACAGACCCACATCAACTTTTAAGTCCACTGGAATTACAATAGGAAGTGAACCTGCCTGGTAGACAAACTGCCCCTTCATTTCCAAATGATTATGAATAAAGGCCCACTGTACTGATGTTATAAATGACACACCATTTCCGAAAACTCCCAAATCTAAGACTGTTCCTTAAAGGTGTCTTCTTTGCCTGGGTTTTCCCAGAGTGATCCTATTCTTGGGGCCAAAGGCTATGCTCCTGAACCCTGAGTCTTCTAAGTTAATCTTGCTCCATGGCACACTCCCTTCTCAGAATTCCTGCCCCTTGAGCCCATGGACTGGACCCTGCAGGGTGCCCTGAATTCCTATACATTCACAGTGACCCCTTGGAGTATCCTCTGCAGTTCAGACCAGGGCCAGATGCTTCCGCCTGCCCAGGTGTCCTTCCATCCTGGCACCAGCCCTGGTCTTCAGGCCACACACACATACTTGGGTGCAGAGCAAGTCTTCTATCTGGAACTTAATGAGATACTTAATGAGGAGATGGAGGGGTGGGAGAACAGGGGAGGCAGGGGGACGTGCAGTGAGAGGGTACCAGGAAAACTTCTGCACTACTAGGCATCCCATGGGAGTGAGGACCACCATAACCGATGGCCATCCCATTGCAGTGGCTCTCTCTGGGATTCCACTTTGGCCTGACCTTTGTTCATGGTCTATGACCATTCACAAGTTCAGATCCTATGAGGAACCCCAAACAGAGTCTGGGAAGCCTGGTTGGCAATGCCATGCTGGTAACATGAGGGAATCTCCCCCCAGGTGGCCCTGAATGGATCCAGTGGCCTCCCCCAAGAGCCGGATGGTAGGGGCCTGCACCCTTGTAACTAACAGCTGGGCTCTATTCTCTAGTTCTGTTCCCCTTTCCTTGTGACTGGTCCCTGCAGCCACCCCCTTCTCTGGAACACCCCCACCAATCTCAGCCCTTTTCCCCTCCACCTGTGATCTGTCCTGGGAGAGCTCATACCAGCTGCTGAGTTCACGCCAGCCCTTCCAGCCTCTCTGCCTTCCAGGCCCTGTGTACACCCAGAGGCGCCATGGAAATTTTCTGGACACCTCATCGACATGTCTGACTCAATAGTGCCAACCATGCCATCATGACTCCACCCCCACTGGGACATTCTCTACCCCCGTTAGAGGCCTGCCATTCACACAGGTGTGCATTACCTCACTTCCTTCCCTGACATACGCTTATGCTCAAACCCCATCCAAAGCAGGGACCACAGAGCTCACACTGGATGGGCCCCCCTACCCATCCCTTCACTCACACGTGGTCACCTGTCTGTCACTTTGCCTCCTGAGTTACAGCAACAGTGGATGATGGGTCTTCCTGCCCCCGCTCCTGACTGCCCCTCTAGCCAATTCTCCAGGCTGCAGAATCATCATGGTACAGTGCGGACATAACCACGTCCCTCTCCCCTTCTGACAGTCTTCCTTTCTTCTGCTTTTTGGGTAAGTTCTAAATCTTCAGGCTCAGAGAGTCACTGCCCACCCATTCAGCCTCATCAGATCCTTCTACCACAATGAACCATTGTGCCTCCCTCTTCCCACACAGCTGATCACCAGAACATGCAGCCCCCTCAGGAAAGAGCTATGGGACCATGGCACTAGGACACCAAGGCCCAAAATCCCATCCACATGCCCTTCTTCCTGCCATGCAGCAAGTACCAGCAGCAGAGGACATACCTTTTTCATGCAGGTAGTCCCCACACGGAGCCCAGGGCCTGGGTCCAAGTGATGTTCCTGAAGGCTCTCCGTGTACAGATGCTCAGCCTTCCAGGACCACCGTCCTTCTCACCTGCCTACCTGGCCACTTCTGCAGCCACGCAGGTAGCATAGCCCTGAGGGGGCAGTGTTCTCACTTTTACCCTTTTTTTTAAATAATAAAAGCAATGCAAGTTCAATGTATTAAAATATACAGGGCATTCAGGAAAGGTCTATCAGCTAAAGGAGAAAAGGAAACCATCTCTCTCTCTCACACTTCTATAACTTCTGCTATAGATTGGACTCTATTGAATTCTATTTGGCTTGATTTTTAAAAATTGGATCATAGTGTTGTCAATAATCTTCTCTCATTACCATCTAACGTATCATGATTACAACATCACACCCTGCAAGTATTCATTTGCATCACCTCAGTGGCTAAGCAATATTCCATTTTATGAAAAATCGTTACATCAAGTCATCTCCCATTCGTCTATAAACACTAGAAATCAGAAACATAAGTAATATACTTTTGAGAAAGCGTATATGGATAACAACACTGATATAATTTTTGCTCATCTAAGTGACTCTTTTACATGAATTGAAAAGTCAAGCTGCTCTCTAAAGAGGCCGTCATTTACAATTGTTTAGCTATTTCTTCTGGTATCCACATTTCTCTGCAGGATATTCTGGCTGCTTTCCGAGGAGGAAAGGTGAGGATTTTAACTCCCCCAGCAATCCATACACTCCCCAGGCAGAGCCAAATCCACACTCTCACCCATGCCCAATTCTAGGAGAGCAACAGCCCATCTGTCGGTTATTCCAGTTCATAGTGTGAACATCATGATGAGATGTAAGTATTATCCATAACGGGGCCATTACAAGTACTATAATTACAGTGCCTTTTAAAAATCACATGACAATATTTAATTGGGGCTAATTGTCCCATTTTTCATTTCAGTCTTCGGTGCATCTATCACAAATTCATCCCCAGTCCTCTACAGACCTGACAGTCTCCACTCACTCTGAGCATATTAAGGGCTCCTGCTTTGGTTTTCTTGGATGTGTCCCTCTTGTAGTCCCTCCCCAGATCCTCCTCACCCAGCTGTTCCCTTGGCCTGGTGCATGGCTCCCAGAGACTCCCCTTCACCCCTGTCCTGTGGGAGAGCCACTGTTTCCTTGATCCCATGTCTTTTTTTCCTCTCCTTTTTTTAAACAAGTTAAGTTTCACTCCATTTCCATTGCATCAGGATCACTGAAATATTCGGATTTGTTTCCACCTTTTTAATTTTTTTAATTATTTACCTGACTTCTATGCTTTTCACCTCCTCTTTTGCTTTTATTTTTTAATTGACAATTTTTTCTTATTACATTTTTTTCTCTCTACTAATTGAGAATTTAGAATGTTTCTTTTTCTTTTCCTTTTTTTTTAAAGTGATTTCACCCTGAGATTGTACCACTCTTATGTATTTAACAAGGCCTAAAATTTAACAACAAATTAATGACCTCCTCCAGTTTCTGGAAGCCATGTTTTCTTCCAGTTTATTGAAAATACCAATTTCTCAAAATTCCTATCTAGATGCTCCATTACAGGTTTTGAGTCTTTTAGATGCTATGTCCTTTGCCCTCTTCTGCAATATATTCAGAGACCACATATCTCATACTTATTAATAAGATGAAATGTGAATGAATTTATGAGTCCATTCACCATGGTCCTGCTTTTTGTGTATTTGTCTGGTAGTTATATCACCTTCTTGGATCTATTACTTCAATATAGGTTTATGTCCATAGCTCTCATCTAATTCAGTTTCTCAAAGGTGTAGCAGGTTATTTTTCAGGTGCTATCTCTCTTGCATCCCTTTCTCTGGATTTTTGATCCAAAACACTACACAAGAATTTACAATTTCCAAAATACATTGTAACCAGAGTTCACCAGTCACAGCCTCTACATACAATATTTTGTTCATGAACCATCCTTTCCCTTCCTCGTACCAAACTTTGTTACAGCTTTTAAAGTTTGTTTACACTGCCTAACATGGTGGTCCAGAGACATGTGGAAGGGTAGAGAGATAGAGAGCATTTGGTCAGCTTCAAAGAGTAGAACCCAAGGAACAACTCTTGATGAAGTTTTTCCCAATGGATACCTCAGGAAGCATCATGAGTGGCTTATTTTCTCCTTTCTTACAGACAAAGAAACCAAGTCTCCAACATGTGAAATAACCTGTTCAAGGAAACATATCTAGTAAATTGCAAAGTCAACAATAAGAAGCCTAAACAATTTCACAAAAAAGTCAATACTTGCACAACAGCAAAGATATACCATAGAAGCAATTCCACACTCAAAAAAGACTGCTTTTTTTTTTTTAAGTCTCTAGTCCCATGTGCAATAATCTAAATACAAAAAGAAACTTCCGTGTGGGCAAAATATATAAGGAGTATATATTATCTTGCAAATATAATTCATGGCTATTTTCCATATAAATCATCCCAAATCAAGATCTGATTTTCTCTAATAGCTCTAGTCTGAAAAGAATCGTTATGAACAGGAGTGAAAAGACACATGCATTCACTGCTTCTTTAATTGCATTTTCTGCAAAACTCTGTAGCACTATTTTTAATATCTGATTACGCCATCAATAGAGCTATATTCCACAAAAGCAATTATGTTTTGCTCAGCAAAAAATCAGAATGGAATAACATGTGGCATACTAACAACTGTAAGAATAGAAGCAATTTAGAATATTTTAGAATAATGATTGGGATCATTTATTCAGAATTTACAGCAAACACATTTTAAAGACACGCTATCATGAAGTCTACTGCAAAGTTTAAGTTATGCACTCACAAATGAAAAATGCACAGAGAGCTCAGTATTTTATCAAAACATTAATAATAGCACTCTAAAACCAAAGCTTTTATCAAACACTTCCTGCTCACCAGCTCTCTCCAGTGTAAAAGCAGCATTTAACATAATGTGCTTTCATTTTCTTTTAAGAGATGTGTCCAAATGTCTGTCAAGTACTAAAGTGGAATCTTTCGAACAGGAAAGGCAAATGGGGGGCAACCCTCTCCCATGACCAAGAGAGACAATTCTCATCTATCACAGCACCACTCTTTGCCAAGTACAGATGGGACACAGTATTCCAGGCACAATTACTTAAAATTTGTGTTGCTGGGCCATACCTTACCTACATAAAGGTCCTACTGCACAGGTCAGAGCAGTTAGAGGGATGCAATTATTTATGCATAAGAGAAGCTTGGTTTATGTTCCCAAAAGGCAGTTCATAATTTTTCAGGTCTTCTACTTCTAGGCAGGCTGGAGCAGTTACCAGCCCATCAGTGTGCCCATCAAGAACAACTGAAAACGCTACATAAAATATGGAAATCAACTCTTTGAAAGCGGCTGAGAGCAATGAAATTCAGAGCAGCTGCAATGAGGAGAAAGCCTTCCTCCTGGAGGGGAGCTAAACTTTGCAACTTCCTTTTTCTAAAGGCACTGGCCAATTTGTGGCACAAACAGAAGCCTGAGAACACAGGCTTGACTTTAGGGAGAAACTTGGGATCAAAGCACAGGGTTGGAATACAACTTGGGACATTTTTCAAATTCTAAGGGTAAGACATATAAATCTTAACAAAAAGCCACTGAAAAGCTGAGTAAAGATAAAGATTAAAATTCAGAAACCCCAGAGGCAGGGTCTGTGAAAAATACAAAAGTCTCATTTGAAAACCCTACAAGGCCAGAGCTAGCCAGAACAAGGCTGCAGCTCACCTGGGCTGCAGCTCTGACACAACAAACAGTCCCAGCTGGCATAAGGACATGGCCACCAAACAATGAAATTAGCTCACCAACTTCAGAATGATTATGTCCAAGAAAACAAAATGAACAAAAAATGGACAAAAGAAATAAAAGAACTTCACCAGATAATTAAAAGCTTTAGTAATAATCGAAGATTAAAAGTGTAGAACTAAAAAAAAAAACAAAAAAACAAAAACCCAATATTTATAATTCAATGGACAGATTTAACAGCAAAAGATAAAAAGAAAAAAAGATAGAAGATAAAAGCACAAAAAGCAAAAAGTCAAAAGTAATATTAGAGAGGTATAAGACATAATGAAAAGGTCTGAAATGTGTAATTCGAGTCCTAGAGAGAAAAAAAGAGATGAAGATGAAAGACATATAGCAAAGAATTTTCCAAAACAAATAAAACCTCAAACCACAAATTATTCAATTAGTCCTAGAAAGCCAAGCTGGCTAGTTACAAAAAGAGAAAGAAAATCACAGGAAAGGGAAAATCTTAAAAGGTGTAAAGGGATGGAATTGGACACACACATTACTGTCAAAGAACTAACAAAAAAAACTGAAAGTCAGTACCTCACAGGAATCATGGACACCACCTATAATGCTGTTAAAGAAAATAACTGGAAACCTAGAATTCTATAACCAAGAAAACGTCCTTCAGAAAACAAAAAATAAACAAAGACTTTTTCAGGTAATCAAAGCAGAATTTGTGACCAGCAAAGCTGCACTATGAAAAGCAAAGGAAAATGACCGAGAGAGAAGCCCAGATAAACAGGAAGAAATAAAGGCTGATGGAAGGAATAAATAAATATTGACTACTAAAAAACTTTGGAAGCTATGAAAAAGATAGACGGTTGGCTCTGATATGGCAGAACTGAGTAAGATGAATTCCAAAAGCAGCAGAAAGCAGAACAACCCAGTATACGTCTCAGAATTCCCAGAAGGTTCAGGCACAGGCCTCACTAGACATCTTTGGAACCAGAGCTGAATTAATGTAGATTTAAGGGATTTGGTGGTTGGTCAGGGAAAAAGGTCAGAAAAGGCAGTAACCCACAATAAGCTTTAATCAGGTGATGCCCAGTTGCATAAGGGGGCCAGTCCCTTATAACATGACACTGTTCAGTGGCCTAAGGCCAGGTAGCCACCATCTAGAAGGGAAGGAGAGCAACAGTACTCCCAGAGTAGAGGTAGAAAAGCATCAGAGAGGGGCTTAATTTGTCTAGGTGATGTCTCTCAGCAGCACAGTGAGAGGGTCAGAGAGCTTGCCAAGTGGCAGAAGCTTGGGGCTGCTAATTACAAGGCTTGATCTTATCAACAGCCAGTAGAGGCTGAGGGAGGTCTTCCAGAGTATACAAAACAAGGAGGCTCTAAATGCTAAAAACAAAATAAAACAAAACTGTTTATTCATGCAATTCTTTAAAATGATTGGAATGTGTAAAACTTCAAGTTTGGCACCAGCAAGCTACTGAGCTAACAGGTCGCAAACTGTGGTGAAGAAATAAACAACCTAGGGGCTAGTAACACAAAAGAGAGTGAGACCATTGTTTGTCATTTATATAACAATTGGGAAGGAGGAACTAGAAATAAGGGGAAAGAATTGGGAAGGCCAATTGAAAACAGATCCCCAAATTCCCCTCCCCTTACCCTTGCAGAATTCTGAAGGTTTGTTCCCTGAAAAGATTAAAACAAAAGGTCTGTGGTGAAGGGACTGACCAACACTAGTCCACACTGCAGCAGTGTGAGCCAAGAGAAGGTACACGTTAAACCCAGGCAGCATTTTTTTTTTAAGATATTTTTAATTTGTTTGACAGAGAGAGAGAGAGAGATCACAAGTAGGCAGAGAGGCAGGCAGAGAGAGAGGAGGAAGCAGGCTCCCTGCTGAGCAGAGAGCCTGATGCGGGGCTCAATCCCAGGACCCTGGGATCATGACCTGAGCCTAAGGCAGAGGCTTTAACCCACTGAGCCACCCAGGCGCCCCCAGGCAGCATTTTTTTAAGATGAAACTAATGTAAGATGTGCTCCACCAAAACAAGGGAGCAAAGCCAGAATAAGGAAGACCTAAGATCCAGAAAATAGGTAAACAGAATTCCAAAAATGATAGGAAAGGGAGAGTCCAGGATGACAGCTCTATAATAGGCCTTGAGAGTTATCAACACAAGATAACAAAATGAGGTGCTTAAGAAGAAAAAGTGAATAGGAAAAGTACTTGCCGGAACTGACTTTGTGTAACACTCTTTGAGAGGTTACAGTAAGGGGAGATATTGAATGATTAAGCAAATGAAAAAGCAAGGCAAGTATCAACTTGAAGAAAACAAAAGGTAAGTTATGTAATAGTTATAATTCATGACACGGCTCTGGCATGAATAATATTTGCATATGCATGATAATGTAAACCCAAATACTGACTTAACTAAACTTATAATACATCCACTCTCGAGGATAAGAAGCAGAAGGCAGAAGAGACAGTGGGGTTAAAAAGCTAAATCCTCACTGCTGTAATAAGAAATCTAAAATGATGTCTAAAACTGATTAATCAAAGAAAATAAGATCTTCATCCTACTCAGAAATGTGCAAATGTAGTAAGTACTTGGGAAAAAAAAAAAAAAAAACTAAGAACCAAAAGTAATTGCCTCTGGACAAGTTAGGGCAGAGAACTATTAGGTATTCCTATTTGCTATTTGACTTTTTAAACTATGTCCTTATTTTATTAGATGACATGAGAATTAATTTTAAAAAGAGGTAAATGTGAATATTTTTCTATTTAGCAATACAAGAAATGCTCAAGCCACCTAAGTAACAGCAGCATCTGTAACAGCTGTGAAAAAACAGCTGATCGTTTTCCATTTAAATTTTTTTTTAATTTAAAAGAGTTGAAACTCTCCTAAATTATACCAAAGCTCCCAAATTGCCCCATTTTTCATGGCACCATGGGGTAAAGTAAATCTGGCATTTCTGCCCACAAAGCACCAAAAGGATTAAGATCAGTTAATTTCTTCAATTATTATTTCATGAGCAATGGGCCCTAAGTACTGGACAGCAGCCAACAGCATTCCAGATGCTGAAGGTGGCATGGTGGAGCCCTGAAAAGAACTCAAGAAGACACACCAGCTGAATGGCACTGAGCAAGTGACCTCTCATCAAGGATAAGAACCCCACAGACCTATTATCTGCTCTCCTAACTCTTGGTAAGTTGTAACAACCCTGTAACAGTTTCAGAGGCTGCTGGGACTGAGTAAAAAGTCCCTGAATTATAGTGGAAAAAGAAAGTTTAATTCTTGGATTTGAAAAGAAAGTACTGATGAAGTTCTAGAACCTAGGTGAGGTTCGGTGGGCTGAGGTCCGGAGCCGATGATCAAGAAAGAATTCTTGAGACATCTTTGGTGCAAAATGGTGGTTTATTAAAGCACAGGGACAGGACCCATGGGCAGGAAGAGTGGCTGCCCCTGGTTGTGAGGGATGGCAGGTTATGTACCCTGCAGTTGGGGGAAGGTGAGGGGGAGGAAGGTTTCATATGCTAAAGAGGGACTACAAGGTGCCAGGATGTTCCAGGCCTACCAGAGGCCTTGCCCTTGGGGCTTGATCAATGTTGTCTTTAGACCAGCCATTAACATTAAGATAGTTGGGAGACTTTTTGGTGGGGTGTCACAATCCTGCTATCAATCGTCTTTGTTAGTGAGATTTAGGACATTTGTAAGCCAAGGGAGACTCCTGTCTAGCAGGATTGTGAGCTCTGCAAGTTAACTATTTGCTTATTGTTCATGGCAGTCAGGGCTGCCTGAGGGATGCTACACTTATGACAGAGGGGGAGCAGATGGAGAGGGGGGTGCAAGGCACCAGCTTTTGCTTTGTCTTCAGCCAGACTCGTGCTCCCTCATCAGTACCACAGGGTAAACTCTAAGAGTCTGGAGGAGAAGGGTCAGCATTTGTACATTAAATAAGAGAATAACACAGAAAGATCCTTGGTGGCTGTTAAAGACAAAGAACTCTGGATATCTGCAAATGTTGAAAGGTGTTTACACTCAGCTGTTTCAGAGAAATCTCCCACCTCCTATCAGCTCCCCTACAAAATCATCAGTCAAATTTTTATGGTGCTTCAGAAAAGATGACCTGGTAAACCAGGGTGGAGGGAAGGTGACAAAAACTCACAAAAGATTTTTGTCTGCCAAATTTGGATAAGATGGGGCAGTGCCAAAATAGCCCCTAAGCATGAAAACTCCAGAGAATGAAGCACATAATTGGTGGGAATTAAAAAGAAAGCATGAGGACTGTTTGGGACATCCTGACCAAAGTAACCAGGCAGGTCCCAGCCAATTACAACAGACCTCAAAAGGCAAGGTGAGGGGGGGGGGGGTGTGTGCTGCTGCATGGAATCTGAGACACATGATCAAATGAATTATTTTGGGATAAATGAGTGTGTGTTAGAGTGCTTCCTGCAGAAAACTAGTTTTACAAGGAAAGCACATCAAAAATTTTCCATAGTTAATGAGGTCTGAAAACATGATTCAGTATATCCCTTTCATGAAGAGTGAGTACACAGTGCACATCAGAGTAAAAAATGCTCTGGAAGGTTTTTGTTTGTTTGTTTTTAAGATTTTGTTATTTATTTGAGAAGGAGAGCATGAGCCAGGAGAGGGGCAGGGGGAAGCAGACTCCCCACTGAGCAGGGAGGCTGACAAGGAGCTTGATTCCAGTACCCTGGGTTCATGACCTGAGCTGAAGACAGATGCTAAACCGACTGAGCCACCCAGGTGCCCCAGAACATATAACATGCAGCACAGAAAAAAAATAAAAATAAAAAAATTCAACCCTGAATAACTAGGCCTTCTCCAAGTGTGACTTTAGAATCTTTTTTTAAATTCAAAATACATATTTAACATTTTGCATAAGCTCTTCCTTCACTGCACTGTTATAGGAAATGCTGGCATGGGAAATTACAGTGGGAATTCAGAGAGATATAAGGTAGGGCACCTTCTTCTCAAAATGGAAATAGCTTTTTCTGACTACATAAATAATACATACTCACTGCTAAATTTAGAGAATATGAAAAATTATAGAGAAGAAAGTAAAATTTACCCATACTACCACATAGTGTATTTTTATGTAGCTTTTTTTTTTTACTAAGTTCATTTGATATTTTGTATAAAAGCTAGGCTTACAGTACAGTGGTTCATTTAAAAAATGTATCATGAGAACACCTGGGTAGCTCATTCAGTTAAGCGTCCAACTCTTGATTTCAGCTCAGGTCATGATCTCAGGGTCATGAGACTGAGCCCCACATCAGGTTCCATGCTCAGTGGGGAGTCTGCCTGATATTTTCTCTCTCTCCCTCTACCCCTCTCTCTGCTTGCTGGCATCCTCTCTCTCCCTCTCTCTCTCTAATAAATAAGTAAATCTTAAAAAAAAAATGTATTGTAGACATCAGTGGACACAACCCTCCAAGAATGGACACTTAGATTTTTTTCTGTTGTGAAAAAGGATGAAGTTAATGTCATTGTTGACCCTCTTCTATGCTTTCTGGGCAGGCTCTACCCTCTCAGGTAAAGGGAATGAAAGAGAAGCTTCAGGCTGCCTGCATCATTTATAACCCAAGATGAGAGCACTGATAGCAGCGAGAAGAAGCAAGGGCAGTGGCTCTGTGAACACTGAGTTTCTGTTTTCTGGTCTTAACCATCAGACAAAAATGACAGGCAGTACACCACCCCCAGGCATTCTTTTTTTTTTTTTTTTTAAGATTTTCATTTATTTACTTGACAGACAGAGATCACAAGTAGGCAGAGAGGTAGGCAGAGAGAGAGGAGGAAGCAGGCTCCCTGCCAAGCAGAGAGCCTGATGTGGGGCTCAATCCTAGGACCCTGGGATCATGACCTGAGCCGAAGGCAGAGGCTTTAACCCACTGAGCCACCCAGGTGCCCCACCCCCAGGCATTCTTAAGCTCACAGTCTCAATACATGTCCTTCTACTTATAACTCAAGCCCTTTTGAAAGTAGTGCTCTGGAAAAATTCCTACCACATCCCTCCAGTACTTCCCTGACTGGTGGTCACCAAAGCATCAAAACATATCTTGATCTTGTCAACCAAGTCATGTTCCACTAATTCTACTGACTTAGTACATTCTGTTTCTGCCATTAAAACCCATAAGACAATGTGTCTCCAAACATCTTTGTAGATGATTATACTAAATAGTTTTAAAGCCTCTTTACTCTGTTTACAGTTTTTTTTTTTTTTTTTTTTTTTGCCAGAGACAGAGAGAGAGAGTACACACAAGCAGGCAGAGAGGCAGGCAGAGGCAGTGAGAGAAGCAGGCTCCCCGCCGAGCAAGGAGCCCGACGTGGGACTCGATCCCAGCACCCTGGAATCATGACCTGAGCCAAAGGCAGCGGCTTAACCAACTGAGCCACCCAGGCGTCCCTACAGTTATTTTTGTATTACATTTTATTTGATCTTATATTGATAGCCCTACTCTCCTTTCTTTGGTGCTTGCCAGATATTTCTTTGCCTTGGGTCTTTTATTTTAAGCTCATTTTTTGGTTAATAGCATCTATCAGATTTTTGCTTTTTGTCCCAGTCCAAAGAACTGTCTTTTAATATGAGAATTTAACCAGCTTACATTTATTGTGATAGTTGACATATCGGAATTTTCTCTTGCTCTTATGTTTATGCTTGTTTATTACAATTTCTTATCTTTTATTTTTCTAATTTTCCCATCTTTTACTATTTGATCAACTTTTCTTTGGTTGTTTTCTTTTTCTAGTCATTTGGAAGTAATACACCATTTTTCTATTTAAATTTTGATACATATTTAAAACTACATATCTAACATGTATACATCAATGGTATATATACCAAGAGTCTCTATACAAGAAAGAGGGATTTTTTATACCTGCCTCCCAGACTTTATTGAAACAACCACATTTGCATCAATTATTCACACTTTACATTTTATTGGTTTAATTGCTCACTGATGAATCATTTATACAAATGTTTCTCATTTCCTGTATTTACTCATAAATTTTTTCATTTGGCTTTCATACTTCAAGTAATTTTTTCTTTCAGAAATGGGATGCAGAGACTGCACCCATTGTATTTCTGAAGATAATTATTATTTGCCCATTTACATGAATGAGCTTGGAAATCTTCCATACAGAAAGCCTACAAAAATCTTGCTTAATAACCTTCTTCCTGGGCACCTGGGTGGCTCAGTGGTTAAAAGCCTCTGTCTTCAGCTCAGGTCATGATCCCAGGGTCCTGGGATTGAGTCCCATGTCGGGCTCTCTGCTCTGTAGGGAGTCTGCTTCCTCTTCTCTCTCTGCCTGCCTCTCTGCCTACTTGTGATCTCTGTCTGTCAAATAAATAAATAAAATGTTTAAAAAAAAATAACCTTCTTCCTTCTGAAACATAAATGTTGCTGCATTATCTTCTATTACTTACTTTTGAGGATTAAAATCTAGTATCACTTAGGTTCTCTTTCCCTTTGCTTTTCTTTAATTAATGCTTATTTTTGATATTTTTAACCACTGAGATTCAGAAAATTCTATATATGTGTGTGTGTGTGTGTTTATTTATACTTATTTATATATATTTACATGTTATATATAAAACATATTTATATATAACATTTATAAAACATATAAGTATATAACATATAAGTATATGTGTGTGCATTACAAACAGACATAGAAAAGAATTATGCAATCAGGATTAAACATGGGGGCTTTGACTTATTATTGTGTGTTCAAATAAGTGATGAAGGAAGGGCCGTAGGCATGTGGGTTTCCAAGAGAGGTGGCAGAGTGCCCTCTTATATCTCAGCAGTGCTTTCTTTTTGTTCTTTACTCTGTGTGATTTATTTATTTATATTTAAAGCAAACTAGAAACTGCTGTTGTATAAGTATCTACAAGTCTTTTTAAACACTATGTGTACTATTGTTGTTCTTATGTTTCTATTCTTAAAGCTTTCCAGGCCTAAATCATTACCCTGTAGCTACTTTCAGATAAATGTGAGTAAATGACTTCCCCTACTCCACAGCTCATAAGAATCCAACAGCGTGTGTATGACGGGGGAGATAGAAAGGCAAACTGCCTGAGTCTCTATTCCCAGACTGCCCAACTTGGGATGATCCCCAGTCTATTCATTGTCTATAGCTGATGTAACCAATGACTACAAACTTAGTGATTTAAAACACATAAACCTATTATCTTACTGTTCTGGAGGTCTGAAGTCCAAAATAGGTTGGTAGAGGTGCATTCCTTCTGGCTCCAAAAGGAGAATCTGTTCTTTTGCCTCTTCCAGCTTCTAGAGGCTACCCAAAGTCTTTGGCCCATAGTACAACATTACTATGAGCTCTTCTCCCAACCTCACATCTCCTTCTCTGACTCCCCTGTCCCCCCTTTCCCTTCTGAGGGAAAAGGAGGAAGAAGGAACTGGCGGAGCCTAGACTCCTAGGTCACAGGGAGGAGGGCTGGGGGCCTGTAGTCCTGGGTCTGAGGGAGGTGGGGCTGGGGGTCCAGATCGCTGGAGTAAAAGAAAAAAAAAATGACACAGGGCTCTTGCAGATAATCTAGGATAATCTCCCCATTTCAAAATCCTTAATCATATCTTCAAAGTCCCTTTTGACAGATAAAGTGACACATTTACATATTTGGGGGGATTAGGTTATGGACGTCTTGGAGGCAGAGGAACTGTTCTGTCTACACACCCAGGAATCTGCACTTTTAACCAGAAACAACAGAATACACATTGGGAATACCAAACCAGAGGTCATGACATGGTCACTGGAATTAGGACATTCTCTAAGTCCTCTTTACCTTAAAAGTGCTACAAATGACACAGAGATGAACAAATTGACCAAAATATAAATAGAACACTTCCTATTCATTAAGATAAAATATTATAACATGTACTCAATCTACTTATTGTAAGAATTAATTTTTAAATGGGATATCAAATGAGACAACAGACATGTTTAAGAGTCAGCAGAGTAAAATAACAATCAATCCAAAACCTTGGGGATGCCTGGGTGGCTCAGTATGTTCAGTGTCCAACTCTTGACTTCAGCCCAGGTCATGATCTCTCAGGGTCCTGAGACTGAGCCCTACATCGGGCTCTGCATTTAGTGTAGAGCCTGCTTAAGATTCTCTCTCTCCCTCTCCCTGCCCTTGCTCATGTAAGCACACACACTCTCTCAAAAAAAACAGAAACACAACAACAATGACAAAACAAAACAAAACAAACAAGAACAAAAACCATCACCACTAACACCGACAAAAAAAAAACAAAAAAACCCCAAACCAAAAACCTGGGAGGTAATATTTGTGGAATCACTAGAACTCTGTTTTCTACAACTAAATCAAGAAGGCCCGTGTGATTAGCCTTATAAATTCCTTATCAGTTCTTTCACACTAAGCTTTTGGACAGCTAGACTCTCACACATTCAAAAAGTACACTATAATTTTTTAAAGCTTCACTTTACAATTTTTCTCTAGCTATTTTTCCAAAAGGAAAAAAAAAAATCCTCTGAATTGTTTAAATACATTATTATGGAACAGAATTTAAAATGACCAGTGTTCTTAGTACATGCCCACCCATATTTCCAAATGTGTCACTATTTATATTATAAATAGCACCCAGAATTGACAGATTTCATAATGTGGGAGCTTCCTGAGCTGCCATTCACCAGCTGATATAAAAGTTAGTATAATGAAAATGTCAAGAAATAGCATCACACTTAGAAACCATGAAATACAAAAATGGAGCTATCACTCATCCCTAATGCTTGCCAAATAAAACTTTTAAATATAGTCATGGGTCATCAGAATTATAAGCAACAACTTTCACTGCACAGAGATCCACTAGGATTGTTAAAAGAACCTGAATATTGGTCAGGTAGCTGAACACGTTAGCTTACACTGAACTTGCTCTTAATGGCAACACCCAGATTGTTTTTGCATTAACTGCCAAAATAATAGATCTTCTCTATCTTACACCGACACTGTTAATATTTACTTTGTTGTATTTGGATAGCCTATGTTAAAGCTGAGGTTTTATGTTTATATATATACTCTAAATCACATTTAAACCATCAAAAATGTCATCTTCTTTCTTGGTTTCAGGTCTTCCTCCCCTCTGTCCTAATTCTGACAAGATGTGGTAGAAAGGACAAGTCAGACTGTGGTTGAAACCTACAGATAGAAATTATCTAAAACAGGACTTCCCATGGTTCTCAGAGAAATAATCAGGTAATCAGCTTTAGAATGCCATCATGAGTAAGCAATACCCAATCCCAACCAGAGTGAGGACACCTCCATGATTTGAGGTGACAGGTGAAGGAGGAGTTCCAGTTAAAGAAGCTAATATGACAGGTCACCCTAACAGACGGTCTGCCTTAGTCATCCATGCCTAACATAAAGCCATGGACCCTTACCTGACCAACAGGAGATGGACACAGTCTTTCCAATCCTATTTAACCTATCATTTCTATGACTCACGGAGGCTGGTGTTACAGACACAACCACCATGGATACATTCTCTGTAAGGAAAAATCAGTTCTGAGGGAAAGCACTGGGGAGGGCAGGAAGTGCAAACTTCTGCTGACCACTCTACTCAAGCCCCAAGCCTGCTCAGGAGTTGGCAAGGAGTCCATGGAAGTTCACAGAGATGGATGTGGCACCCCAGGCCAAGATGGAAGCAGACACAGGTCAAGGCCAGGCA
The DNA here is from genome assembly GCF_964662115.1 of Mustela nivalis. NCBI lineage: Eukaryota > Metazoa > Chordata > Mammalia > Carnivora > Mustelidae > Mustela > Mustela nivalis. The sequence goes on from NC_139025.1 coordinate 126,573,748, forward strand.
ACACTGCTCCTGATGTCCCTAGATCCAGGTGATGATGAGGCAAAACCAACAGCAACGTGGAATTAAACCTACAGATGATTTCATCAACACAGGAAATAGGTAGAGGCATTGAGTTTTCTTCTCTTTCAGAGAGTAAGTTAGAGATAATGGCTGCCTCTCCCCATTGACAGAAGGCTCTTCCCATGGCTGACTCCAGCCATCATACAGGTCTCAGTTCACATGTCACCTGCTCAGAGAGAGGTCTTCACTGAGCTCCCCAACCAAAGCAGTGACCTGACCCCTGTCTACTGCATTGCAGTTTTATTTCTTCTTCAACACATATCTCCATAAGAAATAGTTTACTTATTTATAGTATGTCCCCCTGCTCCAGAATGTAAGCTCACTAGGCATAGCCTGGTCCATCCTATCCAATACTGTATCTCCAACTCTTAGCATGGGACCCAGCAAGCAGAAGGAACTTAAATAACTATGGATGGATGGATGGAAGGATGGATGGATGGATGGATGGATGGATGGACGGGCGGACAGGCAGATGGATGTGTGGATGGGTGAATGGGTGGGTGGGTAGGTGGGTGGATGGGTATATGGATGGATGTATGGATGAATGAATGGGTGGGTGGGTGGATAGTAGGCTGGCAGGATGACTAGATGAATAGGCAGATGGAAGAGGGGGGAGAGAGGGAAAGAAGGAAGGGAGTGAAAGAGAAAAGAAGCAAGGATGGAAGGATCACCTTCTCACAATAAGGCCTGATCTAATCTAGCTTGAATTTTCCTAGAGATCACCACTTTCTTCAAAATAGCCAAGGACCCATTCTGAATCTTGGGTAAACTAACAAAAGAACAGAAGAAAAAACAAAATGGACAGTATCTGATGAAACCGACCTAGACATCATCCAGGTTGCCCCATGCTTGGCCCTACTGACCCTGTGCTGTGTTCTCCCACCTCCCTGATGACCTTCCACTAATCTTTCTGCTTGTTAGTCAAAATTGGCTCCTGCTGCTTGCCCCAAGTACCCTCCATCTCAGAAGTGTAAATTATAGCTAAGGGTTCCTGATGCATACCATGTGCTAAAACTGTTCTTCACACTTGCTGTGCATTTCTATGTCCACGCACTCCATTTGTTTAACACTCATGAGGATCTGAAAAGGGAGGTACTGTTAAGATCTGATATTCTGAAGAAGAAAAACAGGTCTAAGTGGCCAGGAAACCCACATTAGGCCACACTGGTGGTAACAGGGAAACTAGGCTGTGAACCCAGGCCATTGAACTCTAGCATCTATGTTCAAGTCCACCAGTTGCCCCTGGAACAACACAGGTGTGAACTGCCCGGGCCCACTTACATGCAGACTTTTTCCATCACTACAGTATGGAACATGATTTTCTTCTTAATAAGATTTTCTTTTCTACAGCTGATGTGATGGTCAGAATGCAGTATATAATACATACAACATAGAAAATACATGTTAACAGACTCTTTATGTTATGGGTAAACCTTCCAGCCAACAGTGAGCTGCTAGCATTAAGTTGTTATTAAATAGTTAATTTGCAAACATTATACATGGATCTTTAGCACAGGGCATGGGTCCCCCTAACTTCCATGTGGTTCAAAGGTCAACTCTACTACTTCCTGCCGTGGCATTCTGTCCCCTACAGGTATGGTTTTATTGTGATGAACTAGCATTCCATACATAAAGAATTCCACACTACTTATCTTTTTTATGAATCTAAATGTTTATGAAACAGGTCTCCTGAGGGGCAGTGGGGTCCACCTATATGTTGGTCTGAATCTTTTACATTGGCTAGACAATGCTTGGGATCCTTCTTGGACAATATCATTTTAGAGCTTGCCTCCAGAGAGATCTTACCGGCATGCTCTCAATGACAATAGAGCCTACGAAGAAAAATTTATCTTGTAAAAGCCTCTCCCCAAATTTATGTAATATATATAACCATTTCTGTTATGGTTATTTTTAGACCCAAGCAGAGGTAAACTCATTAGCCTGATTGTAATCTTATAATCCCTGGCATCTCCAGGCCCAGAACATATAGAGCACAGCCTGGGGAAAATCAGTAAATAAATTAAAAAGTAAAATAAATCTTATAAACCTATTTTCCCACAAAAAAATTTTTTTTAATTGCAATTTTTACAACGACAAGGGGTGGGAGGTGAAAGCAATGAGATCAATCCATTTTCCTCTCACGCCAGGTCTAAAAATCCTCATTTTCTATTCTTCAGATTAATGAAATGAACACAAGACCACTCTGATTAGGAAGTCTGAAAATAATGGAAGCGCCAACACATTTGCATTTTCTTTCAATGTGAACAGGCTATTTTGATAGTTAGAAAAACCATGACAAATTGCAGAAGATTTCATCCTTTGTTGCTCTAAAATGGCTCTCTGGCCATAATATGCCATATCATTGCAAAACGCACTTACCTTCAAAGGAGGAGGCAAAGTGGATCGTGTTAAATATGAAATTAGTGACATGTTTTCTCAACGCATCCGCTCTAATTCCAAATTAAATGACTTTTGTAAGCCAAGGTAACTCCAGTACATTCCTGTTTAAAACTTCAGTTGGAATGTTTTGCAATTAGAATAAAACCTGCCCCCTGGCAGGCTTCAGTCCCCCGCCTGGGCCCCCATGCAGTTGGTCCTGCCATCCCCGTCCCCTGCCTGTCCCATCAGCACACCAATCATACCAGAGGTACTGCATATTTTTGTTTTGCATTTTAGTTTGCTCATCTCTCCTGCCTAGAATGCTCTTCACTCCTCTTGTCTCTGCTCGAATCTCACCTCCTCCTGGCAGTCCTCCCTGAAGAACTGCCCCAGTGCCGTTATCTTTGTAAATGCCCTATGTTACATTATCTTCTTCTTTATGAACTATCTCCAGTTGGACCCTCTCTCTGAACACTGTAAAATCCACTGGAGCCAGGACTCTGTGTCCCCAGCACACACAGCAGGCCTCCAGGGACAGCTAATGACCAAGACTGCGGGGGTCACATACAGGATGGTACCCCTGAAAATGGACTGGAAACAGCACAGCAGCTCACACCTACACGGAGCCAGTGGGCCCTGCTCCATTGTGGCCTCACCATCAGCCCTCCCTCCCACTCTCAGCTGCAAACTCAGACCCAAGGGATCCACACTAGTGGGAGAAGCCCTTCTTCTCCCCATAGGTCTAAAATCAGGCCAACAGGACTAATGGTCCAGCCCTGAGCTCCTGCCTCCTGCATCACACTTGCCCCACCCCAACCCTCCCAGGGTAACCCAGGTGTATTCACCTGTCCTCCACCTGTTCGTTGCACCTCCAGCCAGGGCTCCATCATTATGTGGGAACATGTATCTTTCACTGACGGATGGTCCATGAGAACAGAGATAACGTCTTATTTATGACCAAACCTCCAGCATTAACGAAGCTCAGTCACATCCATAGCTCCCTATGCCTGGTCCTCTCAGAGGTGCCCACGTGGGTCCTCTAGGATGCTCCTTCCTCAGGGTCCTGGCACTCAATGCCATCAGAACCAGCCCCAGCACCGGTAGCTGTGATGCCACCCCCCCCCACATCATTTAGGCATGTGTCTAGCCTAGGATGGTAGGTTCCAACCTATCCCAGAGAGCGAGGCCTTTGAGTTACATTTTTATTACAGTAACTAACCAGAATCTGGTCATGAAATTAAAAACTGTGCTCTGCCTCAAAAGGATCACAGATGCCTCCTTCCTTTTTGATGTGCCTTTCTTTTTTTGAACTAGTGGTCAAAAATCTCCTTGACCTTAGAAATCCCAAATTCCAAAGGTGATTTATGTACACTTTTTTTTTTCCTTAAGGCTGCTGATATGAATTCACATATCCACAAGAGAAAGGCCAATTTATTTAACGGTATAAATCTTACTTCCCGTCACATAACATAGCTAGTTAAAAACACATTCTTTTGAATCAAAATAAAATGATTCCCAGAAAGTTCCTTTTATTCCAGTTTGGATTAACTCAGCAAGGAATTCCCCCATCAGAGGCCTCAGAGGCTGGCCCCATAGCCCATCCTGGAGACTGGTAGAGAATCCCAGGGAGGAAGCCTGTCCCAGGACCCTTGTCTTCCACTGCCTGTCTCTCAGGGGAGACCTCAAAGACACCAAAGGAAGTTTGTAACAGGCAAATCTGGGGGCCCCTACACAGAAGAAGCTACAGCTACATTTTGACCCTAGGCCCCTATATCCTTCTACCTAAACTGAACCACCCTTACCTTTGCACAAAGCATCCCTAGGCTATCTATTACCTAGTGACTGACAGCCACCAACCTGTCACTCTAGCCCCAAACCCTGCCTTATTTGTCATCATAAGACTGATTGTGGCCAGGCTTTACATTGTAGGTTTGTCTCTTTACTCTGTCTCTGCTGGAGCCTGGGAGCTTTGTACAACTGTACCTAGAAACAGATGACCAGTACAATTTGCTGAATGAGCTAATGATCATATGGTTACTGTAGCTCTCATATTTGTCTTGATTTTCAGGCATTCCAGAATTCCCTGCAGTCTTTCAAAGAGGTCATTTGGGCTTCTGTGATGGCAGAAATCAGAAATCCACAAGTGAAGATCTAAGTACTTCACCATTTCTGCCTTGGAGGAGACCGGTGATCTCTGATAGGTCTGGTGTTCATGAAGGCTTTTAAAAAGCTGTGTTTCCCCAATGCAGAGGTCCCCACTGTGTATGTCCCCTTGACCTTCCAAAGCAAGATTCATGTACGGAGTCTTATGATTACCGGGTATTTATGTGATTAAAGCCACATTCTTGCTTTTCACCAATATCCCCTGACCTGTGTCTCAATAGAGCATACGTAAGATTCAATGTCCCTGAGAGGATCGTGTGCTACATATTACACATATTACACAATGCATACAAGATATATCCATGTATTGCCAAACAAAGACCTAAAGAGAAAAAGAGTCTTGCTCTGGTGGGTTCAGCGAGAAGCCAAATGACCGTACTTCCACAGGAGGTAAATGTTACAACTCATGCCATGATGGTCAAGGTGAGGTCTGAGGACAGCCCACTGGCAGCAAAGCAAGGCCTTCATGTGAGAAACGACATCTCACATGGTGAAAAAGGCTTGTGCTGCCAACGGATATTTCGAAGTAGGATTCTGATAAAAGAATCAGCAAGAGAGCACGGCAGACACTGGCCAAGTGTTGTGTGACCCCAGCATCACGTTTCTCAAATTCGAGTTTGTGGCTCCCAGGGAACCTCAGATGGGAGCACGACTGAAAAACTGCCCTCAACTCAGTGATGCTTATTTTCTGTGGCTATTTAAGTTGTGGCTTGTGTCAAAGGGAACTGAATGGCCTGGTTGTATACTTCCCAATTATCTCCCTCCTCTAGCCACTCTCCCATTATCCCCCACTTAACTCTGCTTGACCTCACAAACAGGTGTTTACTTGCAGGGACTGCCCCCATTTTCCTTTCTGGGGAGTCTGCCTCTGTCTGGCATTTGCATTTTGCTTGTTTATTTGTTCATTTTAATGCATACTTACCAGCAATCCCACTCCAAAGTATGCACCCTCAATAAATGGGAACATATTTGCAGAAAAACATACACACTGACGTATACAGTAGTAATTCCATTCGTAGTCGCCCAAAAGAAGCCTGGAAACCCAAATGTCCGTCAATGCGTGAATGGACAAACCACAGTATATTCGTAGAAAGGAATACCACTCAGCAATGAAAAGAAAGGAACTATTTATGCAATAAAAATTTGGATGTATCTCTAAGACATTAATTATGCTGAGCGAAAGAATCCAATTCTTAAAAGGCTATGTGCTGTATGATTCTATACACATGACTATGAGTAAAAACAAAATTACAGTGATGGAAAGCTGAGTGGTGGTGGTCAGCAGTTCAGGGTGGGGGTACATTTGTCTATAAAGGGCTAGCTCCAGGGAGTTTTTTGGGGGTGATGAAACAATTCTGTATTCTGAAACATATAAGATGTACATGTGTTAAAATTCACAGAACTGTGTTCCCAAATATACCCTTTTACTGTACAGTAATTTAAAAAATAAAAGTAACTTAAAAATCAAAGATGTTTCCTTTCCTCAGGGGGGAAAAAGATCTTTGAATACAACCTTTTTAAATGGAATCTAATTAAGTAAGGGGACATAATCCCATTAGCATTTGAGTTAGGAAGCCAGCAAAAACCATGAGCTCAGAGATCCCTAGCTTCTCAAATTGTTCCAAGGTGGAAATAGACTTGCCAGTCTGCAAAGAGAAAGGAAAGGAGAAAAGAGAAAGGAAGAAGAAAGCCCTCAGGTCCTCAACAGCTTGCAGATGAAACCAGACCCAGATTTGGGTACATGTCCTTGGTACTCCCCGTACAAGTAAATATTTTACCAAGATCATGCCTCCCAGATTGGGCTTGTTTTCAGTACTGCTTGTTTAAATTTTAATGTTCATTAATATTATCTCTTATTGGATGAGAAAAATGACTCGAGTTCCCAAACCATCTTCATCGTGTCATTTTTTTTGTTTTGTTTTTTTTAAAACTTTCCTTTGGTTCTGGTCAAGCTGCCTTATTGGGAAAAAAGGAAGAGCAAACATAAAAATAGGAGCAGACTATAAAATTAAGGCTTTTAGCTTCTTTCAAAATCACTTTGCCAAAGAAAATACAAAAATGTAAATGTCACTACAAAAATGCTGTGTCCCAGTTTGCCTGGCACTTCCTGGATTTTAGCATCGGAAGTCCTGTATCCTGGGAACCTCTTCAGTTCTATTTGGCCAGCCTAATTATATCCAACATGACAGCACAGCATATGTGTCCACTGGAAGAACCATAAAATGCTTGGCTACTGACAAGGAAGCCAACGTATTCTTGCGGCCAGTGGAAACAGGGCGAGATAGGGTTCTGGGCTAGGAAAAACACTTGTGCCCACGGATGATATCATTCACAGGGTGGAAGCACGTGAACCTCCCACCAATCAATCCAGCAGGAGTTCAGACACCGCAAATTTTGCCATTTTTCATTTTCTGTTCATGCACAGGAATTACATTGTAAAACATCTACCATTCACCTAGAGAAAAAAAAATGTACTTGATTCTGTTGCAACATACTCAAGTTATCGTTCCTATGTCAGTAACATTCTCCAGGTCTTCTCTAAGTGTATCAACATGTGCAAAGAGTCGTGGATTTTATTCGTGAAGAAGTGCCTTGAGGGCACAAGGACTTTGGGTCAACGGTTTTTAAACTTAAAGACAACTTTTATTCTGCAAAGAAATTCCTAAATCAACAGACAAAGGTTGTGTTTTATTATCTTAAAAGTTCAATTTAGGGGCGCCTGGGTGGCTCGTGGGTTAAAGCCTCTGCCTTAGGTTCAGATTATGATCCCCAGGGTCCTGGGATCAAGTCCCACATCGGGCTCTCTGCTCCGCAGTGAGCCTGCTATTCCCCCCCTCTCTCTGCCTGACTCTCTGCCTGCCTCTCTGCCTACTTGTGATCTCTGTCAAATAAATAAAATCTTTTTTTAAAAAAAGTTAAATTTAAAATACTTATTACAGATTTAGTCAAAAGCACATGAAAGCTGGAAATTGGTATTATACAGGACAGCTGAAGTCACAACACTGCCTATGAAGATGATTTCCTCTAAATTCAATCTCAGTTGCTCACTATAGAGAAAAATTTGAATACAGATGAGTATGATTTTACAATTTTCGTAGACTCAAATTAAATGAATCTAGAGGCTTCAAGCAAAATACAAGGGAATGGATGATTTCAATGTTCAGTCATTAAAACGAACCAATGCCTGGTGTACCCACCAGTTTAAATATTAATTACTCAGTAGAAAGTATTTTTCATATATATCTATAACATTATGGGATTTCCAACAATGTTACATTTTAAAACATGCTATTTTGGTACATATTGAATCTTTAGACAAAATTTCAATTAAATTTACTTTGTTTTCCCTGCTCACTACAAACCTCCTTTCTAAGGATTCATAGGCCCAAAAGAAGAAAACTCAGAGGAACCGGAGCCAAGCAAAAAAAAAAAAAAAAAAAAAAAAAAGTCATTAAAACCTTACTGTAATTTTAATTTGTCTTTTATATTTGACCTCCACTAACCATCCACACCTGAAGCCAGAGATCCCTAGGTTCATCATAACTGCAACTTCTCAGCATCTCTGATCCATGCAAAGAGCCAATGAAAAATCAGCTAAATAAAAAGAATTACTGGTTCTTTCCAGTACATTATGATTTCTCAAAAGCTAAAATCTGTAGTAGAGTGTAAAGCTTTATTGAGTACACAAGCCTAAAGGTCTACAAAGAAAAGAAAACCGTAATGTTTTTGCAACTAACTGTAAAATATGAAAATTAAGTAACAAATAACAGGGAGGACATGGGGAGATGGAGAGGAGAAGGGAGTTGAGGGAAATTGGAAGGGGAGGTGAACCATGAGAGACTATGGACTCTGAAAAACAACCTGAGGGTCTTGAAGGGGCGGGGGGGGGGGTGGGTGGTTGGGGGAACAAGGTGGTGAGTATTAGGGAGGGCATGGATTGCATGGAGCACTGGGTGTGGTGCAAAAACAATGAATACTGTTTCCCTGAAAAGAAATTAAAAAAAAAAAAAAAGAAAGAAAATGAAAAAAAATTACGTAAGTAAATGTTTAAATTACTAACTTAAGCTGATTATCTGAATTCTAAGAGGAGATTCATGTCCAGTTCTAATTATAAAAATAAATAAACACCACAGGATGAACCTAAAAACTGAGTCTTCTGTTATCAAGTGGCCTGCTTTAAAAGTGAATATTTTATATAATATTCTGGCTCTAATTTCTTTTATTATTCACAATTGTGAAACGAGATTTAGAGTTTGGATAATTAATAAAATCACCCCTTCCACTCACCCTTGATTATAATTCATCAGGGTCATGTTTGTACTTCATTTGCCAATTGTAATCATTTATTTGAACCAGTGTCTCTGTGGTTCATCAGCTCTTCATTAGTGCTTGTAGGTTGGATAAAATGTGCTTGAATTTCCAAAGTAAATGCAAATCGCATTGGTATTTGCAGCAAAGATGTGAGTTTCCAGGATCTTTTCAAGTAAGACAGTTCCCCCTGAAGACACTGGTTCTTAAGCGCAAAAAAAGCAATGTCCACCCCCAATGGCAGAGAACTCATGCTCCCCTCCAGGCCTGAACATCCCATCCTAAAAGCCCTTCAGTGACCACAACATCAGGCTTCATCTTAGACCTGGCCTCAACAAGTAGGAAAATGTGTTGTTACTTAAGTAGGAATAAAGAGTAAAAGTCCAAAGGATTCAATACAAATTTTAAAAGCCAAAGAATCACCTAGCCAACAAATTCAAAATACAGTTGCTAGAGCCCCATACTGGAGAGCCAAATTTCCCAGCCCTGGGAGCAGAACCCCGCACTGGGATCAGCACAGCCTTGAACACAACAGGCCTGGATCCAAATCCTCATTCTGGCCCTGGGCAGTTGCACAGACTTGCACATCATAAACCAAATTTGATGATTTCATCTTTTTTTTTTTTTTTAAGATTTTATTTATTTATTTGACAGAGCGAGAGAGCACAAGCAGGCAGAGCAGTAGAGGGAGAGGGAGAAGCAGGCTCCTCACCGAGCAGGGAGCCTGATGTGGGTCTTAATCCCAGGACTCCGGGATCATGACCTGAGCCGAAGGCAGTCGCTCAGCCAACTGAGCCACCCAGGCGCCCCTGGTGATTTCATCTTTAAAAGAAGTTGGTGACCCACAGTTCTTCAGAGTGCAGTGGAGGCCACAAATAAGAGAAGGAGGAAGTCCCTCACCCAGTCCCTGGCACAAAAAAGGCCTCTACGAATGACCACTCTTTCAAAGATCTGAGGGACAATTTCTCTAGCAAAACAAAGTGGAATTGGAGAATTGAAATGCATGCCATGAGACAGAAGAGCAGGACAGACAGCACCATGAGGAGACAATGGGACACATCCAGAATGTGGGACATTCTACAGGACAATGGACCTCTTCAATGAGTCATTATCAAAATAAAACCTGAGGGATTTTGCTCCATTAAAAGGGATTTAATGGAGCCAGAGAAAAAAGTAACAAAAGCAAGGGGAGGAGACTGAACTTGACATTGAACCCGAGGCGCTGGATTAGTTAGAAATACCAGTACACATTCATGTTTAGCTAGAGTGAAAGAGAGATAAACACAGCAATGCAGGTATGTGTGTATCCCTGGGTTCGTATACATACAGACCACCCTCATTACCCACAGCTTTCATATTTTCAAATTCACCTACTCACTATAATCTATGGGTAACCCTAGAATCAACGTTCCTCCTTTTGCAGTCATTTGCAGACATGCATATTGCAGAATGGCTAATAATTTGAGGCACATGTTCCCAGGTGAGGTTTCCAGCTGCAATCAAACAAGGTGACCCTCTGTCTTGTTTCAACTTTCATACTATAAACAAATATAGTTTTAATGGTCTGTGTGGTGCCACATTTTTCATACAGTTCAGTCTATAATATCACATAATGCTGTATATATGTTTTATCATTGCACGTGAGATAACCACATAAGTAGGTTCAGATACACACACATAATATATATATATATATACACATATAGACACATATACATATATATGTACACATACATATACATATATATCCATATATACCATATACATACATATATCCATAAATATATATACACAAATATACACCCATATATGTATATACACACATATACATACACACATATACATATATTTACATAAAACACCTTTTCCCACCTCATCTTAGAAATTAATTTCCAAGGTCTTGTTTGATATCATGCATTAATAATCCTGAAGTCGGGAGATTTCCAGAGAATTTCTACCTTGCAGAAAGTTTTAGGTTTTGTGACCATACATCTTTTAAAACCATTACACTTGAGGCGGAGGGGCAAGATGGCAGAGAAGTAGGAGATCCTGTTTCAGCTGGCCCCTTAAAGTGAGCTAAAAAATCTACACTCTGAATACCCATGAAATCAGCCTGAGATGCAAGATTTTATACTTTTGGATCTCTACGGGAGCAGAAGGCATCAGTGGAGAGGGTGCAACTTGCCTGGATCATGGCTGATATTTAGCTATACAACCCCTCAACCACCTCTCACCAAAATGACAAGGAGGAGGAACACTGAACAAAGGAAAAATTCAGAGACTGTGTCCTCTCCATCAGAATATTGGATATGGACATAAACAGTATGTTGGAAAGGGAATTCAGGGTAACAATCATCCAGGCAGTGGCTAATTTGGAGAAAATCATTAGTGACAACATAGGATCTCTAAGGGTGGAAGTGAGAGCCAATCTGGCAGAAGTTAAAAATGTTATCAATTAGATCCAATCTAATCTAAATACTTTAACAGCTAGTGTAATTGAGGCAGAAGACAGAATTTGTGATCTAGAAGACAAACTGATAGAAAAGAAGGATCAGGAGAAGGCCGGGAACAAATAGCTTAGAAACCATGAAAACAGAATTAGGGAAATAAATAACACCATGAAACGTTCCAATGTCAGAATTATTGGGATCCCTGAGGGGGTGGAGAAAGAGAGAAGACTAGAAGATATAGTTGAACAAATTCTGGATGAAAATTACCCCAGTCTGGGAAATGAAACAAGTATTCATGTCCTAGAGGCAGAAAGAACATCCCCCAAGATCAACGAATCTAGAAAGACTACCAGACACTTGACTGTGAAATTCACAAATCATAATTTTAGACAAGAGTTCCTAAGGGCAGCTAGGGGGAAGATATTCCTTACATACAGAGAAAGGCCCATCAGAATAACGTAAGACCTGTCTACAAAAACCTGGCAAGCCAGAAAGGGCTGGCAAGACATACTCAGGGCACTAAATGAGAAGAACTAGTAGCCAAAAATACTTTATCCAGCAAGGCTGACATTCAGAATGGATGGAGAGATAAAGAGCTTCCAAGACTGGCAAGGATTAAAAGAGTATGTGACCACCAAGCCAGCACTACAAGAAATAATAAGGGGTTGGGGGGGCTCTATAAAAGAAGAAAGAACCCACGAGCAACATAGAACAGAAATTTACAGAGATAATCTATAGAAACAAGGACTTCAGAGGAAACATGATGTCAATAAAAACTTATCTTTCAATAATCACTCAATGTGAACAGCCTAAATGCCCCCATAAAATGGCACAGGGTTGCAGACTGGATAAAATGACAGGACCCATCCGTATGCTGTCTACAGGAGACATATTTGGAACCTAATGATACATCCAGACTGGAAGTGAAGGGATGGAGAAGCATCTTTCATGTCAATGGTCCTCAAAAGCAACCTGGGGTAGTGATTCTCATATTAGATAAATTAGATTTTAAGCTAAAGACTATAGTCAGAGATACAGAAGGACACTACATTATTCTTTTTTTTTTTTAAGATTTTATTTATTTATTTGACAGAAACCACAAGTAGGCAGAGAAGCAGACAGAGTGAGAAGGAAGGAGGCTCCCTGCTGAGCAGAGAGCCCAATGCATGGCTCGATCCCAGGACCCTGGGATCATGACCTGAGCCGAAGGCAGAGGTTTTAACCCACTGAGCCACTCAGGCACCCCCTTAAAGGGTTTATACACCAAGAAGATCTAACAACTGTAAATATTTATGTCCCCAATATGGGAGCACCCAACTACATAAGACAACTGTTAATCAAGATAAAGAGTCATATGGATATGAATACATTAATTGTAGGGGATCTGAACATGCCACTTTCAGGTGTAGACAGGTAATCTAAGCAGAAAAATCAACGAAGAAACAAGAGCTTTGAAGGGCACACTGGACCAGATGGACCTCATAGATATATACAAAACATTCCACCCTAAAACAACAGAATACTCATTCTTCTTGAGCGCACATGGAACTTTCTCAAGAACAGAACATATACCGGGTCACAAATCAGGAGTCAACCAATACCAAAGGACTGAGATTATTCCCTGCATATTCTCAGATCAAAATGCTTTGAAACTGGAACTCAACCACAAGAGAAAGGTCAGAAGGAATTCAAACACATGGAAGCTAAAGACCACCTTGCTTAAGAATGTTTGGATCAACCAGGAAATCAAAGAAAAACTTAAACTATACATGGAAACCAATGAGAATGAGGACACTTCAGTCCCAAACCTATGGGATACGGCAAAGGCGGTCCTAAGGGGGAAATACATAGCCAACCAAGCCTCCCTCAAAAAAATTGAAAAATCCAGATACACCAGCTCTCTTTACACCTTAAAGAACTGGAGAATTAACAACAAATTAAGCCAGACCCACACACAAGAAGGGAAATAGTCAAGATAAGAGCACAGATCAATGAGACAGAAACTAGAGATACAATAGAACACATCGACAAACTAGAAGCTGGTTTTTTGAAAGAATCAATAAGATTGATAAACTATTGGCCAAACTAATCCAAAAGAAAAGAGATAGGGCCCAACTTCATAAAATTATGAATGAAAAGGGAGAGATCACAACTAACACCAAAAGATAGAAACAATTATCAGAAATTATTATCAACAGTTATAGGCCAATAAATTAAGCAACCTAGATGAAATGAATGCATTCCTGGAAACCTATAATCTTCCAAAATTGAATCAGGAGGAAATTGACAACCTGAATAGACCAATATTTAGTAACGAGATTGAAGAGTGATCAAAAACCTCCCAAAAAACAACAGCCCAGGACCTGACAGATTCCCTGGGGAATTCTACTAAACTTTCAAAGAAATAATACCTATTCTCCTGAAGCTGTTTCAAAAAATAGAAACTGAAGGAAAACTTCCAGACTCTTTCTATGAAGCCAGCATTACCCTCATCCCCAAACAAGGCAAAGGCACCACCAATAAGGAGAATTTCAGACCAACATCCCCGATGAATATGGATGCCAAGATTCTCAATAAGATCCTAGCTAATAGGATCTAACAATACATTAAAAAGATTATCTACCATAACCAGGTGTGATTTATCCATGGGATGCAAGGGTGGTTCAACATTCACAAATCAATCAGTGTGACAGAACAAATCAAGAGAAGAGAGAAGAATTACATGGTCTTCTCAATTGATGCAGAAAAGTCATTTGACAAGATGCAGTATCCGTTCCTGATTAAAACCCTTCAAAGTATAGGGATAGAGGGAACATTTAAACTTCATAAAATCAAAACTCACAGTGAATATCATCCTCAATGGGGAAAAGCTGACAGCCTTCCCTTTGAGATCAGGAATACAACAAGGATGCCCACTTTGGCCACTCTTGTTCTACATAGTACTAGAAGTCCTAGAAACAGCAATCAGACAACAAAAAGAAATAAAAGGTATTCAAATTGGCAATGAAAAAGTCAAACTCTCTCTCCTCACAGATAACATGACACTGTGTTTGGAAAGCCCAGAAGACTCCCCACCCAAACTACTAGGACTTATATAGCAATTCAGTAATGTGGCAAGATACATAATCAATGTACAGAAATCAGTTGCTTTCTTATACACTAACAATGAATATATAGAAAAGGAAATTAGAGAATCAATTCCATGTAGTATAGCACCAAGAACCATAAGATATCTGGGAATAAACCTAACCAAAGAGGTAAAGGATCTGTACTCGAAGAACTACCAAACACTCATGAAAGAAACTGAAGAAGACACAAAAAGATGGAAGAGCATTCCATGTTCATGGATCGCAAGAATAAATATTGTTAAAATGTTTATAGTGCCTAGAGCCATCTATATTTTCAATGCCATCCTGATCAAAATTCAACGGGCATTTTTCAAAGAGCTGGAACAAATAATCCTAAAATTTGTATGGAACCAGAAGAGATCCCGAATTGCTAGGAAATGTTCAAAGGAAAGGAAACGTTGAAAAAGAAAAGCAAAACTGGTAGCATCACGTTGCATGATTTCAAGATTTACGACAAAGCAGTGATCACCAAGACAACATGGTACTGGCATAAAAACAAACACATTGACCAGTGGAACAGAGCAGAGAGCCCAAATATGGACCCTCAACTCTATGGTCAAATAATCTTCAACAAAGCAGGAAAAAATATACAGTGGTAAAAAGACAGTCTCTTCAATATATTGTGCTGAAAAATTGGAAAGCTATGTGTAAAAGAATGAAATTTGACCATTCTCTTACACCATACACAAAGATAAACTCAAAGTGGATAAAAGACCTCAACGTGAGGCAGGAATCTATCAAAATCCTAGAGAAGAACACAGGCAGTAACCTCTTCGACAATGGCCACAGCAACTTCTTTCAAGATATGTCTCCAAAGGCTTTGATTTGTATTTCCCTGATGCTGAGTGATATGGAGCACTTTTTCATGTGTCTGTTGGCCATCTGGATGTCTTCTTTGCAGAAATGTCTGTTCATGTCCTCTGCCCATTTCTTGATTGGATTATTTGTTCTTTGGGTGTTGAGTTTGCTAAGTTCTTTATAGATTTTGGACACTAGTCCTTTATCTGATATGTCATTTGCAAGTATCTTCTCCCATTCTGTCAGCTGTCTTTTAATTTTGTTAACTGTTTCCTTTGCTGTGCAAAAGCTTTTGATCTTGATGAAATCCCAATAGTTCATTTTTGCCCTTGCTTCCCTTGCCTTTGGCGATGTTCCTAGGAAGATGTTACTGTGGCTGAGGTCGTATCACCTCACACCAGTCAGAATGGCTAAAATCAACAAGTCAGGAAATGACAGATGCTGGCGAGGATGCGGAGAAAGGGGAACCCTCCTACACTGTTGGTGGAAATGCAAGCTGGTGCAGCCACTCTGGAAAACAGCCTGGAGGTTCCTCAAAATGTTGAAAATAGAACTGCCCTATGACCCAGCAATTGCAATACTGGGTATTTACCCTAATGATACAAACGTAGTGATCCAAAGGGGCACGTGCACCTGAATGTTTATAGCAGCAATGTCCACAATAGCCAAACTATGGAAAGAACCTAGATGTCCATCAACAGATGAATGGATCAAGAAGATGTGGTATATAGACACAATGGAATACTATGCAGCCATCAAAAGAAATGAAATCTTGCCATTTTGCGACAACATGGATGGAACTAGAGCGTATCATGCTTAGCGAAATAAGTCAAGCAGAGAAAGACAACTATCATATGATCTCCCTGATATGAGGAAGTGGTGATGCAACATGGGGGCTTAAGTGGGTAGAAGAAGAATCAATGAAACAAGATGGAATTGGGAGGGAGACAAACCATAAGTGACTCTTAATCTCACAAAACAAACTGAGGGTTGCTGGGGGGATGGGGGCTTGGGAGAAGGGGGTGGGATTATGGACATTGGGGAGGGTGTGTGCTTTGGTGAGTGCTGTGAAGTGTGTAAACCTGGTGATTCACAGACCTGTACCCCTGGGGATAAAAATATGTTTATAAAAAATAAATAAAAAATTAAAAAAAAAAGATATGTCTCCAAAGGCAAAGAAAAGAAAAGTGAAAATGAATTTTAGGGACTTCATGAAGATCCAAAGCTTCTGCACAGCAAAGGAAACAGTCAACAAAACAAAGAGGCAACCCACGGAATGGGAGAAATATTCGCAAGTGACACTACAGACAAAGGGCTGATACCCATGATCTATAACGAACTCCTCAAGGGGACACCTGGGTGGCTCAGTTGGTTAAGCGACTGCCTTTGGGTCAGGTCATGATCCCAGGGTTCTGGGATCAAACCCCACATTAGGCTCCCTGCTCAGTGGAGAGCCTGCTTCTCTCTCTCCCTCTGCCTACCTGTGTGCGCTCTCTCTCTCTCTCTCTCTCTCTCTGTCAAATAAATAAATAAAATCTTAAAAAAAAAAAAAAGAACTCAAACACAACACACACAAAACAGATAATCACATCAAAAATGGGCAGAAGAGGGGCGCCTGGGTGGCTCAGTGGGTTGAGCCACTGCCTTCGGCTCAGGTCATTATCCCAGGGTCTTGGGATTGAGCCCCACATCGGGCTCTCTGCTCAGCCGGGAGCCTGCTTCCTTCTTTCTCTCTCTGCCTGCCTCTCTGTCTGCTTGTGATCTCTCTCTGTCAAATAAATAAATAAAATCTTAAAAAAAACATGGGCAGAAGACATGAAGAGATACTTCTCCAAAGAAGACACAGAATTGTCTAACAAACACATGAAAAAATGTTCATCATCATTAGCCATAAGGGAGATTCAATCAAAACCACATTGAGATACCAACTCACACCAGTTAGAATGGCCAAAATTAACAAGACAGGAAACAACTGTTGGAGAGGATGAGAAGAAAAGGGAAACTTCTTATACTGTTGGTGGGAATGCAAGTTGGTGCAGCCATTTTGGAGAACAGTGTGGAGATTCCTTAAGAAACCAAAAATAGAGCTACGCTATGACCCTGCCATTGCACTACTGGGTATTTACCCCAAAGATACAGATGTGTGAAAGGAAGGGCCATCTGTACTCCAATGTTCATAGCAGCAATGGCCACAGTTGCCAAACTGTGAAAAGAGCCAAGATGCCCTTCAACGGATGAATGGATAAAGAAGATGTGGTCCATATATTATGCCTCCATCAGAAAGGATGAATACCCAACTTTTGTATCAAAATGGATGGGACTGGTAGAGATTATGCTGGGTAAAATAAGTCAAGCAGAGAAAGTCAGTTATTATATGGTTTCACTTACTTGTGGAACATAAGGAATATCATGGAAGACATTGAGAGATGGAGAGAAGTGAGTTGGGGGAAATCGGAGGGGGAGACAAACCATGAGAGACTGTGGACTCTGAGAAACAAACTGAGGGTTTGGGAGGAAAATGGGTTGGAGGTTTGGGTGAGCCTGATGGTGGGTATTGTGGAGGGCACATATTACATGGAGCACTGGGTGTGGTGCATAAACAATGAATTCTGGAACACTGGGGAAAAAATTTTAATTTAATTAAGAAAGAGGATATGATCCATATATACAATGGAGTATTATGCCTCCATCAGAAAGGATGAATACCCAACTTTTGTATCAACATGGACGGGACTGGAAGAGATTATGCTGAGTGAAATAGGTCAAGCAGAGAAAGTCAATTATCATATGGTTTCACTTACTTGTGGAGCATAAGGAATAACATGGAGGACAGTAGGAGAAGGAAAGGAAAAGTGAATTGGGGAAACGGGTGGGGGAGAGATGAACCATGAGAGACTGTGGACTCTGAGAAACAAGCTGAGGGTTTTGGAGGGGAGGAGGGTGGTGGGATAGGTAAGCCTGGTGGTGGGCATTAAGGAGGGCATGTATTGCATGGAGCACTGGATAAACAATAAATAAACTGCATAAACAATGAATCTTGCAACACTGAAAAGGTAAAATTAAATTAAAAAATAAAAAATAAAAATACCCTTTACTCTTATTTCTGTGAGTATGTCCCAATCCCCAGAACATACCATAACACTAGTTGATTATTTTAGGTCACATTTTTTTTTCCTGCAGTAAAATGTACATACAGTGAAATTTATAGGCTGTAAATGTGCAGTTCTAGGACTTTTGACAAATACATACACCTTATCTAACATCCCAATCAAGATATGGAACATTTCCACCACCTCAAGAAGTTCTCCTCTATCCCCCTCAGATCATCCCCACCTCCACAGGCAACCACTGTTATTAGAATTTCCATCACCATTGATGAGTTTTGCCTGTTTCTGAAATTCCTATAAATGGAATCATAAAACACTAGAGTCCTTAAAAAAGTGATTTCTGAACAAACCCCCCCCCAACAAGTCAGTAATTATTACAGCAGTGACCTAATTTCCTATTCTTCTAGTGCCAGCTAATGTGCATGTCACTTTGCATAGAACACTATAGGTAGAGGAAATATTTTTATTCTGCCTATAATAGAATAGTATGCATTACTCATAAAACTTTCGCAGTAACCTTGAGTTAACATCACATTTATAAAATTACAACCTCCACTCATTTCCAACATTAACATGTGGAATAAGTTCACCTCCAACTTTCCAAGTCTTACTGGAGAAAAACAGGGATACTGATATTGCCAGAAGTATCCAGTTTTCAACGTTAGCTCGGCTGCCATTTTGTGAGTCCCTCTGCCCCAACCATAGGGCTCAGCCATACTGGCTGCCTTGCCTGGCACTACAGGGGCAGGCCAGCCCTGGATGACAAACTGCTCTCCCTGCCACCTCCCCCCACCCTCCCCTGCCTCAGAACCAGCATCACCATTCTCTTCTCTCTCCCAAATCCCACACCCCTCTCCCTCCAGGCCCTGTTCCATGGGTCGTGCCTTTAGTATCTACAACTGAGTCCTTCCACCATCCACAAACATCCCCTGTCTCCCCATCCTAAAAGTGAACCTTCCCTTTGTTCATCAAAAACTTAAACATAGAATTACCCTGCGACCCCTCAATTCAACTCATAGGTATAGACCCAAAAGAAATGAAAGCACAGACAAATATTTCTACACCCATGTTCCCAGCGGCATTAAACCCAACTGTCCACTGACAAATGAATGGATAAACAAAATGTGATCCATACATACAATGGAATATTAATCAGCCTTAAAATGGAAGGAAATCCTGACACCTGCTACAACACAGATGAACTTTGAGGACATTTTCTAAGTAAAATATGCCAATAATAAAAGGACAAATACTGTATGATTCCATTTATATGAGGTCCCCAGACCAGTCAAATTTATAGCCACAGACAGAATGGGAGTTGCCAGGTGGGGCAGGGAGAGGAAATGAAGAGGGAGTGTTTGATGTGTGTGGAATATCAGTTTGGGAAGATGCAAAAAGTTCCAACCATGGATGGATGGGGGTAGCCTACATACTAAAGTGAAAGTGACTCATAAACACACGCATCCCCCCCGTTGTCTAATCCAATGGGTCATTTGTAAGAGCACTCCAACCCACTCCTTTAAGGGCTAACTTGCTGGAAGCTTGCACCCTCCTTGCTTGCTGACCTAAACCCCAAAGTTTATAGCAGAACTAACCTACTTCCCTTGAGATCTTGCAGACTGTCAGCCTTGAGGAGCAAAGGACCAGACTTTCTGGAAGGTAAAGCCTGACTGCACTGGAAAAGAGCTG
This sequence comes from Mustela nivalis, assembly GCF_964662115.1. Taxonomy (NCBI): domain Eukaryota; kingdom Metazoa; phylum Chordata; class Mammalia; order Carnivora; family Mustelidae; genus Mustela; species Mustela nivalis. The sequence continues at coordinate 126,593,830 of NC_139025.1, forward strand.
CCACTGACGGAGGAGTCTTTAGTAAGAGCTACCTGGGAGCCTTGGTTCCTGGTACAGGGGGAGGAGCCCAGACTGCCTCCCCAGATGCAGCTCCTGCGCTACAGGGTGGAGCACCTTTCATTGAGAGACACCTGGGAGCCTTGAGAATTGACAGAACAGAGCAATCTGGAAGCCCTGTGAGGACAAACGATTAACTAAATGCTTAACTAAATTAACTAAATGCTTGATGAGCACCAGTTTCTGAACTTAGTCCCATCACCATCTTCCCCTTTACAAACCTCCTGCATCACCTGGAAGGGGGAAAATGGCCTTTGGGGCCTTAATCCTCCATCTTCCCAGGCTCCTACTTCCTGAATAAAGCAACCTTGCCTTTCCCCGCAATGTTTGTCTCTTGAGTACTGGCTTTAGAGCAGCAAGCAGCCAAATCCCACTTCTGAACCAATCCTTTTTTCCAGTAACACATCCTCAGAAATTGATAGGCTTGGATACTTCTAACCAAGTTCTACAGGTATAAGCCATCTGCTGCTCCAGAACTTACCTGTATTTACTGAGGGACAGGTGTATGTGGGGATGGGGTGTGTGTGTGTGTGTGTGTGTGTGTGTATGGGAATCTACATTATAAATAATGCTGGACATGCATTTACGTACACACATGCACGAATCCTCTGTCTGTATAGTTCCACTTACTGAATGTTTACTATTCCTGCCAGGTACCCTGCAGCTGTTCACATTTATCATTTCACATAACTAACTCAGATTATCCTATGTCGCTTCCTGACCATTCCACCAGCACCTCCAATGACTCCTATTTGGTTTCTTCTCCAGCACTCTCATACGGCAGATTCTTTGGGATTCTGTCCCTTGTCCTGTGAGCAGGTGAGCTCATGCACTCTGGTGGCTCACCACCCAGTTCCACGGCAATGGCTGAGTCTTCTCCAGACCAGGGCTCACTGCTCAGTTCAACACTCACAGCAGGGGCTCATCCAACATCTGCATCTGGATATCTCAGGAGTCTCTCAAACTCAACAAAGCCTGTACCAGCCCCGTCCTCTCAGATCCGCTCCAGTATCCATAGCTTCTTGTTTTAGAAACCTCTATTGTCTCTCGGTTGCTTATCTGACTCAGTCATGAATGACCCCCAAATCTTAGCAGTTTGTAACAATAAGACTTTATTTCCCTTCCATCTGATCAGTCCGTGGGTGACCTGTTGTGGCTAGGGTCATGCTATTTCCCTTCCAGAACCAGGCTGATAGAGTCACCACTCCTACAACGTAGCTGATCATGAAGCAAAGGGCAAGAGAAGGTGAGCCAAGGCCTGGCTCTCAGGGCTTTCTGCTCAGAAATTGTGTATATTCCTTCTTGGAGACCCAGCCCACCTTCACCCTCCCTGGGAGGCATCCTTAGCTCCTCCAGGCATGAAAGGCTCCACATTGTGCCCACAGTAAAGCCTTCTTGCCTATCTATGGAAAGATCTCTCTAGTGTTGTGTAAAGACACACCACCACTAGGAGCTCCTCAATCTGATCATCTCAGCCTCAAATTCCATTCATGTATGCACATTTACTGAGACCCAACCAAACAGGGCTCCAAGAGCTTGGAATACATGAATGGAAATGACAAAACTCCCTACCCGTATAGAGTTTACATTTGAGCAAGAAGAGACAAAGCAATAAATGTAATAGACTACAAGGTATGTTAGAAGGTAACAGGTGCAACAGGAAAAAAAGGATAAAATAGAGAATGGTAAGAGGGATAGGAACACTCGTGGCATGCGGGGAGTGGGGGCAGTATTAATAGGTGGTAAAGGAGGCAGCAGATGAGCAAAGGTTTGGAGGATATGGAGGCAAAGCCAGGTGGGTGGTGTTAAAAAAAACTTCAGGCCCGGAATGGAGTCACTTGAATTAAAGCCCCACATCAACAAACCAACACTTACTACCTAACCTAATGGCAGTTTCAACCACACACCCTGGTATATAACCTTTAACCAGTCAACATGGAATTGCCTAGTCAGCAAACAATGAACCATGGAAAATTACATCAAAAACTAACGACGTACTGTATGGTGACTAACATAACGTAATTAAAAAAAAAAAAAAAAAAGAAATTTACTGGTAGACCCCTACTGTTCCCCTTAAGAGGGTGACCTGGGCTAAAATAATTTGCTAACAATTTCCTTTTTTCCACTCCCTCTCCACTTTTTTTTTCTTTTTTTTTTTTTTCTTAGATTTTATTTATTTATTTGACAGAGAAAGATCACAAGTAGGCAGAGAGTCAGGCAGAGAGAGAGAGAGAGAGAGAAGCAGGCTTCCTGCTGAGCAAAAAATCCGATGTGGGGCTAGATCCCAGGAACCTAAGATCATGACCCCAGCCAAAGGCAGTGGCTTAACCCACTGAGCCACCCAGGCACCTGTCCCTCTCCACTTTTAAAAGCATTCCTTTTCCGCAGCTCAATGGAGTTCCTTTCTATTTGTTAGATGGATGATGCCTAATTCATGAATTGTTTAAGAAAGCCAATTCGATCTTCAAATTTACTCCCTTGAATTTTTTCATTTAACAGATCTGGTGTCAAAGATGGAATCCAAAGTGAACTTCCAGCGGCATCTGGGGACAAGAAATGCAGATGTGTACTCCGTGAACTCTCCCAGGTCACTTTCTTGATATTTCCGTGGGCTGTGGGTAAGTTCCTTTCAATTCTGAGCTATACTCTCTTTGCATTCAGCTCCCAATGTAATTGGCTTTCCACAGTTCCCCATTTTGAGTGGAAAACCCCGATCCTTTCCTAAGTCCCCAGATTGCACGTGGGGAGATTTGGTAGTTACTGGCCAGGGTCAGGCTGGGTCTGACCTGAACATGAGACCGGGTCCAGAATCAGACTGGGTCTGGGATCAGACTATCCCAATTTAAGCTGGACTGCGTTGAATGCAAAGCCTCAGGTGAACAAAATTTGGTTTTAAGTAAAGAACAGTGTTAATGGGAATCTCGAAAGTTTGAAAGAAAAAGAAAAAGGCCATAAACACCGGTGGGCACAAGTCAAACATTTAAAGGTTATTAGAGAGCTCACCACCTCGACTCCCGTGATAAAATAACTTGGTCACAGAACAGGATAGATGGACACTGGATCACCAACCAACCTCAAGAAAATTTCCTTGCAACAAGGCATAATGTAAAACATCCCACAATTCCCAGATCCCATGGCACTTCCCTCTTGGATGTTAGCTCTATTTTGAAAAACCCAAAGGCCTGGTAAATTAAACAAACGGGATCCTCTTAATCCAAAGAGTTGACCACACCACCTTCCAACAGACCTGCTTGTTTTATGTCTGAAAACTGCAGTCCTGAAAGCTGCAGGTACCTAGCAAAGAAAACAGACTCTTACTGAGCTTGTTCTGTGTCCTGAAAAACCTGGCTTGGCAACCATATGTTTTGGGGCTCCAAAATAAAGCCGGATAGAAACATGAGTTGCACCCCATGTGTGGCTAGATGTGGGCTGAACTCCATTTGTGGTTAGGGTTAAACCAAACCATGGCCAGCCCTCAGGGGAATCTCCACCTAGAATTACAATGGTCATTATGAACAATGTTCCAATTTGATAAGGATATTTAAGGAGTGTACTTAAGAGCAAAGGCCTCCAAATTCCAAAAAGAGCTTCACTGAAAGTCTTGTTGCAAAAAGCCAATAAAACTCAAAAAGACACAAAAAGACTTCAGAAGACTTAAAAAGACACAAGAAGTGCCTAAGACAAAAATTATAAAAATGACATAATTCTGGCTGACTCCCTATGTCCTCCTTCATTTGAATACTTATTCTAGTTATTCTCTATCTGACATGCCTTTCTGTGACTGGCAACAAAGTCTAATGACCTTACAGAAATCTCCTTAATGACCTTCAAGGAAGAGCCCCCTATGGGTCCCTCAGAACTGTCAAGACTCTGAGGAATTTTATTCTTTTTTTAAAATTTATTTATTTATCTATTTGAGAGAAAGAGAGAGAGAGAGAGAGAGAGAGAGAGAACAAGTGGGGGGAGGGGTGGAGGCAGAGGCAAACTCCCTGCACAACAGGGAGCCCGACGTGGGACTCAATCCCAGGCCCCTGGGATCATGACCTGAGCCAAAGGCAGACACTTAACAGGCTGAGCCACCCAGGCTCCCTTTGAGGGATTTTCTGATAAATTGCTACCTTATTCCCTTCAACAGCCAAGGGAAAACTAAAAGGAAAAAAAAATTAATTCCAACCTAGGTGGGTAGACAAGTCAGTTCTTTACCATCCAGGCTCCAACCCAATTCTTTGAAACATTAAAAGCAACTTTCCTTTTCTTACAAAACTAGATGTGCAGCTCTAGAGGCAATTCAAAGTTCACAAATTTTTTGTAGTACTTCTAAAACCTTTTCTATTTACCTCAAAAGGTTTGTAAATTATCGGCCTTGAGAAACCCAAATTCTTCTTGGAGAAACTTGCATTCTTTCCCTGTGCCTTCGAGATGAAAATATGAAAAGTACAAGCCTCAGAGAGGTAATTCCTACCAGAAGTGGAACAAAAAGGGGGAATTAGTCATTATGAAATTGAGACTAATGAAAATTCTTAAATGTCTTCTCCACAAATATTAGAAAAAAATGTTAGCCATCTGAGCTTAACTTACTCCACCTGCCAGAAAACAAGTCTGCTTCCAAATAATTCATTTACAAATGAGTGAGTTTTGCATTATCATACCCATCTCATGGCTAGACAACTTAAGACAATAGCTATAAAGTCCCTGTGTATAGGTTTATGTGTGTCTGTTAAAGATGTGTGACATTTCCTACCTCCAAATGGTATTCCTAAAATTAATTTGTAAAGAATTCTAACTGGCTAAAAATGAGCATTTATAAATTAAGCATTTCTAAATCTCAGACATCTTGTAATAGAAATGAACCCAAATGTTTTAAAGAGTCATGTGATCTGGAGAAAATATTCAGTATTAAAGCTAATTTAAGGGGTGCCTTGGTGGCTCAGCTGATTAAACATCTGCCTTTGGCTCAAGTCGTGATTCTGGGCTCATGGGATTGAGCCCTGTGTCAGGCTCCCTGATCAGTGGGGAGTCTGTTCCTCCCTCTTTTTCGCTGTCTTCCCCTATTTGTGCACTCGTTCTCCCTCTCTCAAATAAATAAATCTTTTTTAAAAAAATAAAGCTAATTTGAGAGAGGAGCAAGGTGGCAGAGAAGTAGAAGACCTAAATATCATTAGGTCCCAGGAGTTTAGCTGGACAGTTATCAAACCACTCTGAACACCTACAAACTCAGCAGGAGATAGAAGAGAAGAAGAGCAGTGATTCTAGGAACAGAATATCGACCACTTTCTGGAAGGTAGGATGTGTGAAGAAGTGAATCCGAGGCAACATTTAGGAAAATAGACCACGGTGGAAGGGGCCGGTGCCTGGCAAGTGGTAGAGCGCCTGAGCACAAAATCAGAACATTTAGAAGTTTGCTTCACAGAGGGACATTGCTCCAGAGGCTAAGCAGAATGTGGAGCCCTTGTGGAGACAGTGTGGTCTCAAGACCCGTGGGGTCACAGAAAGACTAGGGGTGCCTGAGTGTGGCAGAGTTCCCAGGTACTGGAGCGAGGAAGCCAGCTATAGAGACGGAGCTGAAGAGGGGGCTCTCAGCTTAGGGTTACCTTAAACTGTGATCCAAGGCACAGTCGGACCGCTGCTCTTCCAGCAGGCACCCCACAAGCAGCAAATCTGGGGAGACCCACCTTCCTCCAACAGGAGGAGTGGTGCAGGAGTGCACTGCAGGAATCTGCTGGGTTTAGAGACTCCAAATGGAGGCGTTCACCAGAGATAGAAACATGTGGTTATAGGCGGGGTGAGCACGGAGTGCGGTCAGAGGCCAGGGAGATGGGAGGGATTGACTGCTTTTCTCTGAGGATGCACTGAGGAGTGGGGTCCCAAGCTCTCAGCTCCTCTGTGCCAGAGATTGGGAGGCTGCCATCTTCACTGCCATACTCTAAAGCTCTAGGGAAAATGTTCAGGGAACAAAAGCTACCAAGAGCGAACCCGATCAGATAACTTAGCCCCTGGCAAGGACAGTGCAATTCCGCCTCAGTCAAAGACATTTGAGAATCATGGCAACAGTTCCCTCCCCGAGATTAGCAAGAACACTGGGGCAAGACCACGTTCACCAATCAATGAGAACTGTGGAACTCCAGAGCTAGGGAAAAGCAATGCATAGAATTCATGGCTTTTTCCCCATGATCCTTCAGTCTTTCAAAGTTAACTTTTTTTTATTTTATTATTTTCTTATTCTATTTTTAAAAAATTTTTTTTGTCTTTACAATTTAACATTTTTAACTATTTTATCTTATCAATACCATTTTAAAAATCTTTTTAAATTTTCATTGTTACAGTCATATTTTACCTTTCATTGTTTTTAACCTTATTTTTTGTATACCTATAGGTTTTTTTTTCTTTAAAATTTTCGTATATAGATCAAAATATACCCTAAATCTAGTGCATGGCTTTGTTCTACTCTCCAACCTGATCACATATTTCCTCTTTTTCTTCTTTTCTTTTTTCAACCAACATCTATTTTATCAATTCCTTTTCTAGAATATTTTTTAAATTTTTATCTTTAGAGTCATATTCCATCTCTTCATCATGGTTACCCTTATTTTTGTGTGTGTATATATATATATATATATGTTTTTCTTTAAAATTTTGGGAAGTAGTTTCTTGTAACAGATGAAAATACACCCAAAGTCAAGTGTGTGGCTCTGTTCTATGCTACCTTCTTAGCATTCTGTTCTCTCATTCATCTATTCCTATCTGGATAAAATGACAAGGAGGAAAAACTCACCACAAAAAAAAAAAAAAAAAAAAAAAAAAAAAACCAAGAGGCAGTACTGACCGCTAGGAACCTAATCAATAAAAACATTGTTAATATGTCAGAACTAGGATTCTGACTAGAGAATGATGATTATCAAGGTGCTAGCTGGTCTCTAAATAAGTATGGAAGATATTAGAGAATCCTTTTCTGGAAAAAAAAAACCTCTTTCTGGAGAAATAAAAAAACTAAAATCTAACCATCGAAATAAAAAAAACTATTAATGAGGTGTAATTTTAAAAAATGGAGGCTCTTACTGCTAGGATAAATGAGGCAGAAGAGAGAATTAGTGATATAGAAGACCAAATTATGGATAATAAAGAAGCTGACCAAAAGAGAGACAAAAAAATTCCTGGACCATGAAGGGAAAATCTGAGAGATAAGTGATACCATAAGACAAAACAATATTAGAATAATTGGGATCCCAGAAGAAGAAGAGAGAGTGGGGTAGAAGGCATACTGGAGCAAATTATAGCAGAGAATTTCCCTAATTTGTCAAAGGGAACAAGCATCAAAATCCAGCAGGCACAGAGAACCTCCCTCAAAATCAATAAAAATGGGTTCACACCCCATCATCTAATAATAAAACTTACAACTCTCAGCTCAGGAGAAGAGGGCTGTAACATATAATGGTAGAAATATTAGACTGGCAGAAAACCTATCCACAGAGACCTGGCAGGCCAGAAAGCACTGATATGATATATTCAGAGCACTAAAAGAGAAAAATATACAGCCAAGAATACTATATCCAGCTAGGCTGTTATTCAAAATATAAGGAGAGATAAAAAGCTTCCAGTACAAACAAAAACTAAAAGAATTTGCAAACACCATTGGAGAAAGACAACTGTCATATGATCTCCCTGATATAAGGAAGCAGAGATGCAACGTGGGGGGGTTGGAGGGTAGGAAAAGAATAAATGAAACAAGATAGGATTGGGAGGGAGACAAACCATAAGAGACTCTTAATCTCAAAAAACAAACTGAGGGTTGCTGGGGGGAGGAGGGTAGGGAGAGGGTGGTGGGGTTATGGACATTGGGGAGGATATGTGCTATGGTGAGTGCTGTGAATTGTGTAAACCTGCAATTCACAGCGATTCACAGACCTGTACCCCTGGGGCTAGTAATACATTATATGTTTATAAGAAATTAAAAAATTATAAAAATATAAAATAAAATATTAAAAAAAAAAAGAATTGGCCAACACCAAACTAGCCCTACAGGAAATATTGAAAGGGGTCCTCTAAGCAAAGAGAGAGCCTAAAAGTAACAGAGACAGTAAACAGTAACAGTCACCTTACAGGCAATACAACGGTGCTAAATTCATTATCTTTCAGTAGTTAGCCTGAATGCAAATGGGCTAAATGCCCCCAATGAAAAGACACAGGGTATCAGAATTGATAAAAAAAAAATAATAAGACCCACTGATATGCTGTCTACAAAAAAATCATGTTAGACCCAAAGACACCTCCAGATTTAAAGTGAGGGGATGGAAAACAATTTACCATGCTAATGGACATCAAAAGAAAGCTGGGGTGGCAATCCTTATATCAGGTAAATTACATTTTAAGCCAAAGACTATAATAAAAGACTGTAATAAGAGATGAGGAAGGGCAATATATCGTATGTAAAGGATCTGTCCAACAAGAAGATCCAATAATTTTAAATATCTATGGACCTACCATTAATTAATTAATTAATTAATTAATAACAAAATTAATTAATAATAAAACCAAAGAAACATATCAACAATAATTCAATAACAGTAGGGGACTTTAACATCCCCCTCACTGAAATCTAACATTCCCCTCACAGATAATCTAAGCAAAAGATCACAAGGAAATAAAGGCTTTAAATGTCACGCTGGACCAGATGGACATCACAGACACAGATATATTTAGAACATCCCATCCCCAAACAACAGAATACACATTCTTCTCTAGTGCACATAGAACATTCTCCAGAATAGATCACATCCTGAGTCACAAATCAGATCTCAACCTGTTCCAAAAGACTGGGATCATTCCCTGAATATTTTCAGACCAAAATACTTTGAAACTAGAATTCAACCATAAGAGGAAAGTTGGAAAGAACTTAAATTCATGGAGGCTAAAGAGCATCTTACTAATGAATGAATGGGTCAACCAAGAAATTAAAGAAGAATTTTAAAAATTCATGGAGACAAGTGATAATGAAAACACAACAGCAAAGGCAGTCCTGAGAGGAAAGTATATAGCAATACAAACCTTTCTCAAGAAACAAGAAAGGTCTCAAGTATACAACCTAACCCTACACCTAAAGGAGCTGGAAAGAGAACAGCAAATAAAGCCTAAACTCAGCAGGAGAAGAGAAATAATAAAGAATCAAGTAAAATCACTGAATATCTAGGTCATTTCCAAATTAAGATAAAATACTGAAACCTTAATTACCAAACCAAGTTTGTTTACCTACTTTTGTCTTATCACAGTGAAACTAAAGATGTTTAGATCTGTTAGTAAATGTGTTTTATGGCACACTGAGAAATTTTCTATGAAAAAAAAAGCTCATATCTCAAGAAATCATAAAAAGTGTAAGTTTGCCAACTGACAGAAAGCTAATGTAAAAAGACAGTTCACAACTAAGTTAACTTCTTAGTTAAGTTTCCTAAAGGTTAAGAATTACAACTAACTGGGGCACCGGGGTGGCTCAGTTGTTAAGTGTCTGCCTTTGGCTCAGGTCATGATCCCGAATCAGGATCCCCATTCAGCGGGAAGCCTGCTTCTCCCTCTCCCACTACCCCTGTTTGTGTTCCCTCTCTCACTGTATCTCTCTGTCAAATAAATAAATAAAATCTTAAAAAAAAAAAAAAGAATTCCAACTAATATATATGGTTAAAGCTACTAGAAATGATAAGGGAAACATCTCCATATGCCAAAAAACAAAACAAAACAAAACAGTAGAATGTGTGCTTTTGATAAAAGAAGGTATGAAGAATGGAAATTATTTTTGTTAAGGGAAAAGAAAGTAACTTTGTCCTAACATGAGTCCAGTCATTTAAAGAGGAAAAATATAGGGCAATGTCTGAATCTAAAAAAGAAAAGTTGTAGAAGGCCTGTGGAAAAGGCATCTGGCTAAGATTAAAATGAATCTATTTAAAAATAAGTTTTAATATAAAAAGTACACTGGTACAAAATTAGAGTTTGGTTTTTCTCCCTATTAAAAGAACAAAGGTTTCCAAGACTATTGGTCTGTCCTTAATAAGAAATTGTAGACAAAGGCTTTTCTTTAACTTTAATATAATCTGCTTAGAAAAACAAAGATTCTCTGTTTTATCTTTATCATTATTTAAGTAAATCTACTTTTAGTAACAGAAGAGCTAAATTTTGCCTAGAACTAGATTATTTTCTGTATTTGCCTGTGAAATCTTTAATTATGACCTTGGTTAAATAGACAATAGAATTGTTTCATAGTGATCTATGATCCTACTTGACCAAGTGTCCAAACCTTTTGATTTTTGACAAACTTCCCCCAAATCAAATTCTGAACACAGTATTTTTGACCTTGACTGACTTTGAAATATTCCAGAAGAATCTTGGGACATCTCAAAAGATTTGTTCTTTCTCCTTTTTAAAAGAAAGACAATAATCAAATAAGCTTATTTGCTATGTCAAATTTCATAGGAAGCATTATTGGGCAAAAAGTAATGCCAAGCCTTCTTTCTTCTGTGTGGGTATGTAAGTGTTCCAGAAATCATGTGAAATTTCTGAAAATCTGCTACAGTCCTGGTATAATGTTATCAGTCAAAATTCCAGTTATTATCTTAAAATGTATGTCCCATAAATGCCCAAATTTCATTGTCAATTGCATCATAATGAACTTGAATCAGACTTTTAACTATGCCATTTTAAGTCTTGCCATTTACAGACGGTTACTGTTTTACTCAGATGCTTTTACAAAAGCTTCCTGCAAAAAATTTCTTGCAAATTCATGGCAAGAAATCTGACAAGTATTCTAGGATACAGGCCTCTGATAACTTTCAGATCATACATCTCAACTGGGTCAGAATTTCTGGAACTAGTGGGAAAACTGAATTCAAGCAGAACAAGAACCAATAACAGGGGAATAAATGAACTTTGGGAAGGATGATTATATTTACGACTCTTCTTTAAAACATCACTGGTAGTGATCCGAAGGGGCATGTGCACCCGAATGTTTATAGAAGCAATGTCCACAATAGCCAAACTATGGAAAGAACCTAGATGTCCATCAACAGATGAATGGATCAAGAAGATGCGGTATATATACACAATGGAATACTATGCAGCCATCAAAAGAAATGAAATCTTGCCATTTGCGACGACATGGATGGAACTAGAGGGTATCATGCTTAGCGAAATAAGTCAAGCGGAGAAAGACAACTATCATATGATCTCCCTGTTATGAGGAAGTGGAGATGCAACATGGGGGGTTAAGGGGATAGGAGAAGAATAAATGAAATAAGATGGGATAGGGAGGGAGACAAACCATAAGTGACTCTTAATCTCACAAAACAAACTGAGGGTTGCTGGGGGGAGGGGGGGTTGGGAGAAAGGGGGTGGGGTCATGGATATTGGGGAGGGCATGTGCTATGGTGAGTGCTGTGAAGTGTGTAAACCTGGCAATTCACAGACCTATACCCCTGGGGATAAAAATATATTATATGTTTATAAAAAATTAAAAATTAAAAAAAAGTCATCACTGCTTCTCTAATATCTTGCTTTTTTAGATTTTAGGAAAACCTTTTTCTCTTTTCTCTTAAGCTATTAACAATTTGGTAAGATACACCTTTGTGAACAAAGAGGAAACATGTACTTTTCTCTTCCTACCTGATCCCTCTAAAATTCAGAAATTCTCCAGTGTTCTTTTCATGGCAAAATAGTTACTTACATTTAGTTCAGTGAGAATCTGTTCTCCTTGTATCAGGACCCACTTGGAAAAACCAGCCATATTACCAAGGCTTTGACTGGATTGTCATGTTTGAGAGAGACCTAAGAATTGGCTTGGTAACTTGCTTCCAAGTTTCCAGAAAAGCACTCTTTAAAAGAGCTTATACGGTCAATCACTACTCTTACTATACTTACATAAATACCCAGGCAAAACTGGATGCATTTCCTATACAAAATGGGAGTAATTATAGAGAGAAAAATTATGTTGAGAGCTTTGTCTACAGTAGATTCTAATCCTGTCAATTGTCTTTGTGTCTCTTTTATATTCCTAGAAATTAGACCGAATCCTGAATCAAAATCAAAATCTAGCTATGGCTCTCCAAACTAACATTTTCAGTTTTCTGCTACCCTTCTGATTTGGTATCTGGAAAAACAAGACTTCCCTTGACTCTCCTTGGAAGGGACGATATCAGGTCCTCCTTACTGTCAAGATGACAGACAAACTTCAGGGACTTGAGCCTTGGATATGCATCTCATAACTAAAGAAAAATCCACCTGACATCTGATCCCATATGGATGCTGGAAACCTCCAAAACACATTGCCAAGGAAGAGAAGTAGCCACCATCCAGGTGGACTGCTTCCTCCCAAGATGCTGGATCAAGAGTTCATTCTTTAAACATAAAACCCTCTCTCCTTCCCTTTCTTTCCTTTACTCTGCCCTGGTCTGGGAAGATAATGCCATCGTCCCTATCTCTCAGGCCATTGCTGGTGCTGGAGAAAAGAGGGGGGTGAAGGTAGAGGTAAGCTTTGCTTTTCAGATGGCTGAATTTGTCAGCAGAAACTCCTGTCTGTCCCTTAACAGTGCCACCATAGTAGAATGGGTTTGTTCCCTGGCAGGATTTGTCTTTGTCCATGGTAGTTACTATTCTCCTTGGGACCATGAAGGCCTAGATGGCTGGAGTATAACCAGGCAATGCCTCCTAGATTACCTCCCTGTACCCCTTACTGTTGCACCCCATTGATTGACTCCCTCCTGGATTTACATCACTGAGCTAGAAAGGAATTACCCAGAGGCATTCATGACTCAGGATTCACTTCCTCGACAGGGTCATACTTTCCCAGTTAGGAATAAATAGAAATAAGAATGTGATCAGAAGCCTCTCCTGAACTCTTGAAGAGGTTGTGGAATCTGTTGCTAAGACAACAGCTGCCCAACAAAGATCCTTTATCCTCAAGCCAGAGCCATCCTTGATAATAGGACAGCCTCTGATTATCTTTTAGCTGAGCAAAGAGGTATCTGTGCTATGGCCAAGGCTAGCTGCAGCACCTGGATTAAAACTTGAGGCAAAGTTGAAACTCAATTACGTAAAATCACTGAGCCAGCCACTTGGGCTTCAAAAGATGACTCCTTCAGTGTGGTCTTTCTTTGACTTCTTCAGTGATGGGTTTGGGTCTTGGGTACCATAGCTCTGAAATGCACTCCAAACATGGGGAATCGTCCTGCCCATAAAATCATCATAATCCCCCTGATGCGTTGTATTCCCTCAAAAGTTTTGAGTGTGTGTTCTGAGTGGCTAACCACCAAACAAATGATCTCCCTAAGACTGGAACATCAGAAAAGGAACAAACACAATGACTGACTTAAAAACTGTGAACATGAGGCTATAACTTGTGAATATCACAATGATTATGCATAAATCTCTGAACTGGGAATACCACATGGAGGACCAAGGAAGGTTGTAGGACTACCAAGCAGTAGTTAAAAGTGGAACTGAAGCCTTGAATTTTGATCACATCTTTTGGTTCAGTTGAAAGTCCAATCAAAAGGAGCAAATTGTTAAACCACACACGCATACACATACACACAGCCCAAAACACAGTCACTTATGTTAAGAGCCCCACGTCAGCAAACCAAGACCTAATACCTAGCCTAACTGCAATTTCAACCCCTTCTTCCAGCACAGGGAAGGTAACTTTTAACCAGTCAACATGGAATTTCCTGGTCAGCACTTGGGAATTTACTGATGGGCCCCTCCCGTTCCTGTATGGAGGCAACCTTGCCTAAAACAATGGCTTCTTTGCTAATAGTTTTCTTTATTCCACTCCCTCTCTACCTTGAAAAGCCTTTCCCAAACACCAGAAGTCCAGGGAAAAGGCTGATCCTTGGGAAGGAGTGAGTTAGGAATAATCAAGTAGCAGAATTAGCTAGTCCTATGTTAGCGCATCAAAACAGACCAGGACAATGACTAAGCTGAAAGTAATGGGATGACCACAACTCTGATGGGTATATCTCACACAGTGAGGGTTGAATAACCAGCCTTGAACACACGATCTAATGGGCACACTCTTAGGTAAAGACTGCTGGAGAGGCAACGGTCCCTAAAAATGGAGCTCATGTGATTGTCCACTGATCACTCTGAGACTCTGACTCTAGGAAAGGTGGGTATCAATAAGGCTGAAGACGTTGGACAAAGACTACAAAGGAGAGAGTTGCAGGTCAATGCTGACATCCCCCATCCTCACAGAAGAACCCAACTAACACTGCTTTCCTACACTACCTTTGTTTCCCAGCAGCACGTGACCCAATTCTGGTTAAGATGTGTGTGGAAGCCTCGGGGGTTCTTGGAAGACTTTCTCTTTCCTAAAACAGGTGCCAACCCTTTCTGTTTCCAATTTTGACTGCCTGGAAGACAGACATGTTACGTGGGCAGCAGCCCTATGGTAACCCTGAGACAAGAAACAGCGCAGAGCCGACATTGCTGAAGACTGAAATCAGAAAGGAAATGGAGCCTGGGTTCCAGGAGCACCATGGGGTAGGGAATGGGATAGAACTGGCTTTTTCTTTATAGTTCATGTTGTTTTGCTTCTGTATTTGTTTTTTATGGCTGTTGTAACAAATTACCACAAAAGTTAGCAGCTTGACACAACACAAATCTGCCATCTTAACGTTCTATAGAAGTCCAACATAGGTTTTGCTAGACTAAAATCAGTGTGTCAGTAGGGCTGTGTTCCTTTCCAGAGGCTCTTGGGATGATTCCATTTATCTGCCTTTTCCAGCTTCTGGAGTGTTGTGTTCTTCCACAGCCCTTCCACTTAAAGGACCCTGGGCTCATCCAGATAACCCAGGATTTCTCATTTCTTGGCCAGCATATTAGCAACTTTAACTCCTCCCTCCACAACCTCTTTGTCATATAGCCTAGCAGATTCCTTACCACATTAAGATGAGGACATCTTTGCGGGACCATCACTCTACCAAGCACGAATTCTTACAAGCATTAACTCCTTTTGTAATTTGAAACATAAATCACTTTTAACTTAAATATTAAAAATTGGGACTATATGGGGCTATTAGGTGGCACAGTTCGGTAAGCATCTGTCTTTGCCTCATGTCATGATCTCAGGGTCCTGAGATCGAGCCCTGCAGGGGGCTCCCTACTCAGCAGGGAGCCTGCTACTCCCTCTCCCTCCGCCCCTCTTCCCGCTCATGCTCACTCTCTCTCAAATAATAAATAAAATATTTTTTTAATTGGGACTATGATCTAATAATTTGAAAAAAAATTCACCCTTTGAAGCATAATGATCAAGAATGCCCTTGAAGATTTCCATGGAGAGAAGCAGCAGCTCCATGATTCAATGAGATTAAACCACTTCTAATCAACCCTGCTGTCCTGTGGAAGTGTGTGAATCTCACTGAATGCAGAGGAAGGGGAAGTTTTACACAGCATACCCCTTCACAGTCTTTACTAAGCTAGGGCCCCTTGCTACCTACCACATATGTGTCTGTCTGAGCTAGTGCTTTACATCCCATCCAAAAAGTGTCCAAGTTCTTGAATATTTTTTAGTTTACTTAAAAATAAGACGTAGGCAATGTCCAATTATTTAAGTTTTTAATTTTTTTTTAAAGATTTTATTTATTTATTTGACAGACCGAGATCACAAGTAGGCAGAGAGGCAGGCAGAGAGAGAGAGAGAGGGAGAAACAGGCTCCCTGCTGAGGAGAGAGCCCGATGCAGGGCTCGATCCCAGGACCCTGAGATCATGACCTGAGCCGAAGGCAGAGGCTTAACCCACTGAGCCACCCAGGAGGCCTTAAGTTTTTAATTTAATAAACCTAATGAGATCCTTCTCTTTTCTAATTAAAACTACCAGGTATGCTTCTTAAACAAACAAAACGAACAAACAAACAAAAAAAACACTGGCCTGCAAGTGCATCATCTTTCTGTTGAGACAAGCTCTCCCTGAAACAGCACAAAGGGAGGGGACAGCACCCTTCATGGATAGTTTGGTTTGGTGGATGGCAAGGAAGACATATAGCAGATGTTCAAGATTCCCCATGGCAGGCATCTGTCCATCATTCAGCCCTCACAGACAGCTTCCGAACATGGACTTCTCTTACTTCTGGAACTTGAGAATGGGTACACAGGCGGCAAGCAGGACAGCTCTGACTGCCTGCTATATGAAATCCAGCTCAGGTCACAAAATCCACTCTGCACTCTATCCTAAATGTGTGTAGGGACTCCTTCTTCCCTTATCTTGGCACTGAGTGTTGGCACCAACCAATGTAATTGTACGTACAATGCTCACAGTTAAAGAAACCATCCACAGATGACGATGTTCAGGTCAAGAACAGATCAGGATGAACAAAGACTGTTCATCAGTAATGATATCTCTGTTCATCAGTAATGATATCGTTCATATGCAAATCTCCGTAAACTCTTCCACACATTACATCAGTGAAGATGAAAAGGAGACTGCTCAACCAGGTGATCCAAATATTTTTTAACTGTAATTCCTTTTTATGTCAACTTTAAGACATT
Source organism: Mustela nivalis (assembly GCF_964662115.1). Classification (NCBI taxonomy): domain Eukaryota; kingdom Metazoa; phylum Chordata; class Mammalia; order Carnivora; family Mustelidae; genus Mustela; species Mustela nivalis. The sequence goes on from NC_139025.1 coordinate 126,610,405, forward strand.
GATGGCATAATATAGACCTAGAGTAACATCATACATAATGATTTTACTCGACTGGATGGGACACCACTTTAACATGTGTTATAATAGACTTTTTTTAGAGCAGTTTTAAGTTTTTAGCAAAACTGAGTAAAAGGTTCAGAGAGTTCCGGTGTTTCCCCTGCCCTCCCCCACCCTGGCCTCCCCTACTGTCCACATCCCCTACCAGAGTGGTTTATTTTTATAATTGATGAGCCCACCCCGATGCATCATAATCACCCCAAATCTCCCTTAGGAGCAGGAGATGTGGTCCTATTCCACAGATGGGAGCACTCGGGTTCAAAAGGGCCGGAGCAGAGGCAGTAGCCTTTTACCTCTGTCTGGAGAGACTGGGTCTTTCTCCACTCCACTGCCTTGACCTATGGGTTGGGTACTGTCCCCACTAGAAAGGGGGATGAGGCTAAGTGTTCATTGTCAACCAACAAGTGAGTGGCTGAGCTAGATTCTAATCCAACAGGTGATTCAAACTTACTTTAGCTTTTTCCATCCTGTTTCCCAAGTATCTTTCCTTACTTGAAACTGGCTTTGAAAAAAGTAACATGAAAACTTTGAAAAATATAAAAGACACAAATGCAATCTAAGTTTTTCAGAGAAGATGGTCTAAGGACACTTAACTCCAAGAACACTGCTCTCTTGTTAGTCTTCTCCAACCAAGTGGTCCTCAAGGTCCCCCAGAGGGCCACGTTCCTCCCTCCTGGCCACTAAAGGAGAGGCTGGCAAGGACACAGGCTTTCCCCCTCCCTGCAATGCCCTCGAAACTTGTCCACTTAGTCTTCCATTTTAAAAAGCGCTCAATTGATTGAACAAGGCCTGCTGGAAATTTGAGGAAAGCTCTCCTTTGAGAAAAACAAACACTGTTTATGTATGAAACTGTTCAGGAGAGAAGACAGGATATTGCAACTGCTGAAGAATGAACTAGAAAAAAAAGCATCAGCCATGAAAACCATAACTGCCAAACGTAGCTTTTTTTTTTCCCCCTTTATCTAGGAAACCAACCTAAGAGAACCAGAGGGCTCAGATTGAAGAGGAGAGAGAAGTCAGTCCAGGATGGAATGAGGGAGCAGCATTCACAGACAGCTGAATTCACATGGGACACCTGCATCAGGGCTGGGGGAGGGGGGCAGCTGGAGAAAGAAGTCAGCAGTGAGGTAGTAATGGGGACAACTGGGAAGACTCAGGAAAGGCGCAACAACGCTCAGGAAGAGAGAGGACTTCATCACTGACTGTACAAGAGAAAAGGGAGAGAAGGAGCTTGGCAGATGAAATAGAAACAAAAATAATGATGAATGTGAATAATTACCCTTTATTTATTCTGTGGGACCCAAACTCAGCAGAATAAATCAGCGCCACGTCAGTCGTGCTCAGGTACCACACGAAAGCCGTGAAGACTACACACAGTTAAGATAAAAGGTGACAAAAATGTTAATATTAAAGAAGAAAATGGATCTCATGATACCAACAGTTACACTTCAAAGGTTTTATTTATCTGCTTGAGAGAGAGTGAGAGAGCACAAGTTGAGGGAGGGGCAGAGAGCTCCCCACTGAGCAAGGAGCCAGATGTGGGGCTCGATCCCATGACCTTGAGACAAAGGCAGACGCTTAACTGACTAAGCCACTCAGCAGCAGCCCCCCCCCCCCCCGCAACAGTCACACTTCAAACTCACCCCTGGAACAATGTGCTGACTTAAAGCTCAAGCCTTTTATTATTTTTGCCATCCTCAAAGACCCTAGAGCACTTTACAGTTTTAATTAGCTAAGCATTTTGTAGAGTACTGCAAATAAGGGAGATGGCTCTTTATCTTTTAAATATACTTTCAACTCTGGTAAAATCTTTCATATTTAGGAGTGTTGACAGCTCTGAATAGATAGGGGAACCTGTCAGCACATGCCCAAATGTCCACACCCCTCCCCACCCCAAGCCCTTCCCACTGAGCCCCAGTGGCCCTGTCCTAATCCCCACAGGTCCTGGAAAGAGCACCAGGGTCTCCCAGACGCAGGGCTGAAGTGCACATGCTGTGGATGCTGCGGCTCCTCTCCCTTCCCCCAAAGTCTCTGCCCTGGTAGGGAAATGGGATTTTGCCACATTCCCCAGGACTCCTATTCCCCTTCCCCCAAAAGTCTACAGGACCACACTAGCAGCTGGCTCTATTTACTTACAGCAGAGCCTCCTGCAAACATAGCATACAGACTCAGATGGAGTCACCAGGAGACCTCAAACACAGGAAGCTGGGGGGGGGGGGGAGGACCAAGGGGAGCTGGTAAAAAGCCAGGCAGGTCCAAAGAGGCAAAGAAGGGTCCAGGGATGCCGTGGACCATGCAGGGTGTAACTGAGTAGAAGGGAAGGTTTAGAAACAACCAAGCGGATCCCCCCTGCCCATCGTGGGAGGGTCCTCACTGTCTGGGGGAGCAGAGAGCGCTGGCTGCTGGAGACCTCCCCCTACTTAGACTCTGCAGGGTACCCTGGAGGGGCCAGGGTCCTGCTGACCGTAGTATCTCCATGAAACCCTGCTCCCCTGGGAGTCGTGCTCACTGGCCATGCTGGCTCAGAAGCAGTGCTAGGAAAGACAACAATAAAGCTTAGTCTTCAGTGCAGAGTTTCAAAATATTCTCCCTGAAACGAAAAGTTCAAACGCGAAAGTCCTGTTTCCTATATTGCTACCTTGGCTCCTCTGAATGGGAAATGCATCCTTTCTGGCTTCATCTTGTCGATTTTCTCTACAGACAACTCTCCATTAATTCCCTACACCAAACTAGAAATGTTTCATGCACACTTCATTCACACCGAGGCGTCAATGACTAGTGGCCTGCCCAGCTGTTTGCTCTCAGCAGCGTTCAAAGTCAGAAGCTGACAAACCCCACACACCCACACGCCCCGCTCAGTGCCCACCTCCACACAGGCCGTCTGGAGAGGGGATCCTGGGAATCCCAGGGAGCAGGGATCTTGAGCAAGAAGTGATCAGAGAAGGCAATCCAAGGCCTCTCCTCGCCAGAAGACTCCAAAATACCAAGGAGAAGTCCTCTTACCCCACTGGGTGGTACGGGACTCCATGAACTCTGGCTAATAAGGAGAACGTAGCCCCAGCACACAAGTTACCATGATGCGTTCCATGCTTCATATTTCTAAGTAGAGATGCCTATCCTTCCCCATCCTACCAGTCCTATCTGCCTCTGACTTCAGAGACTTGATTCTCAAGCAGGAATGCTGTGTCCCAGAGACTGCTGTGACCCTGTCCCTCCAGACTCCGGCGATGCTCCTGAAAAAATGCTGTCCATCTCCACACGTCTGACGCTGCCCGATGTTTCCCTAACTCACATCTTTAAAATAGACTATATTTCTTTGATTCGAAGGGATATCTTTAATCTCAGCATGACACTTAGAAGCAAACCCTTAAGGCGTGGGGTGGGAGATGGAAAGGAAGCGGAAGTCCCATCCCAGGGGAAGGTGGGGGCAGGAGGAAGGAGGAAGCCGGAAATGAAGCCAGAGGTCTGGCCAGGCTGGCGGGGCAGCAGGAAGCACAGGAAAGGGGAGCAGAAATTAATGGGAAAGCAGAGAAGGGCCGAGAGGAAATTAAACTGGAAGAATAAGAAGCAAATAATGTGACTCCATGAAAGGAAATGTCTCCCTGCTTCCGGCCCCTTCTAAAATAATCACAAAGGGTTACTGACCACACCACGCACGGCCTTTTATGACAACAAAGGGATCCCGAATTTTAAATGACATATCAACGTTCTACGGAGAAGACAGCCACGGTCCCCAGCCATCACTGGACACGCCGGTGTAGGCAGAGAAAACTGAGAAACTTCTCCAAAAGGTAGCGATTGTGGGATTTTAATTTCAAGGTGACAACCTCAGAACCACGTACTCAAAGGCCAGGAGAGAATGTTACTAAACACGCTGATTTACCAACCTCATCTTTTTGGGGAAGGATTAAAAACACACATTTATCTAACTGAAATGTTACCCATGACTTTTGGCCGTTGTATTTTGATCTTAAAATACAGGAAGGCGCCTGGGTGGTTCAGTCCAGTAAAGCATCTGCCTTTGCCTCAGGTCATGATCTCAGGGTCAGGGTCCTGGGATCGAGTCCCACTTTGGGCTCCTTCTCCCTCTACCTGTCGCTCCCTGGACTGCGTTTTCTCTCTATCTCTGACAAATGAATAAATAAAATAAAATAAAGCAAGAAAGAGGAAGAAAGGAACGTAGGAAGGAAGAAAGGAAGGAAGGAAAAGAACGCACTGGCTTAGACTTCTGAAAAACTAAAACTAAAATAAAATACAGGAAATGGTCAGTTCTGGGCAGAATCTCTGCAGGAGTCCCTGCACGCCCCCTGGTCACAGCCCTCTGCTGGGCAGCCTCAGGTGAGGACGCCCAGGGAGGGGACTGGCCGGCTCTGTCCCCAGGGGGTACACAGAGGGACACCCCTGCTGGCCCACAAGCCTCTGAGGCCTGGTCTGGATGCTTCCGGCTCCCTTTGTAGCCGGTTCCGACAGTAATACATGGATGAGGAAGGAAGTGAAGAACCCAGTAAAGGATAAAGAAATAATATACATCACCACCCAGGGATAACCGCTATTCATTTGTAACCTGTCTCCACACGGTATTTTTTTTTTCCCCTGCACACATATTGTACGAAACTGGAATTCTACTGTATGGCGGGGATTTTCCTGTGTCTATTTCACGTGACATGAGGATTTCCATAGGTCACTGAACGTTCTTTGAGAAAAGGATCTTAAGGACCATATAATCTAAGAATGGCATAATGTTAGCACCCTGCCATTGCTTCTAATTTCCAGCAGAGATAAATAAAGCCATGGTGAGGATCTTCACACATAAATTTTATTGATATCTCTTATTTTAGTAGGAAACCCTTCACAGTGAGATGATTGAGTCAAAGGATATAAACATTTGTTTTCCACAAGGTTATGCCCATTGACATGTCCTCCCGTGGGGTATGGGAGTTATTTACCTGTCCTCGTATATGGTCACCCACATCAGAATTAATATTTAAAAGACTACTAGTTTGGTGGAAGAGAGAGAGAGAGAAAGAAGAATTATTTTAATTTGCATTTCTCTGATTACTTGAGAGGTTCAGCAACTCTCTGTTTATTTGCCTCTCATATTTCTTCAGTGACTTGCCGGTGAGGGTCCGTGCAGACGTTTTCCATCGGATGTTAATGTTTTCCTATTGATTTATGACTGCTTTTAGTATAATAGGGATGGATTGGCAGGCAGACAGTGTTACGTCTTGACTTACCAATTCTGGTGATGGTGCTCGACACACATGGGACACTAATGGATTTGTGGTCAATTGCACAAATCTTGCCCCCTTATGATACCTTCCACTGCAAATAAAGTGTCATGAACCTTCAGCCTGGGATCCAGTCCCAGCTTCCCCACTCGCTACCTGGGTGGTCTTCGCTTTGCCTTGATTTCCTTGACTGGAAATGAAGGAGACTGGAGTGCATTTACTACGTAAGTTTAGTATGCAGCAGGCAGCCTCCCAGCTGGTCCCCAAGGACCCCACCTCCTGGTGTCCACATGAAACCCACTCAGGCCCAGCCAGGAAGGACCAGGGACCTGCTCACAGCCATGGAGTGAACTGAGAATATAGTCCTCCCCACTGATACCTTCACTGTACCCTTGTAAGACCCTGACCAGAGGGACCCAGACAAGCTGTGCCAACACTCCTGGTCCACGGAAACTGTGAAGTATGAGCTTTCACTGTTCTCAGCTGCTAAGTTTAGGGGTCATTTGTTATGCACCATGAGATAACTAATACATAATATATGTAAAGTACTTCAAATAGTGGCTATGATAGATAGCAAAAAAAAAACAAAACAAAACAAAAAACAAAAAACAAAACCGAAAGGGCCTAATACATTGCCACTCCTCCCATGTGAAGATGGGATTCTTTTTCATGCCCTGACTGTGCTTGCTTGACTCCATGACTTCATTCAACCAAAAGAGCAGAGGCAATGTGATGCAGAAATCTAAAAGGCACCTGCACACTGATGCCTTCCCTCTTGCTACACTTGGAGTTGTGTTGCTGCCATGTGAAGAAGCCCAGTCTGCTGGAGCCTACTGTACCTGCTATCTCTGCTGCACCCCGGTGCATAGGCCTCCACTACAGATGCATGAGTGAGGCCATTAACTGCAGACTCATAAGGGAGCCCAGCTACAAGAAATACCTGCCATGCCCAGGCTAAATTTCCAACACATCTCATATGCAGAATAAGTGGGTGTTGGGAAATTCTGGGGTAGGTTGTTATGCAGCATGTTAGAACTGACATGGCTATCATTCTTAGTACTTACTATCGTTATTATCTTGGGATCAATTAAGTGCTCACAGATATTTCATAATAGGGCATTTCCTCTTTACATTTAACCAATCTACTGAAAACTTATTTTGGTTTATGATGTTAGCTGAGGATCTAACTTAATATTTTGCCACGTAGCCAATTCTCCATTTTCCATAAAACTGCAATACCTTATTTTTGTATATTAGAATCTAGAGGGGCACCTGAGTGAATCTCAGGGTCCTGGGATCAAGCCCCGCATTGGGCTCCCTGCTCAGTGGGGGCTGCTTCTCCCTCTCCTTCTGACCCTCCTCACCCCAGCTTGTGCTCCCTCTCTCTCAAATAAATAATAAAATCCTTTAAAAAAAAAGAATCTAGAGTATTTTAGGATATCATTTCTACTGATCATTTCTATTGGTATATTAGCAAATCTTAATACCATGGTTATTTTGTTTTGATTTGGTCCAGGATAATATTATATATTTTTCTACTGGGACATGCCACGAGAAAGAGGCATGAATCAGACTGCAGGAAAGAAGCAGTGAGGCTGCCAGGGAAGGTGCCAGAAAAGAGGGAGAATGACAACAGCAATCTAGGACAAGTAGGTAGAAGAAGCAGGGAGAGTTACCGTTATCAAAGGGATGGCTCCAAGGCCATTTTTCCTCTGGAATCAAAATGAAACCTGTCCCACATTTCTAAGTCAGTCAGTGGCAGGATTCCACAAGCTCTTTCTGAGTATAGTGCTAGGTACTGTGAAGGGACGGGCAGGGTGTAAGCAGAGATCTCGGGGCCTATTCTCTAGGTGTTCACAGCCTCAGTGGGGAGATAGTTCTACATACAGAATCTCTGTAGATCAGATTCACAAATCCACAGAAATACAGACTGATAAAACAGAAACACCATATTATGGTTAAGGGGAGGGGCGCCTGGGTGGCTCAGTCGGTTGAGCGTCTGCCTTCAGCTCAGGTCATGATCTCAGGGTCCTGGGATCCAGCCCTGTATTGGGCTCCTTCCTCAGCGGGGAGTCTGAGTCTCCCTCTGCCCTCCCCTCAGCTCATGCTCTCTTTCTGGCTCTCTCCCTCTCTCAAAATAAATAAAATCTTTAAAACAAAAAAAATAAAAATGGCTGAGAGGAGCTTAGGAGCCCCTGAGGGCAATCATGGAAGACTACCTGGAGGAAAGTTTTCAGATTTTGAGAAATAAGCTTTAGCAAAGAGAGGGTATGTGTGAAGGCAAGAAGCAGGAAGAAGGCATTCATGTACAGTAAGCAGATTTACTCAGTGAAAGTACAAAGTCCACATAGGTACACTAAGAAGTGAGTTTGATGAATAAGTAAGGATCAGTTTAACGATCTTCAGTGTCAGTCTTCACAGCAAATGAGCAAACTATATTTTCTTAGGAAAGGAGAGTAAGAGAGCATAGCTAAGGACCAACCCCTCTGCTCTTGAAACAGTTTTGTAATGCACCCAGCAACCAGGAACTGCTCCCAGTCCTGCCTCTCCCAGTGGCGAAAGGGGCATGACTCCCAAGGACAAGGCAAGGGGAAGTCCAGGACAATTCCTACTGGAGAATGTCCAAAAGGCCAACCGGACCTCAGCTCTCTCCACACATCCATCACTGATTCTTTTTTTTAGATTTTTATTTATTTGACAGACAGATCACAAGTAGGCAGAGAGGCAGGCAGAGAGAGAGAGGAGGAGGAGGCAGGCTCCCTGCTGAGCAGAGAGCCGGATGTGAGGCTCGATCCCAGGACCCTGGGATCATGACCTGAGCCGAAGGCAGAGGCCCCAACCACTGAGCCACTCAGGTGCCCCCTGATTCTTGATAGAGAGCAGGCAGGAGTACATTAAGAAAACAATTTCTTTTTTTAAATAAGGATTTTATTTATTTATTTATTTGAGAGACACAGAGAGAGAACAAGACAGTGTAAGCAGGGGCGGGAATAGCAGAGGGAAGGGGGAAGCAGACTCCCCACTGACGAGGGAGCCAATACGGGGCTTGAGCCCAGGACCCTGAGATCGTGACCTGAGTTGAAGGCAGACGCTTAACCCACTGAGCCACCCAAGGACCACTTTGTTTATTTTTAAATTGTACTATCAGCTTTGATCCTAAAAGTTTAGAAATTAAAACATGAGAATCAATGGAGCCCTGAGCTACAGGACCTGCTCATGGCCCTGAGGTCAGCAAGAGCACAAACCAGTCCCTGGTCACTGGCAGATGCCATGCAGTGGGAAGCAGTGGGCACACAGGGAAGAGACTCAGCAGAGGTGAGACCCAGTCCGGGGCCTCGACCAATGCCTGTCCTACTGGTGCTGTTACCCGCTGCCAGGGCTCCAGCTGGCTGCCATGTGCCTCACCCCAGAACCTCCTGCACACTTCCCTGGTTATGTTCCTAAAGGCCTCTTCCACATCACAGGTTGCTCTGGCCAAGGTCTCCTTCTTCCCTCTTCACATCCCCATGGCCCCTTGGTCACTCGTCCCCAATCAGCATGAGGCTACTGGGTATTTCCAGTACAGGTCAGACAGAAGGGTCATGTCTGAGAGTCACACTTGAAAGTTGCTTTGGTTGGCCCCCAGACCCCAGACCTGCTACCCGTAACCTATCACCTGTAACCTGCAGAATAATGTGCTTCCCCACACCTGAAGGAAGAGGATGTTGGGTCTCAGCCTCAAAGCACAGGCCCTGGGGCACCATGGAGAAGGAGAGCAATCAGGAGCCCACCCACTGCCCCCTGCCTAGCCTTGGAAGTGTCCCCAGGAATGCATTTGAGGAGATGAGCCAAAGTCCCGGTCACGCCTCCTCTACATTCCAAGTCAGTCCAACTTCTACCAGTCATCATGTTTAAACAACCAAAGCTAGAAATACATTTTACTAGAAAAAGGGCAAATTCTCTACTGAGAGAGATAAACTGTTTCATACAGGTTTTTTTTTGGGGGGGGGGGGGTCATGCTCTTGTTCACTTTCACAGGAATGTCTCTCCTCTGATTGTTCAGCAAAACATTCCCTTTCTTTCACGCTGTAGTATTTTTTTTTTTTTTCTGAGACCTGGTACTGCTTTTCCTCCGTTTGCTCTTCCTCAAATGAAGAAAATAGGTCCAGACCCTGAGCTTGCGAACAGATGGGATATGTGGATTTCCAGAGGTGTCTGGTGCTTATTCTCACATTTTCCCAGGTGCAGAGCTAGTGGACCCAATCTCAAAGCTAGAAGACCCTCCCAGCATGATGTAGCCTTCCCCGCCGGACCACCAGCTGCCATACAGGGCTAAGATAGAATTATGCAACACCCACTGCCTCTCTCTCAGATACAGGCAATCCACACAGTTCCCAAGAAACTGATCCCCTACTGCACTGCCCTGGGGCTTGGTCAACCTCTCCACGGTTCCCCAGCCAAAACAAAAACAAAAATGAAAACAAACAAACAAACAAAAAAAACAAACAAACCAGCCCTCGTCCTTCTGGTCAATCCAGCCATTTTCTAAGAATGTATTTTCAAAACAGACTAGAAAGCTGGGGTGGGAAAAACAGGGTGGCAGCCAAAACTATCAGGGTAACACTCCCTGGGAGAGGACAGTGAGTCCCAGCATTTTCCCTGAGGCCAGGCACAATGTTCTAGGAGGTGAAGGTAGCTGGGCCAGTTCCACGAGCTTTATAAGATATTTTCCTCGGTTACTGTAAGCCTCATTTCTTGAGTTTCTTGGGTGCAATATTTTAATCAAACTAGAAGCTATCCGCTAGGTTATATGAGGATTGTTATGAAGACCAAGGAGTTATCATCCTTAGCCCCTAAGGGACTGGCATGCAGACTTGGGCAAGGCTAGGAGGTAGTAACCCCAGGGGTTCCATGAAGGCCTGACTTTCCCCAGTGAGCCCCTGTGCAGCAAGGCCCTGGGCCCAGGAAGCCCACGGGCCCCTGCCCATGCTTTGTGTGGGAATCTGACCTTTGTGTAGTTAATCTCCCATCAACGCTACTTGACTAGATAAATCAGTTCCCGCTGTTAGTATAAGTGCCATTACCTACAGCTATATTAATATGCCACACTTCATTAAAAGTTGCAAAGTAATCAGAGAGCCTGAGTGGCTCAGTCTGTTAAGTGTCCAACTCTTTATTTTGGCCCAGGTCACAATCTCAGGGTCGTGGGACCGAGCCCCATGTCCACTCCGAACTCAGACTGGAGGCTGCTTGAGATTCTTTCTCTCCCTCTACCCCACCCCTGCTCACATGCACTCACTCTCTCTCTCGAAATAAAATGATAATAATTTTAAAAAGCTGCAAAGTGATCTACTTACTAATCTCAAGTATGAATACCTAAAGACAATGTTTTCAGACTAAACGTTTAAGTCCAAAAATCTGAAACAATCTGTATGTCAGGTGCAATTCTTAAATTTCATGTTGAACTAGGCTCAAGGCCTTAACATATTTGAGCAATTTAGCAATTTCAAAATATTATGAGGATTCTTCTAAGCTAACAAGTCTAGACACTCACAGAAAAACTAAAGACTCTGACACCATTAACCCAAGTCACTGTCCCCTCTCCTCCAATTAATACGCACTTGTTAATGAATAAAACCTAGAAGTCAGTCTTGTGTGAGCTCTAAATTGACAAGAAAAAAAAAAAAAGCTATCTGGCTTTTCAGTTACTTTCTGATCTCTTTCTAGTTTTCATTTAATGGAAAACTTGTCAAGTTACAACTTTTTTATGTGCCTTGCTACAGAGCATTTACTGTCTACAAATGGGATTTTCTCAAGACAACAACTACACTGACAACACTAGGCTGATTGCAAGAAATCTATTTCTACCTATTTTCATGGGTGTTGGACATGCCTCACACTACCCTCTTTTGTAAATTTATTACCTTGTTCTGTGTGATCTTTGTGATAAATGTATTGTCACAGAACACCTCGCTGACTATCCTTTATTTCCCTTTATTTTATAAATGCTGTTTATTTAACGCCTACTGTCACGTAAGTTTGTCACCCAAATGTAACAGTTAAGACTGTGTTCTAAGCCATGGCATTTACTAATAACAAATCAGAAGACATGAGTTGGTTCTCACCAAATTTTTTGATGACCCAAAATACCCCACTGTTTAATCTCAAAAGAGGCTTTCATTTGGCATACCTTAAAAATTGCTGTAAAACACACGTAACACAAAATTTACCATCCTAACCATTTTTTTAGCATATACATCAGTAGTGTTAACTATGTCCACATTGTTGTACAAACCTATCTCTGGAAACCTTTTCATCTTGCACCACTAGAAGTCCATACCCTTTCCCTCCTCCCTCAGTCCCTGGCGACCACCACTCTATGTTCTATCTCCATAAATCTGACTCCACTAGGCACTTCATATAAGTGGAATCAGGCAGTATTTTTTCTTTTGCTGATTTCAGTTAGCATAATGCTCTCCAGGCACATCGATACAGTAACATGTCAGAATTTTTTTCCTTTTGAAGGCTGAGTCATATTCCGTTGTTCATACATTCTATATTTTGTTTATCCGTTCATCTGTTGAGGAACACTTGGGTTGCTTCCACCCTTTGGCTGCTGTGAACATGGGCAGGCAAATTCATACCTGAGGCTCTGCTTTCAATTCATTTGGAGGCAAACTCAGAACTGGAATGATAGGACCACAGGGTGATTCTGTTTAATGTTTTAAGAAATCACCACGCTGATTTTCTTTTGATGTTTTTTTAAGAATACCATTTGACAGTTTGAGAGGGCAAGTGATGGTCAACTCAGGAGCAAGTTCTTGGAATCATTCGGAATTCTATCATTATATCTTTAGAAGCAATCTTCTTTGTGGCATGACCCCTTGCGTCCCCCCTGCAGACAAGCTCTATTGGCTGCACTTTACCGTGGTAAACAAGAAATTCCAAACAACTAGAACATTTTACAAAAAGAAGAAGGAGGAGGGGGAGGAGGAAGAAGAGGAGGAGGAGGAAAGGAGGAAAAAAATAAAAGCAACAGGATTCTAATATGTAGTTTCTGATTCTCTTGACAGTTTTAAAAATTAATGAAGAGGAAGAAATCCTGGTTAAAAGTGATACTTGACCTTCTCCACCTCTCTTCTCCCTTTAAAGTTCACAGGTACAGATCCACAAGGACAAGGAGATGGGGAGGTATGAGCATGGGTAAGAGGGTCCAACACATTCCCAGAAACCTAAGGCATGGAACACAAAAGGGTGACCAAGCTGGCAGGTGCAGGAAGGGGGAATTGAGGAGGTACAAGCGGATCCCCGTGCAAGGGGAAGGGTGTGTGTGGGGGGGGGGGGTCACAGCCCCTAGATGGCAGGAATGCAAGTGGCAAGGGGCACCAGGCTGAACACCAGGACGCCTGTAGAAAATCAGATCCCTGCACTTGTCTCATGAAGCCATATGAGACACACACACACACACACACACACACACACACACACCAGAAGGATCCTGAAGGCTAGTCCCAGGGAAGCTCCAGAGGTCCAGAGCTGAGAGGAAACCTGGGCGCAGGGACTGACTTTCCGCAGGGCAGAGTCTGGAGCTGCTTAGGGGACAGGAGTGTTCTACAGCTGGGTGGTGTTACTGGTTCCACAACCACATCATTTACTGAAGATCATCAGTTGTACCCTTACAATGAATGAATAATATGCATCGTAAATTATACCTCAAGAAAACTTAAAGAGATAGATAGACAGACAGATGGATATAGGCAGGCAGAAGTAACCAAAATACCCAGATACCATCAACTGACACATTTTTAATTTATTTCTCCTGCTGCCCAGCAGAACAGGAGTCTGAGAACAAAATAAGGTCCATTATAACAATTAGGAAACAAGGACCATAGATGATCCAGCAATTCCACTTCCGGGGATAATACCAACAAGCACCAAAAGCAGGGACTGAAATAGGTATTTGCACACCGGTGTTCACAGCAGCACTGTTCACAAAAGCTGACAGCTGGAAACAACCCGAGTGTCCACCAACAGATGAACAGGTAACCAAAACGTGGTTCTAGACCCACCACAGAACACTATGCAGCCTTAGAAAACAAGGGAGCTCTGCAGCATGGATGAACTTGGAGGACCATACACTGAGTGAAAGAAGCCAGTCACCAAAGGACTAATACTATGTGATTCTACTGGAAGGAAGTTCCTATAGTTGTAAAATTCACAGAGACAGGGAGCAGAATGTGGTTCCCAGGGGCTGCAGGGAGGGGAGGGAAGAATGAAGTGTTTGTGTTTAATGGGCGCCAGGTGTCCATTCTGCAAGATGAGAAAGTTCCGGAAATGAGTGCTGGTCGTGATGGGTACACAACAGCATGTGTGAACCTGATGCCACAGAGCTGTGTGCAGAAAAATGGTCGAGATGGTAAATTTTATGTAATGGGCTCTTTTAGCAAAATAAAATTAATAAGTAAGTCTTTATTTTAGCACAAAAAGAAGAGGATCAAAGCAAGCAAGAGACTCGGGAGTGGCTGTCCCCAGGGCTGAGGCGGGGGTGCCCGTGTGCGGGGTGGAGCTGGGATGGCTGCTCTGATCACCAGCTTTTCAACACGATTTGACTTTCACTCTGTTATGTGCTGGGTGGGGTGTTCGGGGTTTTTTTTTTTTTGGTTTTTTTTTTTTTTATATTAATTTTAAGCCATCATGGGGAGCAGTGGAGATGCAAAGAAAAGCAAACCAAGGAAGGTCACATCAATAAGCCCAATGTCAATCCTGGTGCAGATCCAAGGGGGGGATTATCTGAGCAGAAGTCTCCTGAGTACTCAGGAAGGAAGTGCCAGGCCAAATTATCTCATTTTCTCTTTTAATAAGGTTACGAGATTGGCACATTAGAGGAATGCTAAGCAGAGGAGAACCTTTATTTCAGCAAGATGTTAACACACGGGGGCCGGCGCAGCCGCCCCCTGCCTGGCCTCAGAGGACACAGGTGGGGGTCCAGGGCACCGAGCCCTGGCCTGGCCTGGATGAAGGATGGGTACTGGCGGAACACTACAGGGATTACGACATCGGGCTTGTGTCCTTGGACATGAGACATCAAACTGAGATCAGATCATCTCAACAGGCTGCAATGCTAACTTGCAAAGTAGAGAGATGAATTGATCATAAATGGTTACAAAGGTTTCCCATTTTGATACCAAACTTCATCAAACGCCATGAGTAGCAGACCATGAGCGGGGGGGTGGGGGGGGCACATTGGGCGGAGGGGGATAGAGTGGGAGGGGCGAAGCTTTTAAGTCACCACCACCGCAACCTAAGGCAGCGGGCTCTGGGACTGGACGCTGCCCAGATCACAGTGGAAACAATCCACTTCCTGTCCCCCTCCACCCAGTTCGGTGGTTGTCCAGAAGGATGAGACGCCCAGAAACCACCAGATGAAAGCTGGATGACAGGCCTCTGAGTGTGGGAGCAGAACGGAGCTACCAGGGAACGGGGTGCAGCTGTGGTCTCGCACTTGACGGACGACCATGTGGGAAGGGGAAGTAAGGACCTTTCCTCATTCTGCAGAAGAGCCGGAGAAGTCGAATCAGTGTGCAAAATTAGATTTGGCTCCAGCTGCTTCCTCCTGACGATGAAGCCTATGACGTGGCGAGCTCCCCATCACTGGCTCCAGGAGACCAAGGAGCCATGAATCAGAAATACCACTGAAGGAAGCCTGCCTTCTGCAGAGGGCTGATTTAAAATGAACTACAAACACCTTCTGCTACCATATACAGTAAGAATAACAGCAGCACTGAAAAGACCATCTGACGCTAAGTTTTTACCACAGCTGCGCAATGCTAGGGGTTCTTTAAACGCACCTTTACTCGGTAATTCCATGATTCCTCAACTTTGTGGTCCATTATAAATATAATCAGCAAACAAAAAATACATATATAAAGACATTTGATATAAATCATGAGTTCTTTAGGATGATAGTCCTATCTAAATAATTTTCAATATTCTATAGATGTTTTTAAACATTTATTTATTTGCCAGAGAGACAGACAGAGCACAAGCAGGGGGAAGCAGAGGCAGAGGGAGAACCAGGCTCCCCACTGAACAAGGAGCCTGATGCAGGGCTCGATCCCAGGACCCTGGAATGATGATCCGAGCCAAAGGCAGACACTCAACAAACTGAGCCACCCAGGTGGCCTCAAATTCTATAAATTTGAAAGGAGGGGCACCTGGGTGGCTCAGTGGGTTAAAGCCTCTGCCTTCGGCTCAGGTCGTGATCCAGGGTCCTGGGATCGAGCCCCGCATTGGGCTCTGTGCTCGACGGGGAGCCTGCTTCCCCCTTTCTCTCTCTGCCTGCCTCTCTGCCTACTTGTGACCTCTGTCTGTCAAATAAATAAATAAAATCTTTGAAAAAAAAAAAAAAGAAGAAAAGAAAGGAAAATTTTAACAGTGTAAATGAAAAAGAAAGGACACCTCGGTGGTTCAGTTGGTGAAGTGTATGCCTTTGGCTTAGGTCATGATCCCGGGGTCCTGGGATCAAATCCCACATCAGGCTCCCTGCTCAGTGGGGAACCTGCTTCTCCCTCTACCTCTGCCATTCCCCCTGCTGTGCTCTCTCTCTCTCTCACTCTCTCTCTCTGGCAAGTAAATAAATAAAATCTTCAAAAAAAAAAAAAAAAGTAAAAAAGATAAATGCGAAGCAAATTGCCTAATACTAACACCTAATTAATATGAATACCTGTCACACTCCTTCTTTTAGAGACATCAGTGATATACATAACAATTTTCAGAGTCAGTAGGTCCCCATATGAGTGATATTTCCTTTGTTTGTGCCCTGGAATCTTGGATAATTGAAGGTAGATTACGCCAGGCCTTGCTCCGCCCACGACTGATGAACTGCTGGGTTCACTCACTTATCCAGCAAACATTTATTGAAGGCCAGCAAAGTGGCAGGCATTGTTCTATGGGCTGGCGAGTCAGCTGTAAACAAGACAGATGTCGTGCGGTCGCCAAGAAACTAGGAGAAAACAGGTACTAGACGGTGCAGGAGGGAACAGACAAGCCAGATCACAGAATGACAGATGGAACATAGGAGGTGGTGGCTGAGGGCTCCGGTAGCCTGCGTGTGTGCAGGAAGGGGAGCTCTGAGAAGGAACAGGGGTGGGAGCAGCGTGGGGCGGGGACCACAGAAGGGATGCACCCACAGGCTGTGTGAGGTTCTGGCGCTGGAGATGGAGAGGGCATCGACTTCTGGAGGAGGGAAAATCTGGTTTGCAGATCAGGAAGAACAACATGAAAAGGAGAAAGACATAGGAGGGCCAGTTCTGTCAAGGTGGAAAGAAAAAGGGAGGAGAGAGGAAAGGAGAGAAAGCACTGAGAGTCTACCCAGGGGAATGGTGAAGTCTGACTTATGTTTTTGTAATGATTACTCTGACTGCTGGATAGAGACGGTCAGTGCACAGGTCAGGAAGACAGTGAAGAGACTAGTGAGGAAGATGTAATGACCTCCAGGTGAGTCACAGACGAGCCCCTGGGTAAGAAGCAGAGGCTCTGGGTGCCTGGGTGGCTCCGATGGTTAAGTGTCTGCCTTCAGCTCAGGTCATGACTCCGGAGTCCTGGGATTGGGTTCCATGTTGGGCTCCCTGCTCAGTGGGGAGTTTGCTTTTCCCTCTCCCTCAGCTCCTCCCCCAACTTGTGCTCTCTCTCTTGCTCTCCCTCTCTCTCTCTCTAAAAATAAAAATAAAAATAAAACTATTTTTAAAAAAGAAGCAGCAGCAGCAACAGCCGAGGCACAGCCCAGAGGAGCAGCAGCAGGATGGGGAGGGGGAACAGACTTGGGTGTGTCCCACAGGCAGAGCTGAGGGGCAAGAGTGAAGGGAGAGAAGGGATCAAGATCCCTCTGAGGTCTCCGACATGAATGACATATATGACAGCCAGGTAGAGAAGCTGCTTCTTGGAGATGGAGCCCGGAGAGCATCCCAGCCAAACCGGCTGCCAAACCGGTAACTGCCAGACCTGCGATCTGCGCATCCGCCACTAAACAAGGATGGATAATGGCAAAACGTCGCTCACCCACAGAGACTGAATGTCCAGAATAAAGTCTGATCCTGCGCGCAGGGAGGCAGCGCCACTAAAACACCAAGGAAAAGACCACCTGAGCCTTCAATGGCAGCACAACGCGACATGCAGGTTAACAAGGACGCTTTTGAAGGCTACAGCGCTTTTGTGGTTGGTCTGTCCCAGTTATAGGCACTTCCGGAGGCTGTGCCAGAGGGATTAAATGCGGGGACAATGCAGTGAAACGACCACTGTCCTGCTGTCGTAACGTCACTCCTTCTAGGACCACGCACCCTGAAGATTTGAAGGTGAACATCCGTAGCCCAGACTGTGACCCCACACAGCCGGGCACGGAGAAGGAACTGCCCAGCCAAGCTGTCCTTCCAGACCTCCCGCTCTGCAGGGTGACTCCTTGGCCTTCAAATACACTCTGCCTGTTTCATCCCCCCAGTGGAAGCGGAGGTAGGCACACCCACTGCCTTTCTCCACGCTCCACTGCACAAACCCCACCCACCTAGCATTTCTGGCTCCAGTTCTCCTTCTCCCTGAAGCCTCACCTAATTGTTCCTATCTCCAAAACATTCACCTACATCCAGATGCTAATGGAACCATTACCCAGAGACCCTAGAGAGTGTTCACTGCTCCTTCTCTTGACTACAGACAGCACATGCTGGACAGAAAGCAAGGTCTTTAAAAGCAGAGACCAGCACTGTGTTTCTTTTACTGCTTCCAAACAACCCAAAACAGTGCTTTTAGTCCTGGGGGCACCATGTAATACACACACACACACACACACACACACACACACACACGATAATGATTAACTGGTGAGGTTTACAAAGTTGTGAAGCCATAAATATTTCTGAATGTATATTGAGCATAATTGTGACATTCCAATCTGGCATATATTCACTTTACAAGGTGGCCCTTGAGATGGGATCTCATTTGCAGTGGTGGGTCACCAGGCGTGGTCAAAAGTGGGCAATTAATAAAAGGGGAAGACCGATAAATAACCAAACGGACCGTTTGCAGAGTTGATTAAACTACTGAGTAAAGCTTCAATAATGTCTGAAGGTTTTCCTTGATTATTTTTGATTCATTTTTTTTAATTTTTAATTTTTTATAAACATATATTTTTATCCCCAGGGGTACAGGTCAGTGAATCACCAGGTTTACACACATCACAGCACTCACCAAAGCACATACCCTCTCCAATGTCCATAATCCCACCCCCTTCTCCCAACCCCCCACCCACCAGCAACCCTCAGTTTGTTTTGTGAGATTAAGAGTCACTTATGGTTTGTCTCCCTCCCAATTCCATCTTATTTCATTGATTCTTCTTCTATCCACTTAAGCCCCCATGTTGCATCACCACTTCCTCATAACAGGGAGATCATATGATAGTTGTCTTTCTCTGCTTGACTTATTTCGCTAAGCATGATACGCTCTAGTTCCATCCATGTTGTCGCAAATGGCAAGATTTCATTTCTTTTGATGGCTGCATAGTATTCCATTGTGTCTATATACCACACCTTCTTGATCCATTCATCTGTTGATGGACATCTAGGTTCTTTCCATAGTTTGGCTATTGTGGACATTGCTGCTATAAACACTCGGGTGCACGTGCCCCTTTGGATCACTACGTTTGTATCTTTAGGGTAAATACCCAGTAGTGGAATTGCTGGGTCATAGGGCAGTTCTATTTTCAACATTTTGAGCAACTTCCATGCTGTTTTCCAGAGTGGCTGGACCAGCTTGCATTCCCACCAACAGTGTAGGAGGGTTCCCCTTTCTCCGCATCCTCGCCAGCATCTGTCATTTCCTGACTTGTTGATTTTAGCCATTCTGACTGGTGTGAGGTGATATCTCATTGTGGTTTTGATTTGTATTTCCTTGATGTGAGTGATATGGAGCACTTTTTCATGTGTCTGTTGGCCATCTGGATGTCGTCTTTGCAGAAATGTCTGTTCATGTCTTCTGCCCATTTCTTGATTGGATTATTTGTTCTTTGAGTGTTGAGTTTGCTAAATTCTTTATAGATTTTGGACACTAGTCCTTTATCTGATATGTCGTTTGCAAATATCTTCTCCCATTCTGTCAGTTGTCTTTTGATTTTGTTAACTGTTTCCTTTGCTGTGCAAAAGCTTTTGATCTTGATGAAATCCCAATAGTTCATTTTTGCCTCTGCTTCCCTTGCCTTTGGCGATGTTCCTAGGAAGATGTTGCTGCGGCTGAGGTCGAAGAGGTTGCTGCCTGTGCTCTCCTCAAGGATTTGGATGGATTCCTTTCTCACATTGAGGTCCTTCATCCATTTTGAGTCTATTTTTGTGTGTGGTGTAAGGAAATGGTCCAATTTCATTTTTCTGCATGTGGCTGTCCAATTTTCCCAGCACCATTTATTGAAGAGGCTGCCTTTTTTCCATTGGACATTCTTTCCTACTTTGTCGAAGATTAGTTGACCATAGAGTTGAGGGTCTATTTCTGAGCTCTCTATTCTGTTCCATTGATCTATGTGTCTGTTTTTGTGCCAGTACCATGCTGTCTTGATGATGACAGCTTTGTAACAGAGCTTGAAGTCCGGAATTGTGATGCCACCAACTTTGGCTTTCTTTTTCAATTTCCCTTTGGCTATTCGAGGTCATTTCTGGTTCCATATAAATTTTAGAATTATATGTTCCATTTCTTTGAAGAAGATGGATGGTACTTTGATAGGAATTGCATTAAATGTGTAGATTGCTTTAGGTAGCATAGACATTTTACACAATATTTATTCTTCCAATCCAGAAGCATGGAACATTTTTCATTTCTTTGTGTCTTCCTCAATTTCTTTCATGAGTACTTTATAATTTTCTGAGTATAGATTCTGTGCCTCTTTGGTTAGGTTTATTTCTAGCTATCTTATGGTTTTGGGTGCAATTGTAAATGGGATTGACTCCTTAATTTCTCTTTCTTCTGTCTTGTTGTTGGTGTAGAGAAATGCAACTGATTTCTGTGCATTGATTTTTATATCCTGACACTTTACTGAATTCCTGTACAAGTTCTAGCAGTTTTGGAGTGGAGTCTTTTGGGTTTTCCACATATAGTATCATATCATCTGCGAAGAGTGATAATTTGACTTCTTCTTTGCCGATTTGGATGCCTTTAATTTCCTTTTGTTGTCGGATTGCTGAGGCTAGGACCTCTAGTATTATGTTGAATAGCAGTGGTGATAATGGACATCCCTGCCGTGTTCCTGACCTTAGCGGAAAAGCTTTCAGTTTTTCTCCATTAAGAATGATATTTGTGGTGGGTTTTTCATAGATGGCTTTGATGATATGAAGTATGTGCCCACTATCCCTACACTTTGAAGAGTTTTAATCAGGAAGGGATGCTGTACTTTGTCAAATGCTTTTTCAGCATCTATTGAGAGTATCATATGGGTTCTTGTTCTTTCTTTTATTGATGTGTTGTATCACAATGACTGATGTGCGGATGTTGAACCAACCTTGCAGCCCTGGAATAAATCCCACTTGGTCGTGGTGAATAATCCTTTTCATGTACTGTTGAATCCTATTGGCTAGTATTTTGGTGAGAATTTTCGCATCTGTGTTCATCAAGGATATTGCTCTATATCTCTCTTTTTTGATGGGATCCTTGTCTGGTTTTGGGATCAAGGTGATGCTGGCCTCATAAAATGAGTTTGGAAGTTTTCCTTCCATTTCTATTTTTTGGAACAGTTTCAGGAGAATAGGAATTAGTTTTTCTTTAAATGTTTGGCAGAATTCCCCCGGGAAGCCATCTGGCCCTGGTCTTTTGTTTGTTTGGAGATTTTTAATGACTGTTTCAATCGCCTTACTGGTTATGGGTCTGTTCAGGCTTTCTTTCTTTCTTTCTTTTTTTTTTTTAATTTTTTTTTAATTTTGTTTTTTTTTTTTTAAAGATTTTATTTATTTATTTGACAGAGAGAGATCACAGTAGACAGAGAGGCAGGCAGAGAGAGAGAGAGGGAAGCAGGCTCCCTGCTGAGCAGGGAGCCCAATGCGGGACTCGATCCCAGGACCTTGAGATCATGACCTGAGCCGAAGACAGTGGCTTAACCCACTGAGCCACCCAGGTGCCACTGTTCAGGCTTTCTACTTCTTCCTGGTTCAGTTGTGGTAGTTTATATGTTTCTAGGAATGCATCCATTTATTCCAGATTGTCAAATTTGTTGGCGTAGCGTTGCTCAAAGTATGTTCTTATAATAGTTTGTATTTCTTTGTTGTTAGTTGTGATCTCTCTTTCATTCATGATTTTATTATATGGGTCCTTTCTCTTTTCTTTTTGATAAGTCGGGCCAGGGGTTTATCAATTTTATTAATTCTTTCAAAGAACCAGCTCCTAGTTTCATTCATTTGTTCTATTGTTTTTTGGTTTCTATTTCATTGATTTCTGCTCTGATCTTTATGATTTCTCTTCTCCTGCTGGGCTTAGGGTTTCTTTCTTGTTCTTTCTCCAGCTCCTTTAGGTGTAGGGTTAGGTTGTGTACCTGAGACCTTTCTTGTTTCTTGAGAAAGGCTTGTACCGCTATATATTTTCCTCTCAGGACTGCCTTTGTTGTGTCCCACAGATTTTGAACCGTTGTATTTTCATTATCATTTGTTTCCATGATTTTTTTCAATTCTTCTTTAATTTCCCGGTTGACCCATTCATTCTTTAGAAGGATGCTGTTTAGTCTCCATGTATTTGGGTTCTTTCCAAACTTCCTCTTGTGGTTGAGTTCTAGCTTTAGAGCATTGTGGTCTGAAAATATGCAGGGAATGATCCCAATCTTTTGATACTGGTTGAGTCCTGATTTAGGACCGAGGATGTGATCTATTCTGGAGAATGTTCCATGTGCACTAGAGAAGAATGTGTATTCTGTTGCTTTGGGATGAAATGTTCTGAATATATCTGTGATGTCCATCTGGTCCAGTGTGTCGTTTAAGGCCTTTATTTCCTTGCTGATCTTTTGCTTGGATGATCTGTCCATTTCTGTGAGGGGAATGTTAAAGTCCCCTACTATTATTGCATTATTGTTGATGCGTTTCTTTGATTTTGTTATTAATTGGTTTATATAGTTGGCTGCTCCCACGTTGGGGGCATAGATATTTAAAATTGTTAGATCTTCTTGTTGGACAGACCCTTTGAGTATGATATAGTGTCCTTCCTCATCTCTTTTTATAGTCTTTGGCTTAAAATCGAATTGATCTGATATAAGGATTGCCACTCCTGCTTTCTTCTGATGTCCATTAGCATGGTAAATTCTTTTCCACCCCCTCACTTTAAATCTGGAGGTGTCTTCGGGCTTAAAATGAGTTTCTTGGAGGCAACATATAGATGGGTTTTGTCTTTTTATCCATTCTGATA
This sequence comes from Mustela nivalis, assembly GCF_964662115.1. Taxonomy (NCBI): domain Eukaryota; kingdom Metazoa; phylum Chordata; class Mammalia; order Carnivora; family Mustelidae; genus Mustela; species Mustela nivalis. Next base: position 126,633,078 of record NC_139025.1, read on the forward strand.
CCCTGTGTCTTTTGACAGGGGCATTTAGCCCATTCACATTCAGGGTAACTATTGAGAGATATGAATTTAGTGCCATTGTATTGCCTGTAAGGTGACTGTTACTGTATATGGTCTCTGTTCCTTTCTGATCTACCACTTGTAGGCTCTCTCTTTGCTTAGAGGACCCCTTTCAATATTTCCTGTAGAGCTGGTTTGGTGTTTGCAAATTCTTTCAGTTTTTGTTTGTCCTGGAAGCTTTTAATCTCTCCTTCTATTTTCAATGATAGCCTAGCTGGATATAGTATTCTTGGCTGCATGTTTTTCTTGTTTAGTGCTCTGAAAATATCATGCCAGCTCTTTCTGGCCTGCCAGGTCTCTGTGGATAAGTCAGCTGCCAATCTAATATTTTTACCATTGTATGGTACAGACTTCTTTTCCCGGGCTGCTTTCAGGATTTTCTCTTTGTCACTGAGACTTATAAATTTTACTATTAGGTGATGGGGTGTGGGCCTATTCTTATTGGTTTTGAGGGGCGTTCTCTGAGCCTCCTGAATTTTGATGCTCGTTCCCTTTGCCATATTGGGGAAATTCTCCCCAATAATTCTCTCCAGTATACCTTCTGCTCCCCTCTCTCTTTCTTCTTCTTCTGGAATCCCAATTATTCTAATGTTGTTTCATCTTATGGTGTCACTTATCTCTCGAATTCTCCCCTCGTGGTCCAGTAGCTGTTTGTCCCTCTTTTGCTCAGCTTCTTTATTCTCTGTCATTTGGTCTTCTATATCACTAATTCTTTCTTCTGCCTCATTTATCCTAGCAGTGAGAGCCTCCATTTTTGATTGCACCTCATTAATAGGTTTTTTTATTTCAACTTGGTTAGATTTTAGTTCTTTTATTTCCCCAGAAAGGGCTTTTATATCTCCTGAGAGGGTTTCTCTAATATCTTCCATGCCTTTTTCGAGCCCGGCTAGAACCTTAATTGTCATTCTGAACTCTAGATCTGACATATTACCAATGTCTGTATTGATTAGGTTCCTAGCTTTCGGTACTGCCTCTTGTTCTTTTTTTTTTTGTGGTGAATTTTTCCGTCTTGTCATTTTGTCCAGATAAGAGTATATGAAGGAGCAAGTAAAATACTAAAAGGGTGGCAACAACCCCAGGAAAATATGCTTTAACCAAATCAGAAGAGATCCCAAATTGTGAGGGGGGGGGAGAAAGGGGATAAAAAGAGGTTCAAAAAGGAAGAATGAAAATAAAAAGAAAAAAAAAAAAGAAAAGAATTTTAAAAAAAAGAAAATGAATAAAGAAAAATATAAAAAAGAAAAAATATATATATTAGATAAACTAGTTAAAAAACGTTAAAAATGAAAAGGGTAAAAGTTAAAAAAAATTTACCAGAAGGCAAGAAAAAAAAACAAAAAATGAAAAAGAAAAAAATTAAATTAACTGGAAGAGTAAAGAAAATCACAGGGAGAAGGCCATGAGTTCCGTGGTTTGCTTTTTCCTCCTCTGGAATTCTGCTGCTCTCCTTGGTATTGAAACCGCACTCCTTGGTAGGTGAACTTGGTCTCTGCTAGATTTCTTGTTGATCTTCTGGGGGAGGGGCCTGTTGTAGTGATTCTCAAGTGTCTTTGCCCCAGGCGGAATTGCACTGCCCTTACCAGGGGCCGGGGTGAGTAATCCACTCGGGTTTGCTTTCAGGAGCTTTTGTTCCCTGAGCGCTTTCCGTAGAGTTCCCGAGGATGGGAATACAAATGGCGGCTTCCTGGTCTCCGGCCTGGAGGAGCCGAGAGCCCAGGGCCCCACTCCTTAGTGCGCCCTCAGAGAACAGCGCCCAGTTACTCCCATCTGCCTGACCTCCGGCCGCGCTCCGAGCTCACCAAGCATGTGGCTGGTTCAAGGTAACACCGAGCTGTGAGCTTACTGTCAGCTCTGTCTCTGTAGCCGGCTTTCCCGTTCCAATACCCGCAAGCTCTGTGACACTCAGACACCCCCGATCCTTCTGTGACCCTGTGAGACCTGAGGCCACGCTGACCCCGCGTGGGCTTCGCCCCGGTTTAGCCTCTGGAGCAATGTCCCTCAGTGGAACAGACTTTTAAAAGTCCTGATTTTGTGCTCCGTTGCTCTGCCGCTTGCCAGGAGCCGGCCCCTCTCCCCGGGGTCTATCTTCCCGTCACTTTGGATTCACTTCTCCGCCGGTCCTATCTTTCAGAAAGTGGTTGTTTTTCTGTTTCCAGAATTGCTGTTCTTTTTCTCTTCGATCTGCCGATGGATTTGCAGTTGTTTGCAATCTTTAGATAAGCTATCTAGCTGATCTCCTGCTAGCTGAAGTAGTCTCAGCCTGCTACTTCTCCGCCATCTTGACTCCTCCATTTTTGATTCATTTTTATTAAGCTATTCTGAAATACAACCCTAATCATCAGTTGATAAATACATTATTTTTAAAATAATTTTATGATGATTACATCTGTCTTGAAACTGTTGCATGTGTAAAGTGTTTCTTATATAACCCAGTTGGGTGGGGGGTCTAGCAGCAAATGTTAAGCTATGAAAAAAAAAAGGATAAATACCAACTTTTTAAAAGTTCTTCTCGTTTAATGTAATACCTTTTTTTTTCTTACACCAGTTAGAATGGCCAAAATTAGCAAGACAGGAAACAACATGTGTTGGAGAGGATGTGGAGAAAGGGGAACCCTCTTACCTTGTTGGTGGGAATGCAAGTTGGTGCAGCCTCTTTGGAGAACAGTGTGGAGATTCCTCAAGAAATTAAAAATAGAACTTCCCTATAACCCTGCCATTGCACTCCTAGGTATTTACCCCAAAGATACAGATGTAGTGAAAAGAAGGGCCATCTGTACCCCAATGTTTATGGCAGCAATGGCCACGGTCGCCAAACTGTGGAAAGAACCAAGATGCCTTTCAACAGACGAATGGATAAGGAGGATGTAGTCCATATACACTACAAAGTATTATGCCTCCATCAGAAAGGACAAATACCCAACTTTTGTAGCAACATGGACGGGACTGGAAGAGATTATGCTGAGTGAAGTGGGTCAGGCAGAGAGGGTCAGTTATCATATGGTTTCACTTATTTGTGGAGCATAACAAAAAGCATGGATGACATGGGGAGTTAGAGAGAAGGGGATTGGGGTAAATTGGAGGGGGAGGTGAATCATGAGAGACTGTGGACTCTGAAAAACAATGTAATACCTTTCATAGAAGCAGCACAAAGGCCATTTGAGCAATCCTGCACGGCCAAATACCAGGAGACAACTCTTCCCCTGAGGCTCGAGACTCAGGCATGGGGCTGACACTCGGGGTGGGGGAGGGAAGAGCATCCACAGTTCCCCACTGCAACAATCTCCCTTCCAGAAATTTGACACCTGCTACAATGTGGACAAACCTCAAGGACAACAGGCTAAGTGAAACAAGTCAGTCACAAAACGACAAATACTGTTACGATTCCACTTCCATGAGGTTCTGAGAGTCCTCAGATTCTTCAGAGTAGGATGGTGGTAGCCAGGGGCTGGGGGGAGGGGAAACGGGAAATTACTGTTCAATGGGGACAGACTTCAGTTTGGGAAAAATGAAAAGAGTTCTGGAGACAGGTGGTGGTGAGAGTTGCATGACCCTGTGCATGTACAACTTCATGGCACTGAACTGTACAACTAAAAGAAACAATTTAAAATGCTTTATAAATTAAAAAAGGGGTCTCCCTTCCAGCCCTAAAGGTGGCCTTCAGCACACACACCTCCCAGAGGGAACCCAACAAGGCCCTTCCTGAGACCCCAGCCGCAGCCAGGAGTTCTCGCAGCAACACTGGTGCCTCCATCTCTCTCTCGTGATAGTCGAGGACCCTTTACCACCATGGACGTCCTTCCCTGTCCTTCCCTGAAATTGATGCCCATTGGTACTCAGAAGTAAGAGCTACCACCACAGACTTCCTGCCAGCGGCAGGGATCTGTTATCATGTACATCCAACACAGCTCTAAAAACCATAGAACAGATTTCTTTCCATCATGAAGAAAAGCCTAAGACAAGATCAAAGAATGGATGCTGAATTAAATAAACCTGCCCAAGCATACCACAGAAAATGACAACATGCCCAGGTATTCTCGCAGGACAGGGCAAAGCCCAGTGGTTGGGGGCGGGGGTTGCCAGGGGGCCACCTCGATTGTCCAGGCTTGTTGCTTTCCGCTGTACTGAATTCACAGTGGGCACTGCCCGTCCTGGGGTCTGCCTGCCCTTATTCCAGGCTGCACCCCACTCCTGAGCAGAGACGTGGGTTCTCAGGCTTCCCCTTAGGACACCAGCCCACCAGCAACTTCGCACACTTCCTCTCAAGTCTCTGTCACTCCCTCACACGCTCCCTCCCTTCCTCCTGCCAGCCAACCCAGGGGTGTCAAATACCTGTCCCTAGGGCCATAGGTGCCTCCTTTCAGCTGTGGCTGACACTGCCAACTGGCCACCTGGAAGCCCAGATGCACCTTGAAATCCTTCTCCATCCTTCCAGAAACTGTTGGAAGCCATAATCAAATGGTGAGTGTTGGCAGACAAGGTGACTGATGCCAAAAAAGCCCTTCCTTTGATCCTCTTTTTAGATTAATTCATTGCTTGATTACTAGTTAGTGTTCATTTCTTGGTGCCAAGTTACCATTGAAGTCGTTATAGCTCATACAGTCATTTGACAAACATCATCCCTTGTTTTAACATAAGCAACCACCATCAGGTGTGTTCTTATGATGTCCTAAAATGCTGGCTGCTGTTCTTCGGCCCCCAGTGACTGCCTGCTGAAAGTAAGCCAAGCAGGGATTGTGGAATTACTCTACCTTTTCCTGCTGATTCCTCAGTTTGGGAGGCAGAGCTCAGCCCAACACAGAGGACCTCAACGGGCAATGCACAGAGCCCAGGAGGATCTTGAAGGGGTTCGGGGTCCTCCCAGAAGGATCTTGTTGCCAAGGGGAGGGGCATGAGCCCCATGGCCCCTGCCTTCATCCAGATCAACTCAATATTCACATTTCCCAAAAGCACACTATTTTGAGATTTTCATGGGAAGAAAAGACTGTGCTATCAACAGGGAAAGATCATTTCCCAAATGTTGGGTCAAGCATTGTACATAGAGACCTCTCCCTGATGTGAAAAGCTCCAGCAAGCATTGCTCCTAAGGCAGCTGCAGGAGCAACCAGAAGGATCTCCTGCATGCTCCTTAGATCCCAGGGTTTGAGCTGTGCCAGGCACGAGCCAAAGGGACCAGAAAGTTGTGCTGAACCAAGAAGGCAGAGATCCTGGGGGCAGAGCCACCTTGACTGCAGTGCCGAGGAGCTGGTCTTCTGCTGAAGGAAGGGAAACTGCCACCCACGAATGAGAGTGGATTTGGAAAACAGCAGTGACAGAATCATATACTGTGCAGGGGAGACAAGAAGGAGAGAGAGACCAGAGGCAAAGGCAGATAGGAAGTGAAGGCACGGGCTGGTAAGCATGTGAGCACCAGGGAGACCAGAGAGAGGCAAGGTGCAGAGAGCCAAGACACCTAGGGAGCAAAGAAGCAAGAGCTTCCCAGAAACAGCTAGAAGGACTGGCAGTTTGCTGGTAACAAAGGAAGGACCAGACCTCTGCTGCCCAGTGCCTGTCTGCCCAGCACATCCTTCACAGCAGCGAAGTGGCAAAGGGCCCCCAAGGTCAAGACACAAGGGAGCAAGCCGGAAGGCCCTCCCAGAGGAACGGCGCACCTTGAGTGCAATGGTCCCTGTGCCCTTCCTGTGAACACAAGTCATACCCCTCTACAGCACAGTGTTTCCACCCCATGCCTCCTTCTGAAAAAAGAGTTCTTATCCATCCGCACACATGGTTGCACACACACTAGCATGTAAGGTCAGGTGTGCTGCTCCGGGCAGCAAGCTGAAAAGCAGAGGGCCCAGACCATTGGCATGACATCTGGTCTGGTTGGGGGCAATTCCAGGGGTGGGTCACAGAGGCTCAGAAGCCCTAGAGAAGCCACTTCAAAGCAGGAATAGAGCCAATAAGCACAAAGGGCAGCACGGAGCAGCACAGGATGGGAGTCTTGGAGGGCTGGGATGGGTAAGGATCCTTGGCAGATGGGAAAAGTGAGGCACGAGCAACCACAGGGACAAGGAGCACCCCATAACAAACGCAGATCCTCAGGCGGGTGCGGAGTGCAGCCGGAGCAGAGTGGAGCTGTCATTTTAATTTCCCAAGAACTGCAAAACAGGAGATCATCGGGAGCAACCCCAATGGTGACGTTTTCTAGAACAGTGCTCTTCTGATGGCACTGGCCACATTCTCTTGTCTCCCTCTCTGGGGACAGCTTCAGGGCTGGAGCCATGCCCTGTAATCTAATTCTTCCAGTATCAGCCGTGACAATTCAGCAGAGGATATGAGAGGAAGACAGAACTGCCTCTGGAAGGGCAGGTGTTGAATGCCCAAAGCCACCTTGAAAATGTCACCAAATGACAGTGGCTTTCAATTAAGGCAGCTCAGGCTTCAGAGTATAGACAAACACAGACATATACACACACATAGACACGCCCCCCACCCACGCATACATTTATATACACTCAAATACATGCACACACATGTACATACAATCACACACATGCATAGACACATATATACAGACATATGTGGATACACGAATGCCACATGTATGTACACAAACACACCCACACAAACACACAAGGATACACCTACACTCCTATATATACATACAAATGAGCATACACATGCACATGGCTAAGAATCCCCTTTTCTCTATTTTCAGAGATGCCGGGGTTAAGCTTATAAGCACTTGCACATGATTAGATGAAAGGGAATAAAAACGTGTTATCAATATCTGTTGAAGGATAACAGGCACTACGGGCAGGGCAGTCCCCTTGGTCCCTGAGATGCTGGGCCAGAAGGGGGTTCAGCAGGCAGGCAGGGTTGGGTGCCGGTGGGCTTGGTGGGTGTGCATCTCACAACACCCACTGCCGTCTTCTACGTCCAGCACTGCGCAGCGGCTTTCCTGTCGGCTGCACAGGTTTGGCTCCTCACTCCCATACACAGCCCGACCCGCGGTCCCCTGCTCCTCCATGGCTTCGGCTGTGACCGAATCAGGGCAATCTGCCTTCTTCTGCAGCTGAATGTCAGCCTCTCTTTCCCTGGAAAATCTATACTACTTCAAGCAAAATAGGAAAGCCAGCGTCGTCAGACCAGGAGGCCTTCCTTTAGGTGAAGCTCTGAAGCAGCAGAAATTCTGGGCTGCTGGGCACATTCTGCTCCTTGGCCCCCCGACCCCCGTACCTCCCCCACCCTCACTATGGAAGGGCATCGAAACTGTGCCTGTGCTTGCAGAGCGGGGAGAGCACCGACTGCAAGGATGCAGCCCTCAAGGATGAGGCCCCTCTCAGACAAAAGGTTCCAGGGCTGGCACCGGGTGGGACCAAGAAATGCCCTTCAAAGACAAGGGCACCGAGGGGGCCCATGGCTGCCAGGAGCTCCACCTCCCCAGAAAGAAGGCGCCGGCCACCCTCCGCTCAGCTGCCCTGCAGGAATCCACCCCCAGTGGGGCCAGATCTTCCAGTTTTGCCGAAGAATTCAAAATCCGTATTCTACTGCAAACTCTCCCACGTTCCAAGTGTTGGGAAATAATTAAACATTTTTCAACGCTGCGTGAGCTAAATAAAACACATCGGGGTGGGGGGAGGTGCAGATGGCCACCTGGAGGCCTTGGTTTTATGGGCCAGAAGATTTCCTTCTATGTTCAGAGTAAACAGGAAAATATATGTTAAAAAAAGAAAGAAGTGTCAGAAAGACCTCTCTGTTGATTTATGCTGGGTCAATACCGGGCAAGGAAGCAAGGGCTGCTGGGCACTGGCCGACTTCGGTTCAGAGCAGATAGAGGTGCCCACCTGAGGCTCCCCGCCGATGGACCCCAGGGTGTCGACCGAAACCCCAGCTCTCATCTCCCTGGGTGAGTGTTGATGCTGAAGCGTGCATTCAGGACAGTCAGAACATCGCAAGGCCAGAAGCCCTAAGAATGATGATGGGGTCACAGCTTCCAACTGCTTCTGAAAGGGGCCCCAGACCTTGAGAGGGCTAAGTGCTACTGCCCTCATCAACCCCCTCACCCAACACACACATGAGAAAACCCAAGACCTCCCAGCACAGAGGATAGTCAGGACAAAATACGGGACTCTCACGTTCAAGGTTGGGTCTCTTGGATGACTACTGACACCTTTGAACTTCCCCCCGGAGCATGGGCAGCATTAGGGCCTTAAAGAAAACTGCTCAAGTCCACGAAAGCTCAGTTCTCTCCCATCTGTGTACTGAAGAGCATGCATTAGCCACTACAGAAATCAGGGTAAAGGCCCACATCCTGTGAAGACAAGTCCTCACCCCAACCCCTCCCTGACACTTTCAAGAAAAGTCCAAATCAGCGAGCTCAGAGCTGGTGGGTCGGTAAGGAGGTGACCCGTGATTCTGGGAAGCCGGCAAGGACAAACCATACACGTGTTTCCCTTGAAGTGGAAGCCTGGGGTCACAGTCACCCGAGTCCTCAAAGCAGCAAAACCAGGGCCGTGTGGGGTTCGGCGTCCTAAAGCTCAGATGGAAAGGGCTGGCTGTGTGTGGCCACCAACGCTACAGCCAGCCACGGTCAGTGGAACACGATTCACTTTCAAGAGGTCTGAAGCTGACTCTCACCGAGGCGGACAGAAGGCACAGCCAGGGGCGAGAGAAGGGACTCCAAGGCAAGACGCAGCTGTAGATGAACAGAGAGGAAATGAAGCAGCAGGGCTTCTAGACTCCAGGAAAACCAGTTCCAACAGAAAGCCAGACTGACCCATGGTGACAGGTCTCCTATTTCACTTCTCAGTGATGTCTCTACCCAGGGGTGGACGCCTGTATCCTGTTCACATTAATTTCCATCCACGAGATAACAGTCTATCAAGAAATACTCACAGACAAGATAATCATATTTAGGGAAAATGGGACAGATCTGCAAATGAAAAAAAATGCAAACTTACCAAATGTCAAGGGACAACTGTCTGAAATCTAGAGACATAATACTTACAAATAAATTTTAGACAGCAAATTATACTGTTCAAGATGAAACCTTAGCTCTGTAATTTTTACAACTAAAATCTGCATTCTTTTAGTTCTAAAAATAATGTTTTAAAGTGAAATTGGTTATTTACATAATGGGTGAATATTTTGAAAAAAAGCACACTGTGTATTTTAGTACATGCTTAAACAGCTTCAGAAACCACCGTAAAGTTCACCTCTCCCTGACCCACTACCCCCCAAAAGGAAAAAAAGTCTATGTTCACAGAAGAGCAGGTAGCTGAACCTCCCTCATTTTGAGAAGGCTTTCTGAGCTAAAACCCCCGAAGAAAATGACATCAGAACCCTCATTCATGAAAGAACTCCTGCATGCCTGCTGTCCCAGGGCACCAAGGAAGTCAGCATGGGGTCTACAAAAAGGAAGGCCATGTCTGGCCTCATGGGTTGGCCATACAGCCATACGTCCATACAGGGCTGCTGAACATGTGGCCCTACTCTCCTACCTCTACCCCTGACCACATTCCAATTCTCCAGCCAGATTCTGGGCCTTGGCTGTTTTTATCAGAAGCCATAGGGCACTTACTCCTTACATGGCCATAGCCTGCCTCAGGCCTGTCCTGCAGATCTAGCCTGAGCGTGGCTGCTCACAGCCTCCTCTACCCAGCCCCTCCCCACAGCTTCTAGAAACAGTCCAGGAAGCCCATTCAGGTCCATCCAACCTGGGGTCCAGCATGGCTATCTTGGCCTGCTATCCCATCACCTCCCACTGTGCTTTCAAAACCAGGAAGCGCTGTGTGACATCCTGGGATGTCCTCTCTGGGACACTTTGAGGTCAACAGCCCTGATACACAGGGGATTCAGCCCGCTTCTGCTTCTTCATTTCATTTCACGGTGATGTGTGTTTGCTGCAGAAAATACGAAAACCCCGAGAAGAAAAACGACCCACTGTCACCCCAGTCACAGACTACACTGTTAATTTCTTGATGGACACCCTTAGACTTTGTCCATACATGTACATAAATGTATGTGCACCAAAAGGGGGTCATCTTGTATTTATTTATTTGAGAGACAGAGAGAGAGAGAGACCAGGGGAAGGAGCAGAGGGAGAGGGACAAGCAGACTCCAGGCCGAACGTGGAGCCCCATGCAGGGCTTGATCCCATAACTCTGAGATCATGACCTGAGCAAAAGTAAAGACATGGACCCTCAATTGAGCCACCCAGGTGCCCCCTCCTGTATATATAGCTTTTTATTAACTCTTATGAAGTATTCATTCTACTTAATATGTCATAAACACTTTTCACCTTAACAAATAGACTTTCACAGAATAATATGTAATGACCATGTGTGATTTCACAGCATAGGTAGAGAACAACCTTCAGGTGTCAGCTGGTCATTACAGGACTGGGGAATGTTACTTGCGCTGGGGGCATGGGCCCAAGTAGTGGGACCACCCCCTTGTGCATGGCTCTTGTGTGCACACACCAACCCCATAATCCTAACAGCATCCTCCCTGGGAATACTAATTTAGTTAATCCCCTTGAAGAGGATCTTTATGTTCCCATTACATTGCTTTTATAAGCACATGTTTGCATTCATGATGCGCTATTCCCTCAAGATAAATGTCAAGAAATGGAACTGCTGAGTCAAACAGGCACATTCTTCAAGGCTTTGGAATTATACTGCCAAGGAGCCTCAAAGACTTGGCAGCATTCATAGCAACTCGTTCAGAAAAAAAATACTACCTGTGACAAGCCAGGTGTTGTGCTAGGTCCTGGGGATTTGACAATAAACAGGCTGACCCTGGCCCTGATCTCTGAGAGCATGTTCAGGGCAAGGGGACAGCGTAGAAGAGACCCTGTTTCTTCATATCTTCACCAGCAATGGGTTTTACCATTCTTCAAATCTTTATTTATTGACATAACATATCGGTACTGACAGTAACACAGAAAGCTAGTATTTATTAAGAGCTTATGGTCCAGGCATCATAGCATTAAAAAGCTTTGCATAAATGATCCCATTTAACCTTTAAAACAATCCAAAGACTCAGGAATGATTATGCCTACTTTATTTTTGTTTTGTTTTAGCTGCAAGTAATCTCCACATCCAACATGGGGCTCAAATTCAGGACCAGGAGATCAAGAGTCACATGTTCCACCAACCAAGCCAGGCAGGGACCCCTATTATGCCTACTTTATAGGCGAGAAAATGGAGGCATTAAAACAAATTAAAGCAGCAGGCCCCATATCACATGCTGAGGATTGGCAGGGAGGATGCAAGTCTGAGTACCAAAGTCCAAAGTCCAGATCTCCTGCCAAACAAAAGCATCATCTTGTCAGCCATCCCACTGATATAATTATTAGTGAGGTTTATCAAGACTCCAGTCATGCTCCTTACGCTAACTGGCTGTTGTTTTTTAAACTTCTAATTATCTTTGTACTGATTTTTCTCCTGGAATATTCCTTTCTTCTCCTATTGATTTGTTAGATTTGACATATCAAATATTTTAATACATTCCCTACCACAGGCAAACTTTTTTTCGTGAGCTTTCTGTTTGTATTTAATTTTAATTGAAGTACCAGTAATAACGTCTTAATAGCTAGTTCAAAACATCTCCTCTCATTTCTGTTCCTTTATAAAAATTTCCTTGAACGTTGTTTTTCTATTTCTTCCTTGGACACTAGCCCAATTGGGGTTTTGCTGCTTCTTGAGAAAATGTGATGATATCTTTTCCTAGAAGAACATTTATTTCAATAAGGTTTTCAAATATATTACAGTTGCACAAATACTATATTTAAATGCTTATCTCTGCATTACATGCTCGTTTTCATTCAATATGTTTTCTTTGTTTTTCTGCTTTGGGGAGATTATTCTTATCATGTGATTTGTTTATCTTATTGGGCTTTTCCAAGAACGAGCCCCTAGGTTTATTCATCAAATCTACTATTTTTCTCTTTCCTAATTTTTTCATCTCCAATTTGATCTTTATTTCCTCCTCCTATTTTTAGTTGGGTATGGATTATTATGGTTTTTCTCTAGTCTATTGAAGTGGTGCATTCAGTTCATTTTTAAAAAATTTTTTTAACAATGAAAGCACTGAAACTATCAACTTTCCTATGCAAACATGTACCTACATTTGATTATTGGTTTTTTTTAATTTTCATTTGGTATTTGGTATCATTTCTGTGCATTTTACACTTACAAAGCAAATGAAGCCTCCCTAAAATAATATTGTTTTGTATACCTTAAAATTTTATATAAATGGTATACTATATGGGCTTTTTTATGAGGAACCTGACATTTCGGTTTTGATTTCTCCTTTGATTCAAAGGTTATGGACCTAGTGGCTGTGTTTATTTATTCACCTTTATTGGTTTGCTTTTTTAAAAATGGCAACTGGTTAGCTTATCTATATATCCTTATTAAATTCTAAATTATAACGTGGTGGTCATAGATATATACATAATTTCTATGGAGATAAGCTGATGTTTTCCTTGAGATCTAGAATGTAATCAATTTTTTAAATGGCTCATCAGGATTTGAATTAAATGGGTGTTTTCCACTGGAAGAAGAGAATATTGGTATAGAGATACTAAACTGTCCTTTTATATTATTATATTGTTTCATATCTTTATTCATTTTATCTTATCTGTCAAAGAAATCAGCAACTTACAGACTACAACTCGAATTCTGTCAATTTCTCACTGCATTTTTTGATTTATTTTTTTATTTATTTTCAGCATAACAGTATTCATTATTTTTGCACCACCCCCAGTGCTCCATGTAATCCGTGCCCTCTCCAATACCCACCACCTGGTACCTCGACCTCCCACCCCCTGCCCCTTCAAAACCCTCAGATTGTTTTTCAGAGTCCATAGTTTCTCATGTTCAGACACATGAAAAAATGTTCATCTCACTGCATTTTTTAATAGTTTTTATTTTACGTATTTTGAGGGTATATGTTTTGTGTAAAGGATCAGAACAATTTCAACTCAACTGCACAATCTACCTTTTTTTAACCATAAAACAACCTTACTCATTCTTTTTGATGCCTTCTGCTTTGATTTAATATCGTTTTTCATCTGTACCTGTCTTGTGTATCTTTGTCCATTATTTTTAACCTTTCTTGGTTTACCCATGCGGCTTTTTAGAAATTTATGACTAAATTTTATTCTATGACCACATCTATTTTAATAGAGGACTTTAAGCTGTTAACTGTAGGGACATCTATATCTGTCTTCCTTCTGTATATCTCGTTTTTTTATTTCCCTAGATGTGCCATAACAATCACTGCCCTTCCTGTGTTTACCTCTCCCTGACTCACTGCAGTGTGGGTGTATCGGGTGTGCTAGTCCTGAGAGCTGGTGTATTATCCCCACCACACTCTCTGGACTTCCAGTCTCGATCAGAATGGCACGAGGATGGAAAGAGTGGGAGGGACCCATGCATCCCAGTGGCATTCTGGCACAAAGGAGTGAGTAGTGTTTGGGTCCTACCCAGGCTCCCCACCTGCATCTCCAGCCTGGGTGGTCGGGGTGGGGTAGAAGGTGGCAAGAGGTCCTCTCCTCAGAGCTGGGAAGCTAGAGGCACAACCACTATTGCCCTTGTCCCCTGTTTTATTCTGGGGCTCAGCCATGAGCTTTCAAGGCAGGAACATGAAGACACATGATAGGATAAATTCTGCACATTGGCCTTCATGGGCTGCATTGTGTGACCCTCAAAGCATTTCAGGATGAAACTGGACTATCAGCATGAGGAGGAAGTAGAGAAAAGAGACTGGCTGAGAAAGGCCCATTCGTGCAGAGCCTGAAATCCAATGTGCTTAAGAATCCAGCAATCTTAAATTCCTAAATCTAGATAATCCGACAGCTCAGCTTGATCTAAAACCAGCACCAACTGTGGTGGCGAAGGAGACCCAGAGTTTGGGCTTCAAGAAGGAAGATGACACCTGAAGTCCAAGCAAATCCTGTCACTCAGCCCCTGCGCAAGTCAAGATCCTTATGACAAGAAGGTTGGGACAGAAATGACACCTGGGGGCAAAAGGCAGGTGACTGTCTCATTCTTACGTGGAGCAGGAGCCACGCTAGGACCACTGCAACGAGGGCCAAGAAGTGCCCACAAGAAATGACCGGAAGTCTCAGACACCACTGGAGGGAGTGGACTCCAGGACAACAGCGCGGAGATCTGGGGTAACTATTGCAGTTGCACCTGTGTGTGCCCTGTACCCAATATAGGGGTCCCCACACCCATCTTGATGGAGCCACATACAAGAATGCATCTGGCAGCACTGACCCCAATGGCCCAAACGGGAAGCCACCTACATGCACGTTAACAGCAGAATGGATAAATAAACAGGATATATTCACCCACTAGAGCCCTCCACAGGCAGGGAACACAAATGTACCACAACTCCACTCCGCAATAAGCATGGCATTTCACAAATGCTTTTGAGGGTGAGAAATCAGACACTAAATAACACCTACTATGTGATTCCATTTATATGAAGTTCAAATAATAAGCAAAAATGTTTTAAAGAATTTATTTATTTATTTGCCAGAGAGAGAGAGCTCACGCGCACATGCAGCAGGGGAGCTGCAGAGGAAGAATCAGGCTCCCCACTGAGCAGGGAGCCTGATGTGGGGATTGATCCCAGGACCTGGAGATCATGACCTGAGCCAAAAGCAAATGCTTAACCGACGGAGCCACCCAGGTGCCCCCAAAATAAGCAAAATTAATGTATAAAGCTAAAGATCAGAACAGCGTTAATCTTGGGGAGGCTAGCAACTGGAAGGGGGCACAAGAGGGCTCTTGGAGTACAGTTGAGGTTCTGCATCTTGACCTGGGAGCTGGTTACTCAGAGATACTCATTTCGTTTTTGTTTAAAAAAAAAAAAAAAAAAAAAAACAGATTGAGCTGTGTACTCAACGGTTTGTACAATTCTCTGCATGTATGTTAGACTTGAACAAAAAGTTCAAAAAAATAAATAAATAAATTAGGGCTGGGGGAGAGAGTCTGTTGCTAGGAGACAAAGAAACCTGAATCCTTGGCTTCAGTTATTAGCCCTTAGAGCTCAGAGAAGAGATATACTCTAAAGCCTATGAAATGTTTCAGGGAATTTTAGTACCAGAGGAATACCAAGCCCAGCCAGCACTGGCCAGAGTGCCAGTCACCGGGCCACAGGATGAGGCCATCAAAGAGCCACAGCCCCAGCAGGGGTACCGTGCCCCCTCAGATATGGTGGGGGACAGTGGTCCAGGGTGGTCTTGCAGACTGGGCCAAGGTGCCTATGAATCGTGCCCAGATCCTGAGCTGTGCAAGATTCAAGGCTGCAGGCTCTTGCAGAGGAAGTGAATGTTCTTATGGGTATTCTTTTTCTTTCTTTATTGAAATAAAATGAACACAGTATTATTAGTTTCAGGTGCACAGTATAGTGATTCAACAATTCTGTATATTACTCAGTGCTCATCATAATAAGTGTACTCTTATTCCTCTTTATTTGTTTCCCCCATCTCCCTACCCACCTCCCCTCTGGCAATCACCAGTTTGCTGTGTTTAAAAGGCTGGTTTTTTGTTTGCCTTTTTTTCCCTTGTTTGTTGATTTGTTTCTTAAATTCCGCATCTGAGTGAAATCCTATGGTATTCATCTTTTACTGGCTTACTTCACTTAGCATGCTACCCTCTAGACCCACCATGTTGTTGCAAATGGCAAGAGCTCATTCTTTTCTAATGGCTGAATAATATTGCATGGTGTGTGTATTTGTGTGTGTGTGTATCTATGCCACATCTTTATCCATTCATCTATGAATAGACACTTGTGATTTTTTCCATTTCTTGGTTATTATAAATAATGATACAAAAAACACTGGGATGCATTAATCTTTTCAAATTAGTGTTTTCATTTTATTTGTGGAAAACAGTATGGAGGTTCCTCAAAAAATAAAAAATAGAATTACCATATAATCCAGTAATTCCTCTTAAAGGTATTCTTAAGGTACACCCCAGAAGAATGGACTGTGAGGACCCTGGGTGTCCGAAAGGTATGACCCGTTTGAAACATTGTTTCTACTACACTGGACAATAACTCTTCTGTGGATCATGTTCCCCTTGCTTCCAGGCAGCCCTGTTCAATAGAAACATACTCCAACACTTTGGAAAACAGTGTGGAGATTCTCAAAAACACTAAAAAAGGAGCTTCCCTATGACCTAGCAATTGCACTACTGGGTATTTACCCCAAAGATACAACTGTAGTGAAAATAAGGGTCATCTGTACCCCAATGTTCACAGCACCAATGGCCACAGTTGCCAAACTGTGGAAAGAAACAAAATGCCCTTCAACAAATGAATGGATAAAGAAGATATGGTCCATATATACTATAGAGTATTATGCCTCCATCAAAAAGGATGAGTACCCACCTTTGTATCAACATGGATGGGACTGGAGGAGATTAAGCTGAGTGAAATAAGCCAAGCAGAGAGAGTCAATTATCACATGGTTTCACTTAGTTGTGGAGCATAAGGAATAACATGGAGGATATCGGGAGAAGAAAAAGAAAAATGAATTGGGGGAAATCACAGGGGGAGATGAACCATGAGAGACTGTGGACTCTGAGAAACAATCTGAGGGTTTTGAAGGGGAGGGGAGTGGGGAGTTAGGTGATGGGCATTAAGGAGGGCACATATTGCATGAAGCATTGGGTGTGGTGCATAAACAATAAATTCTGGAACACTGAAAAGAAATTAAAAAAAAAAAAAAGAGTATGCCTCCATCAGAAAGGACGAATACCCAACTTTTGTAGCAACATGGACAGGACTGGAAGAGATTATGCTGAGTGAAATAAGTCAAGCAGAGAGAGTCAATTATCATATGGTTTGACTTATTTGTGGAGCATAACAAATAGCATGGAGGACAAGGGGAGATGGAGAGGAGAAGGGAGTTGGGGTAAATTGGAAGGGGAGGTGAACCATGAGAGACTATGGACTCTGAAAAACAACCTGAGGGGTTTGAAGGGGCGTGGATGGGAGGTCGAGGTACCAGGTGGTGGGTATTATAGAGGGCATGGATTGCATGGAGCACTGGGTGTGGTGAAAAGATAATGAATACTGTTATGCTGAAAATAAAAAATAAATTTAAAAAAAGAGTATTAGTAACAACAAACAACATAAATAAATAAATAAAACTTAGAAGAAGGAAGAACAAAAAAAAAAGAAGAAGAAGGGGGAGGGGAGAACAAGGGGAAGGAGAGGGGGAGAGGAAGAGAGAGGAGAAGAAAAGCGATGCTGCCTTGGGGTCCCATGCACCAAAGAACTCGGTACCCAGGATCTCTGCTCCTCGCCTCCAGGAGGGCAGAGAGCCACAGCGTCCCTACAACCTGCTGCCATTCTGGAAAGGAGCCTGCAGGGAGACAGAAGGCTGAGAACACAAAGAGATGCTCAGAAGTATCTATATGGTGCTTAAGTGCATAGGAATCCCCTGGGGACACGCGAGTCCTGATTCAGCACATCTGGGGTGGGACACGGGGTCCTGCATTTCTAGCAGGTTCCCACAAAATGCAGACACTCTCAGTCTATGGGCCACACTTCAAGTGGTAAGGGTCTATGGAATATGGATTAAACAGAATTAATTTAAAAACACTGATAAGGCAAAAAGATTAAAAATAATAAATTACATGCTTAATACACCCTGGCTTTCCAGCAGATGCAAGATTCACATAAAACAGACCAGTTATACAAAGAAATAAGGAAGCCACGTGTTCCCTCCACACCTGAGCTTAGTGTGAATAAACACACCACCACCATACGCACTTAAAATCTAATGAAAATTCTGAAGTAAACACTTATGCAGCATAAAGACAAAAAAAAGTTAAACAAGATGCCTAACATTTCCTGGTTCAGCACATGCTAGGGGTTCTCTTATTTATGGGACAAACCCATAAATAAAGGAGCAGCGCCTTCATCTTCCTTTATAAATCACAGAGCCTGGTCCCAGCCATTTTCCTTGGTAGGAGTGCTCCCTTTCTCCTCTGATCTGATGGATGAGCAGGTTCCGTTTTCTGGCCCCCAACACTGCTGAGCACTGCATTTTAAAATTCTAGTTGATTAGTAGACTTTGCTATTTAGAGCAGTTTGGGGTTCACAGCAAACCTCAAGCAGCGAGAACAAAGTTCCCCACATCCCCTTCCCCCACACACTTGGTCTCCCCCATCCTCAAGGTTCTCACCAGAGTGGCACATTGTTACAATGTGTCACATTGTTAGCACAAATAAATACTGGCGTGTATCCACTATTACAGTATACAGACTAGGCTCCCTGCTCTAAAAGTCCCCTGTACTCCACCTGTTCTCTACCCCCACCCTTCCAGCCCCTGGCAACCACTGCTCTTTTAAAATATTGTTTCTGTAGTTTTGCTTGTTCTGGAATGTCATATCTTTGGAGTTATGCAATATAGATCCTGTCACGTGGCCTTCCTCCACTTAGAAAAATGTATGTAAAATTCCATTTAAGGTTCCAAGTCCTTTTCGTGGCTCGTTAGCTTGTTACTTTCTTGTGCTAAATCACATTCCATTGTCTGGATGTAGCACAGCTGTTTAACCATTCACCTACTAAAGGACATCTTGGTGGCTTCCAGGTTTTGGTAATTATGAGTAAAACTGTGAGGAACATTCATGTGCAGGTTTTTGTGTGAACAAAAGTTTGCGGTTCGTTTAGTTAATAGCAAGGAGCATGGGTGCCGCATCACACAGTAAGAGGATGTTAGGTTATGTGAGAGACTACCAGACTGTCTTCCAAAGAAGCCGTACCATCTTGCATTCCCATCAGCAATGAACGAGAGTTCCTGTTGCTCCACATACTGTCAGCATTTGGTGTTGTCAGTATTTGGGATTTTGGCCATTCTGATAGGCATGTAACAAACAGTGTATCACTATTGTTTTCATTTAAAATTCATTAGTGACGGACGCCTGAGTGGCTCAGCCGGTAAGTGTCTGCCTTCGTCTCAAGTCATGGTCTCAGAGTCCTGGGATTGAGTTCTGCATGAGGCTCTTGCTCAGTAGGGAGTCTGCCTCTCCCTCTGCCCTCCCCACTGCTTGTGTGCATTCTCTCTCTCACTCTCAAATAAATAAACAAAATCTTTAAAAAATAAAATAAAATAAAATTCATTAGTGATATATGATGTTGAAACATTTTTTTGTATTCTTACTTGCCATATGTATATCTTCTTTGGTGAGGTGTCTGTTCAGATAGTGTGCCCATTTTTTAATCTGGTTATTCATTTTCTTAGTGTTAAGAGTTCTTTGTTTATTTTGGATAACAGTCTTTTATCAGATAGGACATTTGCACTCACTTTCTCCCCATCTGTGGTGCGTCTCCTCACTTTTTGACAATGTCTTTTGCAAAGCAGAAATTTTTTATTTTAATACCATTTTTTAAAAAAAGATTTTATTTATTTATTCGACAGACAGAGATCACAGGTAGGCAGAGAGGCAGGCAGAGAGAGAGGAAGGGGAGCAGGCTCCCTGCTGAGCAGAGAGCCCAATGCGGGGCTTAATCCCAGGACCCTGAGATCATGACCTGAGCCGAAGGCAGAGGCTTTAACCCACTGAGCCACCTAGGCGCCCCAGAAATTTTTTATTTTAATGAAGTCCATTCTTTCACAGATCACACCTTTGGTGTTGCATTTAGGATCATGGCCAAATCCAAGGTCATTTAAATTTTTCCTATGTTATGTATAAATTTTATAATTTTATGTCTTACATTACACTTAGGTCCATATTCCATTTTCAGTTAATTTTTGTGAAGAGTCTGCATGTAGATATCCAGTTGTCCCACCATCATTTGCTAAAAACAACATCCTTTCTCCAGTGAATTGGCTTGTTTCATTGTCAAAGATCAGCTGACTTATGTGTCTATTTCTGGGATTTCAATTCTGTTACATTGATATATTAGTATATTATTTTGCCTTTATGATAATGTCTTGATTACTAGGCTTTATAGTAAAACCTGAAGCTGGGTAACATTGGTCTTCCAACTTGGTTGGTTGTTCTCCTTTATTATTATATTGGCTACTCTAGGTCTCTTGCCTCTCTACATAAACTTTAGAATAAGTTTATTAATATCCACAAAATAACTGGCTGGGATTGCTGATCATTATAAACTTTTTAAGTGATTACAAAGCAAGTGGTTTTATAAATTCATTTAAAATTATAGATCTGTCTAAATCCTAAGTTTCAGCTGTTATGAAATCTGTGATTCCTCCTTTAAAGCTTTCATGCTATGATTATTTCACTGCTAATTAGTGCCCTTATGATCCTGAAGTTCTGGAGGACACACAAGGCATATACAGGGACACACACCACCTGGGAGGGCATTCAGGGCTCTCCCAGGATGTCAGCACTCAGAGGAAACAAACACCAGGTTTTCAATATTCTTTTAATGTTTTAATTTGCTATAACAAAGGTTGACAGCAAGAACGCTCCTTCGTGAACCTGAATGTGACCTTCACACCTAGTAATAAAAATGTTTCATTAAAATAGAAAGTTACCCCAGGGCTCTCACTATTCACAACTCCCCACCTGTGTGCATGGATTACATGTGGGTTTGGGGGACCCTTTCAAGATCTTCATGTAAGCAACCAAAATTGTTCAGGAAGCAACCTAGTTCTCCAAAGATCTGCTCACGATATTTGTGTGTCTGTATTCTGCTAGGCAGCCAGCAGAATAAATCTCTGGTCACACCACCAACACCACAGGTTCAAGACACCCAGGAGCATTGCTGCAGGAAGGTTAAAATTTTGTGCCTTTTAAGGATCAAATCACTAACAGTGTGGGTGATGGGTATTAAGGAAGGCATGGGTCATGATGAGCAGTCGGTGTTATACACAACTAATGAATCACTGAACACTATATCAAAAACTAATGATGTATTACACAGTGGCTAAATGAACACAACAAAAATTGTTTTAAATTAAAAAAAAACCCTATTAACAGTATAAACATACACTGTAACAAACACACACAGGACCAACAGAAAATAATCATTTGTGTATCTCACACACACACACACACACACACACACACACCCCTACAATGTTTATTTGCTTATGTTTTGTTATGAAAAAGGCTTACCATACGTGCAAACAAATCTAGGTTTTTTTAAGGGGTCACACTAAAAAACACCAATAACTCAGACAGAGAAAGACAAATACCATACAATTTCACTTCTATGTGAAATCTAAAATACAAAACAAAAGAATAAACAAACAGACTCTTAAATACAGAGACAGACTGGTGGTTTCTAGAGAACAGGTAGATGGGGAGGATGGGTGAAAGAGGTGAAGGGGATTAAAAGGCACAAACTTCCAGTCATCAGATAAGTCAGTCATGGAGAGATGAAAAGTACAGCATAGGGAATATAATCAATAATATTGTAATAACACTGCACAGTGATTATACTTATTGTGGTGAGCATTGAGTCATGCATAGAATTATCAAATCACTCTGTTGTACACCTGAAACTAATACAACACAGTATGTTAACTATACTTCAATAATAATTTCTTTTAATTGACCAAGAAAAAAAAGATTCACTTAAGAGGCTCTCCCACTGATTTATAAATGCTTTGCTTCCCAGGGGCCTGCACAGCTTACACATTATTTACTGAATGAAATATGAAATTCATAAAGTATCTATTGCTTACAATATGAAAGGAAAACCCTCTTAAAAGAATGTATCACTACATCTAAAGTTACAAAATAAGCTAGGGGCTATAACAGGGAAGAGACTATAAAGTTATGAGTTAGAATTTTTATTGTTCTATTTCTTGTTGGGTTTCATAGAACACTTAGCCTGTTTAAGGTCTTAAATCTTTAACCCTAAGCCTTACCCTGCAAGGCCAAGACATATTTTGTGGCCAATAACTAAACATTCCTGGCTTCTGGCCCAGGATAATAGCAAAAAGACAGTGTGGGCAGCTCCAAGGGCCCATCCCACCACAGGAAACACTGAAAAATCAAGCAAAAATAGAAGCAACATTGTCAGAATTCTGGGAAGCAGTAAAAGGCTCACAGCAACCAAACGAACACAGAAAGATGAAAGGGGTAATACAAAATAAGGGGGAGGGGAGGAAAACCCTGTGCATTTTTGTTTGCCCCTGCTTTGCCTTCCTCTCCACCTTAATGGTGTAGCGGCCTTAAAGATACAACCCACGTTCCCAGTGTAGGACCTCAGTCCCTGGTTCCAGAAGGAGCTGAGTAGATGTTATTCATAGAGAATTGTATGTCCGCTCTGTCTAGAGGTTGCCTCAAAACTGGCAAAGGGGCTCATCTCTGTTTCACCTACCTTGGAACTTTCTCAGGGTAGAACATCGGAAAGCACTCCTTAAAAACACTATAAGGAAAATGAACTCCAGACAGCAGACTGGGATAGGTGATTACTACTGAGGCACACAAGACAGTGCCAAAAACCTGAAAGAAGTTGAAGGTAATTTCTTTGGGTAATTTGGGCATTTGGACACACCCATGTTTCCTGGGAGATTTAGAGAGCTGTATGCATATCCAGGGAAGAATGCATGCTCAGAAAAGACCAGAAAAGACACTGATCTTTTACCTCTAGATGACCTTCACAGCAAATGAAGGCTAGGGCAAAGCTAGCTGCCTGGCTAGATGGTGAAGAAGTGTCCCGACACGGCCATTCTGCAAAGACTAGGAGAGGTGTTGCTCTCCCCTATGCATCCTCTCTCTCTCTCTCTCCCCACTCCTGGCACTCAAGGAAATCTCTGTGATAGCACTAGCTGAACCAAGATCTAAAGAACCTTCAAAGACTACATGCATTAGACCTGGAAAAATAGTTTTATTAAGATTTTATCTATTTGAAATAGAGCATGAGCAGGGAGCAGAGGCAGAGGGAGAAGCAGGCTTCCCACTGAGCAAGGAGCCTGACCCAGGGCTTGATGCCAGGACCCTGGGATCACAATCTGAGCCAAAGGCAGATGCTTAACTGACTGAGCCATGCAGGTGCCCCCACAAAATAGTTTTAAATAGTCACTAAACAAACAGAAGGAGCCACAACACACCCTGAGGAGAAAGAATAATCTGACCTCCAGAGTTTGTATTATATAATGTTCAAAATTTCTCATTTTCAGAAAAGAATTATGAAACACATAAAGAAAATATAGCCCATTCAAAGAAATTAACAGAAATTGTCCCTAAAGAAAAAGACATTGGACTCACTAAACAAAGACTTTGAATCAACTCCTAAATAGCTAAAAGACTTAAAGAATAGTATGGATGAGGTGCCAGAGAATCCAAGAGAGTGATGTGTTAACATATACAAAATAGCAATAAAGGGATAGAAATTATAAAAAGGAACCAAGTAAATCGAGGCTGAGAGGTATACATGGACGGGACTGGAGGGATACGCTGAGTGAAATAAGTCAAGCAGAGAAAGACAATTATGTGGTTTCCCTTATACATAGAACATAAGGAATAGCATGGACCACAGGGGAAGGAAGGGAAAACTAAATGGGAAGAAATCTGAGAGGGAGACAAACAATGAGAGACTCTAGACTCCGGGAACCAAACTGAGGACTACGGAAGGGAGGCAGATGGGAGGATGGGGAAACTGGGTGATGAGCACTAGGGGGGGCACGGGATGTGATGAGCACTGCGTATTATACGCAACTAATGAATCGTTGAGCATTACATCAAAAACTTATGCTGTATTATATGTTAACTAACTGGCCATAATGACAAAAAATAATTTTTTTTAAAAGATTTTATTTATTTATTTGACAAAGAGAAATCACAAGTAGTCGGAGAGGCAGGCAGAGAGAGAGAGGGAAGCAGGCTCCCCGCCGAGCAGAGAGCCCAATGCGGGACTCGATCCCAAGACCCTGAGATCATGACCTGAGCCGAAGGCAGCGGCTTAACCCACTGAGCCACCCAGGCGCCCCAAGTTAATTTTTTTTTTAAAGTACACTAACTGAAATTTTGAAAACTCTCTAGAGGGCTTCAATTTGAGTAGGCAGAAGAAAGAATCAACGAAAGTAAAGGTAAGACAAGAGAGGGGCACATGGGTGGTGCAGTTGGTTAAGTGTTTGACTCTTGGTTTTGGCTCAGGTCATGATCTTGCAGTTGTGGGATTAAGCCCCATGTTGGGCTCTGTGCTCAGGGCAGAGTCAGCTTCATACTCTCTCCTTCTCCCTCTCTCAAATAAATAAATAAATCATTTTTAAAAAAATAAGACAAGGGCGCCTGGGTGGCTCAGTGGGTTAAGCCGCTGCCTTGGGCTCGGGTCATGATCTCAGGGTCCTGGGATCGAGTCCTGAATCGGGCTCTCTGCTCGGCGGGGAGCCTGCTTCCCCCTCTCTCTCTCTGCCTGCTTCTCTATCTACTTGTGATTTCTCTCTGTCAAATAAATAAATAAAATCTTTAAAAGAAAAAAAAATAAAAAAATAAGACAAGAGAAATTAGCCACTCTGAAGAACAAGGAAAACAAAGGAGTAAGAAAAATGACTAGAGCCTAAGAAACATGTAAGATATTATCAATAGTACAAATATCAATTGTGTAACAGGAATCTTAGAAGGAAAGGCAAAGAGATAAAGGAGCATGCAGAACATTTGTAGAAATAATGACCAAAACATCTCAACATAATAGAAGGTATGGATCTATTCACTCAAAAAGCTCAGCACCTCCAAGAAGGATAAACACAAAGGAATCCACACCAAAATACATTATAACCAAATTGTCAAAAGCCAAGGACAGCAAGAGTCTTGGAAACAAGAGAAAAGTAACTCATCACATACTAATGATCTTCAAAAAAAATTAATTGATTTCTCATCAACAACCATGCAAGAGTGGGATAACATTTTTAAAGTGCTGAAAGAAAAAAAAAAAAGGCCATCAATCAGAAATTGTTTAACCTATAAAACTGTCCTTCAAAAATGGAGGAGAAATTAAGAACCACAGAATATATGGCTTTAATTATCTGAAATATCACAGAGTAGGTACACAGAGACAGAAAGCAGATTGGTGGCTTCCATGGGCCAGGGAATGGGGAAGGAAGAGAAACCTGTTAATGTGTACAGAGTTTCCTGTTAGAGTGATGCAAATGTGCGGGACCAGAGTAGAAATGGTGGTTGCACAGCAATGTGAATGTCCTAAGTGCAGTGAACTGTTCACTTTAAAATAATTAATTTTACATAATGTAAATTTCACCTCAAGAAACTAAAAATTGAAAAGTGCAGAAAATTCTGTCTTCTGACACATTGGCAGAAGGGCTGGTCACCATTAGCAGCAGAAGCAGCATTGACTGGCCTCTACTCACTTTCCTCCTTAGCTACCTAACTGACCCCATGGGCATCTGAGAGATGGACCCTGGTTTAAGGGTCATATACTAATCAGGCTTTCTAGAAATACCAGAAAGCAACACAATATAGACTGCACCTCATGGAGCTAAGAGCTCTCTAGCATAATTACTAACTTGCTCTTCTGAGTAAAACCCTACCCTTGGGCAAGATCAGGGAAGACAGAGAGGGGAACTTTTACTGGCAGTCAGCAATGCGCCAGAATTTCACATACCAAGGCTGCCTTACATCTCACTGTTTCTTTGGTTTTGTGGGTGGATATTCCAAAGGGCTAGAAAAGCAGTTCAAAAATGCTTTAGCCAATTTTATTCTATGAATTTATGTAAGTGCAGCCCCCATGCCAATTACCGGTATCAGTTCTGATTCAGTGAATGAGAACATTAGCATTTCGCACAGAAAACCTTGCATCTGCCTAGATATTTGAATGCAGCCTAAATAGTAGCTCCAACAGACCCTCCAACAGTGTCTGCAGTTATGTGAAAGAGAAGTTATATCATCACTCCACGTGGACATACCATTGCCTGCTGCGGCCCACGAAGCCAGAAACATTTGCAGATTCTGCGACTCATCAGTCAGCTCCACAATTAGAGCCCCTGATGGCATATTTTTTCCAACTACACCATGCCAAACGAGTAGACAGCTGATGATTTAGACACTTCCTGAGGATTTTCCTCTAAAGATCACCATAAAAAATGTTAAAGCTTGTCATACTCATCAAAATATTTTAATTCTCTTGAAATTATGATGTCACTTTCTCTAAAGAGCTCTACAGTACTAAGACGTTGAGTGATTCCATTGAGTCCAAAGCTTAACAAAGGAAAATGAGGATAGGTATGCACTGTCCATCTTGTCTTGTCGGGGAACATGTCTGGGTCTGCTAGGTCTGGATCTACATTTTATGAAAAAAAAAAAAATCAATTATTTTGCTCCCTGGAATTTTAATTTCCAACCCTGTGAACTCTACGTTTCCCCAGGTTTGGTCTTCCAGAGCCCTTTCAATGCATGTAGCTTTTGATTTGAAGAAAGAACAAAGTAAATGCAAAACATTTCCCACACTAGCCATCTGTACTAAACCCTTCAACTTTTCCTGAGTATTCCTAAATTGTTGGGAGAGGATAAAGGAAAACAGGTATTTATGTATACCACGTAGGTGGATAAAATGAGGATCATTTTTACTTTTTTGACTTACGTCAATGACTAGAAATGAAGTTTCTCATTTTGGTTATGCCCTGGCTTACATCACACCACAAAGCAAAGGTAGAGAGTTTACAACAAAAACTCTGCTGGACACTAAGTATAT
Organism: Mustela nivalis; assembly: GCF_964662115.1. Lineage (NCBI taxonomy): Eukaryota > Metazoa > Chordata > Mammalia > Carnivora > Mustelidae > Mustela > Mustela nivalis. The sequence continues at coordinate 126,659,772 of NC_139025.1, forward strand.
CAGTCTCCTCTTTCAACTGAAAAAAAAAAAAAAAAGTTGCAATCATCTAGTTCTTTTCTTGCACTACTTAATCAAAGAATCAAAAACTCAGTATTTCAAACTTACATTTTTTTTATATACAATCAAATAGCAAGGCTAAACCTGTTACAGTGTGCTAGCCATCTGGCACAATACTTTTATTTCTACTGTTGCTTTGAATCTTGTTTAGTTTGTGGGTTTCTGGGTGGGCAGGGACAGCTAAAATTCTCAGGCAGGAAAAAACAATTTCAAGTAGAGCCTACACCAAGCCCACATTGACCACACGTAACTTACTTAATTCCTCAAAGTTTTCATTTAATCACCTGCAGATTACAAAGTTGTGAAGACTAACAGTAACAGGAGTAAAACCTCAGCAGATGATAAGGAGTCACTGATTACAGCCTGTTAATAATCAGATTTAGTATTCAGTTCACACCCACCAGGGGGAAGTACTCTGGTCCAACATACTTTAGTTCTAGTTATGACTCCTCAATTTCCATGTGTTTGAGAGCAAGTACCAATTACCCTCTAAGTGAAAGGAGAGGAGTGTGTCCTCAATCAGGTTGTCGAAGTGTTTTATGGGACTCTAAGGACCCAGAGAGATACTTTGAAGGCCATGGAGGGTAGGGAGGGAGGTCTGCTAAAATTCAACTATCTGATGGTGCATTATGACTTCAAGTGTTGAAAATATTAATACATGGGTATAGCTTCCTGATGGAAAGAAAAGGCAAAGATAATTTTCTACATGCTATCAAACATACCACACACTGTTAAAATAGTATTTTTAGTTTATGTAGAAATAAGTTATTTTAAATGACAGTAAATTCAATTAAAGTCAAAATTAATGAAGTCACTAACAATTCAACAAATGCTTCCCATGCTTCCCTGACAACTTGCTTCAACTGAGAAACTTGCAAATCCTGATGTAAGCATCACACTTAATGCTGAGTATTTAAAAGTATTCCCAGTAAAGACAAGGAATTTTAAAAAAAGTAAGGTAATAAGAAAGAGATGTTATCATTACTTACTAATAGCCTTCAAAGGTTATATTAATCTAGTAAGAAGCCACAGTAGCTGAAGTAGATAAAATCATTCACCTAAAGATACCATGATCAGATATGTCATTTGCAAATATCTTCTCCCATTCTGTCAGTTGTCTTTTGATTTTGTTAACTGTTTCCTTTACTGTACCCCTGGGGATAAAAATATATGTTTATAAAAAATAAAGATACCATGATCAAACTGGAAAAAAACAGAGGGAATCCTGAAAGCAGCAAAAGTGAAGCAATTCATCATGTACAAGGAATCCTCAACAAGACTAAAGGCTAATTTCTCATCAAAAACCATGGAGAACCCTAAGGCAATGGGATAACCTACTCAAAGTGCTGAAATTAAGAATAAAATTAGAGCGGTTGAAGAATAATCCTCTATCCAGCAAAAATTGTCCTTCAAAAATGAAGACACTAAGACATTTCCAGATATACAAAAAATGAGGGTTCATAGTTGCCCTACAAGAAATGCCAAAAGGAGTTCTTCAGGCGGAAGTGATGGGACACTAACTAGTAACCTGAATCTACATGAAGAAATAGAGAACACCACTAAGGGTACTACATGGCTACATATAAAACACAATATAAAGGCATTTCTGTTTGTAACTCCTTTCTTTCTATCTTAATACTCATCTGTGTGAAATGATGATTATGGGTCTATGTTGATGGGCAAACAATGTATAAAGATACACTTCATAAAAATAACAGCAGAAAGGGGAGAATGAAGCAAAGTTTTTGTATACAAATGAAATTAAGTTGGTATTAATAATAACTATATTGTTACAACTTAAAATTTTAATTGTAATCTCCAGGACAACCTTTAAGTAAACAACTCAAAAGATACAGCAGAGGAAACAACAAGGGAATGAAAATAATATACTATAAAATATTTATTTAACACAAAACATGACAGTAATTGAAATAAGAAACAAAAAAGACACAAAATGTATAGAAAACAAACACCAAAATGGCAGAAGTTAAGGTCTTCCTTATTGGTAACCACATACTATGTACATGGATTAAATGCAACCCCGAAAAACAGGGATTGGCCAAATGAATTTGAAAACCTAATCAAAATATATGTTGCCTACAAGAGACTCACTTTGGATTAAAAGACAGAAATTGAAAGTAAAAGGACAGAAGTAGGCATTTCACACAAAGAGAAACCAAAAGAAAGCTAGGGTATCAGACCACATAGACGTTAAGACAAAAACTGCTACTGGGTGGCTCAGTGGGTTAAGGCTCTGCCTTCAGCTCAGGTTATAATCTCAGGGTCCTGGGATCAAGCCCCATATTGGGATCTCTGCTCAGTGGGGAGCCTGCTTCCCACCCCCCCCCACCACCTACCTCTCTGCCTACTTGTGATCTCTCTCTCTCTGTCAAATAAATAAATAAAAATCTTTTTTAAAAACTGCTACTAGAGCCAAAGAAAGACATTATATAATAATAATAAGGTTAATCCATCATGAAGATATAACAGCTATAAATATAGATATAACCAACAATAGAGCCCTAAAAATATATGAAGCAAAAACTGAAAGAATCAAAGAAAGAAATAAGCAATTCAACAATAATAGTTTCAGACTTCAATATCTCAGTTTTAATAATAAAACAACTAGACAGAATACCAGCAAGGAAAGAGAATATTTGAACAGTGCCATAAACCAATGAGACTTAACAAACTACTATGGACTATCCAACACCAAAACAGCACAATACACATTCTTCTCAAATGTATATAGAACATTCTCCAGGATAGAACATATGTTAAGCTTCAAAACAAGTCTCTATAAACTTTAAAACATCAAGTTATGAGAAGTATGTTCTCTGACCATAAGTTAAAAAAATAGAAAGAAATTTGGAAAAATCCAAAATATGTGCAAATTAACCAACACACTCCTACATAACAACTGGGTCAAAGATATTGCAGGGATAATTAAAAAGTACTTTGAGATAAATAAAAAATAAATACAACACACCAAAATTTAATCAGTCATAAGAGTTTACTCCCTCCAAATGAAAGTAATGTTCAGAAAGATATTTTTACCTGAAAACTCCTATGCTAAAAAAGAAAATATATCTTAAATCAATAACCTTCTTCTTCTAATCTTCTACCATAAAAAGCTAGAGGAAAGAAGAGTGAATTAAATTTAAGTCAAACAAAAGAAAAAGAGAATGATGGGGAAAATGAAATAGAGAAGAAAAAATTTAAAAAGTCAACAAAATTTGAAAAGATCAACAAAATTGACAAACTTGGGGTGCCTGGGTGGCTCGGTGGGTTAAAGCCTCTGCCTTCAGCTCAGGTCATGGTCCCAGGGTCCTGGGATCGAGCCCCACATCAAGCTCTCTGCTCAGCAGGGAGCCTGCTTCCCTCTCTCTCTCTCTGTCTGCCTCTCTGCCTACTTGTGATCTCTGTCTGTCAAATAAATAAATAAAATCTTTAAAAAAAATAAAAAATAAAAAATTGACAAACTTTAGAAAAATAGCAGAGAAAGTCAATACCAAATTTAAATGAAATCAATAGGATTTTAAGGAAATACTATAAAAAACTGATGCCAAAAAGATCACATAACCCAGATGAAATACACTAATTACCAGAAACACACAAGCTATCAAATTGACTCAAGAAGAAATGGAAGATATAAATAGACTAGTAACAAATAAAGAGAATGGGTCAGTGCTATGGACTGAACGTTCGCGCCTCTTCCAAATTCATATAATGAAGCCCCAATCCCAGTGCGATGGTATGAAGAGGTGGGGACTTAGAGTGTGAGAGTGGAGCCCACATAAACGAGATTACAGCCTTTACAAGAAGGGACATGATTATCTCTCTCCCTCAGCCATGTGAGGATAACAGTCAGAAGGTAGTCATCTTCAAGACAGCACTGGTTTACCGGAAACCAGATCAGCTAGCACTTTGATTTTGGACTTCCTAGCCTCCAGAACTGTGACAAATAAATGTTTGTTGTTTAAGCCACCCAGTCTGTGGTATCTGTTACAGCAGCCCAAACTGGCTAAGACAGTCAGGAATCAAAAAAACTTCCAATCAGAACCAGATAGATGGCTTCATTGGTAAACTCTACAAAACCTTTAAGAAGTACTAACAATAATTTTTCTCACACTCCTCGAAAACAGAAGAGGACTAAACATTTCCTAATTCATTTTATGGGGACAGTATAAGCATGACCCCTAAACCAGTCAAAGACATCTTTGACAAAGAAAACTTCAGACTAATATCCCTTGTGAATATACATGTAGAAATCCTCAACAAAATATTAGCAAATTGAATCCAACAGCATATAGAAAGGGTCATTCACCATAACCGAGTGGTATTTGTCCCAGAAACTTGAGGTTGGTCTAACGTATGAAAGTCAATCAAAATAATATACCATAGTAATAGAATAAAGCACATTACCTACCTTATCAATGGATGCAGAAAAAGTATTTGCTAAATTCCAGCATCCTGTCATGATAAAAACACTCAAAAAACTAGAAATAGAAAGGAACTTCCTCAATCTGATAAAAGGCATCAATGAAAAACTGGCAGTGAACATCTTACTCTTTTATTATTTTTTTTTAAGATTTTTTTATTTATTTGTCAGAGAGAGAGGGAGAGAGAGCGAGTACAGGCGGACAGAATGGCAGGCAGAGGCAGAGGGAGAAGCAGGCTCCCTGCCGAGCAAGGAGCCCGATGCGGGACTCGATCCCAGGACGCTGGGATCATGACCTGAGCCGAAGGCAGCTGCGTAACCAACTGAGCCACCCAGGCGTCCCTTACTCTTTTATTATTGAAGTAGAGTAGACATACAATGTTGTATTAAGTTTCAGGTGTACAACATAGTGTATTCACAATTCTCTACATTATGCAATCAATACTCACCATAATCAGTGTAGTTACCATCTGTCACCATACAATGGTATTACGTAGTATTGACAATAGTTACTATGTTACTAATAGTTACTTTTAATCTCTATGCTTACTGATTTTACACCTGGAAGTTTCAACCTCTTAATCTCCATCACCTATTTTGCCCATCCCCCTACCTTTCTTCCTTCTGGCAACTGCCAGTTTGTTCTCTGTATTTATAAGTCTACTTCAGTTTTGTGTTTTTGTTTGTTCATTTATTTTGTTTTTTATATTCCATATATATTCCATATATAAGTTATATATAATACATATGTTATATTCCATATATAAGTATTCCATATTTTTTATAGTCCATATAAAAGTAAAATCATAGTATTTGTCTAGCTCCCTCTGACTTATTTCAGTTACCATAATACCCCTAGGTCCATCCATGTTGTTGCAAATAATAAGATTTCATTCTTTTTTATTACTAATATTCCATTGTATATATACACACCACATCTCTTTTTATCCATTCATCTACAGTTGGGGACTTAGGTTGTTTCCATGTCATGGCTATTGTAATAATATTGCAATAAACATAGAGGTACATGTATCTTTTCAAATCAGTGTTTTCATTTTCTTTGGATAAATACCCAGCAATGGAACTATTGGATTGCATGGTATTTCTATTTTTAATTTTTTGAGAAACCTCTATATTGTTTTCCAGAGTGGCTGCACCAGTTTGCATTCCTACCAACAGTGCATGAGTGTTCTCTTTTCTCCATGTCCTTGCCAACACTTGTTATTTCTTATCTTTTTGATACCAGCCACTGGTGTGATATGGTACCTCATTGTGGTTTTGATTGGCATTTCCCTGATGACAAGTGATGGTGAGCATCTTTTTGTATATCTGTTGACCATCTGTATGTCTTTGGAAAAATGTCTATTCAGGTCTTCTTCACTAGCATCACACTTAATGAGGAAAGACTGAAAGCTTCTCCCTATGATTGGGAAGAATCACTTCTACTCAACACCATACTGGGGAATCTAGTCAGGGCAAAGAAGTTGTAAGCAATAAAATTATATAAAATGCTTGCAATTTGGAAAAAAAAAGAGGCAAAACTACCTCTGTTGTCATATGACATGATCTTATTCATAGAAAACCTTAAAGAATACATACACACAAAAATATTAAAGCTAATAAACAGGTGCAGCAAAGTGAAAGGACACAAATTCAACATACAAAAATAGGTTGTATTTAATATACACAGATAATGAAAAATTTGAAGTGAAATCAATAAAACAATTCCATTAACAATAGTAGCAAAAAGAACAAATATTTTTAAAGATTTTTTATTTGACAGACAGAGATCACAAGTAGGCAGAGAGGCAGGCAGAGAGAGGAAGGGAAGCAGGCTCTCCGCTGAGCAGAAAGCCAATGCAGGGCTCGATCCCAGGACCCTGGGATCACGACCCAAGCTGGAGGCAGAGGCTTTAACCCACTGAGCCACAAAAAGAACAAATTTAACCAAAGATGTGTAAAACTTGTAGAGTGAAAACTATAAAACATTGTTAAATAAAATTAAAGAAGACTTAAATAAATGGAAAAACAGCCCATGTTCACAAGCAGATTCAACACAATCTGTATCTAAATCCCAGCTAATATTTTGCAAATATTGACAAACTAATTTTAAATTGATATGGAAATGCGAGAGGCCCAAACTAGCCAACAATCTTGAAAAGGAGTTACTAAGTTGGAGGACTCACACTTTCTGAGACAAACCATGTGAGACTCTTGACTTAGAAACAAACTGAGGGTTGTGGAAGGGGAGGGGAGTAGGGGGATTAGGAAACTGGGTGATGTGATGAGCACTGGGTGTTATATGCAACTGATTAATTATTGAACACTATACCTGAAATTGATGATGTACTTGCTACATGTTGGCTAATTGAATTTAAAATTTTAAAAAATGGTACTAGGACAACTAGATATCCATATGCAAAGGAATGAAGTAGGACCCTCATCTTATACCATTCATAAAAATTAACTTCAAATGGATCAAAAACCTAAATGTAAGAGCTACAAGTACGAAACTCCTAGAAGAAAACAGGTATAAATCTGCATGTCTGAGTCAAACAACAGTTTCTTGGGTAAGACACCAAAAGCACATAGAAGCAAAGAGAAAATAAATGAACTGAACCACATCAAAACTTAAAACTTTTGTGCATCGAAGGATAATATTTAGAAAGTAAAAAGACAACAGACAAAATTAAAGGTATATATATATTTGTAAATTATTTAACAGAGGTATAATATCTAGAACATATTTTTAAAAAAAGCTGCCACAACTCAACAAGAAGACAAATAGCCCAATTAATAAATGAACAAAGAATCTAACTAGAAATTTTTCCAGAGAAGACATACACATAGGCAATAAGTACCTGAAATGATGCTCACCATCACCAACCATTAGGGGAATGCAGACAAACAAACAAAGGAAAATGACAAGTGTTTGGAGAGGCAACAGAGACACTGGAACTGTCATATCTTTCTGGTGGGAATGAGAAAATGTGCAAATGCTTTGAAAAAAAGCCTGGCAGTTTCTCAAAGTGTTAAACACAAAATTACTATTTAACTCAACAATTATCCTCCATATACCTAAGATAATGGGAAAGATATATTCACACAAAAGCTTGCACACTAATGTTCACAGCAGCATTATTCACAAGAGGCAAAAAGTGGACATAACTAAATGCCCACCAGCTGATAAATGGTTAAACAAAATGTGGTATATCCATATAATGGAAATCATTTGCTATTAAAAAAAGAAAGTACTGTTTCATGCTATAACACGAATGAACCTCAAAACATTACACAAAGAAACAGAAGCCAGACACAGAAGGTATATAGGATAAGATTCCTGTTATATAAAATGTCCAGAAGAGGCAGAACCGTGGGAACAGAAAGTCGATTAGTGGACACCAGTGGCTGCAAGTAAGGGGTAATTGCTAATGGGTACAGAATTTGGGGGGGGGGGGGGGATCATGGAAATGTTCTAGAATTAAAAGTAGTAAGGATTGGGATACCTGGGTGGCTCAGTCGGTTAAGAATCTACCTTCATAGTCCTAAAAGGAAAATATACAACGATACAAGCCTTTCTCAAGAAACAAGAAAAGTTTCAAATACACAACCTAACCCTACACCTAAAGGAGCTGGAGAGAGAACAGCAAAGGAAGCCTAAACCCAGCAGGAGAAGAGAAACAATGAAGATCAGAACAGAAATCAATGAAATAGAAAACAAAAATACAATAGAACAAATCTATGAAACTAGGAGCTTGTTCTTGGAAAGAATTAATAAGATTGATGAACCCCTGGCCAGACTTATCAAAAAGAAAAGAGAAAGGATCCAAATAAATGAAATGATGAATGAAAGAGAAGAGATCACAACCAACACCAAAGAAATACAAACAATTATAAGAGCATATCATGAACAATTATATGCCAGCAAATTTGACAATCTGGAAGAAATAGATGTATTCCTAATGACTTATAAACTACCAAAACTGAACCAGGAAGAGCAAACCTGAACACCCATAACCAGTAAGGAGATTGAAGCAGTCATCAAAAATCTCCCAATAAGAGTCCATGGCCAGATGGCTTCCCAGGGGAACTCTACCAAATATTTAAAGAAGAATTAATACCTATTCTCCTGAAACTGTTCCAAAAAATAGAATGGAAGGAAAACTTCCAAACTCATTTTATGAGGCCAGCATTACCTTGATCCTGAAACCAGACAAAGATCCCATCAAAAAAGAGAATTACAGGGGGTGCCTGGGTGGCTCAGTGGGTTAAGCCTCTGCCTTCAGCTCAGGTCATGATCCCAGGGTCCTGGGATTGAGCCCCACATTGGGCGCTCTGCTCTGCGGGGAGCCTGCTTCCTCCTCTCTCTCTCTCTCTCTCTGCCTGCCTCTCTGCCTACTTGTGACCTCTGTCTGTCAAATACATACATATATACATACGTACATAAATAAATAAATAAATAGAATTATGGACCAGTATCTTTGATGAACACAGATGCAAAAATTCTCACCAAAATACTGGCCAATAGGATCCAACAGTACAGTAAAAGGATTATTCACTATGACAAAGTGGGATTTATTCCTGGGCTGCAAGGTTGGTTCAACATCCGCAAATCAATTAATGTGATACAATACATTAATAAAAGAAAGAATAATAACCATATGATACTCTCAATAGATGCTGAAAAAGCATTTGACAAAGTACAGCATCCCTTCCTGATTAAAACTCTTCAAAGTATAGGGATAGAGGGTACATTACTGAATATCATCAAAGCCATCTATGAAAAACCCACAGCAAATATCATTCTCAATGCAGAAAAACTGAGAGCTTTTCCACTTAGGTCAAGAACATGACAGGGATGTCCATTATCACCACTGCTATTCAACATAGAACTAGAAGCCCTAGCCTCAGCAATCAGACAACAAAAAGAAAGTAAACGTATCCAAATCAGCAAAGAAGTCAAACTATCACTCTTTGCAGATGATATGATACTTCATGTGGAAAACCAAAAAGACTCCACTCCAACCTGCTAGAACTTGTACAGGAATTCAGTAAAGTGTCAGGATATAAAATCAATGCACAGAAATCAGCTGCATTTCTATATACCAACAGCAATACAGAAGAAAGAGAAATTAAGGAGTAAATCCCATTTACAATTGCACCCAAAACCATAAGATACCTAAGAATAAACCTAACCAAAGAGGCAAAGAATCTATACTCAGAAAACTATAAAGTACTCATGAAAGAAATTGAGGAAGACACAAAGAAATGGAAAAATGTTCCATGCTCATGAGTTGGAAGAACAAATATTGTGAAAATGTCTATACTACCTAAAGCAATGAACACGTTTAATGCAATCCCTATCAAAATCCCATCCATTTTTTCAAGGAAATGGAACAAATAATCCTAAAATTTATATGGAACCAGAAAAGACCTTGAATAGCCAGAGGAATGTTGAAAAAGAAAGCCAAAGTTGGTGGCACCTCAATTCCAGACTTCAAGCTCTATTACAAAGCTGTCATCATCAAGACAGTATGGTACTGGCAGAAAAACAGACATATAGATCAATGGAACAGAACAGAGAGCCCAGAAATAGACCCTCAACTCTACGGTCAACTAGACCATAATCTTTGACAAAGCAGAAAAGAATATCCAATGGAAAAAAGACAGTCTCTTCAACAAATGGTGTTGGGAAAATTGGACAGCCACATGCAGAAAAATGAAACTGGACCATTTCCTTACACTACACACAAAAATAGACTCAAAATGGACAAAAGACCTCAATGTGAGACAGGAATCCATCAAAATCCTTGAGGAGAACACAGACAGCAACCTTTTCAACTTCAGTCACAGCAACTTCTTCCTAGAAACATCGCCAAAGGCGAAAATGAACTACTGGGACTTCATCAAGATCAAAAGTTTTTGCACAGCAAAGGAAACAGTTAACAAAACCAAAGACAACTGACAGAATGGGAGAAGATATTTGCAAGTGACATATCAGATAAAGGGCTAGTATCCAAAATCTATAAAGAACATATCAAACTCAACCCCCCAAGAACAAATAATCCAATCAAGAAATGGACAGAGGACATGAACAGACAGCTCTGCAAAGAAGACATCCAGATGGTCAACAGACACATGAAAAAAATGCTCCACATCTTTCGGCATCAGGGAAATACAAATCAAAACCACAATGAGATACCACCTCACACCAGTCAGAATGACTAAAATAAACAAGTCAGGAAATGACAGATGCTGGCAAGGATGTGGAGGAAGGGGACCCCTCCTACACTGTTGATGAGAATGCAAGCTGGTACAACCACTCTTGAAAACAGCATGAAGGTTCCTCAAAAGGTTGAAAATAGAGCTACCTTATGACCCAACAATCACAATAATTGGTATTTATCCTAAAGATACAAATGTAGTGATCCAAAGGGGCACCTGAATGTTTATAGCAGCAATGTCCACAATAGCTAAACTATGGAAAGAACCTAGATGTCCATCAACAGATGAATGGGTAAAGAAGATGTGGTATAGATATACAATGAAATACTATGCAGCCATCAAAAGAAATGAAATCTTTTCATTTGCAATGAAGTGGATGGAACTAGAGGGTATTATGTTGAGTGAAATAAGTCAATCAGAGAAAGACAATTACCATAAGATCTCCCAGATACGAAGAATTTGAGAGGTAACATGGGAAGTTTGGGGGGTAGGGAAAAAACGAAACAAGATAGGATTGGGAGGGAGACAAACCACAAGAAACTCTTAATCTCACAAAACAAACTGAGGGTTGCCGGGAGAAGTAGGGAAGGGAGATGATGATTGGGTTATGGGCAGTGTGCTATGGTGAGTGCTGTAAAAAGTGTAAGCCTAATGATTCATAGACCCCTGGGGCTAAAAATACATTATATGTTAATAAAAATTAAAAATTAAAAACAAAAACCAAACCAAACAAAAAAAAAGAATCTGCATTCAGCTCATTTCATGATCCCAGAGTCCTTAGATCGAGACTGTTGTGGTGCCTGGGTGGTTTAGTCAGTTAAGCATCTGCCTTTGGCTCAGGTCATGATCCCAGGGTCCTGGGATCGAGTCCTGAATTAGGCTCCCTGCTCACTGGGGACCCTGCTTCTCCCTTTCCCTCTGCTGCTCCCCCTGCTTGTGCTCACTTGCTCACTGTCAAATAAATAAAAATTTTTTTAAAGTAGTAATAAGCACAACATTGGAATCTACTGAAAATCACTAAATTGTACTCTTTAGAATGGTTTATTTTGTTATGTGACTATCTTAATAATAAAACATAAAAATAACAGAATCATTTTAATCAGCCATGCTAGCGAAAAACAACTAAATGTCTTTTGATAATCTAGAGCAAAGGAAATTACAAAAATCATTGCCTTCTGAATAGGCAATCAAAGGATATATGGCAATATATTATAGAAGAAAAAGTATTACAGAGCTGTGCTATGCAATTCTCAAATTTTTTCAAATGTTATTTTTCTGGATCACATGATATATTTGATACATTTCAAAGCATTTGTTAAATTTATAACTTGTGATTTATTTTCTCATTCTAAGTAAATACCTACATTCATGATTAATTTATATTTATAAGGTTGTTTTCTTTCTGTTAAAAGAACTATAAAAGTCAGGTCCCACAAAATCTATGGAGGAAGCAGAAAAACAGTAACTCTTCCTGGCCTCTTGTAGGAGAACAAATTGATCTAAACGACTGAAAAAGCAGTCTGGCACTTTTAGAGACATTAAGATGCCCACTCCCCATGTCCCAGAAATTCCACTTCTAGGGATGGGCTTTGCCAGCGTGCCTGTACCTCAACATGGGGGACCCATGAGAGGACATTATCAGGATCCTACTTATAAAGGCAGAATACCAGAAACAAGCTGAATGGTCATTACAACACAATGCAGATGACCAGGATATATTCTCACAAAGCAATTCTAAACAGGTGGTAAATGAATCCACAAAACCTGGATGGATATGGAAAACAACACAAAATGCTACAAGCAATTTTCGGAATGATACATGCAGTTAATACTACTTATGTGATTTTTAAAAAAGATTTTATTTAGTTGAAATAGAGAGAGAGAGAGCACAAGTAGCGGAGACAGGGAGAAGCAGACTCCGTGCTGATCAGTGAGCCCAAATCAGGGCTGGATCCCAGGACTCTGGGATCATGATCTGAGCTGAAGACAGACGCTTAACCGAATGAGCCACCCAGTTGCCCCAGTGTGTGATTTTTTTTTTTTTTTTGAAAGCACACGTACAGGTACTGCATGTTTGTTCTGCAGACAGAAATGAAATGAAAAAAGAAGGTTCTCTTTGGTTGTGAAAGGAACAGACAGGCTGGGGGAGGATACAAAAAAGATTATCACTGAATCTGTCATGTTTTCATTTTTTACAATTTTAAAAATATTGTGAAGAACGGACTCGAATACTTCAAAGTTCTGGCATCTAAATTTTGTGTTGCGCATATAGGCCTATACTTAGGCTCATTCTCTGACCTTTTTTTCTCCGAATCTAAGCTGAGAATATTTACCTGAGTGGAAGAAATATTTGCATGTTTAAAAACAAAATGTATTGGGGCATCTGTGTGGCTCAGTGGTTAAGCCTCTGCCTTCGGCTCAGGTCATGATCTCAGGATCCTGGGATGAGTCCTGCATCGGGTTCTCTGCTCAGCAGGGAGCCTGCTTCCCTCCCCCTTTTCTGCCTGCTTCTCTGCCTACTTGTGATCTCTGTCTGTCAAATAAATAAATAAAATCTTTAAAAAATCTTTTTTAAAAAAAACATATTTGCCAACAAAGGGGGTAAAAACAGTCACAAGCAAATCAGGAAATGCTAACAAGAATGCGTTAACAGCTTTTATCTGTTGAATTGGAAACTTTGGCATTGCCTCGCCCCCATACCTGGCCCCCAGAGTCATACCCCAGGCTGACAAAAGTTTAGGAACAGCAGCACTGTCATAATTTTCCCTTAAGAAGCCTGGAAAACATGTATCTCCCTTGGCTGCAACAGTTCTCACCTGGCAATTTACCCTAATGAGATTCTCCTGAAGTTATGCAGACTCTGATACAAAGACCCATGGTGCCAAGTCACCTTGTAGATAAAAAAAGAAACAACCAGAATGCTCAACAACGGATGGGGAAACGGGATCTGTGAGCTAAACCATGACTCTGGAGCAGATGCGCAAGCAGACACACGCAAGGACGCGAAGTATTAAAAACTCTCTGTCACGGGGCACCTGGCTGACTCAGTCAGTAGAGCCTGCAACTCTTGATCTCGCGGTGGTGAGTTCAAGCCCTGCACTGGGTAGAGAAATTACATTAAAAAAAAAAAAAAAATTCACATATGTCAGGTGGGCTTCCTGAAGAAGTGGGGAGATGGGTTCATTTCGTCACAGGGTCTCTACAGCAGCTTGCGTGGGGTGTCAGAGAATTTTCAAACTTCTCCCAAGTACACGGTCATGCCCCGCCCCCGCCCCCACCCCCGGCCCGGAACTTCGCAGATCTCTCCTGAAGGACCTGTGAACTGACCTGTGCAGGCAAATCACCACGCCCAAGTACACATCTAACGCCCAGCAGTTTCATTCAATCCCCCCAAAACCCTGCGAGGTAAACCGCTCTAATCGCGGTGTCACAGGGCGGGAGGGGCGCAGATGTCATCCACCAACGGGCACATGACAGTACGCAGGGGGACCCAGTTCCCACTCCGTCATCCCGCACCGCTGACTGTGGTCCTCCCCATCACCTCCAACCTGGGGGCATGCTCGCAGCGGTCAGTATCCAGGTGAGGACAACCCCTTATTCTAGCATTGTATAAGGTGCCAGCAATGCCGGCAGTCACGCTGCAGGAGAAAAGGTGTGCCACGGATAAACGCTGACACACCGGGTAATGGGACGCGCCGTCCAGGCTATGGAAAGGTTGAGATGTGAAAAATCTGCACATCCTGGAATCAACATACCTTTTGCATAATAAAATAGGAACACTGATTATTTGAGAGTTAGGAAATTTAGGGCAGGTGTTATGGCCTACCTGTACTTTCTAAATTTTCTACAGTCAACCGTATTACTGCTAAGACGAGCAAAAATGACAAGTAAACATTATTTCAAAAGGAAAATAAATGAAACAATTGGATTTACTGTGAAACTAAGGAAGTTTAAGCTTCAGGGCCCTAGCCTGTTTGTATTGGTGGTTTTGTATCATTTGGGATTAAGAGGTCCCCAAACTGTACGTGCTTCAGGCCCATAAAACTATGATCTGCCTTACAACCAGCACACATGAAGCATCCAACAAGTCTGAGCTTCCTGCTTTAAAAGAGAGAGATGGAAATATTTTCAACATCGGTGAAGACAAAAGCAAGCCTAAATCATCACACCCAGGCAAAAAATAAAACATAAAAAAATAAATCAGTATTCTCTCTCTCCCTTTCATAATTACCAATCCTGCTCTCTGCCCACAAAATTCAAACCTGGAAGCCCTACACCCAGTGTGTCATGGTATTGAGAGAGATGGGGTCTTTGGGAGGAGAAGAGGGCTAGATGAGATCATGAGGGCAGAGCCCCATGCCTTTATAAGATTCATGCCTTCAAAGGGGAAGAGAGAGTGCTCTCTCTCTACCAAATGAACACCACACAAGAAGGTGGCCATCTGGGAGACAGGAAGAGAGTCTCATCAGGAAATGACTCTGCCGACACCTTGATCTTAGCCTTTCAGCCTCCAAAAATGTGTGGTATTTTGTTATGGCCGTCCCAGCTAATAATACAGCCGCTGCCCCTCTAATGATCATACCAGGTCATACACTCACCCCACTAATGAATCAGCAATTTAAGCCACCACCTGTCCCCATACCACTGAAGTTTCCTACATAAATGGTGAGCTCCAGTGTTTTATAAATGCTACAGGAATATGCACCCAAGGATTTTCTTTTCTCTGGAATCTGTCAGATTCTTTAGTGAGTCAGCCTCTTTTCATCTGCAATGAGATTTTCTTTTCAAATCCCACTTTAAACATTTCCTTTTGCGGGATGTCTTAGCCTTAAGTACTGAACCTTAAAGAAAAGTTGTTTTCCATTCACTGCCTTGTTTTAGATATGCATTCCTTGCCCTTTGAAAATGGCAAAAGAAAGGATCTCAGGGCCACCTGCTTTGAACTACCCAGTGGTAGAAGGGCCAACTGACAAACCCAGTTAGAATCCTGGCCCCAAGGACCTTAAAGCCACATGCAGCAGAACTCTCTGCCAGATAAACCATTAGGCTGAACATCACAATGTAAAGCTGCTAAAAGTTAAAGTGCTCTCTTTGAAAAGGAGTAACAAACCCTCAGGTTCCTCTAAACCTAGTTTGAAAAACCATTGGTCTGCCTTACCGTCAAGCAAGAAGCAAAGAAAATGTAGGATTCTTTCCCTCCGCAAAAGCTGGATCTCCTCTATTTCGTCCATAAGAGGAGGCAGAAATACACCTGGCGTGATACGTACACCCTGCCATCCTACAGGGAAACTGCTCGACACACAGCTAGAGTCATGTGGGATGAACAGGCAATTCTCATTTTAGCAACACCTTTACATCAGTTATTCAAATACGGTGAATATTTACTCCAGTTTAAAAACACACAGCATGCCTCCTAGACCCTGCCTGCCTGTCCCTATTCCACAAGGAGCATTCCTACCCAAGCATAAACCCTCAGTTTAATGAGCACACACTCATTGTTGGCAGCACCTCCAAGTCTGTGTCCTAGTGTCTGAGGTCTGGCGGGGCCAAGATTTGGCACATTCATGTGATCGACATACATTTATGAAGTTCCTGATCAGTGCCTGGGTTTTGTCTTAGACAATCTGTGAATAAGACAAATGACAAGCTCACCTTTGTGGGGTTTACAACCTAGAGGGGAGATGTCCAAAGTAAGTAAGTTAAGCACACCAGAGAGTGATCAATGCTCCAGGGTAAAAAGGAGAGCACTAAAGGGAGGAACAGGGGGTGACAGGGAAGGCCTAGATTTTTATTTCTGCTTTTTTTATAGTGGTAAAAAAACACCTCATATAAAATTTACAACCTTAACCATTTTTAAGGGTATGGTTCAGTAGTGTTCCATGCGTGGTTGTACAACAGAAACTCTACCCACTAAACAATGGCACGGTGCCCCTCCCGCAGCCCTAGGGGTCTCCTGTTCATGCAGTCATAGAGTATTTGCCCTTTTTTTTTTTTTTTGGTGACTGCTTATTTTATTCAGTGTAATATCCCCAAGGTTCATCCATGTTGCATGGATGCCTTCCTTTTTAAGACTGCATAGTATTCCACTGTATGGGTATAACACTTCTCTATCAGTGCACACTTAGGTTGCTTCCACATCCTGACTCCTGCAAATGCAATTAACGTGCAAGGACAGACATCTCTTCAAGATCCTCTTACCAGGGAAGGCCTTGTTTTTAAGCAGAGCGGTCAAGGTGGTTCTCACTGAGAAGCTGGCATCTGAGGAAAACAAGCTGGTAAGAGAGAGAAGGAGCCATGGGAACATCTGGGGGCAAGGGGAGTGAGACAGGCCACAGCCAAGGTGCTGAGCTAGGAGCCTTCCAGTGTAGCGGGAACACCAGCGAGGGCCTGAGGGTGGTGGGGAGCGAGCCCCAGAGTGTCGGGGAAGAAGAGATCTGTGTCAGAGGGGGCAGATCACACAAAAGGAAAACAGGACAAGAGCTCTGCAGGATCCCAAGCAGAGGCATGACATGCCGATCTCCACGTTAAAGGAGCTAAGTAGTGAGCTGCGAGGCGCAGTCACCAGAAGAAAGCGACAGTGGCTTGGACTTGCTGTGGCAGTGGAGGCAGAGGCAAGCGGTCACATTCTGGTGAACCTGATACTCCCATTAAAGGAGTTGGGGGGATGTGGACACAGAGTGAAGGATGACCCCAAGGGTGCTGCCGAACAGAGGGTAGCTGTCATCAGTAGGAGGAGGAAGGCTTCAGGGGAGCAGGTCAGGGTGGACATGCATGGGATCGGAGATGCCCGCTGACGTGCACCTCACAGACCCCCCCTTCTCTCCTGTCTCCATGGGAGTCACATGACTTCTCTTCTCGGCACTGTCTCCACCACCTGGGTGGGTGAAAATTTCCAATTTCAAACTTATTCCTGTCACTCTGTGATCAGTAGCTATGCAAGGCATCCCTGCCTGTCTGGGACACCCCCCACAGATTTCTGTGAACTCAAAATCACCTATTTTCTGAAGATAGATTTCTTCAAAGCACAGGGCCATTTGGGCCAACATGAATGAAAAGAGTAAAGCATGGAGATTGAAAAATAACTTGCGGACACAGGTGTCTGGCACAACATTTTCACAGGTACTTTCAGTTCCCCCAAAAGAGAGTCCCTCCTCGTTTCCATCAACCAGACCAAACGGACAGCACAATGTCACCCATGACCTTGACAAGGTTGCTGCTGTCCTTATTTTCTACCAAAGAACGACCCATCAATAGAAGTACAGGACTGGGTCATGGGGCACCTGGGTGGCTCAGCCGGTTAAGCGTCCAACTCTTGGTTTTGGCTCAGGTCATGATTACAGGGTTGTGAGATGGAGCCCCGTGGTGGGCTCCATGCTCAGCAGGGACTCTGCTTGAGATCCTCTCCTTCTGCTCCTCCCCCCACTCATGTTCTGTCTCACACAATCTCTCTCTAAATGAATGAATGAATGAATGAGTGAGTGAATTATGGAGTCAGCAGGAAAACTCACCTTAAAGTCTTCCTTCAGATTTTTGAAATGTTCTGACACCTGATTAAGGAACCCTAAGAATTCAAGATTAAGAAAGGACTTCCTGAAGTCTTGAATAATCAAGACACAATCCACACAACCAGCCTGGAAATCCTGACAGAGGGCGGGACACCCAGCCACACAATGCAGGGAGCTCAGTCAGGATGGGTCACACCTGAGTGCTGACTGGCAGCCCACCCCTTCTGGCAGTAAACAAGAGATCCTGTATACGGACATCTAAGACTTGCGGTGGGGTCCATGTATCATGAATTTTAATGATGAATGCTTAAAACTGTGCATAGTACAACAGTCGTCAGCATCTGTAACCCTGAAACACATAGACAACAGCAATCCAGTGGAGTAATCGGCCCCCAGCAAAGACGACATTAAATCCGTGTATCTGATGCTCAGGTCGCAGGTGTGCGTGTTCACGGTCCTGAGAAGGGCAGCAGAGCCAAGAAAGGACACCCCAAAATGTCACAGAAGACTCACGCCCCGCAGGATGGGTGTGCCCAGGTGAGCACGAGAGCACAGGGGATCAGAGAGTGACACAGGCTCGTCACTCCACCAAAAGCAAACATGTCCTGGGTCTGCCAACAGGCGACTTACAAAATCTATTAGGAATGAAAAAACTAGGAAGCAGAGAGGCCCGGGGCAGCTTCTCAGGCAGCATCTGAGAAAGCTGTGAAAATAAAACACCTCTTTTTTTTTTTCCTGGTGTAGAATAAAACACTCTTGTCTGATTAAAAAAAAAAGAAAGAAAAGAAAAGAAAACACCTGCAAGCTCATAGTTCTGCTGGCGCCTCTGCTGACTGACACCGATGTCTCTGGCAAGTCTTCCAGCCCCTCACTTGGTGAGGGAGGACATCCCCAGAAAGAAGCGACTGGAATGAGTTAGCTGCCTGATCTGCGAAGGTGGCCATGTGCCTGGGTGAAACCTGAAATCAATAAACCCACCAAGGGTTTCAAATTCCAAAAGACCTCTCTCCTAAGGGCTCTCATTTCAAAAGATTTATATTTATTTATTTATTTATTTATTTCACTCCAATATTAAAGTTTACCTTGAAGGCAACCTGCTTGGAGGAGTTCATCACAAGACTGTCCTCTTCTCCCCCTCCTTTCCCCTCTCCCTGTGAAGGAAGGGGACAGAGCAGGTGGCCTGTCGCTGCCCCCATCCACCCCCATCACAGGACAGAGATTTGGTGGGGCAGGGAAATGAGTGTGTTGAGGGGTAAGAAGTGGTTAAAAACCCAAGGAGCTAAGCTGTGGGGTCCAGTACCCTTGGCTTCCCAGTTGGTATTATTCCTGACTGGCATCCAAGCTATTTTTATATATTGTATTAGGAATCTGAGAAAGAGAACAACAAAATACCTGGCTTGGCTTAATGGATATGTTAATTGGAGAAATTTAATCACTCTTCATTAATAAGTATATATCGTGATAGTAAACATGTTTCACATTCCACATCAGATCAAATCTCATAATGGTCTATTTCAACACTAAATCTCCTCTCACATATGCCTTCCTTTCTTCACTGTCGATTTACTGAACACCTACTATGTGCCAACCATTGGTCTAGGTACTGGAGTATAGCACTAATCAAAGCAGACAAGAACCCCTGTCTTTATAGAGCAGGAGCAGGCAACAAACAAAGAACAAAAACAACAAACAATAACTATAGCAAACAAGTGAATGTTTCAGAATGCCAGGCAGGGAAGCACAGTGGGAGGGAAACAGAGCAGGATGTGGGGATAAGAAGTGGGGAGGGACATTTAAATGGAGTGGTCAAGGTAGGCCTCCTCGTCCAAGGAAAGATCTGAACAACAGGAGGGATGAGCGATACTAATATCTCGGGCTTTGAAAAGCATTCCCAGCAGGGGGAACAGTCCTGATGTGAGCCTCAGTGAACACAGCAGAAGTCAATACAGCTGAAGGCAAAGAGGCAAAAGGGGGTGAGTCAGAGGGGCAGGAGGTGACTGGGTGGCTGGGTAGGTCATCTAGGGCCCCGGAAGCCACTGCGGGGCACTGGGCTTTGATACAGAGAAGAGCGGGGAGCCCCTGGAAGGTACTAAGCAGGGAGGGATGTGACTCTCCTATGCTTTGAGGGGGAATCTCAAGCTGCAGATAGCATGTTGGGAGACTGGAGTGGAAGCAGGAGACCTCCAGAAAGTCCCCCCAGTGATACCTCAGGAGACTGGGGTCTGGAACCAAGAGGACAGTAGAGACAGAGCAGAGACATAGCTGAGTTCTGAATATATTTTGAAAGTAGGGTCGACAGTATTTGCCAATGGACTAGTCAGAGAGGAAAAAAGCAAAAAATCAAGGATATTTGGCCTGCTTGTCTGGAAGGACGGAGCTGCCATGAGCTGTGATGGTGGGGACATCGGGAGGAGCAGTATGGGGAGACCAGGAGTTTCCTCTGGAGATGTTGAGCTTAAAATGTCAACCAGACAGCCAATCACGTTGGTCAGGTGAGTGGCCAGCTGCAGGAAGCTGGAAGCTCAGGGGAGGGACCTGAGCTGGAGCCAGAATTTGGGAGAAAACAATTAAACCATATATCACATAGCACCCAATGTGAGAAAGATTCCCATTTCACAAAGCAGGCCAGATAACAGCCTCTCCTACATTCCTCTGGAGTATCAGTGAAGACAGAGAAAAAGATGAGAACCAGAGCACCACACTCAATATCCGACTCAGGGAAGCAGGTAAATAGCTGATCATGAGGCCACGAGGCTGGTGGCCCTGGGCTGATGAGCCCCTGGCCAGGTGGAGCTCTGGAAAATGTCAGGAAGAACCTGTGCTCTTCTCCTGTTGGTCCTAGACGCTTGTCCATGATGTTGACCCACAGCAGCCTCAGCGCCCTCCCATCCCTGCCCTCACCAGCTCCAACACACCCACCCCCACCATTCCCTATTCCCAAGACAGTACAGCCACTCTCCAACGACTGAAAAGAAGCCCAAGCCCTGTAGTGGACGATCTTTTGAGAGATGCAGCTCCCCCCTCAAACTGGGCACATGGGAACAGGACCCCAGTGTCAGTACCTAGGTTGTGTTGTTTTCATCATTCTCTATGATCACAGAAGGGGCAGGACCTCTGGAAGATAGCCTGCTGGAAGCTGGGAGTTCACACTAAAACCAAGCCACCCCTCTGTTACCCACTGCTAAGGTCCCACCACGGTGGCCCACATGAGCCTTCTCAGGTCCTGCTGACTGATAAGCCCCTGGTCTAGCCTGAGCTCACCCCTGGTTCAAAGAGAAAGAGAGAGTACCCTGGAGATAGAGACAGTAATGGTGGGATCATCTATACCCAATGCCCAGCCCCAAACTCCACCCAAAACAAGAGAGTGAGATACAGAGAAGCACGGGGTCAGGAAACACTGCTGCTGAGCAGGCCTGAAGTATGTGAGGCAGCATCCCTGCCAAGCCTGGGGGTGCTGGGACAGATAAAGCCCCTCTTCCTAAGCTGCTATCAGGTCCTTAGGAGGATGGAGTGGGGGTGGGCCTAGCACAAGGGCTGGGCTTCAGGGAGACCTGGATGTCCGCTCAGTCCAGTGCAGGAGCAGGGCAGGGCACAGGAGGAGATGAGGTCAGCCAGCATCTGAAACCTCACCCTGAGCTAAGAGTCTGGCCCGGGGTGGGTGTGCAGAGTTGGGAGACAGAGCAGAGCTAAGGCCCAAGATGGTGGAGCTCAGAGACAGAGACCTCAGGCCACTTGATGGCGAGATGGATCCACCACACTCAGTGGAAACCATGCCTGCCCCGGTGCTCTGCCTCTCGCCTTCCTGGGACAGGTCCCACCACTCGGCAAGAACTGGCCCATTCAAAGGAAGACAACCAGCAAGGAATGGAAGCACGTCAGTGTCCATGCATCACAGAGAAGAGGCAGATGACACATCCCAGGTAGATTAGTTTGCTAGAGCTGCCGAAGAACAACAGACTAGGGGCTTCAACAACAAAGTTCCTCACAGTTCTGGAGGCTGAAAGTCCAAGATCAAGGTGCTTTTGGGATCCACTTGAGGACTGTGTGGGAGAATCTGTTCCATGTCTCTCTCCATGCCTCACAGATGGCTGTCTCCTCCCTGTGCCTTCACACCATCTTCCCTGTGCCCCTGTCAGTGTCCACATTCCCCCTTTTATGTAGATGCCAATCAAAGGGGACTATGGCTCTCTCCAAAGATCTCACTTTACCTCAATTACTCCTGTAAAGACCCCATCTCCAAGTAAGGCCATGGTCTGAGATGATGGGGTTAGTGCTTCAACATACAAACTGGGGATGTGTTAGAGCAGGGAAATATAATTCAACCATAATAAGAGGGGGGGAAAAAATCACCCTAAGACAGAAGTATTCAGGAGGGATGTGGACATTGTCATCACTTGCCAGCATCCGTTCCTTCCTCCCTCCAATGTAGGAACCTGTACTGGGGATGGACCCTGCTTGGCAGCAGGGGGTGGCCCCACAGGTCCAAGCCAATCACCCAGTCTCTTCTGCTTTTGCCAGAGTCACTGATGTTAGATGGGCATACTCTAGGACCTTGAGCAAAGGTGGGTACAGGGCAGTCTTTGGCCATAGCGATCGATGGGTCAAGGAGTAGGCCATGGCTTAAGCTGGTCCATTTAGCAGAAAGTCCAAAACACTTGCTCATACCCAGGCCGTGTATGGGTATGAGGTCTTAACACTGCTATGGCCATTTTGCTACTGTGGGGCCAGAGCTGAGCCACAGAAGAGGACAGAGAACAAAGAGAAGAGCAGAAAAAAAAAAAATCTAATCGCTAATGACTAGACCCACCTGAAGCTCGTCATAACTGCAGCTATCAACAAATCAATGAAACAGAAACGCCAAGAAAATCTGACATAAAACCATCAGTGCAAAGTGTGTCCTGGTAAACGTCATCTTTAAGAAGGGAGAACTCCTCACTCTCGCTAGTAATTGGGGAAGCTCTGTCTCTGTATATTGGCAAAAACATTAAAGAGTAACAATACAGGCGCCTGGGTGGTTCAGTGGGTTAAGCCGCTGCCTTCAGCTCGGGTCATGATCTCAGGGTCCTGGGATTGAGTCCCTCATCGGGATCTCTGCTCAGCAGGAAACCTGCTTCCCTCTCTCTCTCTCTGCCTGCCTCTCTGTCTGCTTGTGATCTCTCTCTGCCAAATAAATAAACAAAATCTTTAACAACAACAAAAAAAAAGAGTAACAAAACTAAGGGATTGTGAACATGTGGATGAAAAGGAACTGCCAAATGCCGGAGTAGACATGGAAATTCGGATGGCCTCTAGAACAATCTCCCCCATCCCATCTGGCCCACCCATCCCTGCCTCCCCTGAAGGTGTTTACACCCAAATGCCCTGCCTCTATGCCAAAGAGAGTTGGCAGAGATGAGGAAGGTTAGGATCTTGAGATGGGATCATCACCCTGGGCTATATGGGCGGTACGTGGATGTAATCTCATGAGCCGCCTGAGCCCTTAGGAGCAGAGAGACTTTCCCCGCTGTACTCAAGAGACAGGAGGCAGAAGAGATCCAAGAAAGGCTCCAGCCTCTGTTACCGGCTCTGAAGATGGAGTTGGGGCCTCTAGCTAAGGAATGCAGTGGCCTCCAGAGGCTGGTAATGACCTTCACAGTCACAGTGGGGAGAAAAGGATCTCAGTCCTAGGGACACAAGAAACTGAATTCTGCTATAATCCAGAAGCAGCAAGGAAATGGATTCTCCCTGAGAGTCTCCAGGAAGGAGAGCAGCCTGTCTGGACCTTGGCTGTAACCCAGAGAGATGGGCAACGAACAGCCACCAAATAGTAGGACAATAAATCTGTGCTGTTTTAAGGCACCAAACATGTGGCAATGTGTCAGAGCAGCGGTAAAAAACAAAAACAAAAACAAACAAACAAGCAAAAAAAAAAAAACAAAAAACAAAGAGAGTTGCTTTAAAAAGGAGTACAACCACAGCTTGCCCAGCCAATGAGGCACATGTCCCCTGGCCAGCAAGCGCCCACCCAGGTCTATACATCCTAGAACAAACAGTCCTGTCCCTTAGAACTCTCTGCAGCGGTGGGAATGTCCCACACCTGTGCTGGCCACTATGCCAGCCACTAGCCACTTGGGGTTCTCAGGCCCTTGACAACTGGCTGGTGCAAGTGAGGAACTCTATTTTTAATTCCTTTAATCTTAGTTTACTTACCTTGGAATAGTCAAACATTCTGTGGTTCCTGTATTGGACAGCTGAGTCTAAAAGCAGAGGTTGTCAGAAGCACATGGGTGGCTCAGTCTGTGAAGTCTTCGGCTCAGGTAATGATCTCAGGGGTCCTGGGACTGAGCCCTCCATGGGCTCCTTGCTCAGTGGGGAGTCTGTTTCTCCCTCTGCCCCTCCCCCCACTCATGCTCGGTCTCTTTCTCTCTCTCAAATAAATAAATAAAATCTTTTAAAAAATAATAAAACAGAGGTTGTCAAACACTGCTGCATGTCAGAATTTTCTTGGAGAGATTTTTAAAATGCTGATGACCAGGGTGCCTCTCAGACCAATTAAATTAGAATACCTAGGGGTGGGATCTAGACATCAGCATTTTTTTAACTCTCCACGGGATTTCAAATATGCAGTTGAGTTTGAGACCCAGTGCCCCAGGGAAATGGTCACACAAAAGCACATGGAGGTAGATACACAAACGGAACCGTAGCTAAAATCCTCCATTTGCAACACTAAACAATGGGAAACTCTGAGGTTTCCATTCATGCCATGAAATGTTACATCTGCAAGTTAAGGTCTACCCGTACCAACATGGGTAAGTATCAAAAACAGAGCACTGTGTAAAAGAACACAGCACTGATGACTGACAACATGATATCATTTGTGTGAATTTTCAAATATACCAAACAGTGCTCTGTGTTGATTACAGACACATGGGCACCTAGTAGGAAGAATAAAAGTGTGGATGGGGAGGACACACAGACTGCAAGATGGCGGCTACCCACTGAAAAGGGAGTAAAGATGAGGCAGTGGGAGTGGGGATGCTGGGGGAGAGAGAGCCAACTGTCCAGAGCAATTTCTTTCCTTTAAAAGGATTTGAAGCAAATATGGCAAAATGTTGGTGCCCGTTATATGTGGATGCTCTGACACAAGTGTGTGTTGTAGATTATTTTTCTCTACACTTTTCTGGTTACATTAAATTTTTCATCATAGCAAGAGACCAATAATTGACTCTCTAGGCAGAATGCATACAGCCCACAGAGGGCAGTACAGGGGAGGTGTCTCTCCGGTGGGGGTGGGGGATTGGCTGGACAATATTGTCTTGAGTGAAAAAGAAACTTATGCTTGCTGGGTTTTCCTACCTAAGAAGACCCAATGCTCTTCAAGAATGTAAGGAATGGGGCAGTCAGTAGAGCATGAGATTCTTGATCTCAGGGTCATGAGTTTGAGCCCCACACTGGATGTAGAGATTACTTTAGGAAAAAAAAAAAAGAAATTAAGGGGTAAACCAATTATGATCCCTTCTTTAAACACAAACAAAAACAAAACAAAAAACTACCGGACTACAAAATCTGGCCATGCATGAATCAACAACATGAGGGGCGCCTGGGTGGCTCAGTGGGTTAAGCCGCTGCCTTCGGCTCGGGTCATGATCTCAGGGTCCTGGGATCGAGTCCCACATCGGGCTCTCTGCTCGGCGGAGGGCCTGCTTCCCTTCCTCTCTCTGTGATCTCTTCCCTTCCTCTCTCCTACTGTGATCTCTCTCTATCAAATAAATAAATAAAAAATAAAATCTTTAAAAAAAAAAAAAAAAAAACAACATGAGGAAGTAGGCATGTCCTTTAGTAAAGGAAACAGCCTGGGTGGAATATGTGGTACCACGGATACTGGTGTGTACCGAACACACCTAAATATGGGACAAAGATGAGATACTGCAGGAAGTAGGATAGCAGAGAAGACAAATGCTACTAACTTGCTCTATGAACTTAACAGTCTAACTAGACCAAAAAAAGGGGGGGGGGTGGATAATGAGATTAAAATGCCAGACAGTGTCCTAAGTACCTTATATTATAAATTATAATAATATATATAATTATAACATTATATCATAATATGTATTATAATAATAAATATAATAATAACTCATTTAATGTTCATGAAAACCTGTGAGAAAGATACAATTATCAGGACAATTGAACCACAGTGAGGATGGTTCCATGGTTTTCCCAAGGTCAAGTGGCAGAGCTGGGATTTGAACCCAGACTGTTTAAGTGCCAGGGGTTAACCCCCATGCTATACTATTCTGTGAAATGAAGCATGTGTCTGCTAATTTCCACTGCACTGGTAACAGGCATTCAAGAATCACTGTGTACAACTGAACTAGTTTCTGAAAAAATGACTCCAACTACTTAAAAATTTTTACAACATTTTCTACTGGACTGTGAGGCATATTCATATTCTGTTTCTTGTTAAATTATAACAAAAATAAATCTAAATTTTAGTAATTATCCTTACAGTAAAATGTATATAAAACTCTCTATACACATACTCTCTATTTATATCCATAAACAGAGGGATGCCTGAAATGCTGTTCACCAGATGGCACAGTGATGGGTATTTGTTGGAGGTGGCATTTTGTATGTATGGTTTTTCTCCTTTATTTTTTTTATACCTATCTGTATTGCTTGAATGTTTGTAGTGGTATTCCTCATTTTTTACAACACAGTCTACACCAAATGTCCATGTAATGATATTTTGATATGGCAAAGTAAGAAAGAAAAGACCAAAGTACCTCACATAGAAACATGGGGAAAAGGAAGAGCATATGGACATTAAGAAGGAGAACATATCCATAAAAATGATGTGTAGGATCAGAAAGGTCTTTTGAAGATTGCATCCTGGGTGGACTGCAAGCAGACAGAGCCTCCGCGAGCCAAGGGCAGAGAGCCCAGGAGAGAGCAGGCTGTGCTCGGAAGGGACAGGATGAAAGGCAATGCACTTGGAGCTAAAAGGAATACCATGGAGACTAAAAATGCAAGTACAAAAGAGGAGTTCAGACTGAAGGAAACCAAGATCGGAACTTATACCCTGGAAAACCAAACTAGTGAGAGAGGGAAAAGCTTAGGAGATTCTATCAGAATGGAAAAACATAAAAGAACACCACTTGATGAGGTCTACTGTAGTGAGAAAAAAGACGGGAGGTCACAGGATATGAGGACAACGTATATTGATAAAAAGTGCTACAAGATGAACTGGAAACTATTTTCCAAAGAGATACATGCACCACCGTGGTACAGAGGCAGACACTTATTGTATCAAATAAAATATTTCTCTACCAGTAAGTGCTCCAGATACTGCCTGAAATGCTCTCTGAGTACATAGTAGAGGAACCAATTTGTTTTACCAGGTCAGAAAAATAAAGCCTGTTTATTTATCTGGAGCACCAAATTCTTTGGTATTCTAAGATAATATACATTTCCTTCTCTCTGTTTCTCTTTCTCCCACACACCTCCTCTCACACTCACTAGTTAAGAAGTTCCTTTAATCTAAATTAAATAAAGTATAGTTCAAAGAGTATCAATAAATATAATTATGTCACAGGACAAAACTGAATACCTTTTTTTCTTAAGATTTTATTTATTCATTTGACAGACAGAGATCACAAGTAGGCAGAGAGGCAGGCAGAGAGAGAGGAAGCAGCAGACCCCTGCTAAGCAGAGAGCCTGATGCATGGCTCCATCCCAGGACCATGAGATCATGACCTGAGCTGAAGGCAGAGACTTTAACCCACTGAGCTACCCAGATGCCCCAAAACTGAATATCTATAAAATAAACAAGGGTGGAGTGAAGTCCCCAAGATGGTAAAATCGTTTTCTACTGTCATCTGTCAGAGAACACCCATTTCAATCATCACCAGCAGACAAGAGTATCTCTGTGGGAGTTTGGAAGTCCAGCAGAGAAGTTTCAGAAAAAAAAAAAAAAGACAAAACAAGAACAGAAGCACAGAAGAGAGTAAGAAAAACAGTTTCACTTTGCCTGCAAAAGTCCTCTCACAAGACAGCACAGCTCAGGGACAAGAAAGACCCCTCAGCCAGCCTGTGATGTCTCCTGTGGGAAAAATGAAAACATGTCAGAGGTTTTCCCAGGTTCCCTAGTTATGTGGGACACTGCCCAGAAGGCCTACTTCTTTCTTGCTCCACCAAGAATAATGAGGGGAACTATAACTTTTGGTACATGCTCTGGCTTTATGGGCTTGCAAAAAAAGCATATGATCTTAAGAGCTACCCCTCCAAGAAAAAAACAAAAAAGTAGGTGGCAGGCACACCCATAAAAGGTACGAGAAAGTCTCAAAAACCCTAGCTGTGCTGATTGTTGAAGGTATTTCTCTCCAAAACCGGTCAGTAAAGACTAGGGGAGGTGACTGCTTCTTCAAACACAAGAATGAAACAAAAAAAAGCAAAAAAAAAAAAAAAAAAAAGGATGCCCACTCTCACCACTTCTTTCAACATAGTACTGGAAGTTCTAGCTAGAGCAATTAGGCAAGAAAAGACATAAAAGGCATATATATCAGAAAAGAAGTAAAACAGTATCTGTTTGCAGATGCTATGAACTTACATATAAAAATTCTGAAGGCAGAGAAAAAAAGGCAAACAAAAAAAAAAGGCAAAAAAAACCCTGTTAGAACTAATAAACAAATTCAGTGAAGCTGCAGAATACAAACGCAACATACAAAAATCAGCTGTATTTCTATACATTAACAGTGAATTATCTGAAGGAGAAATTAAGAAATCACTTATAATAGCATCAAGGGGCATGTGGGTGGCTCAGTCAGTTGAGTATCTGACTCTTGGTTTCAGCTTAGGTCATGATCTCAGGGGCATGAGATCGAACCATGCACTGGGTCCACACTCAGTGTGGAGTCTGTTTAAGATTCTCTACCTCACCCTCTTCCTCTGCCCACCGCCCCCCCAACCTGCTCGTTCATGAGTTTTCACTCCCTCTAAAATAAATAAATAAATATTTTTAATAGCATCAGAGCAATATAATACTCAGGGGTAAATTTAACCAAGTTGGTGAAAGACTTGCACAATGGAAATTAACACTGATGAAAGCAATTGAAGATGGCTCACATAAAATCAAACATATCCCATGTTCATGGATTGGAAGAATTAATATTGTCAAAATGTCCATACTGCACAAAGTGATTTACAAATTCAATGCAATCCTTCTCAAAAACCCAATAGCTTTTTCACAAAAATAGGTAAAACAATCTTGAAATTCGTGGGACCACAAAAGACTCTGAATAGCCAAATAAATCCTGAGAAAGAAGAACAAAGCTAGAGACATCATGCTTCTTGACTTCAAACTCTATTACAAACCTACAGTAATCAAAACAGTATAGTACAGGTATAAAAACAGACACACAGACCGACAGAACAAACCTGAGAACCCAGAAACAACCCACATATATACGGTCAAGTAACAAAATGCCAAGAACACACTGGAAGAAGGGGCAGTCTCTCCAATAGATGGTGCTGGGAAGACTGATTATCCACATACAAAAGAATGAAAGTAGACCCTTATCTTATACCACTCACAAAGATTAACCCAAAATGGATTAAAAATGTAAATAAAAGACCTAGCTGTAAAATTTCTAGAATATAGGAAAAAAACTTGACACTAGTCTTGGCAATGATTTTTTTAGTAATGATGCTAAAAGCACTGGAAACAAAAGCAAAAATAGACAAACAGAACTATATCAAACCAAAAAGCCTCTACATGAATAAAAGAAACAAAATGGAAAATCAAGATATGGAATGGGAAGAAACATTTGCAAACTACATATCACATGGGAAATTAATATCTAAAATATATAAGGCACTCATACAACTCAATAGCAAAAAAAAACCCACCATAAGCAATCTTATTAAAAATGAATAAGTGACTGAATAAATATTTTCCTAAAGAAGACATACAAATGGC
Source organism: Mustela nivalis (assembly GCF_964662115.1). Lineage (NCBI taxonomy): Eukaryota > Metazoa > Chordata > Mammalia > Carnivora > Mustelidae > Mustela > Mustela nivalis. The sequence continues at coordinate 126,689,956 of NC_139025.1, forward strand.
TAAAAAGCACATGGAAAGGTACTGGACATCACTCATCATCAAGGGAATTTGACCAAAACCACAACGAGTTATCACCTCACATCTTTTAGAATGGTTGTTATCAAAAAGACAAGAGATAATGATTGTTAGCAAGGATGTGAGGAAAAAAGAACCCTTGTAGGTTATTAGTAAAAATGTAAATTAGCATAGTCATCATGGAAAACATTATGGAGGTTCCTCAAAAAATTAAAACTACAACTACCATAATATCCAGGAATCCCACTTCTGGGGATTTATCTGAAGAAAACAAAATTAGTATCTCAACGGGCTATTTGTACCCCCATGTTCATTGCGGCATTACTCACAATAGCCATGATATGGAAACTACCTATGTGTTCATCAACAAATGAAAAAAGAAAATATGTGTGTCACACACACACATATGCAGTTACATACACAAGAATATTATTCGGCCATAAAAAAGAAAATGCTGTCATTGCAACAATATACCTATGGGACATTATACTAAGGTGGAATAAGCCAAATATAGAAAGAAAACTACCACATGATCTCACTCACAGTGTGGAATCTAAGGCTGTTTTTTAAAAGAGAATGGTGTGGTTCTAGAAGGTGGAAATGAGAAAATGTTGGTCAAAGTGTAAAACTCTGTTATAAGATAAATAAGTTCTGGAGACCTAACGTACAACATGGTGACTATAGTTACTAATATTGTAGGTGTACTTTAAATTTACTAAGAGAGCAAATCTTGAGCATTTTCACGACAAAAAAAGGTAACTATGTAAGGTGATGTTTGCTAATTAAATTGTGACAATCATTTCAGTGTACAGTTGACCCTTGAACAACACAAGAGTTGGGGTACCAATACCCTGCACAGTTGAAAATCCACATGTAACTGTTGACTCTCCCAAAACTTAACTACTAATAGCCTACTGTTGATGGGAAGCCTTACAGATAACCTGAACAATGGATTAATGTATATTTTGTAAGTGCCATGTATTGTGTTCTATATTCTTACAATAAAGTAAGCTAAGACAAAGAAAATATTAAGAAAGTCATAAGAAAGAAAAACATATTTGTTGTACTGTACTGTTAAAGAAATCCATGTAAAAGAGGACCTGCACAGCTCAAATCCATGCTGTTCAAGGGCCAATGGAATATGTATATCAAATTATCACATAATACACTTTAAACATATATAATTTTATTTGTCATGTATACCTCAATTAAGGTGAAAGAAAAAAATACAAAGCAGCAACAAGTCCAAAACCCATAAACTGAAGAACAATTCTGGATTTCTCAGAAATACTACTAAAGAATAAAAATAATCTTCTCAAAAAAATATAGCAAACAGATATACAATTTACAAGTGTCAGTAAAGGAGATAAAAGTAAACAATTTTTTATTTGGGTGAACAGAGAGCAAAATAACCATCAAACATTCATTTAACTCTGTGATATACGATCAAAGAATTCACTTTCCACCTTCATCCTTCCAGAATTATTCGGGTTACTATCAATACTATAATACCCCCACATTCATTGCAGCATTATTTACAATAAGTAATAGAAGAAAACCAACTTAAGTGTCCATCAAGAGACAAATGGAGGGGTGCCTGGATGGCTCAGTGGGTTAAGCCTCTGCCTTCAGCTCAAGTCCTGGGGTCGAGCCCCACATCGGGTTCTCTGCTCAGCACGGGGCAGGGCGCCCCCATGCCTGCCTCTCTGTCTACTTGTGATCTCTCTCTCTCTGTGTCAAATAAATAAATAAAATCTAAAAAAAAAAAAAAAGACACAAGTGGGCATACACATACAATGGAATATTACGGCCATAAAAAAGGATGAAATCTTGCCTTTTGCAACAACATGGATGGATCTAGAGGGTACTATGCTAAGTGCAATAAGTCACAGAAAGACAAATACTATATGACTTCACTTACATGTGGAATTTAAAAACAAACAAACAAAGCAAAAAAGGAACAGACTCATAAATACAGAGAACAAACTGGTGGCTGCCAGAGAATAAGGGCGAATGATGGGATGGGCAAAACAGGTGAAGAGGATTAAGAGACAGAAGCTCCCATTATAAATTATATGTCACAGGGATTTAAAATACAGCATAAGTAACACAGTCAATCTATGGTGACAGATAGTAGCTAGACTTACTGTGATAATCATTTTTTAATGTTTCTAAACATCAAATCACTCTATTGTATACCTAAAACCAGTATAATATTGTATTTCAACTCTACTTCAATTAAAAAAATACTATAGTAGTCACCAAAAAATAAATAAATAAATAAATAAATAAAATAAAAGTAATTCCACATATGGCAATCTGACCCTATATTAAATTGTACCCACCAATTCTACAGAACACCTCCCATGTTTCCTATAAAAAAAGCAATTGGAAAACTAAAGGAGTAATCCACATACAACTTAAACCTAAAAACCAGCACTGAAATAGAAAACAAAACTGTAAAGTCTTCAGTGAAAATCGACAAGAATTAAGTGAGTTTAGCAGCGTTGCAGAATACAAGATTGATAACCAAGATGAAACTGAATTTCTAGATACTAGTAACAAGTAATTAGAAACTTAACTTTTAAATAATACCATTTACAATAGCATTAAAATGAAGAAAAAAACACAAAATAAATAAGGGTTAAGTCTGACAAAAGATGTGTAAGACCTATACACCGAGAAGTAAAAACTACCGCTGGAAGAAATTAAAGAACTAAATAAATGGAGAAGTATAACGTGTTCATAGGGCAAAAAACTCAATATTGTAACAACATCAATTCTCTCCAAATTGATCTACATTAGTGACTTTTCACCTAGAGGTGACGTCTCCCCAGGGGTTGTTTGCAATATCTAGAAGCATTATTAGTGGTTGCAACTTGTAAGCAGGGAATAATTCTGCTCTCTAGTGGGTAAAGGCCAGGGAGGATACTGAACATCCTACAATGCAGAGAACAGCCTCCATAACATACGATTACCCAGGCTGAAACGTCAGCAACACCAGCAACAAGGTTGAGAAATACTCATCTATAGACTTAATGCAATTCCAATCAAAGCCCAGCAAGTTTCGTTGTAAAATGGAAACTCTAATTCTAAAATTTACATGAAAATTCAGAGGATATAGAGCAGCCAAGACAACTTTGAAAAATAAGATCAATTGGAGGGCTAACACAACCTGATTTCAAGGCTTAATATAAAAGTTACAGAATGTTGGCTGAGTAATATTCCACTGTATATATGAACCATATCTTGTTTATCCATTCGTCTGTTGAAAGGGTAAATTCTTTTCACTACATCTATATCTTCGGGGTAAATACCCAGCAGTGCAATTATCATATGGTTTCACTTACGTGTGGAACATTAGGAATAGCATGAAGGACATTAGGAGAAGGAAAGGAAAAGAGAATTGGGGTAAGTCAGAGGGGAAGACAAACCATGAAAGGCTGTGAACTTTGAAAAACAAACTGAGGGTTTTGGAGGGGAGGGGGGTGGAGGGTTGGGTGTCCCTGGTGGTGGGTATTAAGGAGGGCACGGATTGCATAGAGCACTGGATGTGATGCATAAACAATGAATCTTGGAACACTGAAAAAAAAAATAAATATTTGGTAAGAGGGAAAAAATAAATGGTAATAAATAAATTTCCCCTAAGGGGAAAAAAAATCAATCAACCAATCAATCAATGATAGTTAACATTAAAAAAAACTACAGAATATTGAAAAAGAATTCTCCATGAATTTCTGCATCGTCTGAGCTTTCTTAGCAAGCAGCTCTGGAATACATAGTTAAAGGATGATTTGAATGCCTTGAAAGATAGAAAGAATGTATTGCTCAGGAGAGACATAGAGACTTATCTCGCGTATAGCCATTTTCTTACATTCCAGTGTATTGAACCTAGCGAACTTTCCTTTCCTCCACAGGGATTTGTTTACATTGCAGAGTAAGAGTCTCACCTCCTCCTCTCTCTCTCTCTCTCTCTGGAAGAGAAAAAGGGCAGAGGTGCCAACCAACCTATTTGAATTCACAGTTCCTCCCCAATGGGGCAATACCACTGCACCCATAGGAAAACGATTACCACTCACCATGTTTCCCCTCAGGGAACGGATGCAAGATGCACTGTGAGCAATAAAATGTTTGTTCTCTGATACAGAGACCTTATTTCCTGAACACACACACACATGCCCACACGCAGTTGTTTTTAGCTTATTAACCAAGACAATGGGGTAGTAGTTAACAAGATAAACAAATAGACCAATGGAGCATTACAGAAATAGCCCCACACATACAGGCACAAAAAACTTTTGACAATCGTACAAAGGCAATTCCACAGAGAAAGGATAGTCTTTTCATCAAATGCTGCTGGAAAAACTAGATATCCATATGGACAAAATGAAATAAACTTTAATCCATATCTCAAACTACATACAGGAGTTAATTTCAAGTGAATCGCAGACCTAAATATAAAACTGAAAACTGTAAAATTTACAGGGAAAAAAAAAGAGAGAAAAATCTTTGTGACCTTGGATCCGGCAAAGGTTTCTTAGATAAGACACCAAAAACATAATCTATAAAATTTAAAAAATTGAGAGGCCAAACTTCAAAAAAAATTTTACACCCCTTGGTGAGCCACCTGGGTGGCTCAGTCAGTTAGTTAAGTGTCTGTCTTCAGCTCAGGCCATGATCCCAGGGTTCTGGGATCGAGTCCTTCATCTGGCTCCCTGCTTAGTAGGGAGCCTGCTTCTCTCTCTCCCTTGCTCCTTCCCCCTGCTTGCGCTCTCTCACTCTCTCTCTCTGTCAAATAAATAAATAAAACCTTTTAAAGAATTGTACATCTCTTATCTTTTTAAAAACACCAAGACATCATTAAAAGAATGAAAAAACAAGCAAACAATGGGAGAAGATATTTGCAAAGTATATATTTCATACAGGATTTGTACATAGAATATATAAATACCCCTTAAAATGTAATAAACACAGTGAAGTCAGGAAAAAAAAAAAAGAAAGAAAGACAGCATAAGCACCAATGAATAGTCTCTGTGCCATAAAACAAATGAGAAAATCGGCCCCAAATAGTCAGAATTGACTTTTTTCAGAACTCTAGAAATAAACAAAAGGCTTTCAGCATTCTAATGAGTGTTTATTAAATGAAAATGGCTGTTATCTCAGTAAGAACAGAGAGACTTGTGGCATTTTAAGTTTGCCCTATTCCAATGCCACTTTTCATACTCCGCTGCAACTGAAAACCAACAGCCCACAATCATGATGTATACCAGCAGCCTGACAAAACACAGTTAAGTTCCTTCCAAGTCCCATTCCAGGAGAACTGCCATTATTTGACCTGTCTGGTAGCTCTCTGAAAGAGCTCACTCAGAAGACTGTCTTTATTTGACCTGCCTCGGAGTTTGCTCAGTATGAAGTCTTTTTCCTTGGGGATATTTGTGAAAAACAATTAACAACAATTGTTAAAGTCACAGCTGCTAGATGCAATGGATACCAAAGGGGCAAAAAATAGGCTGACCAAAAAGCTTAAAGGAAAAAGCCATGAAAAAGAAAGAAGGAAGGAAAGAAAATTTAAAAAAGAAAAGAAAAGATGAGAAGAGAAGAAAGAGAAGAGAAGAGAAGAGAAGAGAAGAGAAGAGAAGAGAAGAGAAGAGAGAAAAAGAAAATGCTAAGAAACATGAGGGATCTATAGGGCCTTTGAAAAGCTCCAACATACATGTGAAAATCCAGAAGGCCATGATCATGCAAAAGGGTATGCACATGCCAAGGACTGTGTGTATGCTCAGGAAAGGCCTGAGAAAGTCCTAAGTTCTCATTTCTGACTGACCGTGTGATTCTGTGCAAGCAGAAAGTGAAGGCTAAAGAGGAATTGAAAACTAACTGGTTGATTGTTGAAAGCATGTTCTAAAATGTGCACACAGAGCCTTTCCATAAAGACGTCTGAAAGTCTAATTGATTCTAGGCATTTAGGAAATTTCTGTCTGATCATTAGTTGACCTCTACACTAACCATGCAGAGAATTCAGCAGCCACACCTGACAAAAAACACAAGCTTTTACAGAATTAGTTTTTAAGAGGCATTAAATAAGCAACAACAAATAACGATAATAATAAACACCAGGGAAAGGGAATAATCAAGTTTCCAAAGTGCCCTCATTACATTACTTAAAATATCCAATTTTCAGGAAACGATTATGAGGCATCCAAGGAAGCAAGAAAATATGGCCCACATAGAGAAGGGAAAGAAATCTATCAAAAGAAGCTCCCTAGGAAGCTTGGATGTTGGGACATATCAGATAAAGACTTCAAATAAGGTATTTCAAATATGCCCAAAAAATATTGTCTCACCAGAGGATCAAATAAAGAGACAGAAATTATTTTTTAAGTGAAAATTCTGTAATTAGAAAAAGTATAGTACTTAAATAACACACTTACGTAAGAGCTCAACTGTAGATCTGAGCAGGCAAAAGAAAGAATGAGTGAACTTACAGATAGGTTAAGGTCATTCAGTCTGAGGAACAGAAGAAAAAAGAATGAAAAATATAAACACAGCCCAGCCTCAAAAATCTGTAGGACCCTACATAGCATAGCAATATATAAATAATAGTAGCCTCGGAAGGAAAGGGGAGAGAAAGAGGCAGAAATAATGTTTGAGGAACTAATGGTGAAAACTTCCATGAAAAGCATTAAATATGAGATGTAGCATCTAAGAAGTTCAATCAAACTCAAATTATGATGAACTCAAATGCATGTACACCCAAATCATAAAAAAATGTTGAAAGACAAAGAGAATCTTGAAAACTGCAAGAGAGAAGCAATTAAACATGTACAAGGGATCCTCAATAAGACTAACAGTTGATTTGCCATCGGAAGGCAGTGGAATTCAAAGTACTGAGAGACTCTCAACCAAGTATTTTATATTCAAAAGATTATCCTTCAGAAAGAAGAAATTAAGATGCTCCCAGATAAACTAAAACGGAGATAATTCATCACTAGCAGACTTGCCCTGTGAGATATATTGAAAGGAATCTGTTAAGCTGAAATGAAAGAATACTAAGTAACTGAAATCCACGTGAAGAAAAAAAAGGGCACCAAGACGGTAAATATAAAAGATGATGTAAATGTATTTTTTGGCCTGGAATTCTTTTTTTTTTTTTTCTATCATCTGATTTAAAAGACATCTACAGAGAGTCTGGATGGCTCAATCTGTTAAGCATCTGCCTTTGGCTCGGGTTATGATCCTGGGGTCCTGGGATGGAATTCCACATTGGGCTCCCTGCTCAGCAGGGAGTCTACTTCTCCCTCTCCCCCCTCTATCCCCTTCCCGTTTGTGCTTGCTCTCTCTCTTGCTCATTCTAATAAATAAATAAAACCTTTAAAAAAAAAGAAAAGACATCTACATAAAAATAATTAAATACCTGTATTGCTCAAGAACACAATGTTTGAAGACATAATTTATATGATAATATCAGCACAAATGATGGGTAAGGAATGGAGATACATATAAGCAAAAATATTGCATACTGTTGCAATTAAGTTGGTTTTATTTGAAGTACTTTTCATAAATTAATACTTTAATGTTAATCACCAGGGTAACCACAGTACAGTAACTCAAAAATGTAGTAAAAGAAAAGCTAAGGGAATAAAATGATATACTGGAAAATACGTATTTAATAAAGAAGGCAGTAATGCATAAATAGAGGAAGAAGACATAAGACATAACAGAAAACAAACAGAAAAATGGCAGATATAAATCCTACCTCACTGGTAATTTTATTAAATGTCAATGGATTAAACACTGACATTCAGTGTTACTCAAATTTTAAAAGGCAGAAATTTACAGAATGGATTTTTTACATGATCTGACTATATGCTGTCTACAAGGCAAACACTTTACACTCAAACATATACATAGACTGAGAGTAAAAGGATGGAAAAAAATACACTATGCAGACAGTAACCAAAAGAGAGCTGAAATAGCTATACTAACAACAAACAAAAGAGATTTTGAGATTAAAAAATATTACTGGGGACAAGGAAGGTTTAATAATAATAAAAATAGGGGTGCCTGGGTGGCTCAATGGGTTAAAGCCTCTGCGTTCAGCTCGGGTCATGACCCGAGGGTCTTGGGATCGAGCCCCACATGGGGCTCTCTGCCCAGTGGGGAGCCTGCTTCCCCCTCTTTCTCTGCCTACCTCTCTGCCTACTTGTGATCTCTGTCAAATAAATAAATAAAATCTTTTTAAAAATTAATGATAAAAATATCAATCTAACTAGAAAATATAATTATTATAAATATATGCACACCTAACAACAGAGCCCCAAAATACCCGAGCAAAAATAGGGAAAATTTAATACAGAAATAGACAATTCAACAATAATAGTTCCAGAGTTCAATAACCCACTTTCAAAAGGGACAGAATACCTAGACAAAAGTTCTATAAGGAAATACAAAACTCAAACAACATATAAACCAACTCAACCTAATAGACATCTATAGGACACTCCACTCGTCAGCAGCAGAATATATATTCTTCTGAAGGACACATGGAACATTCTCAGTATAAATCCTAAGCCAGGCCATAAAACAATAATAATTTTGAGACAACTGAAACCATACAGAGTTTGTTCTTTGACCACAATGAAATGAAATTAGAAATCAATAATGGAAGGAAATCTGTAAAATTCAAAAATATGTAGATATTAAACATCCCGCCACTAAATAACCAGCATGTCAAATAAGAAATCACAACAGAAATTGGAAAATACTTTTACATGGATGAAAACAAAAACACAGCATACCAAAATTGAGGAGACGTAGCAAAATCAGTGTTCAGAGGGAAAATTATAGCTGTAAGTGGCTATATTTAAAAAGAAAATCTCAAGTCTACTTTAAGAAACTAGAAAAAGAAGATAAAGCTAAAGCAAACAGAACAAAATAAATAGTAAAGATTAGAGTAAAAATAAAAGAGAAAGTTTTAAAATAGAGAAAAGTCACTAAAACCAGAAGTTGGTTCTTTAAGAAGAACAAATTTTAAAATGGACAAACCTTTGGCTATATTGACTTAACAGAGAGGATGAGGGAGGGAGAAAAGGGGGGCAAGGGATAGACAGAAAAAGAGAAAGGGAAGGAGAGAGAGGATTCAAATTACTAATATCAGGAATGAAAGGGAGGCTATTACTATCAATATTACAGCAATGAGAGAATTATAAGGAAATACTATGAACTGAATACTGGCAAATTAACATAGATAAAATGGACAAATTCCTACAAAAGAAAATTGAGACTTTGAATTGAATAGACCTATAATAAGAGAAGAGGTTGACTCAATTTTCAAAAAAAAAAAAGGCCCCAGGACTAGATGGCTTCACTGGAGTCTTCTACTAAACTTTAAAGAGGAATGAATTAACACCTATCCTTAACAAACTCCCCAAAACAGGAGAGGGAATAGTTTCCAATTCATTCTGTAAAAGTAGTATTACTCTGATACCAAAATTCACAAAACTACCACAAGAAAACTACAGAACAATATTCCTAATAAATAATACCAAAATGCTCTTAACAAAATATTAGGACACTATATCTAGCAACTTATAAGAAGTATTGCACAGCATGACCAACAGGAATTTATCCTGGGAATGCAAAGTTGATTTAACACATAAAAATTAGTCAATACAATAGAAAATATCAATAGAAAACAGGGAGAGCAAACCATATGGTTGTCTCAACAGACACAATAAAAACATTTAAAAACTCCAACATCCTTCCATGATTATAAAAAAATAAACCTCAAATAAAAAGGAATAGAAAAACCACTCTGAAATAAAAAGAAACATCTTCAACCCAATAAAGGGCATCTACAAAGAACATACAGCTTACTGAAAGATTTCTGCCTTAAGATTAAGAAAAAAACAAGAATACCTGCTCTCATCACCTGCTTTTTTTTATTCAACACTGTACTGGCAGTTCTAGCCACAGCAATTCGGCAGGAAAATGAAATAAAAAGCATCCAGATTGGAAAAGCAGAATTAAAACTCTGTTTGCAGATGATATGATCTTCTAGATATAAAATCTGAAGGAATCCACAAAGATACCATTAGACCTAATAAATAAGGTCATCCAGGTTTCAAGATACAAAATAGATATTAATGGCCAACAGACACATGAAAAAGTGCTCCATATCACTCGGCATCAGGGAAATACAAATCAAAACCACAATGAGATATCACCTCACACCAGTCAGAATGGCTAAAATCAACAAGTCAGGAAATGACAGATGCTGGCGAGGATGTGGAGAAAGGGGAACCCTCCTACACTGTTGGTGGGAATGCAAGCTGGTGCAGCCACTCTGGAAAACAGCATGGAGGTTCCTCAGAATGTTGAAAATAGAACTGCCCTATGACCCAGCAATTGCACTATTGGGTATTTACCCTAAAGATACAAATGTAGTGATCCAAAGGGGCACATGCACCCGAATGTTTATAGCAGCAATGTCCACAATAGCCAAACTATGGAAAGAACCTAGATGTCCATCCACAGATGAATGGATCAAGAAGATGTGGTATATATACACAATGGAATACTATGCAGCCATCAAAAGAAATGAAATCTTGCCATTTGCGACAACATGGATGGAACTAGAGCGTATCATGCTTAGCGAAATAAGTCAAGCAGAGAAAGACAACTATCATATGATCTCCCTGATATGAGGAAGTGGTGATGCAACATGGAGGCTTAAGTGGGTAGGAGAAGAATAAATGAAACAAGATGGAATTGGGAGGGAGACAAACCATAAGTGACTCTTAATCTCACAAAACAAACTGAGGGTTGCTGGGGGGAGGGGGTTTGGGAGAAGGGGGTGGGATTATGGACATTGGGGAGGGTATGTGCTTTGGTGAGTGCTGTGAAGTGTGTAAACCTGGTGATTCACAGACCTGTACCCCTGGGGATAAAAATATATGTTTATTAAAAAAAAAAAGAAAGGAAAAAAAAAAAATAAAAAAAAAAATAAATAAAAATTGATAATATTTCTGTAAATGTACAATAAACAATTCAAAATAAGTTTAAGAAAACTCCATTTACAATAACATAAAAAATAAAATAGGAATAAACTTAACAAAAAAGATATAAGACTTGCATGCTGAAAACTACAAAACATAATTTTTTGTTTTACACAATAAATTTATTATATATAATACATATACATATATTATATTATATATTATGTATTATATACACATTACTTATAATCGATAAATGTATAATTAATCTGTTAATTATAATTAATTATATATCATATGTAATAAATTAATAGTTTATTGTTTTATACAAATTAAGACAAATTAAAGAAAACTCAAATAAATGGAAAGATATACCAGGTTTCTGGACTAAAGGATTTAATTTGTCTAGATGGCAATATTCCCCAAACTGATCTAAAAATTCAACATAATCTCAAGATTTTCTATAAAAGTGGAAAGCATGGATTCTATAATTTATATAGAAATGTTAAAAAAAAAAAAAGAAAAAAGAAATGCTAGGGACCAGAATAACAAGATTCCCATTTTCTGCTTTCAAAACTTACTATAAAGCTACAGTAATTAACAGGATGGTTCTGGCATAAGGGCAGATATACAAATCAATGGAAAAGAAGTAAGAGTCCAAAATGAAACTTATATTTATGGTAAACTGATTTCAACAGGAATGCCAAAAAAATTCAATGTGGAAAATAGTCTTTTCAATAAACAATGCTGGGATAAGTAGATAATCACATGCAAAAGAATTAAAACTGAACCTGTCTGACACCATATACAAAACTTAAGTTAAAATGGATCCAAAACCCAGATATAAGAGCTGAAACTATAAAACTCCTAGAAGAAAACAAAGATGAAAATCTTCATGATCTTGGATTAAATGGAATGGTTTCTTATATGTGACACCAAAAGTACAAGCAACCAAACTAAAAAACAGATGAATTGGATCTCATCAAAATTAGAAACTTCTGTTCTTCAATGGACACCATTAAGAAAGTGACAAGACAATGCACAGAATTAGAGAAAATATTTGCAAAGCATATGTCTGATAAGAACCTAGTCTTCAAACTATAAAGTGAACTCTTAGAACTCAGTAATAAAAAGACAATAGCCCAAATGAAAAATGAGTGAAGTATTCAAATAGACATTTCCCCAAAGAAGATACTCAGATAACAAATAAGCACACAAAACATTCTCAACATCTTTAGTCATTGAGGAACAGCAAATTGAAACCACAATGAGATACCACTTCACAACCACAACCACTTCACAATCATAGCTATAATCAAAAAACTGAAAAATGTAAGTGTTGGTGAGGATGTGGAGAGACTGGAGCCCAAAACACTTCTGGTAGGAACGCAAAGCAAGGCAACCACTTTGGGAAACAGCAGGCAGTTCCTCAAAATATTAAACAGAATTACACACAACCCAGTCATTCCACTCCTAGGCTCATACCCAAGAGAATAGAAAACATATGTTCATTCTAAATCTTGCACATGAATGTTCCCAGAAGCATTATTCATGGTAGCCAGAAAGTGGAAACTCAAATGTTCATCCAGTGATGAATGGACACACAAAGGTTGTATATCTCTACAATGGAATATTATGCAGCCATAAAATGGAATGGAGTATTGTTACATGCTACAACACATTGCTAAGTGTAAGAGGCCAGATGAAAAAGGCCAAAACTGAGATGTCCTTTAGTAGGTAAATAAATAACAAGGTGAGGTGAATACATCCAAATGGTGAATAATTCCAATGGATAGAGTACATCATCCACAAACAACAGTATAGATTAATCTCAAAGACACCGTGTTGGATGAAAGAAGCGAATCCCAAAGGATTACATACTATACGATTCCATGTACAGAACATTGTAAAAAGCCAAAACTATGGGCATGGAAAACAGATCAATAGCTGGCAAGGATTGTAGGGGGGATGACTATCAAGGGGTAGCATGCAATAAGGAAGGTTTGTTTAAGATAATGGAACTGTTCCCTATCTGATTTTGGTGGTGATTACAGGAATCTACACATATTCATAGGACCATGAACGCAGAAAACAGAAAAAAAACCTAACCACAAACAGAAAGAAACAAAAATAAGTCCTCCTTTCCTGACATGCACATTTTTTTAGTAATTAATTAGAAAAGCTTTGCAACTCAAGAAAGAACTTAACTGAGACTTATTTCAAAAATGACCTAATCAAGTCCATATTTATTAAATCCAAATGTTTCCAAATGAGAATATTTATTATGCTATACCAGGGAGAGGTGCATTCTATATCCTGAAGTATAAGAATAAATTATTCAAGCTTGGATGCAAAAAGTGCAAAAATTAAAATTAAAATTCCATGTGTATGATATAATGTCAAGCTTGGAGGAAAAAAAAAGCATTCCTGTAGATTGAATTGAAAGGCTCTTGCAAACATTTCAATCACCTGATAAAAGGAAAAATAAAAGGGAAAAAATAGGGTCACAATTCCATTCTATCACAGGGAAAGTGACCCTCTTTCAAAAACGAAATGCTCCCCCTCAAGCTTCTAGAAGATGGTAGTTCTACCTTAGTCCCTCTGAATCATTCTCCACAACCCTCACTAACAAATGTTTGGCTTCAAGACAAGCCTCAGCCCATCACCTTTACCTGCCTCCTGAATAAAAACTTGAAAACAGCCAGTTAGCAAGCACCCCGTCTCTCCTGGACATTCCAGCATGTGAGCCCCACACCCTTCCAGCACTTCCTTATTTTTCTATCCTTGCCAGCCTAACACCTCCAGAGAGCCATGTCTGCTCCCACACTTCCACTCTCTTCTCCATCAACCCATCTGACTTTGTCACCCATCTTCCACAAAACCTGTACCGCAGTGGTCACCAATACCCTCCACATGGTGGAATCCAAATGATGCATCTGTTCTCTAGCTCAACTTCTCAGATGTCATCAACCCAACTGGATGCATGCTCTCCTTCTGGTCATATTTTCCTCTCACAAGCTCCTTAACATCCTCTTCATTTCCCCTGATTTGGCCACACTTTGTTGGTTTTCCTTCCTGGCTCTGTCTGCTCTCCTGGGCTTCTAAATAGTAGAATTCTTCAGGATCCAGGTGGAGGCCCTAATTTCTCCACACTCCCCCACTTTGCAGCCCATTTCTCCTCCTATTCCCCATGCCATCAGGATGAACCTACTCACCTTGTTCCATTGGTCCAATCTCTTTTGGGTTTCAGGATACTTTCTAATCGGTCAATGAGATCTGAGTTAACACTGCACTAAAAAAAGTTTCCGTGGGAAGGCAAGCTTGAGAAACATGAGCCTGTCCTCAACTTAGGAGTAGAAAAACAAGTATGTCTAAAACATTCTTAGAAAAAAAAAAAAAAAAACAATCAACTAGCTCTTTTTCCTATTTTTACCTCAGTTTCTTTTAATTAAATGTTTTTGCTTAAATTCAATTTAATGAACATATACTGTACTATTAGTTTCAGAGGTAGAATTGAATGATACAACCCAGTTTTCTAACAAGATTTGTACCACCTTCTGCTCTTCCTCCCTCACTGAAATTTAGTCCCAGGTGACATGAAACACAGAACTTACAGCTTTATTCCTAAGTAATTCCCAAGAATTTCCTTACCAGGATGCCAAAGCAGAGAAGCAAAAACAGAAGGGGTCTGCAGGCCCACTAGTCTTGCAACCTCAGTTCTTTAAGGACCATGGAGACACTGGATGAAAGATGGAATCCCCTCCTCAGAAAAATGAACACATGCCCAAAACCCAGGCCTCTGTATAAAATTTCAAGGGTCCAAACCCTCACTCCCTAACCCATGGACTCAAGCTAAGCCTCCTATGCTGATTCTTGGTGGGGAGACCTCCACTCTTTCAGGCTTCCCAGGTTGCTCTCCCAAGAAAGTAAGCCCAATGCCAATAACAGTGTACACCCTAACTGAGACCTCTCAGCCGAGGGATCAGCCCTACAGAAAATGCAGACTTGTTCATTTAACAAATATATCCTAAGCTCATCCTACATTCTAGGTGCTCTTGTACTCGGAGAAGATAGACTCAGTGAGCCCTTCCCTCAGGAAGGAGGTAACCCAGTGAATGGAATCGCTGATGCTGGGTCATCAGTAGTGTCATTTTGTAGCATTTGAGACTCCATTCCATAAAAATTCCATCCAGATTTATAAGGCACCTCTACACCCTTTGAAATTAGAAACTACAGTCTCAATGTGAGGGTTGACCAAAAAAAAAAAAAAAAGGGAGGGAAGATGAGCTGAAAGAGCAGCCACATGTCCTTCTAAACGGATGAAAAGATGCTCATCCTCTTGGCTCACCACTCCCAGGAGAAATCGAGCCTCTATTACCCAAGTGAGAGTCACACATTCCTGCCCAGCATGCCTAGAGTCACAGCCATCTGGCACAATGGCCTTGTGCCCACTCAAAAGATAACAAGCCAGTTTCAAATGGTAAAGAAACCCAAAAATAAAGATGTAAAAACAGAGCCCCTAAAATGAGCCAAATTATACTTCCTCAGAAAACTCAGCCTCTGATGGTAAATCAAGTCCAGAAGTCTTATTAAAAGAATTAGAATTCTAGATAGATAGTAAGAGGATTAGTTCCACAATGAAAGCCTATATACCAAAGCTGTTTTGTAAATTCACTTAATTACAGATCTATACTTGAAAATTACATTTTTGTGTTTCAAATAGAAAAAAAAATTAAGAAGCAGTCTAAGCTCTATCAAAAGGAAAATGGTTTATAGATTACATTTGTAAAATAGAGTAATATGTAGCCATTAAAAATAACTACATAAAACTATGTATATTACTCAAGTGATATGTGTTGTTTTATCTGCCTTAAACTCTATTTTTCTTAAAAATTCTCCTTCATCTCATGTGACTCTACTTGGAACTTCCAATTATACTCTTACTACATGCTCCCCCACCCCCAGCCACATGAAATAAATCTATTAGAGTCTGGGGTGCCAGGTGGCTCAGTGGGTTAAAGCCTCTGCCTTTGGCTCAGGTCATGATCTCAAGGTCCTGGGATCGAGACCCGCATCGGACTCTCTGGTTGGCAGGGAGCCTCCTTCCCCTTCTGTCTGCCTGCCTCTCTGCCTGCTTGTGATCTCTGTCAAATAAATAAATAAAATCTTTATTAAAAAATCTATTAAAAAAAAATCTATTAGAGTCTTCCCTAGGATTTCCCAACCTGGAAAGTGAAAGCGACTCACATGTCCAGTTAAGAGGCTGTAAGTACATGAGCTCCCAAGAACTTCAAGTAGCAAAAGTCCACATAAAGGTGTAGGGTGTGTGTGTGATGTGTGTGTGTGTGTGTGTGTGTGTGTGTGTGTACACACACACATGGCTGTCCAGTATAGATATAGGAAGGCTAAAGTTCACTCAGTTTATAATAGAGTGGAAGGCAAAGAGAGAGGAAATTCTACTTTGTGAAATTCAAGGGAAGTTCTAGCATTATTGGTGATATTTTTCTTTGTCTTTAATATGTTTCAAATTAAAGGAAAGGTACCATACTTTATCACTGACAATACCCCCAAGTTGCATTCCATAACTCGGCTATGAGTCAGTTATTGGGACTAGGAACATATTTTTCCAAAGAAACCATGCTATAAACACTGAGGTTAGATCCCAAGCCAAACCCATAAATACTAATTTAAACCATGATTTACTTTAGGGAAATTACGTTTTTTTAAAGTCCTTCCTATGTGCCAGACATTATGTCTTCTAAAAACATGAACTTGTTTATTTCTCAAAACAATTCCTGACAGGGTTTGATTTCCTGAAATAGGCAGCTGTAAGGTTTGGGATAACTTGCCACCTCGAGTTTCAGGGTAGGTTTCTCCATCTCCATAAACTTACCTACAACTATGACATTCCCAACTTAAGAGTTCGAAGGGGGAGAAAAAGCAGAGCTCTCTGTGAACAGAAGCGAGTCGGTCAGTGTGCATTCTGGACCCTGATTCTCCTCTGGTTTCTTCATCATCCTCATCTCTCATTCTCATTTCCTCTTCGTTTTCCTTAAAACACCATAGTTCTCTGGAGTTCTGTCCTCAGCCATGAGTTCCTCTCATCATGAGTGCTTTTCTTAGGTAACTATGTCTACTTCCACAGCCTGAGCCATCCCCCCCTAAGCAAAGATTCCCAAATCTTTACCTAGAGGACCTACCAAGAACAACCCACGTGTTCACCACAGGAGCCTCAGGTGTCTCAGTTCTAACAATCCCCAAATGAACTCAAGATCCGTTCTAACCTCTCCTCCTGGCTCTGTCTCTAACTCATTTTAGCAAAGCTGCATGATCATCATCATACCAGTCTTCAGACTTCCAAGTGCTGTCATGTGCTTTCTTCTCCTTAATCCTCACTGAAAACCTCTGGACAGGCATGAACAGACACTGTGTTTGAAGAGTACCCAGAATTTGTTTTGATCAGATCTGGTTAGATATACAGGCACAAAATGCTCTCCATGAAGGAAGAAGTTTGATTCACAGTTGCCTAGAAACAGGAGGCACACCACACCACAGAGCCACATAATGAAGCACTGGGGTCAGTCGTGGGGCGGGGGGGCGGGGGGGATGCGTGGGCGAGTCTTTGCTGTGGTTTCCATGGGAAGGATCAGGTGAGGCAGAGTAAACAGACTTAAGAACAGCTAGTTTGAATGATTTCAGGGGCTCTGGGTGTAGCGACTGTCCCTAGTTGTCTGGTAACTGACCCTGGGATGGGTAAAGCAGGTAGAAAGGTAGAGAGGGGCCCACAGTGTGGGAGTCCAATAGAGCAGGTGCTTGGGGGACACACACTCTGTATTAGTTAGTTTGTAACTTGTGAGGCATGCTTGCAGGCAAGTCATTTGCTAACTCTAGGAGTTACCTAGCACCGGGAGGGGCATCTTTCCAGGGTCAGCAAGGTCCCAATGTCAAATCCTCAAAATATAGAAAGTAAAAAAACATGAGAAATACACACTCCCTGTCTTACACAGAATGACATCCAGAGATATTCACCAATTTGACTAAGTTCCAATGGGCCAATGGAAATTCTACCTTAGAGTTCACACAGCATTTACCTGCATCACCTCATTTCAGATCTCACAAGAACTTTGAAGCATAGCAGCTTTATTTATGCCCATTCTGCATCTGAGGAAAATGGAAGCTCAGAAAGGCTAAAGAATTTTCTTTCAGTCACCTGACTAAAGAGA
This sequence comes from Mustela nivalis, assembly GCF_964662115.1. Taxonomy (NCBI): domain Eukaryota; kingdom Metazoa; phylum Chordata; class Mammalia; order Carnivora; family Mustelidae; genus Mustela; species Mustela nivalis. The sequence goes on from NC_139025.1 coordinate 126,708,191, forward strand.
GGCAGCACTACAAGTAAGCCAGACCCTCTCTTCCAGCCCTTTCCCTGAGGGCTTTACCACATAGCCTCTGTAGACATTAGCTCCCACTGGGAAAATTCATAAGAAGTATGAGGTCCCTGGGTATAGATGGTCCCTCTCAGTTGTATGAGGCCTGGCTGGGGCTGTCCTTTCTGCTCACGCCTCCAACACTCAGATATGCTGAAGACACCTCAATGGAGAGGAGGTGCTCCAGAACATAAATCTTTATTCCAGAAGAAGACTTCAGAATCAGTCTTGAGCAATCTTCTCATACCAAGGAAGAGGACTAAACAAGTTCCCTGAGCCTCGCTCTACAGCAGAAGATCTTTAGGCTCTAATGAGACAGACTCTGGATTATCATATGACCATGTCATTCCTGGAATTCCTGGGGAATTCCTGGCGATGGCCAGGCCAGGAATGGTAGCCATCTTCTATATAAGCAGTGCTAACCTTGAGATGTTAATTTAGCTACAACACCAATTTATATAATAATCTCAAGCCTAAAACTCCCCTCCATGCTTAAACCCAAGATGTTTCTCCATTGTTCTGATGGACACCAAGTGACCCAGCACTGCACCCACCAGGCCAGTTGTGGGGACTTTGGTGTGTCCAGACCTTTACCCAGAGCTGGCCCTCATTTGGGGAAATCATTCCCTGATGACAAGGCCACTCCAGCATAGTATCCCGCAGGGGCAGCTGTCATGTCCATGGTGATGGTAGGCAGAGATGCAAGTATCTGGTCATTCATTACATATCTTAGTGAGAGACTTGCCTAAGCATCAAAATACATATTATTTTATTGAAAATTACTTTCCTTTTTTTTTTAGACTGCATTTAGTGTTTTATAATGCTATTTGAAATCCTACCTGAAAGAGTACACTGGACTTTCTAGGACTTCCATTTGGGGACACAATAAAAATATTGTAACCGAGGCCTGTGGGATCTGACAGGGTTTGGCCACAAACCCAGAGCCGGCTCTGGCCAAATACCTCCTGCAGCCTTTCCTCTGGGCCCTGTCCTAGATCCTGTCCATAGTTCAGTGCTCACATATAGACTCATCTCCAAAACAGCTCCCTCAACAGGCCTTTAACATCGATAAAGAAAGAACAGAGAAGAAAAGAGAGAAGCATGTTACTTTATTCTTCCTTTTAGTATCTAAAACCATAGGTGGAGAAATGGATACCCCAGTGTGGTTGTGCCATACTTTCTTCCAAGTTTTCCTCTCATCCACAATGGCTCTCTATCATTCTTGCCTTTGCAAATTCCTTATGCATGGCTTTCCTTGAGATGGAGAGTTAGCTGGGGAAGGGAGCAGGCAATTTTGTCTACCAATGATTCATAGAACAAACATACTTTAAATGCCTCCTATCTTTTTTACCAGGACTCCTCACAGACACTCCAAACTTTGAAACTAACCATGAAATTTAAAGTAATTCGGAATTTCACATTAGAAGTGTTTACTACCTGGAAAGTAGGCCATTGTGGAGTATAGTATCTTCTACCTTGACTAGAGCCTAGGAGATCAAGAAGACTCCTGGTTCAGAGGTCTGGAATCTGAAAGAAAAAAGCAGGGCCCACCTGGGGAGAACTGAATATAGGAATACCGAGGGCCAGGAGATCAAATGGTTGTATGAAATGTTCATTTTTAATGTTTATCCCATATTAAGGAGTGCAGTTTTAAATTTATTTCACTACGCTGTGATCAAGGGAAAATATTTTCTTCAGAAAATATCACTGGTAAACAAAAAGCTCAAGAAGTGATCTGTGTTTACTAAAACTTTCAAGTACATTTTAATATATTCTGCAAGGACAAAATGTAGTTATGCAAGAAGGAGACAGTGGTTTCTAACTTGCGGTATTCACAGCCCAGATACGCTATGAAAAAAAAAAATTCTCTTGACGATTTAGGCATCTATTCAGAATCGTAGGCAGAAAACATGGTCATACCTTCCTGCTGGCAGTCACACAAAAGCGATGCATCCCACACACTTGTTTTAGTAGCTCCAACACCGGCTGTTCTAGCAACTTCTGAGAGAATCTGCAATCACAGACTGGCTGTTGGTCACTGATGTGCCAAACAGCATCATCTTCTGACCTAAAACTAAAATCTCACTTTGACAAATGGGCTGACCAGATTAAGTTAGCCAAACCAATGCTTAAGCCTCAGTTTTGATTCTGAAAACTTTTTTTCTTTTTTCTAGATTTTTTTGTTTAGTTTCGTTTAATTTTATTTTTTCAATGTTCCAAAATTCATTGTTTATGCACTACATCCAGTGCTCCATGCAATAAATGCCCTCCCTAATACCCACCACCAGGCTCACCCATCCCCCACCACCTCCCCTCTAAAACCTTCAGTTTGTTTCTCAGAGTCCACAGTCTCTCATGCTTCATCTCCTCCTCCAATTTCCCCCAATTCACTTCTCCTCTCCTTCTCCCAAAGTCCTCTGTGTTATTTGTTATGCTCCACAAGTAAGTGAACAAAAAGGCACCCACAGAATGGGAGAAGGTATTTACAAATGCCACTACAGACAAAGGGCTGATATCCAAGATCTATAAAGAACTTCCCAAACTCAACACCCAAAAAATAGATAATCATGTCAAAAAATGGGCAGAAGACACGAACAGACACTTCTCCAAAGAACATATAAAAATGGCTAGCAGACACATGAAAAATGTTCATCACATTAGTCATCAGGGAGATTCAAATCAAAACCACACTGAGATTTTGAACACTTTCTGCATATACTATAATAGCAAATAAGGATTTATATTGTTTTAACAAAAGAGGAGAGATCGCCCAGAGGATTTATCCCTACTAGATTTTAAAACCTACAAAATCCAAGGTCTTTCCAAGAATTAAAAGCAATTCTCAGATCGAAATACTTATAAAAATACATAAACTCCACTAAAAATACATAAACTCCACATACACACAAAAGAACAAAAGGTATTAAATAGAAGAACCAAAATTACAGCCAAGATTGTCAACTATCCAAATGAAATTCAGTTATGTATTCACCATCCAAAGACAGCAGAGCCTTCCATGCTACTCTAACCTTGGTAGGAGCAAGGCAAGATTAACATGCATTGAGTACATGTTCTGTGTACTGTATACAGACCATTTCAGTTAATTCTCTCTGACTGTTGATTTCCTGCAGATAGGCTCCTTATCAGCACTCCACAGTTGTAGAAATGGAGGCTCAGCGACACACCCCAGGCTGCTCAGGCAGGAAGCACGAGTTGTGTCTAAAAAGACCTCCATTCTCTTTGGGTGTATCATAGCTATCTGATCGCGAATCCACAGCACACCAAACTTCAACTCTCCAAAAATGTTTTCACAAAATTATGTTTTTCTCATCTCTTAAAAATGCACTTTTTGGTTGCAGCAAGCAGTAGTCACTTTAAATATATCAGACATCAGAACCAGAAAGAGGTGCTCTGGATTGCTGATGCAGTGGTTACCAGTGGGGGAAGGAGAAGCAGTAGCTGAAGAAGTGACTGGGGACACAATTGCTGGACTAGGCTCAGGGACAAGAAATACCTCTTTCAGTTTTTCTGCATGAAATACTTCTAAGTCTCCTCTGTCCCCCTTGCAAGAATTTCAATTTCATCATGGACTATAAGAATCCCAAGCAGTTTATGCAGCCCAGAAAATCTGGGGAAAGGTCCCTCATGGTCACCATTGAGTCTCTTATATCCCAGGTCCAGATGGTCCATTCCAAAGGGACTGTGGCAGGGATTCTGCCCCCCCCCCCATCGCTGGTCATCTTCACCATGGAATCCTCCCTTTTCAAATGAACTGATCTGACACGCCAGTAAAAAAACAAGAGGCTGGCATTTCTCCCCTATAGCAAGGGAACCTCTCACCTGGGCAGACTGCAGCTCTGTGCTCTCTTTGGGGGGAAAAAGAAAAGAAATACCACTCATTCGTCAGCAAAGAGCCACCAGCAGGCCATAGAGGGCTCAAGCAATGAGAAACAAGACAACATGTGGCTCTGTTTTCTATCTCTTCAGTTGTGCTATGCCAGGGTCCCAGGACTCTCCATGCATGACTTGGAAACTGCAGAAGATGTATTACATTGCACTGTATGCTACTGCCCAAATTGGACCATATGTGACCCCAAAAATGTTACTTTGTACCTTCAACCAAAGCCCACACTAGTGAAGTTACCCCCTTGGTAAAATTTAAAAAATAATAAAAATAATAAAAATTTAAAAAAGGAGGATGGGCTTTCATGGGAAATGTTTGAGCCAACCAAACTCTAGTTCCAATCCTCAGGTTGCAATCCTAAATACTGGGAAGTGATTTCTGCATTGGGGTCTTTAAGAGGATGGGTTTTCACCTAACTAAAATGGATTTCATGGTAATACTGGGTTAGACTCTATAAATGTGGCTCATGAGTTCCAAACCTAAAATGGAAAACTGAGCTTCCAGGGTTTTATGATTATTGGTTTGTACTTCACTATTTTACTTATATCCCTCCTTGCTCTGAAAAATATTCAAGGGTTTTTATTTCACCATGTATAAAAGGGATGATTTAGCAACAGAACAGAAGAAGTAAAGTAGAAAGAAGTGTATTTCTTCAATGTCTATAAAAGACCCAGATTAGGTGTCCAAGTTTGGAAAATACTTAATCTCTTTCAGCAATGAAATGCCAAAATTCTTTTAAAGGCTGAGGGCTTATTTATTTTAAGTAGGAGAGGAGTTAAACCTCTGGCAACCTCAGTCCATCAGAGGTGCCCCTACAGAGAATGTAGTAAGCACATTGCAAGGCATCATGGAGAAGGAACTTTAACTGCATCTTAGTGGTAGTTAAGTTCTGAGGCATGGTTATCACCACACTAAGGCTAGAGTCTAAGTTTTCCCGTCCAGGGGAAATGAGAAAAATAAGCACCAATAAGTATCTGTAGCCAATGGGATGAATGAATGAATGAATGAATGTACACTGTCTACTCTTCCAAAGAGATAATGTATTACATGTAAAGAGCTATCCTTAAAATTAAAATTAATCTTTAACCTGAAGGTCCTCTATAACTTTCTTATTAAAATATCCTTTTTTAATGTAATGAAATGATGTGAAAGAAGACCACAGTTTCACTCTGAAAAAACAAAGTTAGCAGCCTTATATTGGACACCAAAATATTCTTGAACTTTTACTGGATGAAAAATTTGACAATGGGGGATCCACTGCTTTGGAGCACTGATTATAACCTTTATAAGGGAAATTGGAATCAGAGACGCATGGTCTGGCCAGAAAACATCCCCTGAACACAGGGTTGTAGACCCAGTAGACAACCTACTGAACAGCCATGTTTCCTTCTTCACAGGGAGAATCCCCAGGTTTGTTCATCCTTTTCCCATGTGACTCAAGCTCAAGTACCTCTACCTCCAGCTCCAGAAAAGGGTTACTAAGTAGCCCACTCCCCTTGCCTGTGACTGATTAGGGATGAGCATGTGACCAATAAGACAAGAGGGGAAATCTAATGGAAGACTCCTGGGAAAGATTTCTTTGCCAGTAAGAAGAGACACAGAAATGAGCAGTTCTTCTCCTGTTGGACACTGTCCTCTCTGACTGCAACACCTAGAGCTACAGCAGCCATCTAGCCTGAAGACAAGCCATGACATTCTTAATAGCAGAAAAGAAAAGGGGAAGGAACCTGGGTCCTTCATGATGTCACTCAGGCACTAAATTAACAACCTAGAAATCTTCTACTATGGGTTGCACCATATTCTCCAAAAAGACAGATTGAAGTCCTCAACCCAGTACCATAGAATGTGACCTTATTTGGAAAGAGGGCCTTTGCAGATTTAAACAGGTTAAAATGAAGTCATCGGGTTGGGCTCTAATCCAATACAACTGGTGTCCTTGAAAAAAGGGGAAATTTCATTGCGAACACACAGAAAAGAAAGACAATGTGAAGACACACATGGAGAAGGCCACGTGAAGATGGAGGCTGAGACTGGACCAACGCAGCTGCAAGCCAAGGAACACCAAGGACTGACGGCCAGCACCAGAAGTAGGGAGGATATAAGGAAGGGTTCCCTCTGGAGTCCCAAGGAGCACAGCTTTCTCGCACCTCAATTTCAGACTTCTAGCCCCCAGGACTGTGAGAGAATAAATCTGTGTTGTTCTAAGCCACCTAATTAGTGATACTTTGTTAGGGCAGCCCTAGGGAACAAACAGACCCTCCTTCTCCGAGACTTCTTACTCTGTGAAATAACAAATTTTCCTTCTGCTTCAGCCATTTGGAGTTGAAGATACCTATACTTGCCACTGAAAGAAACCTGACCAATAATGAGTTCTTAGCATGGTACTGGTCCCAAGAAGGAAGGGCCCAACCAACAGGGAAATCATCCATGGGAAGTAAATGCCCTTTAGAGTCCACCTGTGTGACCACCCAGCATCAACAGCCTCCCTTCATCCCAACCTCACACTTCCAAACACAAACACAGACAGCTTTGCTCCACACATCATGCCATGATCCTTCTGCAACCCAAAGCACTCCTACTTCAAGTGCAGGATCTCGATTAATGTCTATCTCTCCTTCAGTTTCCTCCTGATTCCTCTTTTAGACTAGCTTAGAGCTTAACTATAAAACTGAGGAACAGCAATGCACCTTATATAAAATAGATGCAAAATACAACTACTTTTTCTCAAGCCCAGGCCACCGCCGTCTCTCATTGGATCACTGAAATAGCCTCCTGACTGGTCCCTCTGCTTCCCCTCCTTCAAAGTATTCGCAATAGAGCCACCAGAATGGTCCTGTTAGAACCTAAGTCAAGTCATGCTTCTCCTCTGCTCAGACTTCTAGTAGCTCCCATTTCATTCTAGAAAAAGCTGAAATCCTCCCAACGACTTCTAAGGCCCCAGATGATCAGGATCTCTGTTCCCTCACCATTTCCTACTGTTCTCCCTCTTCTTCTCTCCACTATTGTCACACTGTCCTTTGCGCACACCAAGGAGGCTCCAGTCTCAGAGCCTCTGCACTTGCTCTGTTCACTGGCTGAAATGCCCTTCCCCAGATATCCACCTAGCTCATTCCTTCACTGCTTCAGGTCTCCACTGAAAAAAATCACCTCATCAATGAGGCCTTCCTAATCCCCTCCTGGTCACCCTTCAGACCGCCTCCCCTGCCTTTATTTCTTCTTCCTAACACTTATCACTACGCATTTTACCTAACTTTCATGTTTATTGTCTATCCTGCACTAATATGTATGCTCCATGAGGGTAGGGATTTTTGTCTACCCTGCTACATCCCACAGCAGTGTCTGGGAAAGGGTCGACCACATACGTGAACAAGGAAAAGAACAGGAGGTGATGAATGTGGTCATTTAGACCACCTAGCATGGTCTCGAGTTTTGTACCAGCCACATACAGCTGGGCAGATTCACGCATGGAGTAAGCAAAGAGTTGGCTCCAACAGGGTTGGGGTTTTGCCAAAAATGTATAATGAAGGAAGAGAAGAGGAAGGGAGATAAAGGGCAAACAATGGAGGTACGAAAATGATTGACCTCAGAAAGCAAGTTGGAAGAAATTAGGCTGGGTAAGGAGGGAAATGAGGATATGAGGGAACAAAGGACACGGAAAGATAAAAGAGTCAATGGATTAAAGATCAATGTGGGATTTAAGCTCTTTTTGGAGGAAGCACACCCACACTGATAAATTTGGTGTAACCTAAAATTATGTCTGTCCCTCCTTCCTTTAGCACCCTTGGCTTCCACTTATGCATACATTAGCTAAATCTGCATCTATGTAAATCAGCAAAATCCAAGTTCAGTTGGTATGTAAGCTTTCTCCTTGTGGACTTTGTAATAACAGCTACACTAACCCACCTTGCTTGCTGGGCTCTGACTCAAGTCTGGATGTAAGGGGTGGTAGGATATAAGCACGAGGAAACTGACTTCCCAGGTGTGGTGTTCAAGTGAGGGGGACCAGAACCTGCTGTGATCTGTCTTCCAAACCTTCCTCCACATTCCATCACAGTCTTCCTCAATCAAGAGCCAGACAAGGCTGTGAACAGACCTGCTAGTGGGATCCGCAACCAGAGGGGTCACACTTTGACCCACTGCCCATTTCAGTGCAATCATAGAAAATTCTTCATGATCAGGCCATGGCAAAAGCAGAAAGTTGAAGACCTTGGGCTCATACTCCATGTTCCCTAAACTGACAAACCATGAGAAGCAACCAGCTCCTTTCTCCCCCAAGTCCCTGACTTCCTTGGATACCTCTTCCTCTTCCATCTCCCTTCAGGGCCTTCAGGTTCACTTCTTGCTTTGGGTGATCAGAGGAAATAATCTCAGTACCTGGCACCCCTCTGCCTCCCACAAACTGTCACAAACTCATCATCACTCGATCTCGGCTGAACTGCCCAGCCTTCTTCCCCCACCTGGGTGAATCCTCAGACCCAGATGTCCTGCCCCCGTTGCCCAGATTGTGGACTCACTGCATCCACTTCTTACTCCAACCTGGTATTATTCCGGGCTTTTGTTTGCAAGCAAAAGAACGCAGATTAGCTGAGCAAAGTGGAAAATGTAACTTGCCTAAAGAATGCTGGACGGCTTACAAAATCCCTAGCAAGGCAAAAGGAAATTCCTAGGGCTACAAAGCCAAGCACAAAGTCCTGCCCAGGGAAGGAGGGGATTCAGTGCTGGCTCTGGACAACAGATGGCACTCCTAGAGCTGGACGCAGGCACACCCTTGTGCCATCACAGTACATACTGCCAGGGAAGCCCACCATGATGCAGAGGCTTGCTGCCACTGCTGTTCTCCCTCTGCCCTGAGTCACTGTCTCCCAAGACAAGGTCTGAGCAAGTGTGGCCAGGGCAGGCCAGTTAGTCAGGTGCTCTGTGGCCTCAAGGGGACTCCTCTGTCTGAGTCACACCTGACAGCAAAAGCCCACAGCCCTTCCCTGACACCCCACCCCACATTTCCTGACACCCCAGCTTTTCTGGGAGCCCTAGCCATAGTCTTCCAGTTTTGATGGAAGAAAAGAGACCTCAAAAAGGCCACTGAAGGGCATTCGAACGCAAATCTGTCAACTCCGTTTTCACACATCAGGGCTGGATGAAATTGTTTCCAGGCACCAGCCAAGAGAATGGGGAACATCAAGTCCACAGGGGGAAGCCAAGCCAAGATTGGTAGATACGTGTCTACTTTGATGGTAATATGGCCATCTTAAAATAATACATCAAGAGTTATAACGTGTCAGGAGAGAAAGGCCTAAGACTTTGCTTGCCACCTGTAATTCCTTGATATCATAAAAGTAATTGCCAGCTCTTCCTTCATCTTGTTCTTAAGCAGTTAAGATGCCATTTGTAAAATGATGTAACCCTACGAACTGCACATGTGACCTCCCCCTCAGCAGTGTGATCCAGAAAGTGCTGAAGCCAACCAGGGCTCAGAGAGACGATACCATTGGACTTTTTAACATTTTTCTCCCAACACAAGTATAAAAAAACAACCCTTAAATTAAGTGAAAGGCAGGGGCGCCTGGGTGGTTCAGTGGGTTAAAGCCTCTGCCTTAGGCTCAGGTCATGATTTCAGGGTCCTGGGATCAAGCCCGGTGGCATCGGGCTCTCTGCTCAGCAGGGAGCCTGCTTCCTCTCTCTCTCCGCCTGCCTCTCTGCCTACTTGTGATCTCTGTCTGTCAAATAAATAAATAAAATCTTTAAAAATAATAATAATAAAATAAAATAAGTGAAAGGCAGACAACAAAGTAGCCCTACCGCCTTGAATAGTTATCCTAATGATATTCTAGAGACCACTGGGCTAGGCATACAATCTGACTGAGGATGTGAGGAAAATATTTTTTAAAATAACAAAGCCCATTAAAAAGAATCCAGCTGGCATCTCAAGATGACAAAGCCAGAGCAATTCTTGGGGATCGACATGGCTCCTGGCCTGATGATCACAAACCACCAGGTATTCACAGACCTCTATTGAATATAAAGGGCATCACAAACTGACAAAGACCCACTGGACCCACCAGACCCACTTCTGGAAACCAGACAGTAGACACAGAGTACTAAGCCTGCAGGAATCAAGGCTCATTTCATCTGTTCATTGGGTTATTCTGTAAATCCCTACTAAACATCTGCTGTTGACCAAGTCTGGTTCTAGAGGCAGAAGTGGATTCACCTACCCAGACCCCTGCCTCAGGGACCCTATGCTCCAGGGGGAGAAAGACAAAGAATCAGTGAAATTGAATTTCACTGAGAGAGGGCAGTGCAGGAGAGCAGGCCTGGGCAGGCCAGGGAATGGGGTGGGTGAGGGGAGGGCTGGGGTTCTCACAGCAAGAGGAAGGGTCAGGGGTCAAAGAAAACAACCAAAAAACAAGGAGTTATAGGAACTTGGACTCAACATAAATGTCCTGTAACTGAAGGGAGACAGGGTTTGGGGAGTGTTGAGAGGCCACTGTAGCTGGTCATGCAGGAGCTGCACAGGATGGTCTGAGGGGGCGGGTCACGGGGCCAGATGAAAGGGGCCTCCCAGGCCAGCTAAAGAGCAGGTTTATCCAGGAACAGTAGGAAATGAGAGAAGTGGGTCTTACATTGCTGACTAGGGCTGACACAATCAGCATTATTACACATACGTGAAAGCAAAATAGGCCTTAAAAAAAAAAAAAACTCATCTTTTACTCTTCTATAATTTCCTGAATGAGGTGGTTTTCCTGCTTTTGGTTTTAATTGGTAAGGTGCACTGTATTTTTATCTCATTCAAATAACGTCCCTAACTTCTTGGGTTTTTTTTTAATGATTAATTTTTTGAATTTTTAGAAGTTTAATTTAAAAAATTTTTAAACATACAGTTCTGTGTCATGAAGTATATTGAAATTGTCAGGCAACCATCACTGCCGTTCACCCACAGAACTTTTTTCATCTGGCAAAACTGAAACTCTGAAACCTTCAGGCACTAATACCCTGAGTCCCCTCTCCCCACAGGCCCCAACTTTCTGTCTCTATAATGACAACTCTAGGAACCTCATATAATTGGAATAATACAGTAGTTGTCCTTTTGTGACTGGCTTCTTTCACCCAGCATAATGTCCTCTAGGTTCATCTATGTTATAGCAGGTGTCAGAATTTCCTTCTGTGTTAAGACTAAATAATATTCCATTGTATGCACAGAGCATATTTTTTGGCCGTTCATCTATCAGTGGACACATGGTTGTTTCCACCTTGACTACTGGGAATAATGCTACTATGAACAGCAGGTACAAATACCCCTTCAAGATCCTGCTTTTAATTCTTTGGGCTATATTCCCAGGAGTAACTTCTTACTTTCAAAGATACTCTCTACACTTGGTTACATATGGTTTACAATAGGAGCTGGGTGTAGGCTGAGCAAACCATGACCGTCCACTAAAGCTGTGGAAACCAGAGGACTCCCCCTGTGCCTCTGAACCTGAAGTAGACCCCTGCTCCTAGGACACACCTCCAGAGGCTCACATTGCTACCGACACAGGTCATAGCCTTGATTCAAAAACATGACATAATTGGTTTTAGGAACTTGATGAGGAGATAGGTTTCATTTTCCCTTCAAAGTTATCTGGTGGAGAAAAAAATTGCTGTGTTTGACTTTCTCAAAGAATTTAAAACTTAGCTTCAGAAACCTATCACGTGTCTTACAAAAAAGAGCAAAAAATTCCCCCCTCCAATTTTTTTTTTCAAATCTGTAATCTCTCTGACTTTCATAATGAAAGTAACCAACAAGGTTGTCTTGATTCTATTAACATGACAGTCTCAAATTTCTATTCCCTTTGTTCTTCATTCATCATGATTACTCATATTTTCTATAAATGGGGGTTAATTTAGTAGAGGAGTTTACAGAACACATTCTATTAAAGCTAACTTTTAAGTATTTTTATTTCATTTCATATATTTTATATAAATTTGTATTTACTTATTAAAATATCTTTATTCTAGATGATTTATTCAATACAATTAAATATTAAAAAATGATACATGGCACTTTAAGGAACCTATTAATTTTGCAAAACACAGTAATATTGCAGAAGGAAGAATCAGAACACTTTCCAAGCCAAATAAACAGATATTAGAGAAAGGACATTTGCACATTAACTATTAATTGGCACATGGAACAAAATAATTCATGGTTAGTAATCAAATTCATACAGACAGAAAGTAGGATGGTGAACGCCAGGGGCTAGGGGAAGGAAGAAAAAGGAGTTGTTGCTTAATGGGTATGGAATTTCACTTCTGCAAGATGCAAAGAGTTCTGGAGGTAGATTTCACAACAGTGTGAATGTACTTAACACCAAACTATATATTTAAGTTGCTAAGATGGTAAATTTTATGTTATGGATATTTTGCCATACTTTTTAAATTTCATTTAATTTTTTCAAATAAAAAAAATAGACATTGTCTCCCTCCCAAGAATTGTTTTTGAATAATTCTGCCTAGGCCTTTCAAATCATACTCCATCCTAAATTCTAAGAAGGCAGACTTCTAGGTGTCACTGTCAAGGCTTCATTTTATGTAATACGTATGATTATTGGGAGCCCTTTATACTGTCAATGTGTACAGCAGGGTTGTGTCCAAATTATAGAAATCAGCATGGAATGTTCCTTTCCAAAATTATTGTAGACTTATGGTAAAATATTTGCATGGTGGGACAAGTTTCTCTATCCCTAGACCTTTGAATTTTTTTTTTAATTTTTTATTTCTTATAAACATATATTTTTATCCCCAGGGGTACAGGTCTGTGAATCACCAGGTTTACAAACCATAAGTGACTCTTAATCTCACAAAACAAACTGAGGGTTGCTGGGGGGAGGGGGGTTGGGAGAAGGGGGTGGGATTATGGACATTGGGGAGGGTATGTGCTTTGGTGAGTGCTATGAAGTGTGTAAACCTGGTGATTCACAGACCTGTACCCCTGGGGATAAAAATATATGTTTATAAAAAATAAAAAATAAAATTAAAAATAAAAAAAAAATAGACATTGTTTTTTGAATAACTAATGCTAGCCAGGACTGGCTACCCATCAGCAGAAGACTGCTTCAGAGTCAGCTCAGATTAAGGAAACCTTCCCTATAATTATTCTAATTCCCCAGGAAAATCAGCAGAAGAGGTCTTTCCTGGAGTATGGTGTTATGTCTGATCGGAACAGACAGCACTGAATTTACCTAAGGCTAATCCCCATGTTTCTTCTCCCGATGTTGAGGTGCCTCATGCAATCACTCTCAAAAGAAATCCACTACCCGCCAGGCAGTGGTCTAAGCTGACAAGCAGCTGTGCCTGCCTGTGAAGGTATAAACTTAACCAGGCATCAAAGGTTTCAGTTCCTAGTGACATATAACTGCATTGGTGGTTCCAGGTGGTTGAACGTACACTTCAACTTGAATACCTACCATCCCAACAAATGTCTTCAAAAAGATTACACGATGATAGAGAACTAAAACTAAACATTATTGTGTGGACAGAAGGTTGTCTTTCACATGGCTAAGCTGTACAATTAAAATAAGCAACAAATGCCAAATCTTTTGGGTACATCATAAAATGCTCAAAGTCAGGACAGGTCAACGGGACTGACAGATCCACTGTGACATTTCTCTGTCCAAAGTTTCAGCTGACTTTCCAGAACAGCTGTTTAATTTCCACAGACACATAATGCAATTATGGAAAAAGTAAAATTCAGGGCTTAACCAAAGAGGAAATGCAGGCATCTGGTAATTTTCAATATGCCTTAAAATTATGCTGTCCATCCCAGAAGGGTACGAGAGGTCAAGAACATGAGCATGGAGGAAGAAAATCAAAAAGCATCTTGATAAAAGCTGCCAATACAACCATCAATGGCCAAAGAGATAACAAATAATTATACTGTGAATGAGAAGAGAGCTTACAATTCAAACTTTGTGATACTGAAGTTGAAACGGTATGACACTGGAGATAAATGTTGGGGATACCTACTAATGGTTAGAGAGCCTATGGAAACTACACTTATTATAGTAGTTCCTTTTTCTAAAAAGATGCTGCTTAATAAAGAGTAGTCTTTGTAACAGAAGGTACATCACAGGTTTTATGCTACAGTAATTAATTTATTATGTGATGAACCAATTCATTTTTGCCACACTGAAGGTACTTACTGAAGGCCACCTTGTCTCTCACAGTGTATTATTAATCCACTGTAAACTCTTCTGAATGAAGGTAAAATACAGATTTTTTAAGTCATATATGGGTACTGTAAACTCAACCTCCCACTAATAAACAACTGAAAATAGCTTCTGATGTTAATCCTAAGTATATCCAAGCATTGTTTAACATGTTTAAGATTGGTGTCCTTGACTGTGCTCACCTGAGAAAAAAAATGCATTCAACCTCAGGAAACACTGAAAGTATATGTAATGATTCTAAATCATTACCAGACAGTGATATTTCACAAACAGAATCAACAACTTGATGAGGCTATTGCTGCCTTTATCACAGACCCATGCTATCTAACAATGTAATTTAGGTACTTCTGATATGACAAACTGTGGGATCACTTGATATAGGAAATTCAAACCATAAAACGGTACCAAAATTAACAACTCTAATGCCCAAGGGAAAGCCCTAGCCCATGACAATGCAAAAGGAAAAGAAACATCTTCTTTAAGATAAAAATAACATAAGGTGTAAGGCAGTGGAAGAGAAGTAATAAAACATTTGAAGACCCTGGAAACCAAAAAATCTCCAAAATCACCAAAAGATAATAACTGTGAAGTTCCAGGGCCAGTATAAGAACAACAATGACACTGAAGGGATTCTTCAGATCCAATTCACAAGACAAAACTACTAGGAGTAGAAACCATATTGGAAGTATGACTAACAGGGGCAAAGGAAGGAGAGAAGGACCAGATACAAGTGGCAGACAAGAGAAAAGGAGACAAATCTCACCAAATAATTGGCCAAAATATCTGCCATGATGTGAAAAACACAGAAGGAATGCCAGAGTGATGAACCTAGAAACCTATCCTACCTATAAATGCAGGTAATAAAATTGGGAAATGGAAAAGAGGAAAATTAAATAATAAAAAGGAATTGAAAGATAGAAAGCCATAGAGAAGATAGGCAAAGAGGGTCCAACCTAAGTATAATAGGAATCCAGGAAGGGGGAATAGGGGGGAGGGGACACAAACAGCTACTAAAAACTATAATCCATGCAGACACTCCCAAAGGTTAAAAAAGGAGGAAAAAGAAAATACCTAAAACTATATATTGACTCAGTTTTTAAAATAAGCAAAAGATCTGAATAGATATTTCTCCAAAGATATCTACAAATTGCCAATAAGCACAAGAAAAGATGGTCAACATCCCCAGTCATCAGAAAAATCCAAACTGAAGCCACAATGAAGTATCATCTCACACATCAGAATGATTGCCATCAATCAGTCAATCAAGCAATCACAAGTGTTGGCAAAAACACAAAGACACTGGAATCCTGTGTACTGCTGGTGGGAATGTAAAGCAGTGTGGCCATTGTGCAAAACACTACACTGTTCCTCAAAAAAATTAAAACCAGAATTACCATATGACCCAGCAATTTCACTTCTGAGTATATACGCAAAAGAAGCAAAAATAGGAACTCAAACATACCTGTACATACATGTTCACAGCAGCGTTATTCTCAACAGCCAAAAGGTAGAAACAACCCAAGTATCCATCAATGAATGAATGAATAAACAAAATGCAGTATATCCATACAATGCAATATTATTCAGGCTTAGAAATGAAGGGAAGTCTGACAGATGTTCGGCATGGATAAACCTTGAGGACATTATGCTAAGGGTCACAGAAAGTCACAAAAAGACAAATATGTATGATTCCACTTAAATGAGGCACTTAGAGTAGTCAAATTCAGAGACAAAAAGTAGAATGGTTGTTGCCAGAGACTGAGGGGTGGGGGAATAGGAGGTTGTATGGAGCTATACACCAAAATATGGTAAATTTTATGTTATAAATATTTAACCACAGTTTTTAAAAATTAAATTAACTACTATATTGAAAGGGCACACTATATTACTGAAAAAGGGGGGGGGGGGGCAGCGGACCAGGGCAGTCATACCACCACACACTGCCAAAATTATTAAAGGAGAAAGGATACACATATCTCCCTCAACTTACAGTGATGTTACATCCCAACAAACTTATTGTAAATGGAAAATATTGTAAGTCGAAAATGCGTTTAATAAATCTAACTACCAGACATCATAGCTTAGCCTAGCCCACCTTAAATGTGCTCAGAACACTTATATGAGCCTATAGTTGGGCAAAATCATCCAACACAGAGCCTATATTCTTTTTTTTTAAATATTTTTCTTATTTCATTTGAGAGAGGTAGAGAGAGACAACAAAAGAGAGCAAGCATGAGAGGAGAGAGGTCAGCAGGAGAAGCAGACTTCCTGCTGAGCAGGGAGCCCGATGTGGGACTCGATCCCAGGACTCCAGGATCATGACCTGAGCCAAAGGCAGTCACCCAACCAACTGAGCCACCCAGGTGTCCCCAGAGCCTATATTCTTATAAAGTGTTAAATATCTCATGTAGTTACTGAATACTGTACTGAAAGTGAAGAACAGAATGGCTATACAGGTGCAGAATGGTGGTTAAGTATGCCAGTTGTCAACCCTTGGGATCGGGGGGCTGACTGGGATCTGTGGCTCGCTGTCATTCCCAGAGTATCCTACCACACATTGCTAGCCTGGGAAAAGATCGAAACTCCAAGTACAATTTCTATTAAATGCATATCACTTTTGTATCACCATAAAGTTGAAACATTGTAAGTCAACCATCATAAGTTGGAGTCTGTCTGTACAGAAGAATCAGAAGGTACCTCTAACACTTTTGCTATGCTTTAGTTCTCTGGGGTGAAAAAACTGCACTTTTTTTAATATAAATATTTAACATAATGAAATAATATTTAATATAATGAAAATTTATTATTTTCATTATCAAAGATGGGAATCTGCTGTATTACCCTCTTGTCTGCATGCTGCTTGAAATAGTCAATCGCACATTCACACATAAAATAAAGAGAACCTACTAGCTCCCATAACTGAAGAGTTCAGAGATTATTGTGGTCTTCAAGGCATGCTTAAACCAGGAACTCAATGTCACTAGAGTCCCAAGTCTTTTCTACCATCTACTCTGCTTTTGGGGCACCAGCTTCATCCTTGGGGTTCACACAGAAACCCTCAGGCTTCCCTCTTCTGATTAAATGTCTGAGGTGGTCTCCAGTCTCCAAAATCCTTATTAGGAGAGAGCATTTCTGCAGGAAACTTTCATTCAGGTCCTGGAATTCACTCTCACAGTGACTGAAATTGGATATTTTCCTTTAACGGTTGGTATGGCAAGACAGTAGGATACAATGATTAGGTCAAACTTACCAGGAGTTAGGGGTAAAGTAAGTCTTAAGAACAGAAAAGGGAAATGGAGGTAACAAAGGAGAAATGGATTCTGTAAGGCATCAGCAGCAGAGATCATAGTCCTGTGGTTGTTTCTCAGCCTCACAGATACTATCCTTCTGCTAACCTGCATGAAACCATCAGACACACCTAGATTTGCTATGAGGACGTAGCTCCACTCTTCGTCTGCTATATATTCCTAACAACCCTTACATAAAAATCACAGAGGTCTTTAGATATAGGATAACTTTTACAATACTCATCTGAGGAAGACAGAACAAATTAGAAATATTCGGCCCGCACTTTCTCCTAATCTTAACCAAGAAATATAAAATTAAGGGAAAGCCCGCACATAATTAAAACTGAGTTGATAGTCAATGAGTAAATCTATCAAAGATGATGGAGAGTCTATGCACCTCTGGGTACTCACTCAATAAATACCATTTAGTCCATCTACTGCAAAAGCAAGTATCATAAATAATTTAACTCACTTAGGAAAGGATCTTTCCCATTATTTTATCTGGATGTTATCTTATCGTGAAGTCTGACAGTTACCAAAGCAAATAAAATTTCTAATGTTCGAAATGCTAACATAATCATTAATAATTCATTTTCACTGAAGCTTTCTTGATAACTTTTTACTTCCTTGTTCTTGCCATAAATTAACCTAAAAAAAGAAAAAAAAAAAAGCTAAAATCTGAAGAATTTCCAGGACTTTCAAACCACTCTAATTTAAAACAAAATTCATAACCAGAAGTTAACCCACCTCATCCCAAGGTCTCTTTGTGCCCATTTATCTTTCTCCAAGGCCATCCGATAACAGACTCATTCATCCATGCACACAGCCAAGATTTACACAGTGTCTTACACATGCTGGAAGGGCTGTGAAACACCACACTTCCTGAGCCCTTCTTTGCTGATGAGGAACTTAAGGTCAAAGAGAGTAAATTTTCTGCTCACAGCCACAGAGCTAATAAATAGGAGAAATCATGGGACCAATCAAGTTCCCTCAACTCCAGGCTGGTGCATTCTCCTCGCTGGTGCACTCCCTCCCCTGGGACTACAGAGAACACTATTATAGTAGTAGTTTTTGTTAGATTTGTGGCCGCCTAGCATCATTTGAACACCCTTCCTACATCTGGAGAATGTCCCCAAGAGAAGTAAGACCTCATCCAGCAGCTGTCCTGGCAGCAAGGGCACAGGCTCCTGACTCAGTTTTGCTGTTAGGTGAGCAGTGTGAGACAATGGGCACAAACGGAGGAGGGAAGAAGGCAATAGTGGCAGAACTGCTGGCACTGGAGCCAAGCAACTGGGGTGTCTGTGCTAGATGGTGATTGCAAAGCTATCTACACTTGTCCTAGCCCAGTGCTTTGGTCTTGGCACTGGTCCTTGCTACATGGAGTACTCTGAAGCTGGATAAAATAGACTCTGTTTTTTGCACCAAGAATCCTGACTCAAATACCACCTGTGTACTTTACTATCCACATGTTTAGAAGATAGAGTAGCTATACTCAGAGTAAAGAGACCTTCTGTGTGAAACTTCGCTATGAATCGCTTCTTGGCCTTTTGGCTAAGACCAAGTGAAACCTCACAATGAGTGACAGGATACAATTCTTCTCTAACGAAGTCTTAATTTTTAAAAAATCTAAATGGTTCTTTTCTATTAAAAAGAAAACAGTAGGACTCCTGCACTTACAGCAATATGTACAGAACTGTCAAAGCCTCTTTACAGAAAAAAAAAAATAATAAGAGGATGACAGAATGAAAAGTGATATCAAAATAACTTTTCCCCAAAATCTAACAACTGAGCAAAGGGGCTGCCAAGCCTCTGCTCTACACGGCAGGTCCTCATAGCCCCCAGCTCCACCCTCCTTGGAAGCAGAAAGCAAGGGAGAAGCAAGTAAATGAAATCCTGAACAATCTCACTAAGAGCCACCAACTTAGAGAGGAACAGAAGGGAAACAGCTGAAGGTAACTTCCAGAGACTAAATAGAATTCTCCCTAACACCTCCATGTCACCCCAGAGATGGAAAAAAAAAATGCTGTGACTCCTGCAGAGAGGAAAGTAAAAAAAACACTCTTTTTCCTATGGTTACAGATGGGAAATGTTTAAACTTGACAATGTAAAAGCAACAGTCATCTGAATTGACAGCATGGAGTGGGAAATGGGAAGATGGACAAATGCATTCATTTCCTCGTGTGTCTTAGAGGGGACTCACTCTCCTTGAGAACCAAGATGGGACCTAACACTGGTAAATCTAGAAACAAGAGCTTGCAGGTTGGTCTGTAAAGGTAAAATATAACAACAACAGCAACTAAAAATAAGAATATGAGAAATAAAACTCAGGAGATAAAAGGGAAAATGTAGGGGTTTTTTTTCAATTTCTTTTTTTTTTTTTTAAGATTTTATCTATTCATTTGTCAGAGAGAGAGAGAGGGAGCAAGTGCATAAGCAGGGGGAGCAGGAGAGGCAGAGGGAGAAGCAGGCTCTCCACTGAGCAAGGAGCCCAATGCAGAACTCGATCCCAGGACCCTGGGATCATGACCCGAGCCAAAGGTGGATGCTTAACCAACTGAGCCACCCAGGTTTCCCTTTTTTTCCAATTTTATAACAAGAAAATGATAGATACAATTTAAGAATTGCTAAACTAAGAAACAGAACATTGTATATAAATGCATAGGTTTAGATGAGTAACCACAGGAAAAACTAAAAGCAGACTCTAAATAATCCAATGTACTAGAAAGGAAACACTATATAGACACACCCAAATTAAAAAAGAAAAAAGAAAAACAGAAAAAGTGCACCTCAAAAGATAAACCATTTGGGGTGATAAAATTAGGACCCAATATATCTGTGATATCAAGTGCAGATGACACAACATAAGTGTTATTGGCAAATGACAGGATATACCCAGAAAGTACAAGAGAATCCAATTTAAAAAACTGTTAGAAATAGAGAATTTAGCAAATTGACAATTTATAAAATTCAAAAATATCTTCTCTTTTTATAAACAAAAATAGACAACATGGGCTGAAAAGAGCTCATTGATAATAACGCCTGGAAAGAATGGCACAGCAGAGAACTGACGTAAGAAGACTGAGCTGAACATCTATGCAGAAAACGTGACAGCTCTCCCATGGGGCACAAAGAAGAAAGGAAAAGTAATACCATGTCCTTGCACAGGAAGATCCAATACTATAAAGTCATTAATTAAAATTCTCCTTAAATTAATTCACAAATTCACTGCAAACCTCAAAAAATACCAAGAGGCTCTAGAATCATTTTGGAAATTGACAAAATAATACCAATGGTAATGCTGAAAAAACAGACATGTGACAATTACCAGGTGTGACAGCTTGTGCTTTCTGATGACAGTCCCTACAATATCGCCCATCCCACCTGCTTTTTTATAACGCAATGTGGCCTCCACTCCCATCTAGACTCAGGGGCTCCGTCCTTCCCCTTGAAAGAAGGCAGGCTTGTGACTGCTTTGACCAATAGCATGCAGAGGAAATGACATCGTGGGACTTCTGAGACCAGGCTAGAAAAAGCCATCAGCTTCCACCAGGTACTCTTAGAACCCCTTACTCTGAGGGGAGTAGCCATAATGTAGGAAGTCCAACCACCCTGAGACTACAAGGCTGAAGAGGCCTCAAGTAGGCCCATGGCTGGGCTCCCAGCTGCCAGCCAGGAACAATGGCCAGTCCATGAATGAGCATACCCAGCCCAGTCGAGCCTTCGGATGACTCCAGCCCCAGCCGACATTTGACACAATCACACGAGACAAGAATTAGTCTGCAGAGCCCATCCAACTTCCTCACTGAAAAACTCATGAGCAAAATAAAATACCTGTTTTCAGTTGTTAGCTTTGGGGATAATGGGATATGCAGTTAGAGTAACCGGAATTGCAAGTAAATTCTGTGAAAAAGAACAAGGGGAAAAAAAGAAAGAACCAAGGAAGGAACAGCCCTAACACATTCTAAAACATAATCTATCAAAGTTTATTCATTAATTCATTTAACAAATGTAGAGCGAGTGCCTACAGGTCCACAGCAGGCCAGGCTTTAGAGACACAATGCTATAAAAACCCTTATCTTGATGGGATTTGGATTTTAGTGACACAGACAAATTTAATTTCAGGTCATCATGGGTGTTTTGAAGGAAAATAAAAATCAAGATAACAAAGTAGGAAATGCTCTTAAAATAGGGTGGTCAACACAGGCCTCTCTGAGGCCATAACAATGGAGCAGAGACCACTAAAGGATTTGAGATTTTCTCACTTTCTGATGCCCACTTCGGGGTGGAATTCGCAAAATCTGCATCAGTCTAAAATGCAGGTACCCCTCGACCTAGAAATGTGTTGTCTAGGCAATGTCCTGAGAAGATTCTTCCTCAAGCCAGCATACGCCTTCAAGTGTGTTCTCACAGAAATGAAAATCACCACAGTGTGGAATCAATACGAGTTTATTAAATAAATTATGCTGTAGTCATTCAAAAGAGCACCATGAAGATTTTAGAAAAAGCAGTTGAGCCATATACACATAAAGCCACAAGGTACATGATAGCAAGAAAGAGTCAGAACAGTACACACAGCGTCTCTCCCTCTGACTCACCCTTGGTCTGAAAGAAACCCTCTTTCCTCAGGGACACCTCTGGGAGAGGAGAAAGGCTGTAACTTCTCATTTTGTACCTCTCTGAATCACTTTTTCCAACAAGCTCCTGGACCAATTTCCCTTTTGTCTGATAAACGCCCACAGGGGTTCTCTGGGCTGTGACAGTTTCTCTCCAAAGAGAGAATCAAGAGTGCCAGGAAGGTTTGTTTTCTCGTTGGGGAGTCTCTGTATTTTCAAAAACTAATCCCATGGGTTTTAAATTAAAAAACAATTTTTTTAAGAAGAAAAGCTCTAACAACAAAATATGAAATTGTGTTCAGATACGTTCTACATATTATTAAGTACAGGGAAACCTAGAAAACCCCACAGCAGACACCCCATTCTACACACAGCCAGAGAGACACCACTGTGGTTATCCGGAACCACACTGGTCTTCTGGTTCTCCACCCATTCTCAGATCCCCCACTCCAGCCAAGCTCACACTTGCCCAATCAGCTCAGAACCAGAGAAAAGATGTGTACCAAGCTCTCCCGATTTACCTCCGAGGGCAGCCTACTTGTCCAATGTTTCCTCTTTCCAGAGCTCAGTATGATGTGGGCAGCCCTGAGTAGGTCAGACACACCCCTAGTCACAAATGGAACAATTCCTTCTTCACCTCCGCCTCTGCCCTCACTCCCCATCACAACACCCCCAGATCTCTGGCATGCTTCCCCCACAAAGGAACTATTTTTGCGAACAGTAATAAAAACATTTACTCTGAGCCTTTGTTGCAAGATCTTTCAAGGTGCCTAGCTGGCAGACTCCTGCACATTCTGGCTCTCCCAACTTCTCCAATTTTTCCATCGCTCTTACCCATTCAAGGCTCTGTCCTCTGACGTTCTCTCTCTCCTGGCTTCAGCCCTACACAGGCGGCTCCCTCGTCCCACACCTGGACGTCAGCTCCCCACATGGGTGCTGTGCACATCCCCTCTTGTCAGCCATTCCCGGTGTGACTCAACTTGGGAAGCCATGTCATCATAGGGTACAAACTGGGACACCCGGCTCAGGCCCCAAAGCCCTCCACCCCATGGCCAAAGGCTGGCTGTTTGCCCCTGAACACCTGGAAGTGCGTAACCCACAGTATATTCCTTCCTCTGAGCTCACAAGTTTGTCCGCCTGCAAATAATCTGCCAGCTCCTCACCATGGGTGAGCTAGCACATTAAGAGCTAGCTTCACTTCTTTATAAAGAACACAAATGTGAATGATTAGTCTTTCTAAGATACTGTGTTACATCAGAAATCTGCCAGAAAGCTCCTCAGTTCCACAGCTGGCCCCAATACCAGCCCCACATCCCCCCAACCCCCACTTACCACGCTCCCCTTGGGTCCCCATGTTATGGCAGGGTCTCTGGCTTCCTATAGAGTGCGCTCCCACTGGGCTTCCCAGAGCTCTTTAAGGCCAACAGACTCAGATCCACACCACAGTTAGGTGACCCTCACTGTGTCTCTCAGGGAAAAAGATGGGGTTTTGGTTTCTTTCTCTAAAAGCCCAGAACCACATAAAAACTGATCTACCCCATTCCCAGCAACCAGCTTCAGGATCAAGGGTCACAAGGAGCAGAGCAGCCATGGAAACACACATAATTCCCATCACTGGCCCCTCTCCCACTGTCCACAAAGCCACCCACATACTTGCATCTAGGTAATTAGAGCCCACTCAAGAGACAGTGGGTGAAATGAAGCTGCCCCCCCCCCCAGGATCCAGGATCACCATGGGACACCCAGGACAGGAGAGGCTGGCAGGACTGCTTTATGTCCACACCTACTTAACGTTACCATGATGGGCAGTGTATAGCACTCATTGGGGCCAAAGGGGAACAAATCACAATTCATTTATAGGATCTGCGGTGTAGGTATACCTGCAGTGACCATGTTCCACTGCTTGGACCATGAGAAAAGAACCCCTCCCCTCCTCACATGCACCGTGAACAACCAAGTCCCTACTGCTTCCCCCTTACCTGAGAACCCAAAATCATGGGCTAGCCCTGCTGCCTAGAAATCTGTGCCTACTGCTTCTGTGTATTTTAGAATGTTGAATGTTATGCTCTTATACACTGGGATCATTTGAATGGGTAAAATGACGACTTTCTGGAATTTTACTTGTCCAGAGCATAGTCTGGTTTAGAAACAGAACTCGGATTCAAGCCCCACTTTGCACAGATAATAAAATTCAGGCTCAGGGAAGTTGTTCTGGTCAT
Source organism: Mustela nivalis (assembly GCF_964662115.1). NCBI lineage: Eukaryota > Metazoa > Chordata > Mammalia > Carnivora > Mustelidae > Mustela > Mustela nivalis. The sequence goes on from NC_139025.1 coordinate 126,732,464, forward strand.
GCCACAGACTTTTCTTAAACAACCACCTGTGCCAGGGGATGATGGGCCCTTGTATATCCACCCATCCCTAAAAGGTGGAGGTTGGTGCGCGGGCATCTTGCAAGAGGGGCAGAGGGAAGGGAAGAGGGAGCATGGATGGTGGTGGTGCAGGGAGCTACCCAGAGGACAGCAGACTCCCATCTGTGTATTCCTGCTTTCCCTGCTCTGCAACCTGCTGAAAAACCACCCCACCAGGAGAATTCGGTTTCCCATGCCTGGGGACTGCTGTGCCTCATCTAGATACCATCAAGTCACCCTGACTCTCTCTCCTAGCTCCTTTTAACATGTCTCACTCACATCCACATGGAAACTTCCAGAAGTCTTTATTCCACACACAAGCCCCGGGAAATCCCAAGTCTAATCTTCTAGAGCAGAGGTCAGAAAACTATGGCCCTTGATTCAAATCTGATCTGCTTTGTTTCTGTGATCGAATTTTTGTTAGAACAAGGCTATGCCCAATCCTTTATGAATGGTCTAGGGCTGCTTTGGTGGGACAAGGGCAGAACTGAGTACCTGCAACATAGACTATCTGGCCCACAAACACCCGGTCTAGACATTTCCTTCTCCCTTCCTTGTAAGTGCTATCTTACTGGTCCTGCACAAGGCTGGAGGACGTGGATGGTAAGGGGACCACCAGTCTGAGTGGTTACGTTCCCACTCACCCATCTGGCTTCTACCCTGTGGAGTGGGGTGCTGTCATGTTAGGCCCCTTCTCAGCGACCCAAGAAGCTTCTCCTTGGAGTGAGTTGGGGGAGAATTGGAGGGGGAGATGAACCATGAGAGACTGTGGACTCTGAGAAACAAACTGAGGGTTTGGGAGGGTAGTAGGTTGGGGGGTTGGGTGAGCCTGGTGGTGGGTATTATAGAGGGCACGTATTACATGGACACTGGGTTTGGTGCATAAACAATGAATTCTGGAACACTAAAAAAATAAATAAATAAATAAATAAAATAAAAAGAAGAAGAAGAAGCTTCTCCCTGGGGACTCCTGACTCCTGCAAGCTCTTCCTTCCAGGCCCAGTGGGCTTTCTGCTTCTCCTTCCTTCCTGCTTCCTGTTGGGTGGCAACTTTCCTTCCATCAACCCCTCTGTCTTACCAACAGGGAGGGTGAGAGTCAAAGAATTTCCAGGCCTTTAAGTTTTGTTCTCAGTGTATAAAGAAGGCTTCTGGAATTTAGAGATTCCTTTTCACTCGCAACAAAGTATGGTTTTCATGACTATAGCCTCTCTAGAGACTCAGCAAAGTGTTGGCACTCAAAGCTAAGTAATGAGCGCTTTGTTCTAGGGAGAGGACCTGCTATTCTCCCAAAGCAATGAATGTTCTTGAATGAATGGGTAGGAGAGGTGCAGGGTAACATGGTTTATAGGAAGTTAAAAATGGGCCAATTTAAATTCTCAAAAACATCATTCTTGCAATAACTTGAGTGAGGTCCAGAAAGTATACCCCATGTGGTAGGAAGAGGGATATGGAACAGGACTTGGAAAATGGGGGCAGGACTCAAGGAGAGCCCGCAGGACTTCAGCTCCGCTATCCAGTCTCAGACTATGTGAACTGCTCCTCCCCATGGGCATTCTCCTCCCAATGCACTTAGTTTCCGTGGAAGAGGAGAAAGAGGAGACCATTTATAGTAATGGGGAAAAAAAGATTAAGATCAGTTATTGGCAGAGGAACCAGAGGGAAAGGTCTCTGATCCAGGGATCCAGGAGAGAAGGCTTGAGAGAGAGAAAAGCTCATCTGCATCTGTGAGCCCCCCGACCACAAGGCCCCAGAGGAAAAGTAAAAAGTAGGACCTAAAGCAGTTAACTCAAGGCCATCTGCAGAACTAGACAGACGTCCATCCCCAGACCCCCATGCCCTCACCCCGGCTCTTCCAGCACTGGTGTGTTAGCAGGCAAAAACCAAAAGAATGCTCTATGCACCAAAGAAATGAGTTTTCTGCCTTGTCTGTTTCCACAGAGAGAAGTTATGCCCCAGGGCTGACGCTCTTCAGAGTAGCCCAAGATACAGAGGAGAGGCAGCTAGCCTAGTCATGGCCCAAGTGCTCAAAGAAGTAGCTGCCAGGTGATATATCTTACCAGCATCCAGAGAGAGCAAAGTCAGGCCTTCATTTAATGGGAAGACAGGAACAGGGAGGAAAACATGCCAAGTACCTCTTTTTTTTTTTTTTTTTTCTTGTTAGTCACCATAGAGTACATCATTAGTTTTTGATGTAGTGTTCCATGATTCATTGTTTGCATATAACACCCAGCACTCCATGCAATATGTGCCCTACTTAATACCCACCACCAGGCTTACCCATCTCCCACCCTCCTCTCCCCTCTAAAACCCTCAATTAGCTTCACAGAGTCCACAGCATCCCCTACCCCCTCCCCTCTAGTTTCTCAGAGTCCACAGTCTCTCATGCTTCATCTCCCCCTCTGACTTCCCCCAATTCACTTTTCCTTTCCTTCTCCTAATGTCCTCCACGCTATTCCTTATGCTCCACAAATAAGTGAAACCATATGATAATTGACTCTCTCTGCTTGACTTATTTCACTCAGCATAATCTCCTCTAGTCCCGTCCATGTTGATACAAAAGTTGGGTTCTCATCTTTCTGATGGTTGAGTAATATTCCATTGTACACATGGACCACATCTTCTTTATCCATTCGTCCACTGAAGGGCATCTTGGTTCTTTTCACAGTTGGGCGACTATGGCCATTGCTGCTATGAACATTGGGGCACAGATGGCCCTTATTTTCACTACATCTATATCTTTGGGGTAAATACCCAGAACCCAAGCACCTCTTTTAACCAACTTTCACATCCCTTACATTATAAACACCAAAGGACAACCAGGAACCACCTCACTGATAAGAAAAATCAAACAGGCAAAACAGACAGATTTAGAAAAATAAACAGACTGACCCTAGGGCCAAGAGAACTCAAGGATAAGAAGAAAACGGATTTTACTTAATTCCAACAGAGTACCCCAATGTAGAAATGAAAAAGTAATGCAAGCAGAAAGGAAGACAAATGCTAAGAAAAAATCAGCAGAAAAAATGAAAGAGATCATTGCAATTTTCATTACGGTTGCTGGATAAGGACAGAGTTAATCTCACCCAGCCTGTTGCAGCCTACGCTAGGCTCCAGAGGGACTTGGAACCACAGGTACAGACAGTTAGTCAAACTGAATGAATTAATAAATGAATGAATGAATGAAATGCACCAACAAGCAATGAACATCAACCCATACTAGGGTGGCAGGCTGATCTGGGTGACCCGCACCAACTCATCAGACTGTTTCTAGAAAATGTTCAGATTGACGGTTTGCATTTGGCTTCTCCAGATTTTTCTCTTTTGAACCTGGCTGTGTAACCTGGCTTTGGCTACGGGACGGGAAAGGGTAGAAAAGATGCACTTTCAGGTAAGGCTGTTGCTCTCAAATATCATGACAGTTCACAAAAGCACATCCTGTGCAACAGAGAAAGGATCCCGGGAGCTGCCCCCGGGTTAGCCGAGAGCTCTCTGATATTTGCTTGTGCTTCTTTCTCCTGCTACATTGAACTCTCCCTTCATTAAAGTCTTCCTCAGGTACATCCCGCAGTCTCCAGAAGCCTTTCAATTGTCCAGCCTTGTGTCATGGCTGCAATTACTTTTTTAAAAATTCCCATAGATGATCCAGAAGAGGAAGCTGAAGACGTCACTCAGATGATAAAGTCAAAGGCAAAGGCATCTAAAAAAACGGGATGACAAGCTGAGGAGACGAGAAGATCAACACAGGTCAAACACCCAGTGAACAGGAGTTCCGCAAAAGAGGAACAGAAAAAACCAAGATGCAGAAATAATTAAAGAACCAGACTTCCAGCATTAAAGAAGGCACACATTGAATGTCGAAGACCCTTCACTAAATACTGCAGCGTATCAGAACATCCAAGAACAAAGAGTAGTCCCTAGAAGCTCCCAGAAGGGAAAAACTGGGTATATCGCCAACAAAAGTGAATAAGCCAGACAGACATTAGACCTCTCTCCACTGACATTAAACAGGAAGACAAGGTGTGCCTGCCACCGAAAGAAATAACAACAGAAAGGTTGAAAATATTTAACTTCGAGGAATGGGGAAGAAAGGATCTTCTGCATTTCAGTCTGTACCCTTCCATGCTATCTGAATCGCAGTTTTCACAGAATTCGATAGCTAATACTTTTGTCATCACCATCAGAATCAACATCACCATCATGAAACAGCAAGAGAGGAATGGGTGCTTTTAAGAGAACACGAACACGCACTTCCAAGGCTGTTTCTCCACACAGAAACATTGTTTCTCTTCTCCTAAACTCTGATTCCATTCCCCTCACCTGAAAGATGCCATCTGGACTACCCCTGAAGGCCACTGGTAGAACTCTTGAAGTCCCTGGGCAGTGCCTTGCTCAAGGGGTTCCCAGCCCTTTGTTTTCTTTTTGGTTTTTGTTGTTTTTATTGATTACAGGGCAACAACAACAACAACAAAAAAAGTATCATGGATATATATATATATATATATATATTTTTTTTTTTTAAATATATACTATTTTTTTCAAAGAGAAAGTCAATCTCCAGAGAAGCTATTTACCACCAGTTACAACAGACCTAAGCCCCCCATTAATCCACTTCTTAGGAGTTATTTCTTTTCGAGAAAAAAAGAGTGGACACTGAGCCTCACCCCTATCTCGTGGCACCAAAAGGCAATGGCGGGCATGGAGAGGACACGGATGCTGAATTTTATAAATTGGCAGGTGAAAAGCAGATGCTGTGTTCCTTTGACTTTCTCTGAGACCGGGTCAAAAATCAGTGTCTAAAAAGGTAGTGAGTGTCCCTTTGTGAAAAGCTGAAAAGAACTCTGTGGGATATAACTGGAAAAAAAAAAAAAAAGTATGTCTTTTTCTTAAATCAGGTGATTCTGATGAGTATATGCTCTTTGTGGCTAAGTAGCTTATTAACATGTTAAGTAGGTGTCATTATCATAGTCCTTTCAAATTTTGCTGAGGGTTCCAAATCTCCATTTTAAAATCACCACCCAAAGTCACTATCAAAGCCATTATCTATAATTTCTCATCATGGATGACAAGCCAACACTTCACTCATAATTAGATAACTTCAGTATTTTTCAAATAAAAATTTACTTTTTCATGAACTCCACATTTTTTGTTTTTCTCTATAAAAGAAGGTGCTTAAATTTTAAGGACTTATTTTAGAACAATTAAACTGCATGCCTAGGTGGTAGATAACTGAATCATAGTCTCTAGTAGCTGCTGATAGAAAAGACATCATTTGTTTACATTTGCCACGCCCTGCCTGGTACTTGACTGAACGCTGCGCCCTTCAAAATGTCAGTATCCTCAACTCCTGTAGGCTCCTTAAATTACCATCCACTTCACTATACTATACCTGTTAAGAAAAATACAATGTTTTTGTCAACAGTTAAATGTAGAGAAGATAAAAGCAAGCCATGATTATAAATTGAAATTATAATTCCAAAACATGATATCAATGTCAGGTCAGTTAAAGTGCCTAAATGCAGAAACAGAATTCGGGTTCTGCATTTAGTCTGGTGGTTGGCATTAAGGAGAGCACGTAGTGCATGAAGTACTGGGTGTGGTGCATAAACAATGAATCTTGGAACACTGAAAAAATAAAATTAAAAAAAAAAGAAGAAAGAAAGAAACTATACCTGGTGTCTCAAAGAAAGGGCCCGGGGCTACCCCAGGTGGGCACATGGGCAGGGACACCTACAGAGCCTCCAGAAAAGCTAACAGGATCCATTTACACATACTGCCCCAGGGAGAAAGGCTTCTCCAAGGCCTGAGGGGGTCTTCCCTTCATCAGGCAACGTTCTCAGCAGCAGGTGCCTGTGGAGAACCAAGGAGGGTAGGGTGCTGGGGGCAGAGACGAAGCCCTGCCCTAGCTTTCTCTGTATCTATCAACATCTCTCCTGTTGCTGTCACCCTGACATCAGCTCTGTGAGGATCAAGCACCTCACACATGGTTTGAATTCATCAACAACAATATCAAGTAGTCTAAGAAACCATCATGGGCTTTATTACATTTTCTTTATTCTTCAATAAAAGAGTACTTTTTTGACCTTTTCAAGATTCAAATTCAAAATTCCCCAATAAAAGACTGAACCATGAAGCAAAAAAATATTCTCCCTCATGCATTCAAAGAATATATATTATATAATGTTCAAAATCTATTTCCTTCTGAACTAGCCTTTCAGATTGAACCAGGGACAGAAAAAGGTTCCAGAGATTTCTTCCTGAGGGGCTGCTGGGCAGGGGTAGGAACTGGTGGAACTGAGGGGCAGGAAGGGGTGAAAAAACCATTCAGCCAGAAAGAAAAGGATAGTATCATATCAATCATTTCATTTGGTAGGCTATTAGAAAATTCAGTTTGGGGGTGTATGGGTAGCATAGTCAGTTAAGCATCTGACTCTTAGTTTCAGGACAGGTTGTGGGGACAGGTCATGATCTCAGAGTTGTGGGATTGAGCCCCGCCTTGGGCTCCATGCTCAGTGCAGAGTCTGCTTGAGTTTCTCTCTCCCTCTGCTGCTCCCTCTGCTGCTGCCCCTCTCTCTTTCTCAAATAAATAAATTTTTTAAAAAATATTCAGACTGATGGAGCACCTGGCTGGCTTGGTCATTAAAGCATGCAAATCTTGATCTCAAGGTTGTGAGTTCGAGCCCTACATTGGGTGTAGGTAATAATTTTTTTAAAAAATTAAATTTTTTTAGGGGCATCTGGGTGGTTCAGTGGGTTAGAGCCTCTGCCTTCGGCTCAGGTCATGATTCCAGGGTCCTAGGATCAGGCCCCGCATCGAGCTCTCTGCTCAGCAGGGAGCCTGTTTCCCCCTCTCTCTCTGCCTGCTTGTGATCTCTGTCTGTCAAATAAATAAATAAAATCTTTAAAAAAAAAAAAAAGAAAATTCAGATTGAAATATTGTGAAACTGTCTAAGCTACCTAAGCAATCTACACATTTAATGTAATCCCTATCAAAATCCCATTCATTTTTTTCAAGGAATGAACAAATAATCCTAAAATTTATATGGAACCAGAAAAGACCTCAAATAGCCAAAGGAATACTGAAAAAGAAAGCCAAAGTTGGTGGCATCACAATTCCGGACTTCAAGCTATTACAAAGCTGTCATCATCAAGACAGTATGGTACTGGCACAAAAACAGACACATAGATCAATGGAATAGAATAGAGAGCCCAAAAATAGACCTTCAATTCTATGGTCGACTAATCTCGACAAAGCAGGAAAGAATGCCCAATGGAAAAAAGACAGCCTCTTCAACAAATGGTGTTGGGAAAATTGGACAGCCACATGCAGAAAAATGAAACTGGACCATTTCCTTATGCCACACATAAAAATAGACTCAAAATGGATGAAGGACCTCAATGTGAGAAAGGAATCCTCCAAAATCCTTGAGGAGAACACAGGTAGCAACCTCTTTGATCTCAACCGCAGCAACTTCTTCCTAGGAACATCGCCAAAGACAACAGAAGCAAGGGCAAAAATGAACTATTGGGATTTCATCAAGATCAAAAGCTTTTGCACAGCAAAGGAAACAGTTAACAAAACCAAAATGACAACTGACAGAATGGGAGACATATCAGATAAAGGGCTAGTGTCCAAAATCTATAAAGAACTTAGCAAAGTGAACACCCAAAGAACAAATAATCCAATCAAGAAATGGGCAGAGAGGGGCACCTGGGTGGCTCAGTGGGTTAAAGCCTCTGCCTTCAGCTCAGGTCATGATCCCAGGGTGCTGGGATTGAGCCCCGCATCAGGCTCTCTGCTCCCTGGTGAGCCTGCTTCCTCCTCTCTCTCTGCCTGCCTCTCTGCCTACTTGTGATCTCTATCAAATAAGTAAATAAAATATTTAAAAAAAAGAAAGAAAGAAATGGGCAGAGGACATGAACAGACATTTCTGCAAAGAAGACATCCAGATGGCCAACAGACACATGAAAAAGTGCTCCATATCACTCGGCATCAGGGAAATACAAATCAAAACCACAATGAGATACCACCTCACACCAGTCAGAATGGCTAAAATCAACAAGTCAGGAAATGACAGATGCTGGCAAGGATGCGGAGAAAGGGGAACCCTCCTACACTGTTGGTGGGAATGCAAGCTGGCGCAACCACTCTGGAAAACAGCATGGAGGTTCCTCAAAAAGCTGAAAATAGAGCTATCCTATGACCCAGCAATTGCACTACTGGGTATTTATCTTAAAGATACAAACATAGTGATCCAAAGGGGCACATGCACCCGAATGTTTATAGCAGCAAAGTCCACAACAGCCAAACTAAGGAAAGAATCCAGATGTCCATCAACAGATTAATGGATAAAGAAGATGTGGTATATATATACAATGGAATACTATGCAGCCATCAAAAGAAATGAAATCTTGCCATTTGCAACAACGTGGATGGAACTAGAGGGCATTATGCTTAGCGAAATTAGTCACTCAGAGAAAGACAACTATCATATGATCTCCCTGATATGAGAAAGTGGAGATGCAACATGGGGGAGTTTGGGGGTAGGAAAAGAATAAATGAAACAAGATGGGATCGGGAGGGAGACAAACCATCAGAGACTCTTAATCTCACAAAACAAACTGAGGGTTGCTGGGGTGGGGGTAGGGATAGGGTGGTGAGGTTATGGACATTGGGGAGGGTATGTGCTATGGTGAGTGCTGTGAAGTGTGTAAACCTGGCGACTCACAGACCTGTACCCCTGGGGCTAAAAACACATTATATGCTTATAAAAAATAAAAACATTTAAAAAAAATTAAATCTTAAAAAAAAAAAGAAAATTCAGATTGAAATAGATTGTCCAAGATGAAAATATAATCAGCAGAAGAAGGGGGAAGCAGAGGAGAGGAGGGTTAAAGAATGGAACAAAAATCAACTTGAGGACAGATATTTATACAGCCTCATCCACTGCATTATTCATGGGAGCCAAGTGGTAGAAGCAACTGAAGGGTCCACTGAAGAGTGAATGGCTAAGCAGAATGTGGTACATATATACAGCAGAATATTATTCAGCCTTAAAAAGAAAGGAAATTCTGTCACATGCGATGACAGGTAGGAACCTTGTGAAAATTATGCTGAGTAGAATAAGCCAAAAAATATATATATCTTACATGATTCTACTAACATGAGACAAAATGTTTCATGTTGAGTGGAACGGAGGTAAAGGGTGCAGAGTGGCAGCTATGATAGCCGGACTTAGCTAATGTCCAAGCTGTAACGAAAGTCAGGATCTCTGGTCACAAGAGGTAGGGAAAGCCAGAACTGAAACCAAAGCATAAAGCTACCACCCTCAAAGAATGAACATTCAATAAATTTCTGGCACGCACATGATGTAGGAACTCTCAAGCAAATAAATTAACAGAAAAGTTGGTCCCAAGTGGTGATATCTGGCACCTAACAAAGTTCCGAAAAAAAATAAAAAGTCTTCCAAAGCCTCTCTATAGGACTACCAGAATAGTCCACAAAACTTCTACTGAGGGAAACATCAAATGTGAAGGTATATAAAATCATTTTTTGCTTAAATTTACTAAAGACATATAAGAATCAAGACCTTAAGAAAAGAACAAAGTACTATGACAGAAGGAGAAAAGGAAGATTTAGAAAAGACCAAAATAAAACCTTTAGAAATAAAAAACATAGTCCTTGAGAATCTCAAAGGACCGGTTTAATAACTGATAAGAAACAGCTGAAAACAGAGCCTGTGAAATGGAAGAAACATAAGTTTTTCAGACTGGCACACAAAGACAGAGTTATACAATCTGAACAAGAGGAAAAGGGAAAGGCAGGATAGAAGGAAGTCCAAGATGGATATGGGAAGACATGATCAGTCTTCTGACTCAAATAGCTTATTCTAGAACAGTATTCATGCCATAAATCCACATTCGTTGGAAGTGCAGACCATCAAATCAAAAGGATAACCTCTAAAGCAACCCTGGAAAAGGCAGATTTCTTACAAGCAGACTCAGGGTAAAATTTCTACAAAACCAGAGGCGAGAAGACATCCTCAAAATACGGAGGAAAAACAACCATCAACTTAGAATTCTACACCCCCACCAACAATCTTTCAAAAGATAGAGTGAAAGAGAATTTTTTCAGACAAATAGGCATTCATAAACCTTCACTGAAATAATTACTAAAGGCACCTTTGACTAGAGAAGAAATCTAAACCCCAAGGAAGTAACAGAATATAAGCAGCAATGATAACCAAAGAAACTGACAAGTATGTGACACAATCAAGTAAAGGTGTTGACTATAAAAATTATAAGGACAATGAAAGTCTCTAAGGCTGTTGGAATTTTTTTTTAAAAAGGCAAGCATGGTGATATTAATATCAACTAGAGTGGAATCCAATACCAATAGCTCAGAACAGATCAAAGGTGTATACTCTATTATGACAAAAGATATCATCAATAAATAAGGTGTAGTCATAAACACACACACAAAATAACATCAAGGTAAAAAACATAAAGCAAAGTCATAGAAATACAAGAATGTAAACCATAAAACAGAGGGGATGACTTTAATATACCTGTGAAACAATGCAACATATCAAATAGACAATGACGAAAAGATTAAACTTGGAAAAAATTAACAACGCACTGATTTTCAAAACTGCTAAATTAAAAAAAAAAAAAAAAAGAAACTTTGTAAGCCACAATGACTATCATTAAGTAAAACAAGAAAACAGTAACAATGACATCCAACCTCCACCTCTCAAAAAAGACTATGTGTAGGTCATCTAGGTGGATCCATTGGACAAGCATCTGCATTTGGTTCAGGCCATGATCCTGGAATCCCAGAATCGAGTCTTGTATTGGGCTCCCCATTCAGCGGGAGCCTCTGACCTTCTGCCTCTGACCTTCCCCTCTCTCGTGCTCTCTATCTCTCTCTCTCACTTTCTCAAATAAATAAATATTTTTTTTAAAAAAGCTATCTGCTAATTAAGAAAGGTTATTTTCAGAACACCAGAATCAAAGAAAAAAATCAAAATTAAAATTATAAATAACCAAAAATTAATGTAAGTGGGAGAACTCTGCATTGAAATCCATGTGCTACAAATACCCCTATACTCAATAAAAATTTAACTGTACTTGTTTTTATTATTAAAAAATGAATATGTCAAATATGAATAACTGACGTATCAGTAATGTATCACAAATCTACCAAACTAGGAAAATAAAACAAAACAAGGGAGCCATGTATAAAGATAAAAAGTGGAAATTAATGAGCTAGAAATGATTATAATAGACATCCAGTGACAATTTTTAAGTAGAAAAAAAGAAATAAAACCAAAAGTCAAAATTTGATGAAGACAACTTAAATAGACCAAGATGTAAGACAATTAGTAGTTATTGAGAATCTATCACTTAAAATGGTCAATTATAGACTTTACAGATGAGCTAACTTTTAAAGAACAGATCATTCCCATGTTAATCCATAGAAAAATATGGAAAGCTCACCAATTTACATTACAAAGCCAGCACAACTTAACAAAACTAAATATAGTGTATGCTAATGTGTGAACAAAGTCCAGACCAACTTTATGTATGATTATAGAAGCAAACATCTTAATACATTAGCACATGGATTCCAACACTATATTAAAAAAAAAAAAAGTGATAAAGTTTATTCCAGAAATCCAAGGATATTTCAGTGTTAGGAAATCTATCAACATACTTCAGTGTGTCAATTACTTAAGGAGAAAAACTAAGGGATGATATAAACATACGACTGAAAACATTGGAAAAATTCAGCAGTCATCGTTTAAAAGAAATCTAAGCATAAGTTAACCACCTAAGTATGACTTTTGAATTCCTAACTTGAACACTAGACTGGACAGTAGGCAGGGAGAAATATTTATAAGGAACATTTGGGTGACAACTGACAAAATTTGAATGTGGACCATAGATAACAGTGTTGTGTCCATGTTAATTTCCCGACTTTTATTATTGTTCCATGTTTATGACATGCCCTTACAAGGAAATACACACTGAAGAATTTAGGGGCAAAGGGATCTGAGGTTTGCAATGTACTTGCAAGGGATTCAGAAATAATATGTAGATGGATGCATTACTCATGGATCAACCGGTCAATCAGAAGTTTGGGGGGGGGGGGTTGGAAATGATAAAACTAATAAGGCAAAATAAAAGTTAATAATTGGTGAATTACGGGGCACCTGGGTGGCTCAGTGGGTTAAAGCCTCTGCCTTTGCTCAGGTCATGATCCCAGGATCCTGGGATCAAGCCCCACATCAGGCTCTCTGCTCAGCAGGGAGCCTGCTTCTCCTCTCTCTCTGCCTATTTGTGATCTCTGTCAAATAAAAAAATAATAATAATAATAATCGGGGAATTATTAACATACCCCGGTTAAGGGTGTGGGATTCCTTGGACTTTTCTTGTAACTTCTCTATAGGCTTGATATTATAGCATAATTTAAGTAATCAAAATTAACTATCTACTAAGAAATATAAGAGCATACATCGATTCAAAATATCAAAATTAAAGCCATTCCCCTTAAAATCAAAAACAAGACATGAATGTTTCCTTTCACACTCTCCTTTGACATTATTAAGGTTTCAATCAATGCAATAAGTAAAAGAAATAAACAGTAGAAAACAAATATTGAAATGTGAAGAGTACTGAATATGAAGAAACAAAACTGTTTATAGATGATATGCATATAGATATGGAAAGCCCAAAGTTACTTAAAAATACAGTTAGTACAGGGCGCCTGGGTGGCTCAGTGGGTTAAACCTTAGGCTCAGGTCGTGATCTCAGGGTCCTGGGATTGAGCCCTGCACTCTGCTCAGCAGGAAGCCTGCTTCCCCTCTCTCTCTGCCTGCCTCTCTGCCTGCTTGTGATCTCTGTCAAATAAATAAATAAGATCTTTTTTAAAAATATAATAAAAAATAAAGTAAGTATGAAAATTTCTAAAAAGAGAAAGAAACAGTTTCCTTGTAGAGGAGCAGCAAGACTGTTAAAATGTTAATCAGGAGAAGCAAAACATGAAGATGGCATTATATTGTATCATGAACAATATATGAAGTTCGCCATGTCTGTCCACCCGCTTTCCCTTTATTTGAAGTCGCCTGGTATACCTTTTCTTTTATTTTTAGCCTTTTAGCTTTTTTTTTTATTTTTAAGTCTATCTCTGGATCTTGCTTTGTTAGTCAACCTGAAAAAGTTTTTTAAACTAGGTTAATTGAGCTCATTTACATATATTAATATAGTCTATATATGCAGCATCAGCTTTGGCAGATATTTTAACCCTCCATTTAAAACACCTACACGCATACACGAAGTCTTTTGCTATGTGGGCTGCAGACTCTGCTTGCTTGCTCTCTCTCCCTATGTTTCTTCAGGTATGCAAGAAGGATCTGAGAGAGCCCCGATCTCTACTTACTACTTTTCTACAGTACCTTGTATAACCCCCTTGGTAACCTCTGCTTTGGGATATTATCACCTCCCTACTCTGAGCAATAATGCAAGTAGCAAGCAAATGCTCCTTCCTCCCTCCCTCGCTCTTTTAGAACCACCCAATCTGAGGTCTAGTATTCTGATATCAATCCTTAGAGTCTTAATTAATCTTAAATAAACTTAAACCTTCTCCTCCCTGCTTTGTCAGCTTCAAGAGATAGTTCTTTCGTCTGGCTAATTCAACTGATGTGATGAGGAGCTTATTCTGTTCTCCCCTTCCTCTCCCTCATCTCCTGCCATTTATTTTTTTAGCTGTATAATTCGATATAATCAGAGCACATAATGCTTATATATTAATTTGCCCCCCTACTGTCATGTTTTAGCTTTATAGTTAAAACAGTCAATGCTCACCCCCAGAATTTATGAATCGTCACCAATCATTTTACAGTTTTCTGAAGCTTATTCTCTAGTAAACTCCTCATAGGTACAATATTCCCAGAGTTCTTGCAAATTCAAAACCGTGTGTCTGTGGGCTTTGTATTTAAAGGACAATTATCTGAATATAGGATGTCTGACTCACATCGTGAGCATATTAAAAACGTTGAGGTCCAGTTCCAGGTAGAGTAAGCAAGCCTACATTACCCTGTGTCTCCCACCAACTGCAGCTAGAAGTCCTAATGGAATGCATAGAATAAACAGCTTGAAAACTGAAAAGTAAAATAGCGGCCAGACTGAGGAAGAACAATATAATTCAAAGTACCACCAAATTGGCAGTAGTTTATCATTTTTCCCTCCACAGTGTCCCCCAGCCAAAACTCAACACAGCTTGAAACCCAAAATTGAGCATTCATGCAGACAGAAAGAGCCCAGAAGCCCTCTAGTTCTGGCTCAAGGATTTGGAAATGGGCTTCCCAATGCCAAAAGACAGTAAGGCAATCCCCATTGTTCTCTCGTTTGGATTTCGTTCTCTTCTTTCTCCCACACCCCAGCCCTCCAAGCAATACCATAGCAGCAATAGGAGCAGGCAAGGCATAGGAGAATGTTCCTTTCTGATTGCAAGAGCTTGGTCCCAAGATGGCAGTGCTAAGCCTTGTTGCTGATCCCCTCTCTGTCCTCCTCCTGCATGGCCCCTACTCAAATGCAGACACAGGAAGGATGCAGCAAAGCAAGGTAAAGCTCTAGCCCTCTCGGAGGACTGGATAAGGGAAGCCCCAGGGAAACAGAAAACATCCACGTCACAAAGAGGGAGGAGCCAGGGAAAGAGATCCCTAACATGTATTTATGAAGTCATAGCTCATCCCCAAGTCGTGCAGGTGTATGTACTACCTACCCTAAACAGTAAACACAAATTCTGGGAACAGACCTACAGGGTAGATCACCATCCGAGAGCTAGATTGGCCACTGGGTGGCCCACGTGCAGGACAGATGTGAACAGGACAGCAGAGACTTTGAAAACTGAACTGATCTCAGAACCACCACCCACAGTAAGCCAGTCACAAGTTGTGAAAACAAAAACATCAACGTTCTCCTTGTGATTCAAACAATACCCAGAGACTCACAACATAGCAGTCAATATGTCTAGGACACAATCCCAAACTACTCAGCATGCCAAAATTCAGGAAAATGTCAATTTCCATGGGAAAACGATGACAGATTTTGGAATTCTCAAACAAAAAGACTTTAAAGCAATGATAATAAAAATGTTCCAGGAAGTAAGGGTCACTACTTTGGGATATGAGTGAAAAACTAGAACCAAAAACTAAGAGGAAAAAACAGGAGGTTCGAAGAAGAACCAAATGGGATTTTTTTTTTTTTTAAGTGAGAAGATAATAAATAGAACACACTGGATGAGTGTAATGGCAGAATGGAGATAATAGGAGAAAATATCCATCACCTTCTCTGGCAACAACAATCTAAAACACCATGAATTTCCATCAGAAAACATGGAGGATGGTTGGAATTGGAATACTTTTCAAGGCTGAAAAGGAAGAATTATCAACCCAGAATTCTGTATCTAGTGAAAATGCTCTTCAGAAACAGATGTGAAATAAAGACATCCCAATGTAAAGAACAACTAGACACAGACTATTTAAAGTTCATATGGAAGAACTGCCAAGGCATTTTTGAAAAAGCAAAGTTTGGAGGGGCGTGCTTTACTAGAGAGCAAAACCCACCATGAAGTACTAGCACCAAAATAATGTGGTATTGGCTCTATGATAGACCATTAAAGGAGTAAAACTGAAAAGAGCCCCAAAACTGAACCACACAGGAAATCTGTCTGAAAGCAAATCAAGTTAGGCCCTTTTTCCCTATGAAATACAAAACCGATTCTGGATAAGATAAAATTTGAATGGAAAAAATAAAATGAGAACATTAGAAGGAAGTTTAAAAAAAAAATTTGTGTGACCTCGGTAATGATGACCCTCTTAAACTCAGAAAAAAAGGACCCAGAAACTGTAAAAGAGAAAAAGAACAGACTTGACTACATAAAAAGCCCTTAAATCTTTTATATGGCCAAGACGCCAAAATTTAAGCCAAATGAGAAGCGAGGATGTTGCAAGAAAATACTTGCAACGTATAATAAAGTAACCATGGAAATGCAGATCAAAGGAAAACAAGGAAATATCTTTTTTTCTCCTATCCAGTGGATAAATATGTTAAGAACTGCTAACATCCTATGCTAGTAAGAAGGTCGCAAAAGAGCACACTTATGAAATGCTTCTGTGGGTAAGAATGACTACAATCTTCTGAGGAAATCAATCTAGCAATACCCAACAAAATTCTAAATTTGAATACCCTTTGACCAGCAATTTCACCTTGAGGAATTTATGCTCGGGAAAAAAAAAAAAAAAAAAAAAAAAAAAACCACAAGTACTAGCATCTCAGGTTAGATAAGCAGCAATGTTTGTAGAGACAAAGAATGGATACAATCAGAATATTCCCAACAGGAGAATAACTGAATAAATTGTAATAATTCATACTGTGGACTTTAACGCAGTCATTACAAATAATGGGGATAATAATAATAATGGGAATATTTATTACATACGAAACTTAAAAAGTCATGCAGTATGGTCTGTGGTATAATCTTTTTGTAAAGTTTTTAAAGGCAAAGAAACATATGCCACACATATACATTAATTATAATGCTTTTGTGATTCTATAGGAAGCATGGAAGGATCCCATTACCCAACACGGTACAGTGGGTCCAGAATTAGGATAGATGGAAGCATTGTTATCATGTTTTCTTTGTTACACTTCTATGTTTCAGTTATTGCAACAAGAGTATATTACTTTTGAAGTATGAAAAAATCCAAGTGTTGGTTTCACAGAAAAAAAAAAAATACACATATGCACACATACAATACGCAATCACACAGTCGGCTCCCAATGACTATGTCTTCATCAATGTAGGTCACTGGTCATGTACGTAATTCACAACGTGAATTTGCCTCTGATGTCCTGGGCCTTATAAAATTTTCAAAGAATCATAAGAAAGCTGCTCTGCTAAAGGACAACTATTCAAGACCTAGCTCCATGAGGCTCCTAAACTGTTCATACAGATGGTCATCTCTCAAAATGCTCCAGGCATTCATCCACGAGGGAGACCAACCCACCTCCCAGCTCCTAGCTGGGTGGCAAGGACCCAGGCAGCAACACCATTTGAAGGTGGTCTGTCAATGCTAAAATAGCAACTGCTCCCTCTGGCCAGACCTGCTGCCCCCTCCACCCCCTCCCACCACTTCCACTCCCTGCCTTTCTCCAACTTGGCCAAGGTGCTTCCTGAACCTTACACATCCTTCCCAAAGGCAACACCTCTGCACGTTTTTCTTGAATGTTCACCTCTGCATGCACGTTTTGTGTTTTTCCTAAAAGACAGGGGTATGACGTCCTTGAGGAGATTTACATTTGATTCTCGACTATGGTGCTTTATTCTATCTTTTTGCCTCTGCCTAAGGGGGACAGTTTAAGTCTAAGGGCTAGAAGTATAGCCTCCAGGGTCAGAGCAACCAAGTACAAACCTGACCGTGACCGTTTACCTGGGCAACCTTGAGCAGCTGTGGTTAATTTCATGTGTCCACTTGACTGGGCTAGAGGATGCCCAGAGAGCTGGTAAAACATAACTTCTGGGTGTGTCTGGGAGGGTACCTCTGGAGGAGATTAGCATTTGCATCAGTAAACTGAATAAAGAAGACTGGCCTCACCAAGGAGAACAGGCATCATCCCGTCCTTTGAGGGCCTGGATTGAACAAAAAGGCAGAGGAAGGGTGAATTTGCACCCTCCAACTAAGCTGGGACGTTTGTCTTCTCCTGCCTTGAGATACCACTGATAGGGCCAATTTAACATTAAAACCTGTTAAACCCCTAAGGCCTGCCTGGGCCTACTTAGCCATAGTGACTCCATGTTGCCTAGGTAGCCATTTTGTTGTTTAATAAATGCC
This sequence comes from Mustela nivalis, assembly GCF_964662115.1. NCBI lineage: Eukaryota > Metazoa > Chordata > Mammalia > Carnivora > Mustelidae > Mustela > Mustela nivalis. The sequence continues at coordinate 126,750,415 of NC_139025.1, forward strand.
TCAGCAGTTACTGATACCGGTTCCGGGTAACCATTGCTAAAACACATACCGTTACTAAAACACACAGGTAGGAGACATCCAATCAGCCAAAGCCACATATGTAGAGGTCTGCGGTTGTGCCCTATAAAACTAGCCTGCAAGACCAAGGGGTGGTCGCTCTCTTCGGAGGCAGCCCTGGCCAGTCAGTCTGATTTCTAATGGTTGGCATAGAATAAAGCTTTACCTAACTTTCACTTTGTCTCAGTCTCATTCCCCTGGCTGGTCAGTCTAACTCCTAATGCTTGGCATAGAATAAGGCTTTGCATAACTTTCACTTTGTCTCAGTCTCGTTCCTTTGATAACGGACCCAACACCACCACTCCTGGCTCTCAGACTTTTAGACTCCCACCAGGAATTACACAATTGGCCCTTTGGATTCAGACTGAATTATACCACCAGTTTCCCTGGTTCTCCAGCTTGGGGATGGCAAAATCATGGGATCTCTTGGCTTCCATGTTAGCCTCAAGTAAATGAATGAACGGATGACTGAGCAAACTATTGGTTCTTTCTCTGGAGAACCCTGTCTAATACAGCAAGTTACTTACTCCCCCTCCATCTTAATGCTCCCAGCAGAAGCTGCCAAGACTTCTTACAGCTTAGGCTCAGGCCTGAGACTGCCTCTGGTCCTCAGGATTCTACTGGCCAAGGCAAGTAGGAAACCCAGTCCAAATTCAAGTGGAGGGATCCGCACAAGAGTGTGGGCACCAAGGGCCACAGATTAAATGTGCTATCCCACCGCATAAAACACTCAGTTAAACATCTGTCACATAGTACGTGCTCAAAAAATGTGAGCTCTTTTTCATTTGCATTATTTTCTCTTCAATAGAGATGAGTTATTTTTACAGTGATTCTTTGCTATGTACAAACCCCAGAGAAGGCCTAGAAATCTAGAGATTGTTAGAGCCCTCGCATTTCATTACAGAAGATGCAGCGAAGTTAGAATGTGGCCGTAACCCCATAGGGCAGATTTCAGAATAAAGCCAGAAACCCGAGTCACCATTCTGAAATGAAAAATATCCTTGCAGCCCAGTCTCCAGGTCTCAGGGGACAGGTATATATATATATATATATATATATGAAAGGGCCAATGTTACCACCCACAGCCAAGCTAACATGCAAACGTGTCCCAACATAACAGGAACCAACCACCATTTCTGTAGAGGGCAAAGTCAGGATGTGAAAAATGGTGTATATTCCATATTAAAAGAATTTTAAAGGTGTTGTGGCAGATTAAGTTTGAAGAAAGAAAACATGGCAATGAGAAAGTGGATATAAGGGGGCAGAGTAGAAAATAGAGAAGTTACCCTAAAATCTCAAAAACATAAGCAGAATTTGTTGTGTGCATTGTTGTCCCCAGACCCTAGAGGAACGCCTGCACATACCAGATATTGGCAGAATTACTCTGAATCGGGGGACGTTAAAACTCATAGGTTATACTTGTTGAAAGGAATAACGCTGAAAATGAAAAGTGAATTACTGTTTTGCAATTTACCCCTTCAAATTAAAATGGAGTCAATGTATATTTTTCACACAGTTTTTCTACTGTGTGGAGGTAATATCTTCCCTTTTAGGTTTATTGTTAAAAGGCAGCTGTTTTTCAATGCCTTTGGGGAGTACCAAAAATCATAGCTAAGGCTAAATGGTAGAAAGGGAGGTTCAGGGAGGAGCCAGGAAGTGAAGCTAATTTACCAGTCTGCCACCTGTAGGCTGGTTCCAGCAGACATCAACATCAGTGCCCACAAAACAGATGACATGAAAATAATGCATATTAAATAATGCTAAAAACTGAGCAACAGATGTGTGAAAACTATATATAGTGGTCCATTTGAATCATGGCTCCCCCGTTCCTGCCTCGAATGTCCTCTCTCTGATTTAAACACCCGGAGCTGTGGCCACACATACTGTCGTTCCTAATCAGCTCTCCCAGACTCACCCATGGTCTGAAATAAGCTTTAGAAATTAATACCCCCATTAGGATGAAGGACTGCACCTGTATGGGTCAGGATGTCACAGAATCAGTTTCAGATCTCATTTCAAAAGCCATGCAATGGGCTTGGACAACAGAGGCCATTACAAAAGAACAACAACGTGAAAAACCAAAGCTGGACAGAATTACTAAATTTCAACATTCGAGAACAAACACCAAACATTCATTACAAGGGCTTAGTTTGGATTTCTGGAGAAGGAATTAAAACATACTGAGTTAACAGTTTAAGCCTGTAAGATGTACTTCAGCACCATAAACCAAATGTAGTTACAGATGTCAAGACTTCTCAGAACAAGTGCTTCTCTTTATAAATGTCTGCTCTCCATGTATTTTTTCCGTTTCCATATGTCCACTCTTTATCAATATAAGGAAAGCACAACTTTCATCAAAAGGCTACACCCCCCCCCCCATTAATTCTTGGGGACAATCGCTTCCTTGTAAGAGAGATCTCCCGGTGGCTTTCTCCTACGGAGGCTTGTTAGTCCCTGGCTTCTCTAATTTGGGGGTCAACAGCCTGAAAATCGGTCACCATTGAGGTGTGGAGCTCAGAAAACACGCCCCCGGACGCGGGTTTCGGGTCTCCTGCCCAGTCCCGCCACCCACAAACCGTTCCGGACGCACGCGGGAAATGCCAAGTCCACGACCCCAAGTCTGGAAGTGGCCGCAGGGGGGCCGGCCATTCTCCGCGCCCGGGCTGACCCACAGCAGGATCGGACGCGCCCGGTGGCCCCAGCCCCTAGTTCCCGCCGCCGCGCAGGCGACACGCGCGCGGAGTCGCAGCCCCGCACCCGGATCCGGCCCCTCGTCCCCGCCTCGGTCAGGGCCTCCTGGCTGCTGAGTCTGCACCTAGCCCGGCCAGAGCGAGTCGCGGGTCCCCAGCGCGCAGAGTCCCTGAGGGCCCAGTGCAGACCCCGTGGCCGGACGCGCACCCGCAGCCCACCCCTCAGCCGGCGGGCCCCCCGGCCGCTGCAGGCTCGGCGGAGGGCGGGCGCCTGGCTTCGGTTTCCTCCAAGAAAAGTAACTCGGGGATTAGCGCTATAGGAAAGGGAAAGCGATCTCTGAGAGCGGTGAGTAAGGTCCCCGGAGTTATTCAGCCCGGAGTTTTCTGAACTGCACCCCGCGCTGCCGCAGCTCGGCCCCGGCGTTCGCGCCCCGAACTTGGAGCCCGCGGTGCCGTCCCGGGCGGGCTGCATTCCTGGGGCCCCGCGCACCTCCCCGCCCGGCCGCAGACACTCACCGAGAAGCCGGCCCAGAAGGGGCAGGAGTGGCGGACGCGGGCCGAGGTGGTGAGCGCCAGCGCGGCGAAGCTGACGGCCACGATGAGGCATCCGAGCGCCATCTGCGTGGCCCCGAGCGCCAGCACGATGCGGGAGCGGCCCGGGCACTCGCGCAGGCGGGACAGGCTGCGGGGCAGCGCGGCGGGGCGCGGCGCGCGGGGACCGCCGGCCCGAGGCATCGCGCCGGGCGCCCGCACGCCTCGCCCCGCTCCCGCCCGGCCCCGGCGCGCGCCGCCGCCGCCGCCGCCTCTCCTCACAGAGGGTCCGAGGCAAGTTGCGCCGGGCGAGGGGACGGCCTTCCCGCGGGTCGCGGGCGCTGCGGCGGCCGCGCGCCGGGAGCGGGCCGGGCCGGGCGGGAAGCCGGACGCCGGCTGCCCCTGCCCGTGCCCGCGCCCATGCCGCCGCCGCCGCTCCGCAGGGCCGCCCGCCCGCCGCCGGCCGCGCAGCGCTGCGCCCTCTCCCGCCCGCCCCGCGCGTTCCCCGCCCGAGCGCGGGCGCGAGCTACCGCGTGCCGGGGGCGAGCCGCCGCCGTCCCCGGGCGCGAGCCCCGCCGCCGCGCGCCGGGCTGGGGCCGGGGCCGGAGCGCGAGCCGGGAGCGGGCGGGTGCAGGTGCAGTCCCCGCGGCCCGGCCTCGGTGCTCTCGCCTGTCACGGGGGACGGCACTAGGGACCGCAGACGCTTCAAGGTCGAGGGCAGCAGCCTCCGAGGCCGAACCCTCGGTGGGCGGGAGCCGGGGCCCGAGGGCGGGCCGAGTCAAGGGGACCGAGCCGCCGGCGGAGCCTGGGGCCAGCCCGGGATGAGCGCTTTCCGCGGCGGAGGTGGGGCGAGGGGGTCACTGCGCGTCCAGGCGGGGAGAGGAGAGGAGGTGAAATCCAAGTGCGCGGCCCCAGGTGTGGCGCGCCGCAGCCTCTAACGAATGCGGAATTCCAAGATCCAAGATGCCGCTTTCCTGCAGTTCCGCAATTTCCCAAGCAATCCGCTGAGAACTGGGCCCGGGAGGAGTCGGCGTTTAAACCTCCCCGGTTCACAAACGGATGTCTCTTACTCACCTATAGTTTGCAGGGCTTTTGATAAAAGTGAAAAGTTTAGGCTTAAATCGCACCGAACGAATTTAAATGAGCGGTGGCATTAAGGACCCATTAACTCATACCTACTCCCTTTAGCCAGCATAAGGTTTTAAATTGGTTAACGGCTTCTCTGAGGTACCAAGAAAACTTGGAAGTTTGGATTGTCACAGTTCTCTTTGTGGCCCTACTGTTGTGACTTCAAGACCACTGATATTGAGAAAGACTGTTATTAAGAGACCCACGAGTGTTGGGAAATCTAAAGGGATCGGACACAAAAAGGCAACGTTCGGCGTTAAGAAAGGGCAATGGTAGGTCATTCCCCCAGGCCATCTGTCCACTGTCGCATGGTGGAACTGAGGGAGTCCCCCGCTGGATCCAAAACACTGGAGAGTAGCGCCCCAGAACGTCTCAGTTGCTGGTGCTTGAAATTTCACCGTTAGAGATATTGATTCCTTTGGGGCTTGACGAGCCTCTATTAAAATGCAAATTCCTCTTGAAGGGGCAATAGCTCAAGCCTTTATCAGCCAACACCTTAGCAGGGATGGGATTTATTTTCCAATTTAAAGGGATGGCCAAGGGATGAACTGGGGGTGGGGGATTCCACAGATAAAGTAGCTGACCTCAAAATGTTGGCCAGTGGCCAGTTTTTATCTGTAACATGGCTGAGCCTCAGGCTGGCATCATTTAGAGTACCAGAGTACAAATTCAAATTTCCTGGAGACATTCTCTATCTAGAAATTCTCAGGCAGCACTTTTTAAGGCCTTGGAACAATACCAGAGCCAGCTCCTGGACTGCCAGGAGGTTACGTTTTCAATGGAATCACCTCCCTCCCTCCCTCATTTATTTATTCCCCACAATAGTTTACAAAGAACTCTCTAAGCACCAGGCACTCTTAGGCCCTTAGAGTAAGTACAGAAGTGAACAAAACAGACAAAACCGGTGTCTTTTCGGTAGAAGGAGAGAAATAGTACAATAAGCAAAACAAGTAAATTACAGAGTTTATTGACATTATGCAGTACTCAAAAAATATGTTAAGCACTCACTATGTGCTAGACACTGAACATGTAAGGATTAGCAAAAGCAAACAAGCTAGAGAATGTTCAGTCTACTGGTTAAATTAACAATACAGAGATAACTGCTCCAAGGCCAATTGTGGCCAGGCACAGTGTGATGGAGAATTCTACGTGGTGCCAAAAACCAGCATCCTCTACAGAAAAAGAATTGAGGGATGCCCAAGAGAATGTAGAGTTCACATGTTACTGCTGTCATCTAGGCAAGAAATGACAGTATTTGGGATGAAGGTAGAGATGGTGGAGATACTCAGAACTGGATAGATTTGAGACGTTTGGCAGGTGTCCGCAGTGAATGAAATGTAGACAAAATACAGGGCAGCACCAGTGGGGCCATCCTGGGGAGAGTACCGAATGGTAGAAACCTCCCGTCAGCTCCCGTGTGTGTGTATTAGATGTGCTTCCAAAATATATGTGAATCAATTCCTTCTAATTATAAATGGCATGGAAAGAGAGCTCTGGGCAGCACAGCAGAGGGTTTGGGTGTAGGTGGATTAGGAAAGGGATCTACGTTGTCTGTGAAATTTGATTTTGGGGCAGAGCCAGAAATTACAATCACTTAGCCATTTTAAAAATCATTTCTGTATTTTAGAGAATTTTGAAATTTGATTGTATTAAATGTAATATCTGACTTTCTCTTGGTAAACAACTGGAATTTGGAGATATAAATAAAGTGAGTCAATTTCACAGAAGTGAATCATAAAGAAAGCAAGGATGGAAGGAAGGAGGGAGGGAGCTGGCCTAGCCCTAGCTCTGATCCTAACAACTCATTGATCCTCTTTGCTCCTCAGCATTTTTCTTATAAAAGGCTGCATTGGGGGTGCCTGGGTGACCCAATCGTTTGAGTGTCTGACTCTTGGTTTCTGCTCAGGTGGAGATCTCAGGGTCTTGAGATCAAGCCCCACATCCAGCTCTTCACTCACTGGGGCGTCTGCTTGGGACTCTCTCTCTCCCTCTGCCCCTCCCCCCTAAAATAAATAAATAAATCTTAAAAAAAAAAAATAAAACGCCGCCATAATACATGTCCTAGTATTATGAGAGATTCTTGGAGTCACCTGGGACCAACTTATCGTAACTTTTTCTTCTTCTTAGATCAGATGACACTAATAGATTGAGACCATTGTTTTTTTGTTTTGTTTTGTTTTGTTTTTTAAAGATTTTATTTATTTATTTGACAGACAGAGATCACCAGTAGGTAGAGAGGCAGGCAGAGAGAGAGAGGAGGAAGCAGGCTCCCTGCTGAGCAGAGAGCCCGATGCGGGGCTCGATCCCAGGACCCTGAGATCATGACTTGAGCTGAAGGCAGAGGCTTAACCCACTGAGCCACCCAGACGCCGGAGACCATTGTTCTTAAGCATAGCATGACAAGGTGGCTAAGCTTTTACTGAAAGGTCGGCTGTATGCCTGCATGCACCAACAGGAAGGTGAATAACACAAATGCCTCACTTAGAGTGCCCTTGTTCAAGTTTTTGCTCTTTTCAACATACCTCTCCAGCAATGGATAAAAAATAAATTTGTCCCTCCATACTATATGGCAGAAGAAAGTTCTACTTGGATTTCACAGTCTCCAACTCTGGAATAGTAAAAATCAGCAGAGAATCACCATTTCCAGGAACCTCAGGCTTGTAAATTTCCTGATGAACACAACTAAGAAGCCAGATGAAAAAAATTTTTAAATATCTTCTTAAAAGTAGAGATAATGGGGAAACGAAGACCAAGGTTCAAGAGGAGAAGGGATCAGAGCCGGGTGTGCACCACATTGGAATCTCCTGCCCTGGGCACTTGCATTTCTGGATTTGGCAGACAAATAAGATTAGAAAGATAAATTTTGAGTCCAGGGCCCGCAAGAATAAGGACCCATTTCACCAGTTCCCTGCTTTGTGATGGAACCCCAGATAGCTGCACCCAGAGAGTAAGAAATAAGTTTGTCTTTCCTCTAACTGCAGACGCCCAGAAGTTCAAACCCTGAATTTGACTTACGATAATCCTTCGTTGGGGCACCTGGGTGGCTCAGTGGGTTAAACCTCTGCCTTCAGCTCAGGTCATGGTCTCAGGGTCCTTGGATCAGCCCCTGCATCGGGCTCTCTGCTCAGCAGGGAGCCTGCTTCCTCCTCTCTCTCTCTGCCTGCCTCTCTACCTACTTGTGATCTCTGTCTGTCAAATAAATAAAATAATAATAAAAAAAAAGATAATCCTTCATTGCTTAGGCTGTAAGGACCTGGCAAAAGCAATAACAAATCACCTCTGGAGAATGATAGCTTTAGCCCAGGCCTCTCATTATTTCTACAAATAGCATCTTAAAAAATTGCCGTAACCTCCTCAACATGATAAAGGATATTTATGAAAACCCCACAACTAATACCATACTCAGTGGTGAAAGACTAAACGTTTTCCCCCAAGATCAGCAATGAGATAAGGATGTCTACATTCAACATTTCCTATTCAACATTGCACTAGAAATTCTAGCCAGAGCAATTATATAAGAAAAAGAAATAAAAGACATCCAAACTGGAAAGGAAAAATTAAAACTATCTCTGTTTGCAGAATGATATGATATGATATGACATGATTTTTATAGAAAATCCTAAGGAACCCACAAGAAAGCTACTAGCAGTAATAAATTCAACAAAGTTGTAGGATATAAGATCAACACACTAAAATCAGTGGTGCTTCTGCAGACCAGCAGTGAACAATCTGAAAAGCAAGGAAGCAATTCCATTTACAATAACATCTAAAAGATAAACATACCTCGAAAATTCAAGGAGATGAAAGACTTATACACTGAAAAGCACAAAATATTACTGAAAGAAATTAAAGACCTAAATAAATAGAAAGAAACTGTGTTCATGGATAGGAAGACTTTATACTAAGATGTCAATATCCAAAGTGTTCTGCAGATACAATGCAACCCATATTAAAATTCCAATAGAATTTTTTTTTTTTTTTGCAGAGATGGAAAAGCCAGTCCTCAAATTCATATGGAATTGCAATGGCCCCAAATAGCCAGTCTTGAAAAAGAAAAAACAGTTGGAAAGACTCACACTTCCAGATTTAAAAACTTACTACAAAGCTGTAATAATCAAAACAGTATGATACACACATATGGATAGATAAACCATTAGAATAGAACAGAAGGTCCAGAAATAAATCCATCTATCTTAAGTCAACTGAGTTTTCACATGGGTTCCAAGTCTACTCAATGGAGAAAGAATAGTCTGTTCAACAGATAGGGCTAGGACAACTGGATTTTCACATGCAAAAGAAAGTAGCTGGACCCCAACCTTACACTATGTATAAAAATTAACTCAAAATGTATCACAAATTTATATATAAGGGCAAAACCATAAAACTTTTAGGAAACAACATTGGTGTATATCTTTATGACTTTGGATTGGCTATGGTATCTTAGATATGACACCAAAACCATAAGCAACAAAGAAAGAATAGACAACCTACAACCTTTGTACTTCATCAAAATTAAATTTTTTGTGCATCAAAGAATGCTATCAAAAGTAACTAGAATGAGAAGAAATATTTGCAGATTATATATCTGACAAGGTTTCAATATCCAGATATAAACAAACCCTAACTAAAAACCAAAGAGACAAACATGGGGCACATGGGTGGTCCAGTGGTTTAAGTGTCTGTTTTCAAATCAGGTCATGATCCCAGGTGCTGGGATTGATCCCCACATCAGGGTCCCTGCTCAGTGGGGAGTCTGCTTCTCCCTCTCCCTGCAACAGTCATTCCCCCGCATAAATAAATAAAATCTTTAAAACGCACACCCACACACGTACATACAAGGAGACAAACAGCCCAATTTAATATGGGCAAATGACTTGAGTGGACTTTTTTCCAAAGAAGATATACAAATGGCACATAAGCTCATGAAAAGATGCTCAGCATTGCTGATTAGGGAAATGAAAATGAAAACCACAATGGGATATCACTTAGCATCCATTAGGATGGCTACTATAAAAATTGATTACTTGAGACACCTGCGTGGCTCCGTCATTTAAGTCTCTAACTCTTGCTTTTGGCTCAGGTCGTCATCTCATGGGCATGGGTCATCAGATCAAGCCCTACATCCAGCTCTGTGCTTAGCAGGGAGTTTGCTTGAAGAGTCTCTCCCTCTGCCCCTCCCCTACTTTTTTATCTCTCTTAAATAAATAAATATATTTTAAAAGTAAAAATTAATTTTTTTTAAAAAAACAGAAAATAGCAAGTGTTGACAGGAATATGGGTAAATTGGAAATCTTGTGCCCTGCTGGTGAGAATATAAAATGGTGTAGCCATTATAGAACATAGCATGGGAGTGCCTTAAAAAATTAAGGGATGTCTTTGTGGCTCAGTCAGTTAAACGTCTGCCTTCAGGTCAGATCATGATCCCAAGGTCCTGGGATCGAATCCCACATTGGGCTCCTTGCTCAGCAGGGAACCTGCTTCTCCCTCTGCCTGCTACCCCCCTGCTTGTGCTTGCTCCCTCTCTGTCTCTCTCTCTCTGACAAGTAAGTAAATAAAATCTTTTTTTTTTAAAGAATTACCCTTTAATCCAGCAATTCTTCTAAGTATATATCCAAATGGATTGAAAGCATATCTCCTTAGGTATCTGTACTTCCACGATTATAACAGTGTTATTCACAATGGTCACATGCAAAAACAACTCAGGTGTCTATCAACAGACAAGCGGATGAGCAAAATGTCATGTATCTACATATATATATATATAATATATATATAATATATATCAATATGAATAATATTCCATCATGTAGATGATGGAATATTATTCAGTCTTTAAAAGGAAGGAAATTCTAACACATGTTTCAACATGAATGAACCTTGAGCATATGAGTGATATAAGCCAGGCACAAAAGGACAAAGGTTGTTGTGTTTCCCCTTATATTAGGTTCCTAGAGTAGTCATGTTCATAGAGACAGAAAGTAGAATGGTGGTTGCCAGGGAGGAGGGGAAAATGGGGAATTAGTGCTTAATGGGTACAGAGTTTCAACTGGGGAAGATGAAAAAGCTCTAGAGATGGATGGAGGCAATAATTGCACAACAATGTGAATGGAGTTAAAACCACTGAATTATATACTTAAAAATGGTTAAAACAGTCAATATTACATTATATCTGTTTTACCACAATATCCAAAAAGTACAATAAAATACCCCTTCATATCCACTAGGATGACTATCATGGTAATTAAAAAAAAAAAAAAAGTCCTGCAAATAACAAATGTTGGGAAAGATGTAGAGAAATCGGAACCCTTGTACATTGCTAGAGGGAATGTAAAATAGTGCAGATGGAAAACAGTCTGACATTTCCTCAAAGTTAAACACAGAATTATCACATGACCAATAGTTTCAATTCTACGTATAGAATTGGAAATCAGTAACCTTAACTTGTTCCCCCATGTCCTCTGGTCCCAGCTCTGGAGCAGATTTGGTTAGATAATTGTAACTACAGGGTTGGAAGCCAGTGTGGGCAGCTCTAGACCTTAACAAACAATAACGCATGTATGGAAACTTTGACTCATCTCTGTTCATTGGGTTATGAAATGTCTATCTCACTGCTATCTAAGAATAAATTTAACCAGAGTTGAAAGACTGGTACACTGAAAATTCTACAAACATTTCAGCTCAGAATATTGCTGAAAGAAATCAAAGAAATCCTAAACAAATGGAAAGGCACTGTGTTCGTGGATAAGAAGACAACATTAAGATGTCAATACCCAAAGTGTTCTACACTTAATAAACTAATTAAAGGACAATTTAGTGCAGGAAGGAAAGAGATCTAATTTTGACAGGACTTGAAACACTTATGATACTTCATAGGCTCTGTGATGAGATTTAAATTAGATCGTGAATATATAAAAGTATTTTGCAAACATTAAAGCACTTTATGAATGCTGGGTGACATTATTCCGTTAGTAATGAGTTCCTTACAGACAGAAGCAGAGTTTCATTCATGCTTGCAATCCCCTAATGCACCTGGCATAGTCCTTAGCAGATAGTGGTACTCTATAACGATTTATTCAGTTGAATTCTATATCCTACACTCTGTTAAAATTGAAGTTTTAATACTCCTGAGCTACTGACTAGAATTTTATGAGAGGCCCCGGAGAAATAAATGGTGCTGGATTAGTCAGTGAGTACAAAGAGGCTAAGTAAGTTCCACTTAAATTAACTTGACTACCACTATTAAATCAGGTTATTAGAATATATATTGTAATGATTTCATTAGAATAAGCAGTTACTCATATTCATACATATTGACTCAAACAAAATTATACAGAAAGTAATGTTTTGTCTTCAGGGAAAATGTGTCAAAATTATGAGTCAAGCCACACGAAACTTAAGAATTCTCATCCATCAACTGAACAGGAAATAATGAAGTAAAATTTATCATTTGCTTTTGAAATAGGAGAGTCACCTTCAACCAGAACTACTTGAATAGCCTTTTTTTTTTTAATAGGAAGCAAATATGAAACACTTTGTTCATAGATAAATGGGAAGTCTTTAGGAAAATAAACATTAGGAATTGCTAATCTTTGGTGTCAATTACATGATTGGGCCCACTTTTCACAGCAATGATACATTGCTGCGATGTAATTCTTCAGGGATTTTCTTGGCTTTTTCATGCAACTAAACTGTATGCTGTATGCAAGTAAATCTAAGTCACAGCCCAGATGATCCAGCAAACCCAAGTTCTCTCTCTGCCCTCTCCAATATGTTTTCCTAGACTTCTGCTCCGGCAGGGCACTGGCCTTTGCTTTTCCAGCTTCTGGACATTAGTGAGCCATTCCTGCTGAGAATGACCTACTTCATCATCTATGCAAACTTTATCTCTCTTCTAGGTCTTTTCTCACATCTCAAAGGCAGGCCAGCAGAGTAGTTAGGGCACAAATGAAGGTGTCAGACTGCCTAGGTTTAGACCCTAGCTCAGCCAGGGTCTAAAGGTAGTAGTAGTCCCTGCCTTATAAGCTCCTTTGTAAGGATTAAATTTCTCTGGAGTACTTAGAACAGCACCAGCCTAGAGCAAATGCTACTTAACATTTTTCTCATCACTTTTCTATTAGTGACAACACTGCTATATGAAGGCACTCCTGTTTGGTTCAACTTCTCCTGGCCCATGCAGAATGAGTTAGGTGAGAAAAGACCAAAAAGCAGGTTAAGCAGACCCTGCAACCAGGTGAAGACAGGTTAAGACTCAAATGGCAAGCCAAACTAAACAAAAATAGGAGGAAAGGTGAGCTTTGACACTGTTGGTAGACAAAGAGCAGATTACAGATGTCCAGCAAAGATGGAAGAGATCCATTTTCCAAACCACCATAGGGAAAAGCAAAGTAAGCTATTTCCCCAAATGTAAGGTAAGTTTTAGGAGAGACTCCTAGATCAATATTTCTTTGGATTTCCTACAGTTCTCAGAATAGTGTCTTATTAGAATAAAAGATATAGTAAATATTTTTGTTTGACAGGGCTTTCTTAAATTTTTGTTTTTTACTTTTCTTCCTGATTTCATCCATCTATTCTATAAACATCTATTGAGTGATACTATGTGCAAGGTATTGCCTTAAACATGTACAGGTCATTAAGACCCTATGCCAAGCATCATATCTCATGTAGATTAATTCCCACCTATAATTCAAAAAGCATTATGGTAAGGTCTTTATTAGTTCTAGTGTTCCAGTTATATGATTATTTCAATGGCCTTTGAATAAATGAACTAAGAAATGAAAGCAGAAATCATTTAGTGATTTAAATATGGAGTCTGTTCCAAAACCACATTCTAGGAGGTTCCAGAATTGATTATAATGATACCTTACCTTGGAAAGGGTGTGAAAGTCCCTTTCCTACTTTTTTCTCATAGGGATGAAGAAGACTTAGATTCTTAAAGAGGATATTTTAAAAAGAAAAGAAGGAGAAGAATAACATCTTTATAGACAATAAAAGCATACCAGAAAGATAAAACTATGAAATAGATCAAAATGCTAACTTACTATTTGAAAACAATGTGATAAGCTTTACAAACAATGCAAGAAAAACATAAATCAAATTCACAAAATATAGAAAAAGAAGGAACAGAGCCCAGAAAAGATGACTCTACTTGATAAGACCATCTACAAAAAAACCTAAAGGTTAATATCATGCTTAATGATGGAAGACTGAGTTATTTCCCTCAAAGATCAGGAGTAAAGGAAGGCAATCCTTTCTCACTTTATTCAACATGGTTTGCAGGAAGTTCTGGCCACTGCAATATGGCAAGAAAAAGAAATAAAAGGCATATAAACTGGAAAGGAATAAATAAAATTTTTCCTATTTGTGGATGATCTCAGTGCCAATGTAGAAAATCCCAAGGAATATACCTAAAAAACTCCTAGCAAGTTCAGCAAGTCCGCAGACTCAAGATCAACACACAGAAGTCAATTGCATTTCTATAACTAGTAATGAACATGTAGAAACTGAAATAAAAAACAGAATACACAGGGGCACCTGGGTGGCTCAGTGGGTTAAGCCTCTGCCTTGGGCCCAGGTCATGATCTCAGGGTCCTTGGATTGAGCCCCACATCAGGCTCTCTGCTCAGCAGGGAGCCTGCTTCCCCCTTTCTCTTTGCCTGCTTCTCTGCCTACTTATGATCCCAATCTCTGTCAAATAAATAAAATATTTTAAAAACCCAGAATACGCAATATCATTTACAATAATGCCAAAGAAAAATGGAATATTTAGGTATACAATTAACAAAAAATGTAAAGGATCAGAAAGTAATATAACACTCTGTATTAATTATACTTACAAAAAGCTAGGGACACCTGGCTTGCTCAGTCTATTAAGCAGCAGCAGGGAGTCTCTACCCTCTCCTGCATATCCCTCTAATAGTGCATGCTCTCTCTCTCTGTGTCAAATAAACAAATAAAATCATTTTTAGAAAAAGGTAAAAAATCTGTAAATTGAAAATTACAAAATGATGATCATATAAAAAAAATTCTCCAGAGAAACAGAATAGGATATTCTATACAAATAGAAAGAGAGAGATTTGTTTAAAACAATTGGCTCACACATTGTGTAGGATTGGTAAGTCCGAAATCTGCAGGGTAGGCTACTAGGATGGAGACTCAGGGAAGGGTTGTAATTTGAGTCTAAAGGCTATCAGCTGGCAGAATACCTTCTTTGTACAGCCTTTGTTCTAGCAAGACCTTCAACCAATTGGATGAATCCCACCCACATTATGAAGGGTAATCTGCCTTACTCAAAGTCCACTGATTTAAATGTGAATGTCATTCATTTCTGGGCTCTCTCTGCTCCAGTGTTCTATGTGTCTATTTTTGTGCTGGCACCACTCTGTTTTGACTACTACAGCTTTGTAGTACATCTTGAAATCAGGAATTGTGATAAATCCAGCTTTTCTCTTCTTTCTCAAGATTGCTTTGGCTATTCAGGGTCTTTTGTGGTTCCATACAAATTTTAGGATTATTTATTCCCATTCTGTGAAGAATGCCATTGGTATTTTGATAGGGATTGCATTGACTCTGTAGACTGCTTTGGGTAATATAGACATTTAGCAATATTAACTCTTCCATTCCATGAGCATGGAATATCTTTCCACTTGTGTCATCTTTAGCTTCTTTTATCAATGTTTTATACTTTTCAGAATATAGGCCTTTTACCTCCTTGGTTAAATTCAATTTAATATTTTTTACAATTTTTATTCTTTTTGGTGTGGTTGTAAATAGAATTACTTCCTTAATTTCTCATTCCACTACTTCATTGTGAAATATGACTCCACCATAAAGAGAGAATGAAATCTTGCCATTTGCAACAACATGGATGGACCTAGAAGGTGTTAAGTGTCAGATAGAGAAAGACAAATATTATATGATTTCACTTATTTGTGGAATCTAAAAAACAAAACAAATAAGAGGAAGCAAACAAAGAGCAGAAACAGACCCACAAATACAGAGAACAAACTTATTCTTGCCAGAGAGGTGGAGGATGAGCAGATGTGCAAAATGAGTGAAGGAGAATGGGAGATAGAGGTTTTAAGTTATGGAACAAATAAACCACAGTAACAAAAGGTAAAGCATTTAAAAAATGTTAGTATTATTCAAAAAACACTTTCAAAGAAACATCCAAAATAACTTTTAACCAAAGATCTGGGCACCATCGCCCAGCCAAGGTGACACATAAAATTAACTATCACAATTATGAACTCAAAAGAGACCTAAACAAATGGAGAAGCATATTGTGTTCACAGATTGGAAGACTCAGCATAGTAAAGATGAGGATTATTCCTAAATTTCTCTATTGGTTAATGAAATTCCAATCAAAATTCCAGTGAGGCTTTTTTTTAGACATAAACAAACTTGTTTTTAGGATTATATGAAAAGGCACAGGCCCTGGAACAGCTGACCAATCTTGAAAAAGAAGAATGAAGTGAGAGGAATCACTCTACTCAATACTGAAACTTAGTATAGATCAATAGTAATCGAGATATTGTAGCTTTGCAAATATATGGAGGTTAAAGAAGACACAATTGCGCACAAAATAATAAGATACATAAGAAAAAATTCAACCAAAGAGGCAAAGAATCTGTACTCAAAAAACTATACAGTACTCATGAAAGAAATTGAAGAAGACCCAAAGAAATGGGAAAACAGTCCCTGATCATGGATTGGAAAAATAAATACTGTGAAAGTGTCTATGCTGCCTAGAGCAATCTACACATTTAATGTAATCCCCATCAAAATACCACCAACATTTTTCAAAGACATGGGACAAATAATCCTAAAATTTATATGGAACAAAGAAAGACCCTGGGTGTACCTGGGTGGCTCAGTGGGTTAAAGCCTCTGCCTTTGGCTCAGGTCATGATCTCAGGGTCCTGGGATCAAGCCCCGCATGGGGCTCTTTGCTCATCAGGGACCTGCTTCCTCCTCTCTCTCTGCCTACTTGTGATCTCTGTCTGTCAAATAAATAAATAAAAATCTTAAAAAAGAAAAGAAAAGAAAAGACCCTGAATAGCCAGAGGAAAGTTGAAAAAGAAAACCAAAGCTGGCAGTATCACAATTCCAGACTTCAAGTTCTATTAAAAGTTGTAATCATCAATACAGTGTGATACTGGCACAAAAACAGATACACAGATCAATGGAAGAGAATAGAGAACCCAGAAATGGATCTATGGTCAACTAATCTTTGAAAAAGCAAGAAAGAATGTCCAATGGAAAAAGGACAGTCTCTTCAACAAATGGTGTTCGGAAAATTGGACAGCCACATGCAGAAGAATGAAACTGGACCATTTCCTTACACCACACACAAAAATAGACTCAAAATGGATGAGAGGCCTCAATGTGAGACAGGAAACCATACAAAATCCTTGAGAACACAGGCAGCAACCTCTTTGACCTCAGCCACAACAACTTCTTCCTAGAAACATCACCAAAAGCAAAGGAAGGAAAGGCAAAAATGAACTATTGGGACTTCATCAAGATCAAAAGCTTTTGCACAGCAAAGGAAACAGTCAACAAAATCAAAAGACAACTGACAGAATGGGAGAAGACATTTGCAAATGACATATCAGATAAAGGGCTAATATCCAAAATCCATAAAGAACTTATCAAACTCAGCACCCAAAGAACAGATAACCCAATCAAGAAATGAGCAGAAGACATGAACAGACATTTCCGCAAAGAGGGCATCCAAATGGCCAATAGGCACATGAAAAAGTGCTCAATACCACTTGGCATCAGGGAAATACAAATCAAAACCACAGTGAGATACCACCTCACACCTATCAGAATGGCTAAAATTAACCAGTCAGGAAATGACAGGTGTTGGCAAGGATTAGAGAAAGGGGAACACTCCTACACTGTTGGTGAGAATGCAAGCCGGAGCAGCCACTCTGTAAAATAGTATGGAGTTTCCTCAAAAAGTTGAAAATGGAAATACCCTATGACCCAGCAATTGCACTACTGGGTATTTACCCTAAATATACAAAGTTAGTTATCCAAAGGGGCATGTGCACCTGAATGTTTATGTAACAGCACAATATGTCCACAATAGTCAAACTATGGAAAGAGCCTAGATATCCATCAACAGATGAATGGATAAAGAAGATGCAGTACATACATACAATGGAATATTATGTAGGCATCAAAAAAATGAAATCTTGCCATTTGCAACAACATGGAAGGAACTAGAGGATATTATGCTAAGTGAAATAGTCAATCAGAGAAAGACAATTATCATATGATTTCACTGATGTGTGGAGTTTGAGAAACAAGACAGAGGATCATAGGGGAAGGGAGGGGAAAAATGAAACAAGACGAAACCAGAGAGAGAAAGACAAACCATAAGAAACTCTTAATCTCAGGAAATAAACTGCAGGTTGCTGGAGGGGAAGGCAGTAGGAGGGATGGGGTGGTTGGGGGATGAACATTGGGGATGGTATATTATATGGTGAATGCTGTGAATTGTGTAGGATTGATGAATCTCAGATTCGTACCCTTGAAACAAATAATACATTATACATTAATTTTTTAAAATTTCAAATTTAAAAAAAAAAAGAAAGAAGTCATCCAAATTGACAATGAAGAAGTCAAACTTTCACTCTTTGCTGACAACATGATATTCTGTGTTGAAAACCCTAAGCCTACACCAAAAATTTGCTAGAACTGATACAGGAATTCAGCAAAGTTGGAGTATATAAAAATCAACAGAAAGAAATCTGTTGTATTTCTATACACCTGTAATGAAGCAGCAGAAAGAGAAATCAAGGCATTGGTCCCATTTACAATTGCCCCCAAAACCATAAGATACCTAGGAATAAACCTAACCAAAGAGGTGAAAGAAATTGAACAAAACACAAAGAAAAGGAAAAACATCCCATGCTCGTGGATTGGAAGAACAAATATTGTTAAAATGTCTCTACTGGCCAAAGCAATTTACACATTCAGTGTAATCCCTATGAAAATGCCACAGGCATTTTTCACATAACTAGAACAATCCTAAAATTTGCATGGAGCCAGAAACAACCCCAAATACCCAAAGTAAGGTTGAAAAAGAAAACCAAAGCTGGACTTTTCAGAATTTCAGACTTGAACTATATTACAAAGCTGTAATCATCAATACAGTATGGTACTGGCACAAAAACAGACACATAGATCAATGGAACAGAGTAGAATAACCCAGAAATGGAACCACAACAAAGGAGGAAAGAATATCCAATGGAAAAAAAGACTCTTCAACAAATGGTATGGGGAAAATTGGACAGCCACATGCAGAAAAATGAAACTGGACCACTTTCTTACACTATACACAAAGATAAATTTAAAATGGATGAGAGGCCTAAATGAGAGACAGGAACCCATCAAAATCCTAGAGGAGAATGGAGGCAGCAACCTCTTTGACCTTGGTCATAGCAACTTCTTGATAGATACATCTCTGGTGGCAAAGGAAAAAAAAGCAAAAATTAACTATTGGGACTTCATCAAGATAAAAATCGTCTGTACAGCAAAGGAAACAGTCAACAAAACTAAAAGGCAACCCATGGAATGGGAAAAGATGTTTGCGAATGACATATCAGATAAAGGGCTAATATCCAAAATCTATTAAGAACTTATTAAACTCAACACCCAGAAAATAAACAATCCAGTTAAGAAAGGGCAGAAGACATTTCTGCAGACATTTCTGCAAATAAGACACACAAATGGCTAACAGACATCAAGAAATGCTCAACATCATTCATTATCTAGGGAATCAAAACCATGATGAGAAACAACTCACACCAGTCGGAATGGCTAAAATTAACAACTCAGCAAACAACAGATGTTGGTGAGGATGTGGACAAAGAGGAACCCCCTTACACTATTGGTGAGAATGAAAGCTGGTACAACAACTCTGGAAAATAGTATGGAGTTTCCTCCAAATGTTAAAAATAGAGCTACCATATGACCCAGCCACTGCACTGCTAGGTATTTATCTAAAGGATACAAAAATACTGATTCAAGGGGGCACATGCACTCTGATGTTAATAGCAGCACTATCAACAATAGCCAAATTATGGAAAGAGCCCAAATGTCAATCAACTGATAAATGGATAAAGAAGATGTGGTATATACATAAAATGGAATATTACTCAGCTATCAAAAAGAATGAAATATTGACCTTTGAAATGATGTGGATGGAACCAAAACAAAACTTATTTTGCACAAAAACTGTAAGATTTCAGTCATATGTCGAATTTAAGAAATAAACAGATGAACATAGGGGAAGGGAAGGAAAAACAAAATAAGATGAAAACAGAAAGGTAGGCAAACCATAAGAGACACTTACCTATAGAAAACAAACTGAAGGTTGCTGGAGTGGAGAAGGGTGGGGGGATGGTCTAAATGGGTGGCAGCCATTAAGGAGGACACTTGATGTAATGAGCATTGGGTATTATATGTAAGTGATGAAGCAGTAAATTCTACTCCTGAAACTAATACTACACTATATGTTAACTAACTTGAATTTAAATAAAATCTTGGAAGGAAAAAAAAGATATTGTGGTTTTGGCACAGGGATAAACGCACAGGTCAGTGGAACTAAATAAAGAGCTCAGAATAGACCACAAAAATATATGCAGCTGATTTTTGAGAAAGATGTACAGACAATCCAGTGCAGAAAGAAGGAAAGCCTTTTCAATACATGGTATTGGAGCAATTGGACATCTATAAGGAAAAAAAAGTGGTGTTCAACTTTTTGCAAAAATTAACTAAAAATAGATTATGGGCTTAAATGTAAACAGAGAAGGAAGAAGGGGCTTCAGTAATTGAGACTAAACTAGAAGTATATAAGTGAATAAACACAATTGATAATAAGCTAAGAGTGATAAGTGAAAAGGAATTTTTAAAACTATACATAAAAGAGTTTAAAAAGATTGATGAACAGTAGCATTTATTGGGGAGTATTAAAGAAGGTCCAACCTATGATTGAAAGGAGTGCCTGAAAAAAGGAAACTAAAGCAAGGGAACAAAACAAATATTAAAATCTACAATTCAATAAAATAATCTTGAAAAATTTTAAAGGCTGAAATTGCATGTTGAAGGAACATATCCTTCATAATCTTGGATAATGTCACCGAGAATGGGCATGACCAAGATAAACTGTATTAAAATTACTGTACTCTAAAGAAAAAGAAGATATCCTGTGGGTATTAGAGCCGGAAGAACAAGTGGCTCATAAGGGAAATAAAATATTTGGCAATAATTCACTGTGAAAAAAAAAATAGAAGCAATTTTGAAATAATCAGAAAAGGAAATATCACCCAAGAATTTTATATCTAATAAAATTGAACAAACTATCATCAGTGTGCAAAAACTCAGGTAATATCATATCCATGAGCCCTTCCTGAAGAATCTTATTAATTCATAAACTTCAAAGAGCCAAAATAACTAGAGGAACATCAACATAAGAAAAGGTAATGAGCATAAAATATATGCTTCCTTTTAGAACTAAGACTAAATGAGGACCCTTATCTCATACCATATGTAAAACTTAACTTGAGAATGAATCAAAGGGCACCAGTTTCATTTCCACTAACAGTTCATGAAGGTTCCTTTTTTAGCATGTCCTCACTAACACTTGTGGAAAATAGTATGGAGGTTCCTCAAAAAATTAAAAATAGAACTACCATATGATTCCTTAATATCTCTTTCTTCTGTCTTGCTGTTGGTGTAGAGAAATGCAACTGATTTCTGTGCATTGATTTTATATCCTGACACTTTACTGAATTCCTGCATAAGTTCTAGCAGTTTTGGAGTGGAGTCTTTTGGGTTTTCCACATATAGTATCAAATCATCTGCGAAGAGTGATAATTTGACTTCTTCTTTGCCGATTTGGATGCCTTTAATTTCCTTTTGTTGTCTGATTGCTGAGGCTAGGACCTCTAGTACTATGTTGAATAGCAGTGGTGATAATGGACATCCCTGCCGTGTTCCTGACCTTAGCGGAAAAGCTTTCAGTTTTTCTCCATTGAGAATGATATTTGCGGTGGGTTTTTCATAGATGGCTTTGATGATATTGAGGTATGTGCCCTCTATCCCTACACTTTGAAGAGTTTTGATCAGGAAGGGATGCTGTACTTTGTCAAATGCTTTTTCAGCATCTATTGAGAGTATCATATGGTTCTTGTTCTTTCTTTTATTGATGTGTTGTATCACATTGACTGATTTGCAGATGTTGAACCAACCTTGTAGCCCTGGAATAAATCCCACTTGGTCGTGGTGAATAATCTTTTTAATGTACTGTTGAATCCTATTGGCTAGTATTTTGTTGAGTATTTTCGCATCTGTGTTCATCAAGGATATTGGTCTATAGCTCTCTTTTTTGATGGGATCCTTGTCTGGTTTTGGGATCAAGGTGATGCTGGCCTCATAAAATGAGTTTGGAAGTTTTCCTTCCATTTCTATTTTTTGGAACAGTTTCAGGAGAATAGGAATTCGTTCTTCTTTAAATGTTTGGTAGAATTCCCCTGGGAAGCCGTCTGGCCCTGGGCTTTTGTTTGTTTGGAGATTTTTAATGACTGTTTCAATCTCCTTACTGGTTATGGGTCTGTTCAGGCTTTCTATTTCTTCCTGGTTCAGTTGTGGTTGTTTATATGTTTCTAGGAATGCATCCATTTCTTCCAGATTGTCAAATTTGTTTGCGTAGAGTTGCTCATAGTATGTTCTTATAATATTTTGTATTTCTTTGGTGTTAGTTGTGATCTCTCCTCTTTCATTCATGATTTTATTTATTTGGGTCCTTTCTCTTTTCTTTTTGATAAGTCGGGCCAGGGGTTTATCAATTTTATTAATTCTTTCAAAGAACCAGCTCCTACTTTCGTTGATTTGTTCTATTGTTTTTTTTGGTTTCTATTTCATTGATTTCTGCTCTGATCTTTATGATTTCTCTTCTCCTGCTGGGCTTAGGGTTTCTTTCTTCTTCTTTCTCCAGCTCCTTTAGGTGTAGGGTTAGGTTGTGACCTAACCTGAGACCTTTCTTGTTTCTTGAGAAAGGCTTGTACCGCTATATATTTTCCTCTCAGGACTGCCTTTGTTGTGTCCCACAGATTTTGAACCGTTGCATTTTCATTATCATTTGTTTCCATGATTTTTTTCAATTCTTCTTTAATTTCCCAGTTGACCCATTCATTCTTTAGAAGGATGCTGTTTAGTCTCCATGTATTTGGGTTCTTTCCAAACTTCCTTTTGTGGTTGAGTTCTAGCTTTAGAGCATTGTGGTCTGAAAATATGCAGGGAATGATCCCAATCTTTTGATACCGGTTGAGTCCTGATTTAGGACCGAGGATGTGATCTATTCTGGAGAATGTTCCATGTGCACTAGAGAAGAATGTGTATTCTGTTGCTTTGGGACGAAATGTTCTGGATATATCTGTGATGTCCATCTGGTCCCGTGTGTCATTTAAGGCCTTTATTTCCTTGCTCATCTTTTGCTTGGATGATCTGTCCATTTCAGTGAGGGGAGTGTTAAAGTCCCCTACTATTATTGTATTATTGTTGATGTGTTTCTTTGATTTTGTTATTAATTGGTTTATATATTGGGAGGGAGACAAACCATAAGTGACTCTTAATCTCACAAAACAAACTGAGGGTTGGTGGGGGGAGGGGATTTGGGAGAAGGGAGTGGGATTATGGACATTTGGGAGGGTATGTGCTTTGTTGAGTGCTGTGAAGTGTGTAAACCTGGTGATTCACACACCTGTACCCCTGGGGATAAAAATATATGTTTATAAAAAATAAAAAGTTAATTAAAAAAAATATTAACAAGGCAAAAAAAAAAAAAGAACTACCATACGATCCAGTAATCACTATAATGAGTATTTACCCAAAGAATACAAAAACACTAATTTGAAAGCATCCATGCACCCCTGTGTCTATTGAAATATTATTTACAATAGCCAAATTATTGAAGCTGCTCAAGTATCCATCAATGGATAAATATGTGGTATATATATATACAATGGAATATTATTCAGCCATAAAAAGAACAAAATCTTGCCATTTGTAACAGCATGGATGGAGCTTGAGAGCTAGGTGAAATAAGTCAGAGAAAAACAAATGCCCCATGATTTCACTCATGTGTAAAATTAAAAACAAAACAAATAAACAAAGGGAGAAAAAGAGACAAACCAAGAAACAGACATTCACTATAGAGAACAGATGGTAAGCAGAGGGGAGGTAGATGGAAGAGTATTGAAATAGGTGATTGGGACTAAGAGTACACTTAACACGATGATCTGAGTAATATATGGAATTGTTGAATCACTCTATTGTACACCTGAAACTAATAAAATGCTGCACGCCAGAATATAAAAATTAAAAAAAATATTCTCTAACTGTGAAAAAAATTCATCAAGGGCCTAAATATAACAACTAAAACTATGAAATGCTTTGAAGAAATCATAGCTATACATCTACATGACCTTGAATGACCATGAAACCAATGGTTTCTTAGCAATGACATCTAAAGCACAGGCACCAAAGAAAGCATAGATACATTGGACGTCATCAAAATGAAAAATTGTTCAAAAGACAGATCAAGAAAATGAAAAGACAACCCACAGAAAGAAGAAAAAGATTTACAAATCATACATCTGATAAGAGCCTAACATCCAGAATACATATAAGTTTTAAAACTCTTACAACTCAACAATAACAAAATAACCCAATGGAAAAATGAGCAAAGGGTCTGAACTGACATTTCCCCAAAGAACATATAGAGGTGGCTACTAAGTGCATGAAAAGATGTTCAACATTATCGGTAGTTAGGAAAAAGCAAATCAAAGTCACAGTGAGATACCACTTCATGGCCACTAAAAAGGCTATTATCAAACTGGCGGACAATAACAGCTCTTGGCAAGGTTATGGAGAAAATGGAAGCATTGTCCCTGCAGGTGGGAATATAAATGGTGCAGTCACTCTGGAAAAGCCACTTGCCAGTTTCTCAACATGTTCAGCTTAAAGTTACCCCATGACTCAGCAATTCCACTCATAAGTATATACCCAAGAGAAACTGAAAACATTTTTTTACACAAATCTTGCACATAAACATTGATAGCAGTGTTGTTATGTACCATCATCAAATAATGACAACAACCTAAAAAACCCCATCTGATACTGCACAAACAAAATATGGTATATCCAGTGACATCATTTCTAGCCATAAAAAGAGATGTCATACAGATAAGCACTACAGTAGAGATGAACTTTGAAAACTATGCTATGTGAAACAAGCCAATTTAAAAAAAAAAATGCATATTGTATCATTCCACTGATTCAAAATGTCCAGAAGAGGCAAATCCCTTGAAACAGACAATAGCTTAGTGGTTGCCAAGGGCTATGGAAAGGAGACATGAGAGTTTTTGCTAATGGGTACAGGTGTCTTTTTTAGGTGATGAAAAGCTACTAAAATTCTTTAGTGATGGTTGCACATCTCTGTAGATACATTAAAAACTACTGCATTGCATACTTTAAAAGGGTACCATTTGTGGTTATAGGAATTATGCCTCAATTAAACTGTTATATTTTAAAAGACCAAATGAGTGTTAAAAAGAGTACTGGTTATGGGGCGCCTGGGTGGCTCAGTGGGTTAAGCCTCTGCCTTCAACTCAGGTCATGGTCTCAGGGTCCTGGGATCGAGCTTGGTGTCGGGCTCTCTGCTCAACAGGGAGCCTGCTTCCTCCTCTCTCTCTGCCTGCCTCTCTGCCTACTTGTGATCTCTCTGTCAAATAAATAAATAGAATCTTAAAAAAAAAAAAAGAGTACTGGTTTTGTGCTCTTTCATAGACTGAATGTTTGTATCCTTCCAAAAGTCATATTGCTGAAACTTGATTCCCAGGGTGATGATATCTGGAGATGAGGTCTTTGAGAAGACTCTGCCCTCATGAGGGAATTAGTATCCTTCTAAGAGACCCCAGAGAGCTCCCTTCCGCCTTATGCTATGTGAGGACACAGCAAGAAGATAGCCATCTATCAACTAGGTAGCAAGCCCTCACCAGGCTCTGATCAGCTGGTGCCTTGATCTTGGACTTTCTACCTCCAAAATGGTGAGAAATAAATTTCTACTGTTTATAAGGCACTCAGTCTATGGTATTTTGTTACAGCAGCCCAAATGAAAACATGACAATGTAGATATAATACAGCTATTTAAAAAAAGGGGGGGGGATTGAATGAGGAGAGCAAATGCAAAAATTTTAACTACTCTCCATAAATAATTGGTTATGGTAGTATTCACGTTATTATTATGAGACTCTTGGCTGAATAATTCTGGATTAAGCAAATGAGAAATTATGGGTTATTCTAGTTATACCATCCCTTGTGTCCTTTTTAGAGGAAAGAAGTTAGAGATATAATATAGGTCGAGTTACAAAAACTCCTATAGTCCTGAATCTGAATGGGAAATATGAATTCATGAGATCTTGTTTACCTGTGTAGTTGTGTGTGTGTGTGTGTGTGTGAGAGAGAGAGAGAGAGAGAGAGAGAGTGTTACTTAACTCTGTCCACTAAAAATCCCAGAAACAATGACCAGCCCAATAGCAATAAACATCCCTAGGGCCCTGATTATCA
Source organism: Mustela nivalis (assembly GCF_964662115.1). Classification (NCBI taxonomy): domain Eukaryota; kingdom Metazoa; phylum Chordata; class Mammalia; order Carnivora; family Mustelidae; genus Mustela; species Mustela nivalis. Next base: position 126,776,463 of record NC_139025.1, read on the forward strand.
TCTTAAAATACGATTTCTCAATAAGAAAAAAAAAAAAAAAAAAAAGGCTGATACCAGGCTTGGGATCATATAGCAAAAACACTAGGAAATGCTAGTAGAGTAATGCCAAAACGATTCTGGAGTTGATTTTGGATGTTCCTACTTGGTAAAGATGGGTAAATTTGAATGTCAATAAGGATATTCACTGAAATGCATTCAAAACTGTCAAATATGTTTAAAATCTACAAGTTCATAATGGTATCTTTAAAAACAACTCATTGGTTGTTAGAGATGAAAGGGAAACAACTCATTATCTTAAAACCTGACAAATACCAAGAATATAATTAGGCATTTGTTCCTCCTTTCCTATATGAAATGTCCTATTGGGCAACTAGACAAATAGATGAGGCGGCATGTCATTTTATAAAAATATCCCAATCAATAGTTGAAAAAGAAGTATTGGATTAAAATATCACCATTTTGCAACTCACAATGAATAGAGCTCAGGGAGCACAAAAAGCTGCTGACATCAAAAAAGAGTGAAAACCAGACATGATGTGCCTCCTGATGAAAGAACACATCAATTATGTCCTGAGAAACATTTGAGCCTGACTCCAATCCAGTCTCTGGATCTAGCTGCCAATTTGCAGGAAACCCAGAAGGCAGAGTAACATGGTTGAACATGGCAGGGGTTAGCATCCTCAGCAAAACCTGGACTGCCAGATAGCCTGAGTCCTTCAACAGATAAATTGTAAAGAAAGGAAAAAGATGGAGGAGGAACCTATAGATTAAAAGAGATTTGAGAGACACTTTAAGTTTTCTTAAATGGGCCAGAATAAACTGTAGTGTCTAGGGATAGGTACTTGCTGGGAGGAGAAGGAAGGGGCTGCCATTGGGATAGGGCACACGGAGGGAATTCTGAGATAGCTGGAAGTTTAATTTCTTGACCTGGGAAGGCACTCCCCTTAAAATAATTTATGTAGTCCTCCACTCGATTTGTGTGGATTTCTAAAGCTGTTTTACTGTGCCCTAAAAAGGTATTGAAAATCTTCCTCCCAGAAGCATGTTTATTTACAATTTCAGGTGAAAACCTCACATTCTTGGCTTGTCCAAGTTCATCATGACTTTCCTATTCCATGACTTTCGTGCCTGTATTTGAGAGTAAGTTTTTAAACAACTCAATTTTTCATCTGACATCACAAAACAAAGATGTATGTCCCGTTCTTCTGGAATATGCCTCTGTGCGTCTTCATTCATCTTGGATAAGTGGCTGCATATCATCTTCCAGATGGTGCTTGACAAGCAAACCCTTTATATAATGAAAGGAAACTGTGGCAATGAACACCTCATTCAGCTTTCTCCGAACACCACTGTACCTTTTAGATGCTAGCATCCCCACTGTGGATTTATAGCTATTTGGATGTCAACTCTTTATTCCTCCCAAACTTAATCTGCAGCAGATTACTCAAAACAGGCAGCTGTGATACAGAGAGTGGAAAAAAAACAAGCAGGCTTGGAATCAAAACACCTGGCTCAACCAGTGATTCTGCAGCTATGTGATCGGGGCAGGCCACTTGATATTCCTGCACCTGTTGCCTCATCTGGAAAGTAGCACTGATCCACAGGGTATCATGAAGTTTCAGTAAGGTGATGAATAGAAAAAAAGCTTGTGGACTCTACAACTCAATGGTGTCTTCATCACTCCTACATAGCTCACTTACAATGAATTTCTTTCTCTCTGTCATCACCTATGATCCTATAATGGGTCACCTTATGACTCTGCCCCATCAGATACAAAATGATGATCGAAAGATCTCAGTGTGGGGTGCCTGGGTGGCTCGGTGGGTTAACCCTCAGCCTTGGGCTCAGGTCATGATCTCAGGGTCCTGGGATCAACCCCTGAATCAGGCTCTCTACTCAGCAGGGAGCCTGCTTCCCACCCCCACCCCACCTGACTCTCTGCCTACTTGTGTCTATCTGTCAAATAAATAAATAAATAAAATCTTTTAAAAAGAAGAAGAAGAAGAAGAAGAAGAAGAAGAAGAAGAAGAAGAAGCAGCTACGTCTCTTTAAAAAAAAAAATCTCAGAGCCCTGTGATTGCCTTTATAGCAGAGCCTTTAGGAAGCCAAGGATTGGGGACATAGAATCTTGGAATATGAAGGCCTCAGGGAGTCTCAGAGCCATCTGCCCCTGAGTTCCAAGTTGTGTCCCTTCTAAGGAGACCCAGGGTTCCATGGCCAACTTCAATGGCTGCCTTAGGGCCCAGAAGAAACCTACAAGACTCTGACCATCACTGCTGCTTCCTTCTGAGCAGTTCGTCATCATCAAATTTATTTCTTGGTGCTCTGTGTAAGAGTTCATTTTACAGGTTCTGAAAAACAATTAAACAACAGAAATATATCTGTTCCAATTCTCATTTTGCAGGTAAGAATAAAGACCTAGAAAAGGTAAGAGATTCATTCAGCAACTTTTATAAAATTTCTATTTTAATTCCAGTAAATTAATAGTTAGTGTTATATTGGCTTCAGGTGTACCATGAAGTGATTTAATAATTCCATGTATCACCCTGTGCTTATCAAAACCAGGGCACTCCTTATCCCCATCACCTATTTCTCTCATGCATCCACACATGGTTACCCTCTGGTAACCATCAGTTTGTTCTCTATAGTCAAGGGTCTCTTTGTTGGTTTGCCTCCCTCCCTCTCTCTTTTTTGTTGCCCTTTGCTTATTTGTTTTGTTTCTTAAATTCCATGTATGGGTGAAATGATGGTGTCTGTCTTTCTCTGACTGATTTTGCTTAACATTATACTCACCCTCCATGCAGTTACAAATGGCAAGCTTTCATTCTTTTTTCTTCTTTTTCTTTCTTTTTCTTTCTTTTTAATTTATTTTTCAGCATAACAGTATTCATTGTTTTTGTACCACACCCAGTGCTCCATGCAATCCGTGCCCTCTATAATACCCACCACCTGGTACCCTGACCTCCCACCCCCCGCCCCTGGTACCCTGACCTCCCACCCCCCCGCCCCTTCAAAACCCTCAGATTGTTTTTCAGAGTCCATAGTCTCTCATGGTTTACCTCCCCTTCCGATTTCCCCCAACTCCCTTCTCCTCTCTAACACCCTTTGTCCTCCATGATATTTGTTATGCTCCACAGATCAGTGAAACCATATGATAATTGACTCTCTCTGCTTGACTTATTTCACTCTGCTTAATCTCTTCCAGTCCCGTCCGTGTTGCTACAAAAGTTGGGTATTCGTCCTTTCTAATGGAGACATAATACTCCACATCTTGCTTATCCATTCGTCTGTTGAAGGGCATCTTGGTTTTTTCCACAGTTTGGCGACTGTGGCCATTGCTGCTATAAACACTGGGGTACAGATGGCCCTTCTTTTCACTACATCTGTATCTTCGGGGTAAATGCCTAGTAGTGCAATTGCAGGGTCATAGGGAAGTTCTATTTTTAATTTCTTGAGGAATCTCCACACTGTTCTCCAAAGAGGCATAAAAACAGACACATATACCAGTGGAACAGAGTAGAAAGCCCAGATATGGACCCTCAACTCTATGGTCAAATAATCTTCGACAAAACAGGAAAAAATATACAGTGGAAAAAAGACAGTCTCTTCAATTAAATGGTGCTGGGAAAACTGGGCAGCTATATGTAGAAGAATGAAACTTGACCATTCTCTTACACCGTACACAAAGATAAACTCAAAATGGATAAAAGACCTCAACCTGAGACAGGAATCCATCAGAATCCTAGAGGAGAACATAGGCAGTAATCTCTTCAATATCAGCCACAGCAACTTCTTTCAAGATATGTCTCCAAAGGCAAAGGAAACAAAAGCGAAAATAAACTTTTGGGACTTCATCAAAATCAAAAGCTTCTGCACAAAAAAGGAAACAGTCAAGAAAACAAAGAGGCAACCCACGGAATGGGAGAAGATATTTGCAAATGACAGTATAGACAAAAGGTTGATATCCAGGATCTATAAAGAACTCCTCAAACTCAACACACACAAAACAGACAATCATATCAAAAAATGGGCAGAAGATATGAACAGACACTTCTCCAATGAAGACATACAAATGGCTATCAAACACATGAAAAAATGCTCATCATCACTAGCTTTCATTGTTTTTTATGGCTAAGCAATATTCCATTGTGTGTATGTGTATGTATATATACATACACATACATACACACCACATCTTCTTTATCCATTCCTCAATTGATAGACACTTGGGCAGCTTCCATATCTTGGCTACTGTGAATAATGCTGCTATAAATAGAGGGGTGCATATATCACTTTCAATTAGTGTTTCTGTATTCTTTGGGTAAATATCCAGCACTATGACAGTTGAATTGTAGGGTAGCTGTATTTTTTAACTTTTTGAAAACTCCATACTGTTTTCCACAGTAGCTGTACTAGTTTGCATTTCCACCAGCAGTGCACAGGTATTGCTTTTTCTCCACATCCTCACCAACAACTTTTGTTTCCTGTGTTGTTGATTTTAGCCATTCTGACGGGTGTGAAGTATTATCTCATTGTAGTTTTGATGTTGGCTATCTGTATGTAGTTGGCTATCTGTATGTCTTCTTTGTTTAAAAAAAAAGATTTTATTTACTTATTTGACAGAAAGAGATCATAAGCAGGCAGAGGCAGGCAGAGAGAGAGGGGAGGAGGAAGCAGGCTCCCTGCTGAGCAGAGAGCCCCATGTGGGGCTCAATCCCAGTACCCTGAGATCATGACCCAAGCTGAAGGCAGAGGCTTTAATCCACTGAGCCACCCAGGTGCCCCAAATTTTATTTTATTTTTTCAGTGTTTCAAGACTCATTGTTTATGCACCACACCCAGTGCTCCATGCAATATGTGCCCTTCTTTAATACCCCCCACCAGGCTCACCCATCTCTCCAACCCTCTCCCTTCCAAAACCCTCAGTTTGTTTCTCAGAGTCCACAGTCTTTCATGCTTCATCTCCCCCGCAGATTTACCTAATTCACTTGTCCTTTCCTTCTCCTAATGTCCTCCATGTTATTCCTTATGTTCCACAAGTAAGTGAAACTATATAATTGACTTTTTCTGCTTGACTTATTTCACTTAGAATAATCTCCTCCAGATCCTTATTTTCAATTGGATTATTTGTTTCTTGGGTGTTGAGTTTTATAATTTCTTTAAAGGTATTTTTGTAAGATTTTATTTATTTTAGAGAGAAAGGGAGAGAATGCACAAGTGGGAGGGAGGGGCAAAGGAAGAGGGAGAAACAGACTCCTCACTGAGCAGGGAGCCCAATGTGGGCTCAATCCCAAGACCCCAAGATCATGACCTGGGCTGAAGGCAAACACATAACTAAGCCACCCAGATGCCCTTTATTTCTTTTTGTTGTCTCCTGTGGTTAAGACTTCCAGTACTTTGTTGAACCAAAGTGGTAAGAGAGGATATCCTTATCTTGTTCTTGACCTTAGGGGAAAAGCTGTTTTTCCCCATTGAGGATGATATTACCTGTGGGTATTTCATATATGCCCTTTATTATGTTGATATATGTCCCCTCTAAACCTGTTTTGTTGAGGGTTTTTATCATGAATGGATGTTGTACTTTCTCAAATGTTTTTTTCTGCATCTATTGAAATTATCATATGGTTCTTATGCTTTCTCTTATTGATGTGATATGTCACAATGACTGATGTGGGAATATTGAACCACCCTGACAACCCAGGAATAAATCCCATTTAATCATGATGAATGATTATTTTCATGTATTGTTGGATTCGGTTTCCTAGTATTTTGTTGAGGATTTTGGATCTATGTTCATCACAGAAATTGGCCTGTAGTTCTCTTTTTTTAGTGATGTCTTTTTCTGGCTTTGGTATAGGGTAGTGCTGGCCTTATAACCCACTGAGCCACCCAGGCGCCCCTTAGTGCTGGCCTTATAGAATGGATTTGAAAGTTTTCATTTTTCTTCTATGTTTTGGAATAGTTTGAGAAGGATAGGTATTAAATCTTTTTAAATGTTGTTAGAACTCACCTGTGAAGCCATCTGGTCCTAGACTTTCGTTTGATGGGAGATTTTTGATTACTGATTCAATTTCTTTGTTGGTTATTGGTGTATTCAAATTTTCTATTCCTCTTTCAGTTTTATAGTTTATGTGTTTCTAGGAACTTTTCCATTTCTTCTTAGTTGTCCAGTTTATTGGCATATAGTTTTTAATAATATTCTCTGATAATTGTATTTTATTTATAGTTTTATTTATCTGAGATCTTTCTCTTTTTTTCTTGATAAGTATGCCTAGAGGTTTATCAATTTTATTGATTTTTTTCAAAGAACCAGCTCCTGGTTTTTTATCTGTTCTATTGTGTTTTTGTTTTATTGTTGTTGTTGTTGTTTTTAGTTTCCATAGCATTTATTTCTGGTCTAATCTTTATTATTTCCTTCCTTCTCCTGGTTTTAGACTTTGTTTGTTGTTCTTTTTCTAGCTCCTTTAGCTGTAAGGTAAGGTGGGGTAGGTATGGCTATAAACTTCCCTCTTAGTACATCTTTTGCTGCATCCCATAGGTTTTGGACCATTGTGTTTTCTTTTTATTTGTTTCCATGTACTTTTTAAATGTCTTCTTTTATTTCCAATTTGGCTCATTCATTGCTTAGTAACATGTTATTTAATCTCCATGCATTTGTGGTCTTTCAAGATTTTTTCCTGTGGTTGACTTCTAGTTTCATAGCATTGTGATCAGAAAAGATGGTATGATTTCAATCTTGAATTTGTTGAGGATTGTTCTGGGGCCTAACATGTAATATCCTCTGTGATCAATTGGAAAGAATATGTGTTCTGCTGTTTTAGGATGGAATGTTCTGAATATAACTGTTAAAGCCATCTGGTCCAGTGTGTCATTCAAAACCATTATAGACAGCATATAGATAAATCTTATTTTTTTTTTATCTTTTCTTTCACCCAATGTCTTTTGATGGGAGCATTCAGTCTATTTTTTTTTTTTTAATGACAGCTTACACTTTCTTATTTTTTTTTTAAGATTTTATTTATTTATTTGACAGAGAGAGATCACGAGTAGGCAGAGAGGCAGGCAGAGAGAGAGAGGAGGAAGCAGGCTCCCTGCTGAGCAGAGAGCCCGATGCCGGACTCGATCCCGCGAACTCGAGATCATGACCTGAGCCGAAGACAGCGGCTTAACCCACTGAGCCACCCAGGTGCCCCGCATTCAGTCTATTTGTATTCAAATTAATTATTGATAGATATGGGAGTGCCTGGGTGCATCGATGAGTTAAGTGTCCAACTCTTGATTTTGCCTCATGCCATGATGTCAGGGTCCTGGGATCAAGCTCCACATCGATTTCTGTGCTCAGTGGGGAGTCTGCTTGAGAGTCTCTCTCTTCCTCTCCCTCTGCCCTGTCCTCCCACTCACATGCACTCTCTCTCGCTATCTATTTTTCAAATAAGTGAACAAATCTTTCTTTTTAAAAAAGTAATTATTGGAGTACCTAGGTGACTCAGTTTGTTAGCATCTGCCTTCAACTCAGGTCATGACCCCAGAATCCTGGAATCGAGCCCCACATTGGGCTTCCCTGCTCAGTGGGGAGCCTGCTTCTCCCTGTCCTCCCCACTCGTGCTCTCTGTCATGATTCTGCCTCTCTCTCAAATAAATAATAAAATCATTTTAAAACATAATTACTGGTGTATTTATTGTCATTTTATTATTTTTTTAATAATATGTCATTTTGATATCATTTTATTATTTATTATTTTGTTGTTTCTGAATATTTTCTCTGTTCTTTCTTATCTTTTTCTATTTCATGGTGTACTGATTTTCTTTAGTGACGTATTTGGATTTCTTTCTCTTTATTCTTTGCATATTTATTAGTGGTTTTTGATATATGGTAACTGTTAGGTTTGTGTATAACACAACCTGCATATAGCAGTCTGTATTAAGTTGATGGTTGTTTACGTTTAAACCATTCTTTACTCCTTTTCCCCCATGCTTTAGGTACATGTTGTCATATTTTGCAACCTTTTATTTTGTGAATTCTTGGACTTATTTTTTACAGAAATATTCATTTTTGCTGCTTTCCTGTTTCCTACCTTAATACTGCCACTTTAGTTTTCTCCTTCCCACTCAAAGGGTCCCCTTTAATATTTCTTGCAGGGCTGGTCATGAATTCCTTTAGTTTTTGTTTGTCTGGGAAACTTTTAATCTCTCCTTCTATTCTGAATGATAGCCTTGCCAGATAGGGTGTCCTTGGATGCAAATTTTTCCTATTTGGCACTTTGAATATATCATGCCATTCTCTTCTGGCTTACAAAGTATCTGCTGAAAAATAGCCAATGATCCTTGGGGTTCCCTTATATGTTACTGTCTTCTTTTGTCCTTGTGCTTTTAATTCTGTTTTTGTTGTGTTATCACTGCATTTTGCCAGTTCAATTGCAATATGTCTTGGTGTGGATCTACTTTTGTTGATTTTGTTGAAGGCTCTCTGTGCCTCCTAGATCTGGATATCATTTTCTTTTCCCAGATTAGGGAAATTTTCAGCTATCATTTCCTTTTTTCAAAGATTTTACTCATTTATTTGATAGACAGAGATCACAAGTAGGCAGAGAGGCAGGCAGAGAGAAAAAGGAGAAAGCCAGCTCCCTGCTGAGCAGAGAGCCCGACGTAGGGCTCCATCCCAGGATCCTGGCATCAAGACCTGAGCCGATGGCAGAGGCTTTAACCCACTGAGCCACCCAGGCACTCCTATAATTTCTTCAAATAAAATTTCTCCCCTTTTTCTCTCTCTTCTTCTCCTGGGACTCCTATAATACAAATATTATCACATTTGATGGAGTCACTGAATTCCCTAAGTTTGTTCTCATGTTGTATAATGCTTCTCTTTTATTCAGCTTCATTACTCTCCATTACTCTGTCTTCTAGATCATTCATTCATTTCTCTGTTTCTTCCAGCCTGCTGTTCATGCCATCCAGCATATTTCTTATTTCATTTATTGAGCTCTTTATCTCTGCTATGTTATTCCTTAGTTCTGTGTCAAGGGTCTCTGCTCATGTCTTCCACTCTTTTCTGTAGTTCAGTGAGTATCTTTATGATTACTTCTTTAAATATTCCATCAGCCATGTTATTTATGTCTGTTTTTGCTTAGGTCTCTGGTCATGGCCTCATCCCGTTATTTCATTTGGGATAAATTTCACTGTCTTCTCATTTTGTCTAAGTCTCTGTTTCTATGTGTTAGGGAAGCCAGGTGCATATCCTATTCTTGAGGGTAATGGCCTTATGAAGAAAAGGTCCTATAGTGCCCTGCCATGTAGTGTTCCCTATTCCCCAAGGCCTGACACTTCTGTGAGGGTCTTCAATGTGTGCTGCATGTGCTGTTATTTTGTTCTGCCACTTTGTCCTTCAGTCCAGTCATCTGCCAAAGCTCTCTTTGCCCGTTGTGGACAGGGTTTTGTCCCTGGACTGGATATGGTGCATTTTAACTAAGTATGCTCTGGTCTGCTTGTGAAATAAAATTTGTCACCACTGCCACCAGAACTGAGGTTCTGCAAAACTTCTGAGTCGGGAGATGAGGTGTGAGCAAGGGTTTGGCCGGTTTCCTGAGGGAGGGGGTCTACCATGCTGGGACTGAGGCAAGACTGACCGGGAAGGGCAGTTCCACCAAAATGTAGGGAGTGGGTCTTGGTGCAAGCAGGTTGGGTAGCAAGTGAGTGCTGCATTGGTTACTGCAGGAGGGTCTATGTATATACTGGGTGGTAGGAGAAGGAAATGTCACTGGCCAGTTCCTTTTGTTCTTGGAGTGGTCTGTCTATGAATGCTGTCTCTCCAGGACACACTCTGAGATGAGAGAATTACCTCCCCACTACTTGCCCCAGGTGCTCTTCAGACTTCTGTTTCACTCTGTATGTTCACAGGTTGTTTGCCTGTCTTTTCTCTAAGAACAGCACAATGCCTTCTGGGCTCTATCCCAGCCAAACCTGTTGACCTTTAAAATTCCAGACATTAAGCCCTGCTGATTGCCAGAAGTCACAAAATTTATACTCTTTCAGTTTCCAGGCCAATTACTGTGGGGATTCATTTTCCCTGAGAGCCCTCCTATGTGCTATTCTGTCTCTTGCCCTTCTCCGTAACTGTGGGTCCCTCTGCACTGCAGCAGCCATGATCCATTTCTCTCCCAAACCATGTCTCCATACTTCCTACCTTTTTCTATGTGGCCTCTTCTCTCCCTTTATTTATAAAATTTGTTCTGCCAGTCTTGAGGCCAGTTTCTGGGATATTAAGGATGATTTGATGGTCATCTAGTTATACTCATGGCAAGAGGTGAGCCTGGGGTCTTCCTACTCTGTCACCATCTTCCAACCCCTCTCATCCAGGCTTTCAACTAATGACAGGCAGAACTATGGCCAGAATGTAGTTCTTCTGGAATCTATGCCAGCATCCATTCCACCAAGTCTCTCTCTGTGGTGCCTCTGAGCTCCATTTTGGCCTTATGGATAAGAAGTGGAACTAGCAGCTGAGCAACCAGTTATGGTTGTGTCCTGCACAAGGATGGTCCATCAAGGCCAGGCACCCTGGACTGGTGCTTGTCCCTTTGGTATTTTCTGCTGAGTATGACTGTGCTGTGTGAGCTGGCTTTAGCCCTGGCCACCAACATGACCAACATTTTGTGCCAAGGCTCCCCAGCTTCTCTCTTCTGATTCCTTTCAAGGTGGCCTCACAATTTTGCCTCATCTCAGCTTTGTTGCAAACAGCACATCCATAGAATTGTGAAGCTTATTAGTTTTTCCAATAGTCTATGTCCTCAAAGTAAGTTAGATGGGACTAGAAACTGTAATTGCTTGTCTAAGCCACTAGAGTACCATTTAGGAAATTACTTCCTCAGTAAAATTTAGTAAATTACAGTTGTAATTTAGTAAAACTAGGCTACTCTTTGGTAAATTAGTGTTTCAGGGCAGTTGAAATCATTTCCTGCATAGACCTTAATGAATAGTATCCCAGTGACCTAAAATCCTTAATGCCCCTTCTAGGTGGACCTACACATAGGGGAAAGCTTCTGCATTGGGAAAAAAAATGTCCAGTTTAATTATAATTCATGGAGAAAGGAGAGACCAAGAGTCCTTAGGAGGTCAGAGGGTCCTCCCTATATTTGTTAAGGAAGATTTCTTGAACAGCACATGTAAATATCTCCCAAATGGATAGAGCATTTCACAGCTTTCAGGAAAAATAAATTTAAAAGGAGGAAAGAAGGAAGGAAGAAAAATTTTGCATGATTGATAGGATGGGATGTTTAAAGATGCAACCAAAATGTTTCTAATGGATCCAAATATTCATAAACACATGGTAAGAATGACTGTGTTTTATAAATGCTCTAACATAAATTCTTGATAATATGCAAATAATGCCCCAGGGGACCTGTAATGTGCTTCTCCTCAGAAACTCAACAAACTGCTGTGTAAATGATTAGCTATTAATATTTTCTACATTAATCTTATACATTAATTCAATCTTCAAACATTACTGTCAGCTCTTTTGCCTATCTCCCTTCAGTCATTATTAAATAAAACTTCTCATTTCTTTCTTCCTACAAACATCCTTCTTTTTCTCAAATCTTTCAGAAATTCTGGAATATACCAAAAGATATATTTTTAAAAATCTGTCTTGCTAGAAGATGCTGTGGCCAGTCAATCCTTCTAAAAGAATTATTTTTTTTGAAATCAGTGCCTAGGTAGTTTTTCCACCTTCTTTTAAAGGAAATACTCCATTTTAGAATGTTCTTGTTAAGGGGAACTTATTTCTCATCTCACACCCCCAGAAGGAGCAGTGTGGCATGCCCAGTTCAGTTTCTCTGCCCCTGGTTTGTTCCTCCCTGTAAAGGAGTGACTTATTTGATTAATGATTGGACCACATTACCTGGAGGGCACTGATGCTCATCTTAGCTGTTATGGGTTGACTTGCATCTCCCCCAAAATATGTTGAAGTCCTAACACTCAACATTTGTGAATGTGACCTTATTTTGAAGTAGGGCCTTTGAAGATGTAGTCAAGGTCATTAGAATAGACCCTAATCCAATGTGACCTGTGTTCTCACAAGAAGAGAAGAAATACAGATGCATCTACAAGCCAAGAATGCCAAGGATTGTTAACAAACACCAGAAGCTAGAAGATGCAGGGAGGGATTCTTTCCTACAAGTTTCAAAAGAAGTATGGCCCTGCTGACACCTTGGTTTTGGACTTTTTGCCTCCTGTACTGGGAGTTTTCAGCCACCAGTTTGTGGTACTTTGTTTCAGTAACCCTATAAAACCAATACATCACCCTTGCTCTCTCTTCCTCTTCTATCTGCCTCTTGTACCCATGCATGGTGAGGGTCTTTTCTGGCCAAAGCTCCTCTTTCAAGTCCAGCTCTCACCTGTGGCAAAACCAGGCAAATCAGAGTCATGAAAAGTCCTAAAGATTTAGGTCTCTCTGTTCTCTCTCATCCAAATCTGTCACTTACCAGAGCTGCTCCAGAACGTTGCTTCATTTTATTCCTTGTGTCTGTTTGCAGATGATTATAACGTGGAGGCTCCCACCACTTAGCTATAACACACTGTCTGACTTATGTCACCTGCTCACCCCCTATGCTGGTTAACAAGCTAGTGCTGACCACAAATCTATCCTTGTGTTCTCTCTACTTTGTGTGGCTGTTGCCTGCCGTTCATTCCTGCCATCATCTTAAGTAACTTCAACCTGCTCTTGACAACCCATCCAGCAGCCCTGTCCCACTAGCTCCTGCAAAACCTCACCTCCATGTCCTGCTTCACTGCATCTGACTTGATCACTCAACTATGACCACCCTTTGGCCATCATGTATCCCCTGGACCAATATCTGTCCTTGCCCCCTCCAATCCACTCCACACATCAGAAGCAGGGAACACTTTGCACATTTGGTCATGTTACTCTGAGTGTGTCAACCTTCTTCCTAAAAAAAAAAAAAAAATCATAAATAAAATATATATAGAGAGAGAACAGAGTAACCAGGAAGGGGAACTTATTCCTCATCTCACACCTCATCTCACAAACATTACTGTCAGCTCTTTTGCCTATCTCCCTTCAGTCATTATTAAATAAAACTTCTCATTTCTTTCTTCCTACAAACATCCTTCTTTTTGTAATTGCCAGGAAGGAAGGGGGTTGGTGGATGTGGCTATAGAGAGGAAGGGTGAGGGAGCCTGATAGTGATGGGACAGTATCTTGATTGCAGTTCTCATGTGAATCTACACATGTGATAAAATTGCACAGAATTGTGCACACACACACACACGAATGAGTACATATAAAACTGCAGCTATTTGAACAAGCTCTGTGGATTGAATCAGTGTCAATTTCTTGCTTTTGATATAGTGCTATAGTTAAAGAAGGTGTTATGCTGGGGAAAAATGAATGAAGGGTACACAGGACTTTCTTGTAATTTTTTTTGAAACTTCTTGTGAACCTACAATTATATCCCCAGAATAGATTTTTTTAAAAAAGTAATCAAGTTGCCATTCCTGGCATTGTGTTAAATGTTGAAGACAGAATGAAGAGCAAAGCAGATGGTATACCTTACCTCATATCATTGAGAAAGTTCAGTGGGGTTTAATTGTGTTCCCATTATTCTTGAAACAACCAGAATTCTGAACAAGGCTTGTAGGCTCCCGGATGGGCCCTGCCAACCCTGGAGGCCTCACCTCACATTACCCCTCATCTCCCTTCTCCATCCTCCAGCCATGCTGGCCTTCTCAGATGCCCTAGCATGCAGCAGGTTTCCTCCGTTACATGGCCTCACATTCATCCACCTCTGAGTAGTTCAGACCCCTGTTATAGGGTCTCCTACCACCTTGAACCTTTTCTCCAGAGGTGCAATAGATCTAATCTTCCCTATTAAATTATAAGAGTCAATGATTTCTCTACTCATGATTAAATCCTCAGCACCTCACACAGTGGCTGGAAACTAGGAGTCTCTCAGTCTGAACTTTTTGAATGAGCAAATGACTGGAAGGGCTTTAAGAAGAGGAAGGACATACTCTAATTTACCTTTGTTGAGATAATTGTTTTATATTTTAGGACTACTATGGAATTATAGAACAATTATGAAGGTAGTACAGAGTTCTTATACACTCCATATGCAGTTTTCCTATTGTTAACATCTTCTATTGGTATGATAGATTTGTTATAATTAAAATGTTAATACATTATCATTAACAAAAGTCAATATTTTATTCAGATTTCCTCAGCTTTTCTTCTTAGTATCCTTTTCTGTTCTAAGATCCCTTCCAGCACACAACATTAACAATCCATTGTCATGTCTCTTTAGACTCCTCTTGGTTGTGACAGTTTCTCAGACATTCTGTTTTTTTATGTCTTTGACAGCTCTGAGGACTGTTGGTCAGATACTTTGCAGAATTTTCCTCAACTGAAATTTTTTTTATATTACTCTCATGGCTTGACTGGGGTAATATAGTTTGTGGGAAGGAAGACCACAGACGTAAAGCACATTCTCAACACATTATATCAAGCGTACCTGTTACCGATATGATTTATCACTGTTGATGTGACCTTGATCATCTGGGCTTAGTGAGTATTTGTCAGGTTTCTCTACTGTAAAGTTACTCCCCACACTTTCCACTCTGCTCTTGGGGAGAAAATCACTATGTGCAGCCCACACACGGGGAGTGAAATGTTATGCTCCCTTTCCTTAAAGACAAAGCTATCTCTATAAATTACTTGGAACTCTTCTGAAAGGGATTTATATCTTCTACACTATTCACTTACTTATATATTCAGTCATTTATTTATATAAATATGGACTTGTGGGTATTTATGTTTTTGTTATATATGAATTTGTTTTGTTGCACAAATAATTCCAGCTTTAGCCATTGGGAACTCTTTTAGTTAGCTCATGTATCTTTTTTACATACTTCCATTATTGTGATGAATTTTTTTTTTTTTAGCACTTCCTTACTTTCTGACACTACAAGATGCTCCAGGCTCATTGGTATATTTCCAACCTGAGTCCTAGATTCAGCCATTCTCCAGGAATCCCTGGTTCCTTCTACTAAAGAATGATATTAGAAACCAAGATCTAGAATGGATTATTCGTTCTTTGGGTGTTGAGTTTGCTAAGTTCTTTATAGATTTTGGACATTAGCCCTTTATCTGATATGTCATTTGCAAATATCTTCTCCCATTCTGTCAGTTGTCTTTTGATTTTGTTAACTGTTTCCTTTGCTGTGCAAAAGGTTTTGATCTTGATAAAATCCCAATAGTTCATTTTTGCCCTTACTTCCCTTGCCTTTGGCGATGTTCCTAGGAAGAAGTTGTTGTGGCCGAGGTCAAAGAGGTAAGAACAAATAATCCAATCAAGAAATGGGCAGAAGACATGAACAGACATTTCTGCAAAGAAGACATCTAGATGGCCAACAGATACATGAAAAAGTGCTCCATATCACTCGGCATCAGGGAAATACAAATCAAAACCACAATGAGATATCACCTCACACCAGTCAGAATGGCTAAAATCAACAAGTCAGGAAATGACAGATGCTGGCGAGGATGCGGAGAAAGGGGAACCCTCCTACACTGTTGGTGAGAATGCAAGCTGGTGCAACCACTCTGGAAAACAACATGGAGGTTCCTCAAAATGTTGAAAATAGAACTACCCTATGACCCAGCAATAGCACTACTGGGTACTTACCCTAAAGATACAAACGTAGTGATCCAAACGGGCACATGCACCCAAATGTTTATAGCAGCAATGTGTACAATAGCCAAACTATGGGAAGAACCTAGATGTTCCTCAACAGATGAATGGGTAAAGAAGGTGTGGTATATATACACAATGGAATACTATGCAGCCATCAAAAGAAATGAAATCTTACCATTTGTGACAACTTGGATGGAACTAGAGCATATCATGCTTAGCGAAATAAGTCAATCGGAGAAAGACAACTATCATATAATCTCCCTGATATGAGGAAGTGGAAATGCAACATGGGGGGTTAAGGGGGTAGGAGAAGAATAAATGAAACAAGATGGGATTGGGAGAGAGACAAACCATAAGTGACTCTTAATCTCACAAAACAAACTGAGGATTGCTGGGGGGAGGGGGGGTGGGAGAGGGGAGTGGGGTTATGGACATTGGGGAGGGTATGTGCTATGGTGAGTGCTGTGAAGTGTGTAAACCTGGCAATTCACAGACCTGTACCCCTGGGGATAAAAATATATTATATGTTTATAAAAAAAATTAAAAATTAAAAAAAAAAAGATCTAGACAGTGGGTGTGCTCATTTTCACTGAGAGCTTTTGCTGAGAGGTCTTCTCAGATGACAGGGAAAGGAAAAACATGTCTATAATCTAACCTGTGTACACTTCTTATCTATAGATATTTCTATATGCAACAGTATATTAGGATAAACATGAGTTCATACTGAGGTCTCCAATTCTAATCCATTACCATGTAGATGCTTCTAACCTCCTTATCTTGCTTTTCTGTAACCTCCCACCCCCACAGTGAGAAAGCTAACTTCCACCATTTACTTAATTTACTTGTTGAATTCTACTATATATGTAGAGTGGTTTTAGACTTGTTAACCCATGCCCCTGAGAAACAACTTTACCCACTAGAATATGGTGCTTATTTTCAGTTCTTTGTGCCTTCAGTCTTTTTAGATGCACACTGTGATGTCAGTGATTTGTCAGGAAAGCTGCTTAAAGAATAAATTCCACAACCAAGCCCTTCTCCTTACTGACATTATTCTTATGACAATAATATTGCATGGCTGTTATGTTATTCTGTACACACTTTTCCACTTATCTGGAATGCCACCTTTCTTTCTCTGGATTTGTCCAAATTGGAAATTCCGAAGCCCATCTCATTACTTTCATCATCATTATGATCCTCCCCCGCCCCTCCTCCTTCTCCTCATCCCAGTCTGGAGAGATCTTACTCTCCCCTGGCTTCTTGGGAAGATCAACATCTGTAAAAATTGGTTGTCAATAGATCATGTGTTATTTTGACACCCGTTGTATCATGATGTCTTACTAAATAACTAAAATTTAATTATTCATGTAAGGCAGTCCTCACTTTGCATGGTAGTGTGGGACAATAAAAATGACCCTGTAACCTGAAACCGTGCAATGAGATCTTAATGATCATAGGAAAAAATATAATTTTTCAATGACATTTAATAATACCTGTCAAAACATTTAAAATTCTCTTACTGTCAGTTGCAAATATATAGGAAAAGAAGAAATAGTAAAACTAAGTATTTAATTAGCATGCTATAATGTAAAACACTAGAAACATTGATAATTAAAGTGTTTGTTTCTTTTTTAAAAAACTTATTGAGAGTGGTTTAAACAGCATTTTCTTTCTCATCTAGAACTGATGATGTGGAGCAAGCAACTTTTCTATGCATGGGTGAAGTGTCTCCTTTCTAAGTTTGGGTCATTTCCAATGTTTTCCCCTTATTCTTTCAAATGGTGTATATCTGGGAGTGCTTTTAATGTGAAGTGGGTTTTTGCTGGTGTTACTTCTTCTGGGACACCATTTTGTTTTTTTTTTATCATGACTACTTTCCTCATTTATGTCTGTAAATTTGCCTTCATTAAGTTCATCTACCTGCACATCTATAGTCTTTCCAAAGGTGGCAGTGGCAACATTCCCATGATCAGCTCTTTCTTCTATGAGGTCACTTATGTCCAATTAAAATTTCACTCCCATCTTTATCACATTTTTATTTCTCTGGCACGCTTTCATCTCTGTTGACCAATTCTTCCTTTAGGTTATGCGTTTTTATAAAATGCTTTTCACTGAGGGAAAAGGAGACAGTGCAACTGCACACATTGCTATCAGTGCATGAGCTGGTAAGAGATGCATAGTGACCAATCACTACAGACTTTGAGAGAAGTGCATGAGTGGTCACTGATCATGAAGAACGTGTTATTAACACAGTTATTTGTGGACTGGAGAGCTAGTAGCAGAGTTCGTACTTAAGTAATTGACAGTGGCTATGCTATTACCACATTGTTAGGGGGCTGGTGTTATTTAACTGAACCTTGGTAACTGAGACTCATGCATATCAGAACCATGAAAAGTGAGAACTGCCTGTATTTTTATTTTTACTTTTTTAAAAGATTTTATTTATTTATTTGACAGAGAGAGAGATCACAAGTAGGCAGAGAGGCAGGCAGAGAGAGAGGGAGAAGGAAGCAGGCTTCCTGCTGAGCAGAGAGCCTGATGTGGGGTTCGATCCCAAGACCCTGGGATCATGACCTGAGCTGAAGGCAGAGGCTTTAACCCACTGAGCCACCCAGGTGCCCCCTGCCTGTATTTTTACTTTGTCTCAAGCCCAGCATGAGCCCCATGAGGTAGGACTCATGACTCAGGGAGTAATCTGCTCAGATTCCCTACCCTCACCCTAATCACCTGCCATAGCACCTTACATACAAAAACACTCAAGTGTTTATTGAATTTAATTTTCTTTCTTTCTTTCTTTTTCATCACTAGAGAAAGACCATGTAAATGTATCTTAGTGCTAGAAGTTAGGGGACCTCAATTCCTGGTTTAGATCTGCCACTTCGAATAGTTTTTAGACTCTTTGCCCAAATAAATGTATTATAACCATATTTTCTGTCTGTTACCTAAAGATTTAATCAAAATTCTACCAATTATTGTGTACTAGCCACATTCAAATGGAAAAAACAGAGCCCTTTGTCTCAGTTTATTCTGCAATTAGAACTTTAAAAAAATTTTTTTAAATTTATTTTCAGTGTAACAGTATTCATTGTTTTTACACCACACCCAGTGCTCCATGCAATCCGTGCCCTCTCCAATACCCACCACCTGGTTCCCCCAACTTCCCATTCCCCGCCCCTTCAAAACCCTCAGACTGTATTTCAGAGTCCATAGTCTCTCATGGTTCACCTCCCCTTCCAATTTCCCTCAACGCAGTTAGAACTTTAAAAGGTGCATCCAAATTGTCAGCACCATCCACCCTGGTGGAGTTCTTTTCTTTTTTGCGTGCTCATTTGTGCAAACCTGAGCCTTGGAAAACGTATAATTTGGCCCATTTCCATTCTCCTTGATTCTATATCACTTACCTAGTCTCTCACTCCCCATACCTTTAACCATATCACATGTCACTCCATTTCGCCAAGTACAGAAGGAAAAGAGTTCTGTTCAGTCTAGAGCCTTGACAGTTTCACAAGGCACATAGCTTGAGACTTTTATAAATCTCCCATTTTGTGCCAAAAATGATACTAATGCTTAAAATTGACCCCTAAAATGTTAAAACTATAATTAGAGTTTTTAAGGTATTCTTTCAGACCCTAAGTGAGTCTCTAAATGTGGGAATAAAATCTTTTCGATTTTTACAAAGCAACTAAAATATTTTTCTAATAAATCAAATGTTATACTATGTCACCACTAAGTAATATTGTTTTACCTGATGGCCAAAATAAGGTAAAAATAATGATGATGTTTTTCTCTTTCACATAAAACATGTGCTAAGTTCATGCATTTTACAAATGGTTAATTTATCTAAAACTGTCATATTCTAACTATATATTTTTAGAGTCTTCATATTCTCTTCACTTTAATCAGCATTGTTATAAAATGCCTTTTTTTGAGGATCATTTTTTTTTTCTTAAAGAAAAGGATGTACTGCTTCTGGCAGTGTTCTTAGGAGCTCCTTAATGAGTCAAAAATGCAAAATCATTTTGACATGTGGATGTTAGCAGTCATGTGGGTTCATTAAGAGCTAAGTAATTTGGTCCATATAGCTTCCTAACTGCAATTGTAATACAAATTTACATTTCATCAAAATGACCAAACACTACTGCGAAGGGCAAGAGAAGAGGATTCTAAGTACAAAAAGAACGGCATGTGCAAAGGCCCTCGAGCAAGAAAGAGCATGGCATTGCCTAGCTACCAAAGGCCACTGTGCCAAAGAGCCAAAAGCACAGAAAGATGTGAAGAGTAGCACAAGATTGTCCAAAAAAGAGTTTTAAGGAAGAGAATACCATGATTGAATTTTGAAATCCCTCTGGCTGCAGTATGGCAAGTGGATAGAAAGACAGTCATAATGGATATGGGAGAAGAAGCTATGGCAAGAGCCCGGATGGGAGTTGTCTCCTTGGTAAAACCAATGACCATAGAGACAAGGGAATAGATTCCAGAGATATCAAGAAGTCAACCCAGTGTTCTAGAGTAATGGGTTCTCCAAGTGTGGCTCCAGAACAGCAGCATCAGCATGTTGGGAACTTATTAAAAATACAAATTCACAGGTCCACCCCAGACCTGCTGAGCTGGAATCTCTAGGCCTTAGCAATTGGAGTTTTCATAAGTCCTCTGGGAGATTCTGACTCTCATTCAAGTGTGAGATCTCTTAGGGTAGGTAATAGAACAGAGAGAAGAAACTCTAAAGGCAACATACAAGCAAAGCTGGCTGTTGCTCAGGGCCTAGGTGGTGGGTGCCTTGCCAGGGCTGGATTTAAAACAAACCACCACCACAACAACAACAAAAATCCTACCAAACACTAAGCAAAGAGACAGCAAAATCCCATCTTAAATGTGAAACTCTTTTTGAAGGATATATATGACAACCTAAAAATTAAATATCTCTATGTAGCAAGAGTTGTCACCCAAAATTAAGATGAGTACCAGAGGAAGAGAAGGTATGTGTAATATTTATAATAGGAGGTAAAAGGTCACTATCCCTAATACACAAATAACTCAATGAGAAAACTCAGTTGAAACTGGATAAAGAGTATGAATGGGGGACTACTTCAGCTAGCCGGAGATCAGCTAGGTAGCTTATCTAAAGATTGCAAACACCTGAAAATTCATCGGCAGATCGAAGAGAAGAAGAACAGCAATTCTGGAAACAGAAAAACAACCACTTTCTGAAAGGTGTTTTCTTTTTTTTTTTTTTTTTTAATTCTTTTCTTTTTTTTTTTTTTTCTCTTTTCTCTTTTTTTTTTTTTATTTCTTCCTTTTTGAACCTCTTTTTATCCCTTTTCTCCCCCCTCACGATTTTGGAACTCTTCTAATTTGATTAAAGCATATTTTCCTGGGGTTGTTGCCACCCTTTTAGTATTTTACTTGCCCCTTCATTTACTCTTATCTGGACAAAATGACAAGACGGAAAAATTCAACACAAAAAAAAGAACAAAGGCAGTACCGAAGGCTAGGGACCTAATCAATACAGACATTGGTAATATGTCAGATCTAGAGTTCAGAATGACAATTCTCAAGGTTCTAGCCGGGCTCGAAAAAGGCATGGAAGATATTAGAGAAACCCTCTCGAGAGATATAAAAGCCCTTTCTGGAGAAATAAAAGAACTAAAATCTAACCAAGTTGAAATCCAAAAAGCTATTAATGAGGTGCAATCAAAAATGGAGGCTCTCACTGCTAGGATAAATGAGGCAGAAGAAAGAATTAGTGATATAGAAGACAGAGAATAAAGAAGCTGAGCAAAAGAGGGACAAACAGCTACTGGACCACGAGGGGAGAATTCGAGAGATAAGTGACACCATAAGACGAAACAACATTAGAATAATTGGGATTCCAGAAGAAGAAGAAACAGAGAGGGGAGCAGAAGGTATACTGGAGAGAATTATTGGGGAGAATTTCCCCAATATGGCAAAGGGAACGAGCATCAAAATTCAGGAGGTTCAGAGAACGCCCCTCAAAATCAATAAGAATAGGCCCACACCCCGTCACCTAATAGTAAAATTTACAAGTCTGAGTGACAAAGAGAAAATCCTGAAAGCACCCCGGGAAAAGAAGTCTGTAACATACAATGGTAAAAATATTAGATTGGCAGCTGACTTATCCACAGAGACCTGGAAGGCCAGAAAGAGCTGGCATGATATTTTTAGAGCACTAAATGAGAAAAACATGCAGCCCAGAATACTATATCCAGCTAGGCTATCATTGAAAATAGAAGGAGAGATTAAAAGCTTCCAGGACAAACAACAACTGAAAGAATTTGCAAACACCAAACCAGCTCTACAGGAAATCTTGAAAGGGGTCCTCTAAGCAAAGAGAGATCCTACAAGTGGTAGATCAGAAAGGAACAGAGACCATATACAGTAACAGTCACCTTACAGGCAATACAATGGCCATAAATTCATATCTCTCAATAGTTACCCTGAATGTTAATGGGCTAAATGCCCCTGTCAAAAGACACAGGGTATCAGAATGGATAAAAAAACAAAACCCATCTATATGTTGCCTCCAAGAAACACATTTTAAACCCAAAGACACCTCCAGATTTAAAGTGAGGGGGTGGAAAAGAATTTACCATGCTAATGGACATCAGAAGAAAGCAGGAGTGGCAATCCTTATATCAGATCAATTAGATTTTAAGCCAAAAACTATAATAAGAGATGAGGAAGGACACTATATCATACTCAAAGGGTCTGTCCAACAAGAAGATTTAACAATTTTAAATATCTATGCCCCCAACGTGGGAGCAGCCAACTATATAAACCAATTAATAACAAAATCAAAGAAACACATCAACAATAATACAATAATAGTAGGGGACTTTAACACTCCCCTCACTGTAATGGACAGATCATCCAAGCAAAAGATCAGCAAGGAAATAAAGGCCTTAAACGACACACTGGACCAGATGGACATCACAGATATATTCAGAACATTTCATCCCAAAGCAACAGAATACACATTCTTCTCTAGTGCACATGGAACATTCTCCAGAATAGATCACATCCTCGGTCCTAAATCAGGACTCAACCGGTATCAAAAGATTGGGATCATTCCCTGCATATTTTCAGACCACAATGCTCTAAAGCTAGAACTCAACCACAAAAGGAAGTTTGGAACGAGCCCAAATACATGGAGACTAAACAGCATCCTTCTAAAGAATGAATGGGTCAACCGGGAAATTAAAGAAGAATTGAAAAAAATCATGGAAACAAATGATAATGAAAATACAACGGTTCAAAATCTGTGGGACACAACAAAGGCAGTCCTGAGAGGAAAATATATAGCGGTACAAGCCTTTCTCAAGAAACAAGAAAGGTCTCAGGTACACAATCTAACCCTACATCTAAAGGAGCTGGAAAAAGAACAAGAAAGAAACCCTAAGCCTAGCAGGAGAAGAGAGATCATAAAGATCAGAGCAGAAGTCAATGAAATAGAAACCAAAAAAACAATAGAATAAATCAACGAAAGTAGGAGCTGGTTCTTTGAAAGAATTAATAAAATTGATAAACCCCTGGCCCGACTTATCAAAAAGAAAAGAGAAAGGACCCAAATAAATAAAATCATGAATGAAAGAGGAGAGATCACAACTAACACCAAAGAAATACAAACTATTATAAGAACATACTATGAGCAACTCTACGGCAATAAATTTGACAATCTGGAAGAAATGGATGCATTCCTAGAAACATATAAACTACCACAACTGAACCAGGAAGAAATAGAAAGCCTGAACAGACCCATAACCAGTAAGGAGATTGAAACAGTCATTAAAAATCTCCAAACAAACAAAAGCCCAGGGCCAGACGGCTTCCCAGGGGAATTCTACCAAACATTTAAAGAAGAACTAATTCCTATTCTCCTGAAACTGTTCCAAAAAATAGAAATGGAAGGAAAACTTCCAAACTCATTTTATGAGGCCAACATCACCTTGATCCCAAAACGAGACAAGGATCCCACCAAAAAAGAGAGCTATAGACCAATATCCTTGATGAACACAGATGCGAAAATACTAAACAAAATACTAGCCAATAGGATTCAACAGTACATTAAAAAGATTATTCACCACGACCAAGTGGGATTTATTCCAGGGCTGCAAGGTTGGTTCAACATCTGCAAATCAGTCAATGTGATACAACACATCAATAAAAGAAAGAACAGGAACCATATGATACTCTCAATAGATGCTGAAAAAGCATTTGACAAAGTACAGCATCCCTTCCTGATCAAAACTCTTCAAAGTGTAGGGATAGAGGGCACATACCTCAATATCATCAAAGCCATCTATGAAAAACCCACCGCAAATATCATTCTCAATGGAGAAAAACTGAAAGCTTTTCCGCTAAGGTCAGGCACACGGCAGGGATGTCCATTATCACCACTGCTATTCAACATAGTACTAGAGGTCCTAGCTTCAGCAATCAGACAACAAAAGGAAATTAAAGGCATCCAAATCGGCAAAGAAGAAGTCAAATTATCACTCTTCGCAGATGATATGATACTATATGTGGAAAACCCAAAAGACTCCACTCCAAAACTGCTAGAACTTATACAGGAATTCAGTAAAGTGTCAGGATATAAAATCAATGCACAGAAATCAGTTGCATTTCTCTACACCAACAGCAAGACAGAAGAAAGGGAAATTAAGAAGTCAATCCCATTTACAATTGCACCAAAACCATAAGATACCTAGGAATAAACCTAACCAAAGAGACAGAGAATCTATACTCAGAAAACTATAAAGTACTCATGAAAGAAATTGAGGAAGACACAAAGAAATGGAAAAATGTTCCATGCTCCTGGATTGGAAGAATAAATATTGTGTAAATGTCTATGTTACCTAAAGCAATCTACACATTTAATGCAATTCCTATCAAAGTACCATCCATCTTTTTCAAAGAAATGGAACAAATAATTCTAAAATTTATATGGAACCAGAAAAGACCTCGAATAGCTAAAGGGATATTGAAAAAGAAAGCCAACGTTGGTGGCATCACAATCCCGGACTTCAAGCTCTATTACAAAGCTGTCATCATCAAGACAGCATGGTACTGGCACAAAAACAGACCCATAGATCAATGGAACAGAATAGAGAGCCCAGAAATAGACTCTCAACTCTATGGTCAACTAATCTTCGACAAAGCAGGAAAGAATGTCCAGTGGAAAAAAGACAGCCTCTTCAATAAATGGTGCTGGGAAAATTGGACAGCCACATGCAGAAAAATGAAATTGGACCATTTCCTTACACCACACACAAAAATAGACTCAAAATGGATGAAGGACCTCAATGTGCGAAAGGAATCCATCAAAATCCTTGAGGAGAACATAGGCAGCAACCTCTTCGACCTCAGCCGCAGCAACATCTTCCTAGGAACATCGCCAAAGGCAAGGGAAGCAAGGGAAAAAATGAACTATTGGGATTTCATCAAGATCAAAAGCTTTTGCACAGCAAAGGAAACAGTTAACAAAATCAAAAGACAACTGACCGAATGGGAGAAGATATTTGCAAACGACATATCAGATAAAGGACTAGTGTCCAGAATCTATAAAGAACTTAGCAAACTCAACACCCAAAGAACAAATAATCCAATCAAGAAATGGGCAGAGGACATGAACAGACATTTCTGCAAAGAAGACATCCAGATGGCCAACAGACACATGAAAAAGTGCTCCATATCACTCGGCATCAGGGAAATACAAATCAAAACCACAATGCGATATCACCTCA
This sequence comes from Mustela nivalis, assembly GCF_964662115.1. Classification (NCBI taxonomy): domain Eukaryota; kingdom Metazoa; phylum Chordata; class Mammalia; order Carnivora; family Mustelidae; genus Mustela; species Mustela nivalis. Next base: position 126,801,922 of record NC_139025.1, read on the forward strand.
CACCAGTCAGAATGGCTAAAATCAACAAGTCAGGAAATGACAGATGCTGGCGAGGATGCGGAGAAAGGGGAACCCTCCTACACTGTTGGTGGGAATGCAAGCTGGTGCAGCCACTCTGGAAAACAACATGGAGGTTCCTCAAAATGTTGAAAATAGAACTGCCCTATGACCCAGCAATTGCACTATTGGGTATTTACCCTAAAGATACAAACGTAGTGATCCAAAGGGGCACGTGTACTCGAATGTTTATAGCAGCAATGTCCACAATAGCCAAACTATGGAAAGAACCTAGATGTCCATCAACAGATGAATGGATCAAGAAGATGTGGTATATATACACAATGGAATACTATGCAGCCATCAAAAGAAATGAAATCTTGCCATTTGCGACAACATGGATGGAACTAGAGCATATCATGCTTAGCGAAATAAGTCAAGCAGAGAAAGACAACTATCATATGATCTCCCTGATATGAGGAAGTGGTGATGCAACATGGGGGCTTAAGTGGGTACGAGAAGAATAAATGAAAGAAGATGGGATTGGGAGGGAGACAAACCATAAGTGACTCTTAATTTCACAAAACAAACTGAGGGTTGCTGGGGGGAGGGGGTTTGGGAGAAGGGGGTGGGATTATGGACATTGGGGAGGGTATGTGTTTTGGTGAGTGCTGTGAAGTGTGTAAACCTGGTGATTCACAGACCTGTACCCCTGGGGATAAAAATATATGTTTATAAAAAATAAAAAATTATATTAAAAAAAAAAGAGTATGAATGGGAATTTCACAAAAAGAAGAAACACTGGCTAATAATGAATGAAAAGATAGTCAGTGATGTTAGTAATCAAACAAATGTGACAATGACAATGGGATCTACCTTTTGCTTGTCAACGGGGCAAAAGAATTTTTTTAGGACTGATAACATCCAATATCAGAGTTTCAGAAAATGGGCAGAGTCTACACTGTTAGTGAGAATATAAACTGGTACAATATTTGGTTATGGTAATTTGATAGCATCTTTTAAAACTTAAAAATGCATATTCTCTGAGAACCAGGAAAAAAAATTCCCATGAGATACATGCCACAATAATTTTTGAGAGAAATAAACTATAAGACAGTTTAATTTCTATGTAGATACCTTCTTATTCATAATGTATTATATCAAGTAATTCTCGATTTACTTTCCGAGTAATTATGTTATAAATCCCTGAGGTCATTATACACCTCACCCAATGAATTATAGTATCTAGCAATAACAACAACAAAAACATTCAAAAGGAGTAACTGACTCCGAACCTTTCAAATATTTTATTTTGAATTTCAATGTGGAGTTTCAACTGAGCATTTTTATTTCTCTTGACAAAGCATCTCAACAGAGAGTTCTTTCACCGGCGGCGGGAGGGGGGAGGGGGAGCAGCTTTCATTCCCTATGAAATCCAGTCCATTCTAAAAGAAGCTGACCAGGGAGGAGAAATGATGCCATGGTTACCAGAGAGGGTGGAGGACCTAACTAGCCTCAAGCCTAAGACACAGGTAAGAGAGGCTGGTACTCTGTGGGCCCTACCCAAGGTCATATCACTGCAGTATTTTTAGGGTATTCCAATGCAGACCAGCCTCAAACCCTGTCCCCTAACAAAGGTACAGATAAGAGATAATGTTTAAATTGAAGAAAAGCCCTGCAGGTTCTATAAAGCCTGACTGTCACTGAAGCAGTGTCACTTCCTGACCCACTCAGCAGTCAGCATGTGTACCCCTCCTCAGTGAACAATCAGAGACCGAAATGTGGATGACAGAAAATCAGAGGAAAAGGATGTTCCGATCCCTTGGGAATAATACTTTTTTAAAAGAGTAGTTAATTGCTTTTTGTTTGTTTTTTGTTGTTGTTGGTGGTGGTGGTGTTGTGTTAGTCACCATACAGTATGTCATTTAGTTTGGTTGTTTTATTTTTTTAAGATTTTATTTATTTATTTGACAGAGATCACAAGTAGGCAGAAAGGCAGGCAGAGAGAGAGGAGGAAGCAGGCTCTCCATTGAGCAGAGAGCCTGATGCGGGGCTCGATCCCAGGACCCCAAGACCACGACCTGGGCGGAAGGCAGAGGCTCAACCCACTGAGCCACCCAGGCGCCCCCGTCATTAGTTTTTGATGTAGTGTTCCATGATTCATTGTTTATGTATAACACCCCGTGCTCCATGTAATATGTGCCCTCCTTAATACCCATCAATGGGTTAACCCATCCCCTTACTCCCCTTCCCTCTGAAACCTTCAGTTTGTTTCCCAGAGACAGTAGTCTCTTACGGTTCTTCTCCTCCTCTGATTGCTATTTTGAATGATAAGCATGGACCTAGCCAAAGTTCAAGAGGTGTATAGTGGAAGTGAATCTGCTTCTCAGCCCCTGCCCGACCCCCTCCCCATTCCTGAGTGTCCTCCCAGGATAGTCTATGCACATATAAATATTGCCCAGACATATAAACGTATGGATCATATTATACACACTCTTCTATTTTAACTTATTTTACTTAACCATATATTTGGGAAATTGATCCAGATATCCTGAAATCTGGATCCATTTCAGTTATATCTAGATCTCACTCATTTACTAAAAAAAAGTTTAATATGTAAAAAAAATCTTCAAATGCTAAACAGAGCACATATATTACTGAATATTAGTTCACAAAACATCCATTTTAATCGGGTAATTCTCTTTTATGTTAGATTGTAATTCGCTTTTATGTTAGATTGTATTCATTTTTATAATCATGTTATTCTAAATAAAATATGAATACTGAAAACTACATAAATCAAACATGTTGGCTTGTTGAATTCTTACGTGGCAAACACTAGGGCAAGAAATAAAACTTTGCCAGCTGCCCCAGAAGCCCCTCCACAGACCCCACACTAGTCAGTGTCTCCTTTCTCCCACTGTAAGTAACATTAATCTGACTTTCATAGGAATGCCTTCCTTTTATTTTTCTTTTTGTACTTTTAGCACCCAAATGTATTTCCATAAACCCTATACTTCAGTCTTTTTTTTAACTTTTTATTTTTTATAAACATATATCCTATAATTCAGTCTTATCTATTAAAAAAAGTTTTGATATGTCTTTCAAGGCTCTTTTAATCTACATTTTTCTCCTCCATTCCTTTCCTTTCTTTACAATTTATCTGCTGAAGAATGTGGGCTGTTTGATAAGTAGAAGCTCCCCTAATCTGGCTTTTTTTTTTTAAATAAAGACTCACTTTCTATCATCTACTATCTGGCTACTCAGCGATGTGGCTCATATAAGAAGGATATGAAAATACTGATTTTTTCCTTTGATTTCCCAGTTTTCAAGATAAAGATTTGGTACCCACATATGTTCTGAAGGTGATTAATTCCTTTTTGTTTTGATGTTGTTATTAATTCATGGATTTAACTTATTTGATGGATTTTAACACATTTCAATTATTATCTTTAGTGAAATTCAAATTGTTCAATCTTGGGTCAATATGTGCTCCTTCAAGTTGGCTCAACTAGAGTCAGAACAAAAGGACCCAGGAACCATGAAAACACTGTTTTTCTTTGGAACAGGAGCTTTGCCATCTGGTGTGACAAGATATTCCAGGCTCATCTTGTACATTTCCTGCTCCAGGCCTCAAATCAATCATTTTGAGGTCTTTGTTTCTTTCATGAAGAAGTAGTATCTCAGTGCCATTGAGTGGATCATTGTTCCTAGGCCTTTTTGGTGGAACAAGCTAGAAAACAAATGAACACTCAAAATATATAAATGAAAAACCTCCTGAGTTTATATTTGTTTTAGTCACGGTTCTCCAAAGGGGGGGGGGGGACTGATAGGAGAGATAGGGAGAGAAGCAGAGATAGAGAAAGGGAGAGAGAGAAAGAGATAAGCAGATGTAGATAAAATGTTTGTGAGTATGTAGATAGATAAATAGAGATAGATAGATGATAAGGAATGGTTCACATCATTATGGGGGCTGAGAATTTCCAAACTTTGCAGTCAGCAAGCCAGAGACCCAGGAGAGATGATGCTATATGGAACTATAATCCAAAAGCCCAAGAAATAGGAGAGCTGATGATGTTAAGTTCCAGCTGGAGTCTGGAAGCAGGGACTGCCCCAGCTCAAAGATAGGCAGAGAGTAAATCCTCCCTCACTACTCCTTTTTGTTCTAGCCAGGTCTTCAACTAATGGAATGAGGGTCCCACACATTTGAGAAAACAATCTGCCTTACTCAGTCTACCCATTCAGATCTTAATCTCACCCAGAAACACCCTCACAGACATACCCGGAATAATGTTTAATCAGATACCTGGGCACCCCTGGCCCAGTCAAATTGATGGTTAATATTAACCATCACGGTATTGGTGTTTCCCATTTAAATTTGAGGCATTCACCAATCTTTCTCTCTTTTACCTCTATGTCTTTCTTTTCATCTAGAAAATCCTAATTCTCAATGACACAAGTGATGGTAGAATTAGAAGTCCCAAAGTCATTTTTTTAAATCTTACATCACACACATAACATGCTCAGAATAATAGAACAATACCAATAATATGATTAACTAAAAATATTAAAGAACTTTTCTCATATGCTTTCCTTATTCTCACTTCATTTTATAATGGTTGGATTATGACCTCATTGTCAGAGCATATGGCTATTGCTTGCTATCCTTTCCTCTCAGCCTTCATTTACTCTTAGTTCTACAGGTTCATATAATTTTTTAATATTTATTTATTCATTTTAGGGAGAGAGAGCATGTGCTTGGGAGGTGAGGGGTTGGGGATGGAGAGACAATCCTCAAGTAGACTCCCTGTTGAATGCAGAGCCCAACGTGGGGCTCAATCCTAGGATCCTGAGATCATGACCTGAGTCAAATTCAAGAGTCGGCTGAACAAGGGGAGATGGAGAGGAGAAGGGAGTTGAGGGAAATTGGAAGGGGAGGTGAACCATGAGAGACTATGGACTCTGAAAAACAACCTGAGGGTTTTGAAGGGGTGGGGGGTGGGAGGTTGGGGGAACCAGGTGGTGGGTATTGGAGAGGGCACGGATTGCATGGAGCACTGGGTGTGGTGCAAAAGCATATACTGTTTGAATACTGTTGCGCTGAAAAGAAATAAAAATTAAAAAAAAAAAAAAAGAGTCAGCTGCTTAACTGACTGAGCCACCCAAGCACCTCTGTGTTCTGTATATTTAATGTTCACCTCCAGTCCTCATGATGATGCTTCTCTGGCCCTTTTGGTTTCTGAGACTTGTTCTTAAGAAGATTCCTGGGAACAATAGTCTATGAATTCTTTCATGTTGGTAAAAGTTTGCTATGACCTTTATAGTTGCAGGTCAGTTTTTCTGGGTATAAAACCCTCAGCTCATACTTTCTTTTCTTTACCAACTTAATATGTTAATCTATTCTCTTTTGGCATAAAGTTTTACTGCCAAAATCATCATCATCATCATCATCATCATCATCACCTGGTCATATTCTATTTTTCTTTTCCTTATAAGTCACATTCTTTTTCTAATGTCCAAAAGATTTTTTTTCTTTTTCTTTAAGCCATAGTCATTTTACAAGGCTATGTCTTGATGTTGGTCATTCCAGGCCAATGTTATCAAGTAGCACTGTACTAATTAAATACAGAGTTTCAGATCTTTTATGTCAGAGAAGTTTTCTTGGATTAAGCCTCTTGCTTTGGTTTTCTTCTTGAACATCTCTTAACCTATGTTCAGTACACTTTGGTGTTCAGTACTTTCTGTCAAATCCTTGTTATCTCTTTATTTCATTTTTGGGTTTTTTTTTTTTCTCATTTTCACTTTGTATTTCCTCTGAGACAGTGTTTCTTTGCTTTCATATTCCTTGTAAGTTGTGCTGCCTTCCTGGGTGAATTTTTCTGTTAGATCTATTTTTTTCCCAAGTTCTGTTGCTTCATTTCTGAGCTTTCTAATCCTGATTGATGTTATTCTTTTATGTCTATCATTTGCTTAATGTTTTTTTTTCTGAAATAGATGAAAACTGAAGTTTGATGTTTCATGACCAAGTCTTGTTAGTGCAACTTTATTGTTGGTTGCAGTTGATTCTTTTTTTTTTTTTCTGATAACTTTGTATACAATTGACACTGATATTATTTTGTTCCTTATTTTTTTCTTGTGAAATCTGTTTTCCTGAACTTTTAGAAAGAGGAAGGGCTTAGAAAAGCTCTTCAAACTTCACAGGACACCCATTTCTGTGTCAAAAATATGGCCACCTGTTTTCCAGGACTTCCTGGCTATTTCCTTCCCCCAGTTCAGAATGAAACTTGTTTTTCCTTCTTTTTTCTCATCCTTTCAATTTTTATTCCTCTTCCAGCACTTCTTCCCAAGCATGAGGCAGTCTTAAGCATTCCTGAGGGTCTGACTACTCCAAGATGCTCTCCCCTTCTTACCATGAGCCCTTAACACTACCCTGTGCTGGAGAGTCCCCTGTCCCATTAATACCTAGTCTCTTTTGGGGTTCTTCTGTTCTCAGGTTCCTCAGGCACAACCCCCCTTTCTTCCTAACTTCTTTCAAACATTCATACTTGGTACCATGCAGGTCTTGAGTGTATTGGTGACTTACGTATGTTGGAGTTAGTTGGGATCATTCGACACCTAGTTTTGTTGTAAATATTGTGTGTGCATTCTGGATTTTGCTACATAGTTTCTCTATGTCCTTGTAGGGATTGGAAGAAATTGAAAAATGATGTCCCTTGCATAGGATCTGCTTTCTTCATTCTCTATAACAGGTGACTGTGTTTATTTATCCAGCCCCCTACTTATGGACATGTACAGTGTTTCTGAATTTGGCTACCACCCTTTGCCCACATTTGATGCTCAAGTATAGGCATATCTGTAGGATAAATTTCTAGAGGAGAAACTGTTAAATCAAAGAAGCAAATACAATAGGTGCTCAAAATATTTGTTGATTGAGTACATTTGTTGAAATTTGTTTACCACAATAGTAAAAAAAAAAAAAAATTGTTTTGGTCTATAGCTCAAGTAGAGTCTTAATGTGAAAAATGTACTTAAAACAGACTACTAAGTACAATTCTGGGATTCCTTGAGTAGAACAAAGAGGGAAACAGAAAAGACATTGATTCATTCTTCCAGTTAGCAATTACATATTGGCTGTTAGCAATTATGTATTGACTGCATATGCACTAGACCGTGATGGAGCCTGGGGATATAGCAGAGGTCTGTTCTGCCCTGGCAGAGCTCACCGTTGAAAGGGGAGATGCCTTCCCTTGTTTCAGCACAATGCTGATAGTTAAATGAAGGCCATCCTTCATACTCACAGCCAGGCAACACTGCATAAATGCACCATCCAGCCTTTGTCTGCACTTAGAAAACTGCAGAGTAAACGCCAGTGCAGATGGACAAGGAGAAAAGCTATCTTTCCCTGTCCATTTGGTCATATTATTTCTGGGAGTCGCTCTACAGTTCCTTTTTAAATTTCTTAAGAAGATTTTATTTTTTAGAACAGTTTAGATTCACAGCAAAATTAAGAGGAGGGTGCAGAGAGTTTCCATTTACTCCTGCCCACACACATGCACAGACTTCTCCAATATTAACACCCTCCACCGTAGTAGTACTTTTGTTAAAATAAGTGAACCTGTATTGACACATCATTATCACCCAAAGTACACAGTTTACCTTAGAGTTTATTCTTGGTGTCACACATTTGATGGGTTGGAACACATGTATAATGACATATATCCCCCATTACTGTATTATACAGAATAATTTCATTGTCTTAAAACTCTTATGGGGTGCCTGGGTGGCTTAGTGGGTTAAAGCCTCTGCTTTCAGCTCAGGTCATGATCCCAGGTTCCTGGGATAAAGCCCTGCATCAGGCTCTCTGCTCAGTAGGAAGTCTGCTTCCCCCTTTCCCCGTCTGCCTGCCTCTCTTGTGATCTCTGCTTACTTGTGATCTCTGTCTGTCAAATAAATAAATAAAATATTTTTTTAAAAACCTCCTATGTATTATGCCTATATATCCTTCCCTCTCCCCCTCTCCCCTTCTACTTCCTGGAAACTACTAATTTTTATACTGTCTTCATAGATTTGCTTTTTCCAGAGTAACATATAGTTAGTTTCATGTAGTATGTAATCCTCTTAGATTGGCTTCCTTTAGTTAGTAATAGACATTCAAGATTCCTCCATGTCTTTTCACGATCAATACCTCATTTCTCTTTAACACTGAATAATATTCCATTATCAGTTTATTAACTCATACACCTACTGAGGGACATCCTGGTTGCTTCTAAGTTTGGGCAATTATAGATAAACCTTCTATGAACATCCATGTGCAGGTTTTGTGCAGACATAAATTTCCAACTCCTCTAGGTAAATACCAAGGAGCACAATTGCTGGATTGTATGGTTAGCATATGTTTAGATTTGTAAGAATAAACTTCCCCTTTGAAGGCACCCTGAGTTTTCTGTAAGTGGACGAGTCTGCTTCAAGAGGACACTGTGATGCCTAGGTCCCTACCTGCACTGGAATATGAATGACTGTGGTAACTTTACAATGCATTGACTAAGGCTAGAAATATAAAATAGTAAAAAAAGCAGACTTTGCATGAGCTTCATCCAAGCTCACTCTCCTTCCCAGAATACCAGCTTCCATGTTGATGTCCTTAATGTTGCCAATGATGCCCTCCTTCCCCAAGTCCAGTGTCAAAAAATGCAGAGCATTTTGATGCATACATCTCCATTTGCCTTTCCTCACTTGTTCCCACAATCTTTCTCACCATGGTGCTCCAGGCAATCTCTGCAGATTGACAGGAGAAGCCATCCTAGTTGAGCTTTATTTCTCATCCTCTATGGGACCAATGCACACTGAAATCTTGGGCTCCTCATTCAGCTCCTCTGAAGGTAATCAGTTCCCAAGCTCCATTCTATTGCCACCATTTCTTGATCATCTCTATACTTCCTCTACTCTTTCCAATCATCTTCCATAAGTTCTGCTACCAAGTTAACCTGTCACCCCTTTGAAGCCTGATGCATGTGGGCTGCTCTCACACTAAGGGCATGTAAAAGAAATGCAGTTCAGCAGACACTTGTAATTTTGAAAAACACTCAGGTTCTTTATTTGTGATTCCTCAGTATGATAGAAGGGGATACAGTGTCCATGGAAACATTTCTCGAAATTTGTCTATCCCCCACTCTTGTCACTTCCTGGAGCTTCTCTGGTGCTTCTTTGCTTCCCAGCCCCCAGCTCTAGACTCTGAGACTCTTCCAAGTCTCTCCTGTCTCTGAACTTTGCACCAGGAAAGCTCAAAGAGCCAGCATGGAAATGACCCAACCCTGCTTGGAGACCTGGCGGAGGAGAAGAAACCCAGCAGGGGAACCCTCTTTATCAGGCAGATGGAGGTACCTTAGAACTCATAAAACAAAAAATCTTGTAAGAAAGAATATCACTTTGATTTTTTTCTGCTCCTTGATATAGATTTCGCCATAATTCCCTAGGGTCAAGTGCCTGGAGTCCACAGCCTTGGGCTTGGGAGTGAAGATGACTCCAAGCATGACCTCTATCCACATCTCAAGCTTATCTTCAAGCGCCCATTCTGCCCTTCCCAATCAGTTTCTCTGCTGTTCCTGAGCATGCCACCAACATCCCAGCATGCTGACTCCTCTCCATTTGTCTATTTCCTGTTTTTCCTTCTGTGTACAGTATCCTGGACCCAGTGCCTTGACATTCTTTACTGCTTTCAAACCTTTCCAAAATCTCATACTGTACAAAATGTTTGTCAAACAGGTGAACAGTTGAATCTCTTCTTCCTTGTCCTTCTCTGGCATGGAAATCTCATTATTCAGGAAACAGCTTTGAACAACTCCAAAGCTTTCCTTAGCTTATTTCATTTCTTTTAAAACAAGGGTGTAATTTCTGTCACCATCATGTACCTCCACCCTTTCAAGCTTGTATTAATAAGCTCTGTTCTCTAATTTTATTTGGACAATTAACTTCCCAAAATATGTGTGAGAGAGAAAATTGCATTCTTTTTTTAAAATGTATTTTTTAATTATTTTTAATAAACATATAATATATTTTTATCCCCAGGAGTACAGGTCTGTGAATCGCCAGGTTTACACTTCACAGCACTCACCATAGCACATACCCTCCCCAATGTCCATAACCCCAACCCCCTTCTCCCAACCTCCCTGCCCCCAGCAACCCTCATTTTGTTTTGTGAGATTGAGTCACTTATGGTTTGTCTCCCTCCCGATCCCATCTTGTTTCATTTATTCTTCTCCTACCCCCTTAACCCCCCATGTTGCATCTCCACTTCCTCATATCAGGGAGATCATATAATAGTTGTCTTTCTCTGATTGACTTATTTCACTAAGCATGATACCCTCTAGTTCCATCCACGTTGTCGCAAATGGCAAGATTTCATTTCTTTTGATGGCTGCATAGTATTCCATTGTGTATATATACCACATCTTCTTTATCCATTCATCTGTTGATGGACATCTAGGTTCCTTCCATAGTTTGGCTATTGTAGACATTGCTGCTATAAACATTTGGGTGCATGTGCCCCTTCGGATGACTACGTTTGTATCTTTAGGGTAAATATCCAGTAGTGCAATTGCTGGGTCGTAGGGTTGTCCTATTTTCAACATTTTGAGGAACCTCCAAGCTGTTTTTCAGAGTGGTTGCACCAGCTTGCATTCCCACCAACAGTGTAGGAGGGTTCCCTTTTCTCTGCATCCTCACCAGCATCTGTCATTTAGAAAATTGCATTCTTATTCTGCAAACATAGCTGCTCTGTGGAATTTTTTTTTAAGATTTTATTTATTCATTTGACACAGGAAGAGAGATCACAAGTAGGCAGAGAGGCAGGCAGAGAGAGAGGAGGAATCAGGCTCCCTGCTGTGCAGAGAGCCTGATGAGGGTCTTGATCCCAGGACCCTTTGATCCCAGGACCCTGAGATCATGACCTGAGATGAAGGCAGAGGCTTAACCCACTGAGCCACCCAGGCGCCCCAGTTCTGTGGAATTTTTAAACAGATGCCAGGTTTTCCACACATCTGTGATTTTTCTTCTTAAGAGTCAGTTGATATGGTCTTTTACTTCTTGTCATTGACCATGGTCCTTGACTTCTGACATTTTTTGCCATCCACTTCACATGCAGTTCACACTCATAATACTTTATACTCTCAATTTTTATTACATGAGGCTCTGGGACAGGAATATTTTGTGAGTTAGACTGCCATGTGAGAAGGTGAAGGCTCTCATACTAGATGAAGAGACTTTTATAGACAAATATCTCTGTAGACACAATGCTCTTTTCTGAATAACCCTGCTCTGTGAGACTGTCACAATGTCAAATTAAAAAAAAAAAAGAAAAGGAAGAATGGAAAGGAAGGAAGGAAGGTAGGAAGGAAGAAAGTCAACAAAACAAAAAGGCAACCCATGGAATGGGAGAAAATATTTGAAAATGACACTACAGGTAAAGGTCTGATATCCAAGATCTATAAAGAATTTCTCAAACTCAACACCCAAAAAACAAATAATCTAGTCAAAAATGGGCAGAAGAAATGAACAGCCACTTCTCCAAAGAAGTCATATAAATGGCTAATAGACACATGAAAAAATGTTCATCATTATTAGCCATCAAGGAAATTCAAATTGAAACCACACTGAGATACCACCTTAACAGCGATTAGAATGGCAAAAATTGACAAGGCAAGAAACAACAAATGTTGGAGAGGTTGTGAAGAAGAGAGTATCTTCTTTTTTTTTTTTTTAATATAATTTTTTATTTTTTATAAACATATATTTTTATCCCCAGGGGTACAGGTCTGTAAATCACCAGGTTTACACACTTCACAGCACTCACCAAAACACATACCCTCCCCAATGTCCATAATACCACCCCCTTCTCCCAAACCCCCTCCCCCCAGCAACCCTCAGTTTGTTTTGTGAGATTAAGAGTCACTTATGGTTTGTCTCCCTCCCAATCCCATCTTGTTTCATTTAATCTTCTCGTACCCACTTAAGCCCCCATGTTGCATCACCACTTCCTCATATCAGGGAGATCATATGATAGTTGTCTTTCTCTGCTTGACTTATTTCGCTAAGCATGATACGCTCTAGTTCCATCCATGTTGTCGCAAATGGCAAGATTTCATTTCTTTTGATGGCTGCATAGTATTCCATTGTGTATATATACCACATCTTCTTGATCCATTCATCTGTTGATGGACATCTAGGTTCTTTCCATAGTTTGGCTATTGTGGACATTGCTGCTATAAACATTCGAGTACACGTGCCCCTTTGGATCACTACGTTTGTATCTTTAGGGTAAATACCCAATAGTGCAATTGCTGGGTCATAGGGCAGTTCTATTTTCAACATTTTGAGGAACCTCCATGCTGTTTTCCAGAGAGGTTGCACCAGCTTGCATTCCCACCAACAGTGTAGGAGGGTTCCCCTTTCTCCACATCCTCGCCAGCATCTGTCATTTCCTGACTTGTTGATTTTAGCCATTCTGACTGGTGTGAGGTGATATCGCATTGTGGTTTTGATTTGTATTTCCCTGATGCTGAGTGATATGGAGCACTTTTTCATGTGTCTGTTGGCCATCTGGATGTCTTCTTTGCAGAAATGTCTGTTCATGTCCTCTGCCCATTTCTTGATTGGATTATTTGTTCTTTGGGTGTTGAGTTTGCTAAGTTCTTTATAGATTCTGGACACTAGTCCTTTATCTGATATGTCATTTGCAAATATCTTCTCCCATTCTGTCAGTTGTCTTTTGATTTTGTTAACTGTTTCCTTTGCTGTGCAAAAGCTTTTGATCTTGATGAAATCCCAATAGTTCATTTTTGACCTTGCTTCCCTTGCCTTTTGTGTTGTTCCTAGGAAGATGTTGCTGCGGCTGAGGTCGAAGAGGTTGCTGCCTGTGTTCTCCTCAAGGATTTTGATGGATTCCTTTCGCACATTGAGGTCCTTCATCCATTTTGAGTCTATTTTTGTGTCTGGTGTAAGGAAATGGTCCAATTTCATTTTTCTGCATGTGGCTGTCCAATTTTCCCAGCACCATATATTGAAGAGGCTGTCTTTTTTCCATTGGACATTCTTTCCTGCTTTGTCGAAGATGAGTTGACCGTAGAGTTGAGAGTCTATTTCTGGGCTCTCTATTCTGTTCCATTGATCTATGTGTCTGTTTTTGTGCCAGTACCATGCTGTCTTGATGATGACAGCTTTGTAATAGAGCTTGAAGTCCGGAATTGTGATGCCACCAACGTTGGCTTTCTTTTTCAATATCCCTTTAGCTATTCGAGGTCTTTTCTGGTTCCATATAAATTTTAGAATTAGTTGTTCCATTTCTTTGAAAAAGATGGATGGTACTTTGATAGGAATTGCATTAAATGTGTAGATTGCTTTAGGTAACATAGACATTTTCATAATATTTATTCTTCCAATCCAGGAGCATGGAACATTTTTCCATTTCTTTGTGTCTTCCTCAATTTCTTTCATGAGTACTTTATAGTTTTCTGAGTATAGATTCTGTGTCTCTTTGGTTAGGTTTATTCCTAGGTATCTTATGGTTTTGGGTGCAATTGTAAATGGGATTGACTCCTTAATTTCCCTTTCTTCTGTCTTGCTGTTGGTGTAGAGAAATGCAACTGATTTCTGTGCATTGATTTTATATCCTGACACTTTACTGAATTCCTGTATAAGTTCTAGCAGTTTTGGAGTGGAGTCTTTTGGGTTTTCCACATATAGTATCATATCATCTGCGAAGAGTGATAATTTGACTTCTTCTTTGCCGATTTGGATGCCTAGAAGAGAGTATCTTCTTATATTATTGGTGGGAATGCAAGTTGATACAGCCACTTTGGAAAACAGTGTGGATGTTCCTCAAAAAGTTAAAAATAGAACTACATTATGAACCAACAATTGCACTACTGGGTATTTTCCCCAAAGATACGGATGTAGTGAAAAGAAGGGCCACATGCACCCCAATGTTCATAGCAGGAATGTCCACAATAGCCAAACTGTGAAAAGAGCCAAGATGCCTGTCAACAGACAAATGGATAAGGAAGATGTGGTTCATATATACAATGGCATAACTCAATCATCGGAAAGGATGAATACCCAATTTTGCATCAACATGGTTGGAACTGGAGATTAAGCTAAGTGAAGTAAGTCAAGCAGTGAAAGTCAATTGTTATGTGGTTTCACTTATTTGTGGAACATAAGGAATAGTATAGAGGACATTAGGAGAAGGAAGGGAAAAATGAAGGGAGGAAATCAGAGGGGGACATGAACCATGAAAGGCTATGGACTCCAGGAAACAAACTGTGGGCTTTAGAGGGAAGGGGTGGGTGAGAGGGTGGGTTAGCCCCATGATGGGTATTAAGGAGGGCACATATCACATGGAGCACGGGGTGTTATACACAAACAATGAATCATGGAACACTACATCAAAACAAATGATGTACTGTAAGGTGACTAACATAACATAATAAAAAAAATAAAATTAAAAAAATTTGCTTCACAAAATGTTAATCTGGTTACATTCTTTATTATCATTTATTTTTCTCTTTATCTGTATGCCTTTATTTATTCACTTAACAAATATTACCTGAGAGCCTACTATGTACCTGGAATTATTCTAACATTGATCAAAGAGTTTCTGTCATATGGAATATGGTATCATAAAGAAACCAGCACAGCTCTTGGTACATAGTTATTTGTATTTAATAAATGTACAGATACTAAATACTTTAGGGCCAGAGTGGCCATATGTAGAAACACTGGTCATTGTTTATGGTGCTATTATGTACAGGACATTGAAATTGCCCTTTAGCCAAAAGTAGAACATCCAGTTTTTTGTTTTATTGTTTGTTTGTTTGTTTTTTACTGCAACTCTACAATTAATAGTTCATTTTCTGACATTCAATTAACTTCTTGAGAGCAAAGACTGCGGCATTCATGCTTGTATCCCTAGAATCAAGCACAGAGGCTAGAAAGAAGGTTATTTGTATTAAGTAGAATGGAGTGGACATTGCCAAAGGGAAATGATGGGTAAAAATGCAGTCTGTTCATTTGTAACATTGGCTACTTGAGGAATCATAAATAAATCTCAAAGAACTACCAGGAACAAAGAAAATTATAATGTTACAAAAAAAAAAAAAAAAGACACAGAGCTTGTCTACAAGAGTTTACAGCATAAGTTCTAGCAGAATAAATGTAACTAATCTTCCAATAAGAAAGCTTGTTTAGGCCCAACTAAAACATGAATCAATTTTCTATTTAAAGAATGCTTCAGGGGTCCCTTTTATAGAGACACAAATTCCTTCCTGTGGTATTTCAAGCACAGCCCCCCCCCCCCCCACATATGAATTTCCATTACTCTATAGTTTGGGGAGGAAATCAAGAAATTTTTACCAAAATAAAATCTGGACTTTTTTCTCCAGAAATGAAAAAGGATGAACATATAATGTTCTTGAGTCTGCTTAAAAGCTCATCATCAATGAGCAAAACTTACACATTCTTTGGGGAATTATCAGTATCCTCTATTGAATAGGACTTGTCCAGTCCTAGATAACCACTTTCCTCATATGCTATGCATAGATTAAGAGTCCTCCATCACCAAGTAGGTCTTTTTTGTTTGTCTCCTCACAGATGCCAGGTTTTGAAAGATTCTAGATATCAAAATGCCTTTATTATTATCATTATTGATTGTCCTTTTGAATGAGACACCTTTCAGTTAGAGCTTTTCAGGAGCATGAAATAACTGTGTTGTCACCCCAAGTTGCTGTGAGCCCTCAGCAATGCCACAAATGCTAATGTGGTAGTCTAGGTAAACTTGTAAAAAGTAATTGAAATTATTAATATAATGAGAATAGACCAGGATTTCCAATACTTCTCTAGAAAGTACTAAGATTTCAGGAACCCTTCCAGACTTTATCACAATGTAAATTATTTCCATAATTATAACTGATACTTTTGTTTACTCCCTTTTCAAACTTTCTTTTTTATTTTTTTTATTAAATTTATTTATTTATTTTCAGAAAAACAGTATTCATTATTTTTTCACCACACCCAGTGCTCCATGCAATCCGTGCCCTCTAGAACCTGGTACCCCAACCTCCCAACCCCCGCCACTTCAAACCCCTCAGATTGTTTTTCAGAGTCCATAGTCTTTCATGATTCACCTCCCCTTCCAATTTACCCCAACTCCCTTCTCCTCTCTAACACCCCTTGTCCTCCATGATATTTGTTATGCTCCACAGATAAGTGAAACCATATGATAATTGACTCTCTCTGCTTGACTTATTTCACTCAGCATAATCTCTTCCAGTCCTGTCCATGTTGCTACAAAAGTTGGTTATTCATCCTTTCTGATGGAGGCATAATACTCCATAGTGTATATGGACCACATCTTCCTTATCCATTCGTCCGTTGAAGGGCATCTTGGTTCTTTCCATAGTTTGGCGACTGTGGCCATTCCTGCTATCAGACACATGAAAACATGTTCATCACTAGCCCTCAGGGAGATTCAAATTAAAACCACATTGAGATATCACCTTACACCAGTTAGAATGGCCAAAATTAACAAAACAGGAAACAACATGTGTTGGAGAGGATGTGGAGAAAGGGGAACCCTCTTCCACTGTTGGTGGGAATGCAAGTTGGTGCAGCCTCTTTGGAGAACAGTGTGGAGATTCCTCAAGAAATTAAAAATAGAGCTTCCCTATGACCCTGTCATTGCACTCCTGGGTATTTACCTCAAAGATACAGATGTCGTCCTCTGCCGCAGCAACATCTTCCTAGGAAAAACGCAAAAGGCAAGGGAAGCAAGGGAAAAAATGAACTATTGGGATTTCATCAAGATCAAAAGCTTTTGCACAGCAAAGGAAACAGTTAACAAAATCAAAAGACAACTGTCAGAATGGTAGAATATATTTGCAAACGACATATCAGATAAAGGACTAGTGTCCAAAATCTATAAAGAACTTAGCAAACTCAACACCCAAAGAACAAATAATCCAATCAAGAAATGGGCAGAGGACATGAACAGACATTTCTGCAAAGAAGACATCCAGATGGCCAACAGACACATGAAAAAGTGCTCCATATCACTCGGCATCAGGGAAATACAAATCAAAACCACAATGAGATATCACCTCACACCAGTCAGAATGGCTAAAATCAACAAGTCAGGAAATGACAGATGCTGGTGAGGATGTGGAGAAAGGGGAACCCTCCTACACTGTTGGTGGGAATGCAAGCTGGTGCAACCTCTCTGGAAAACAGCATGGAGGTTCCTCAAAATGTTGAAAATAGAACTGCCCTATGACCCAGCAATTGCACTATTGGGTATTTACCCTAAAGATACAAAGGTAGTGATCCAAAGGGGCACGTGCACCCGAATATTTATAGCAGCAATGTCCACAATAGCCAAACTATGGAAAGAACCTAGATGTCCATCAACAGATGAATGGATCAAGAAGATGTGGTATATATACACAATGGAATACTATGCAGCCATCAAAAGAAATGAAATCTTGCCATTTGCGACAACATGGATGGAACTAGAGCGTATCATGCTTAGCGAAATAAGTCAAGCAGAGAAAGACAACTATCATATGATCTCCCTGATATGAGGAAGTGGTGATGCAACATGGGGGCTTAAGTGGGTAGGAGAAGAATAAATGTAACAAGATGGGATTGGGAGGGAGACTAACCTTAAGTGACTCTTAATCTCACAAAACAAACTGAGGGTTGCTGGGGGGAAGGGGTTTGGGAGAAGGGGGTGGGATTATGGACATTGGGGAGGGTATGTGCTTTGGTGAGTGCTGTGAAGTGTGTAAACCTGGTGATTCACAGACCTGTACCCTGGGGGATAAAAATATATGTTTATAAAAATAAAAAATTAATTAAAAATTAAAAAAAAAGTTATTATGGAATTTGATGTACCAGACATCTCACTGTGATGGTAAATAGGTTAAAAAGTTATATATTTTAAAAAATGAACCAAAATAGTGTGAAAAAATTAAAAATAAAAGTTGTATCTATGAAGTTAAAAAAAAAAATGTCGTGAAAAGAAGGGCCATCTCTACCCCAATGTTTATAGCAGCAATGGCCATGGTCGCCAAACTATGGAAAGAACCAAGATGCACTTCGAAGGACGAATGGATAAGGAAGATGTGGTCCATATTTTTTTTTAATTTATTTTCAGTGTTCCAGAATTCATTGTTTATGCACCACACCCAGTGCTCCATGCAATATGTGTCCTCCATAATAGCCACCACCAGGCTCACCCAACCTCCCACCCCCGCCAAAACCCTCAGTTTGTTTCTCAGAGTCCACAGTCTCTCATGGTTCATCTTCCCTTGTTTACCCCTTTAAAAAACTTTTTTCCATCTATTTTTGCAGAGTGGGAGAACCAAAGTTCAATAGTATAAATCCATCACAACACATTACTTAATTTTTCTGGACATGCCAGAGATAGATCCTTTTTTTGTTTTTCATTTTTATTGTGATATAATTGACATATAACATTTATAAGTTCAAGGTGTTCAGAATGTTGATTTGATATATTCCCGTGTAATATGATTACCCACATAACATTAGCTAATGTCTTTATCATGCCACATAATTACCTTTTTTTGTGTGGTGAGAACATTTAAAATCTAGTTTCTTGGTATCTTCAAAGTAAATAATTCAGTATAGTTGACTCTAATCATAATGCTGTGCATTTGGTCTGCAAAATTATCCATCTTCTAACTGCAAGTTTGCACCGTCTGACATTTTCCTAAGGATTTTATTTATTTATGAGAGAGAGAGAGAGATTGAGAGAACAAGTAGTAGGAAGGGTAGAGGGAGAAGCAGACTCCCTTGCAGAGCAGGGAGCCCCACATGGGACTCAATTCCAGGACCCTGGGATCATGACCTGCACAGAAGGCAGATGCCTAACCGACAAAGTCACCCTCTTTAACATTTTTATTGTCATTTTTTAAGTAATTAATTTCACTGAAATATATTTAACATACAGTGTTAATTAGTTTCAGGTATACAATATAATGATTCAGTAATTCTATACCTTAGTCAATGCTCATCAAGGTAAGTATACTCCTGATCCCCTTCATCTGTTTCACCCATTTCCCCACCCACCTCCTCTCTGGCAACCACCAGTTTATTCTCTGTAGTTGAGTCTGTTTTCTTCTTTGTCTCTTTTTGTTTGTTTCTTCGTTTGTTTTGTCTCGAATTCCACATATGAGTGAAATCATATGGTATTTGTTTTCCCTTCACTGAGTTATTTCACTTAGCATTATATTCTCTAGGTCCACCCACATTGTTGCAAATGGAAAGATCTCATTCTTTTTTTGTGGCTAAGTAAAATTCCATTATATATGTACATATATATGCATATATATATATATATATATATATATATATATATATATGTAATACGTGCATATATCTTTTCAAATTGGAGTTTTTGTTTTCTTTAGATAAATAGTCAGCGATGGAATTACTGGATCATATGGTAATCCTATTTTTAATTTTTTACAACCTCCATTCTGTTTTCCACAATAGCCACACCAGTTTGCATTCCCACCAACAGTGTATGAAGGGCTCCCTTTTCCTCCACATCCTCACTAACACTTGTCATTTCTTGTGTTTTTTATTTTACCCATTGTGACAGGTGAAAGATGATATCTCATTGTGGTTGTGATTTACATTTTTCTGATGATTAGACACTTTTCATGTGTCTGTTTGGCCATCTGTATGTCTTCCACACATAGCTGTCCAATTTTCCCAGCACCATTTATTGAAGAGACTGTCTTTTTTCCACTAGATATTTTTTCCTGTTGAAGATTATTTGACCATAGAGTTGGGGGTCCATATCTGGGCTCTCCACTCTGTTCCACTGGTCTCTGTGTCTGTTTTTATGCCAGTACCATGCTGTCTTGTTGATCACTGCTTTGTAGTAAAACTTGAAATCAGGCAACGTGATGCCCCAGTTTTGTTTTTCTTTTTCAACATTTCCTTAGCAATTCAGGGTCTCTTTTGGTTCCATACAAATTTTAGGATTGTTTGTTCCAGCTCTTTGAAAAGTGCTGGTGGAATTTTGATCAGGATGGCATTGAAAATATAGATTGCCCTACGTAGTATAGACATTTTAACAATGTTTATTCTCCCGATCCATGAGCATGGAATGGTCTTCCATCTTTTTGTGTCTTCTTCAATTTCTTTCATGAGTGTTCTGTAGTTCCTTGAGTACCTGTCCTTTACCTCTTTGGTTAGGTTTATTCCCAGGTATCTTATGGTTCTTGATGCTATAGTAAATGGAATTGATTCCCTTATTTCCCTTTCTATATTTTCATTGTTGGTGTATAAGAAAGCAACTGATTTCTGTACATTGATTTTGCATCCTGAATTGCTGAATTGCTGTATGAGTTCTAGTAGTTCGGGGGTCAAGTCTTTTGGGTTTTCCATATAAAGTATCATGTCATCTGCGAAGAGAGAGAGTTTGACTTCTTCATTGTCGATTCGAATACCTTTTATTCATTTTTGTTGTCTAATTGCTGTTGCTAGGATTTGTAGCACTATGTATGTCTTCCTTGGAAAAACATCTATTCAGGTTCTCTGCCCATTTTAATCTGATTAGTGGAGAGAGGATCTACATGTGTAAGTTCTTTGTATATTTTGGCTATTAACCCCTTATCAAATATCTTGTCCTATTCAGTAGGTTGACGCTTTGTTTTTCTGATGGTTTCCTTCACTGTGCAAATTTTTCTTATTTTAGTGTGGTCCTAATAGTTTAATTTTCTTTTGTTTTCCTTGCCTCAGGAGACATATCTAGAAAATTGTTGCTAGGTAGATGTCAGAGAAATTACTGCCTGTGTATTTTTCTAAGAGCTTTATGATTTCAGACCTCACACATAGGTCTTTAATCCATTTTGTGTTTATTTTTGTGTATGGTGTAAGAAAATTGTCCAGTTTAATTATTTTACATATAGCTGTCCAATTTTCCCAGCACCTTTTATTAAAAAGACTGTTTTTCCTCACTGTATATTTTTGCTTCCTGTGTTGTAAGTTAATTGACCATATAAGGATGAGTTTATTTTTGGGTTTTCTATGTTCCATTGATCTATGTGTCTGTTTCTGTGCCAGTATTACACTGTATTTGATTCTACAACTTTGTAGTATATCTTGAAATCTGGGATTGTGCTATGTGATACCTCAGCTTTATTCTTCTTTCTCAAGATTGCTTTGGCTATTTGGGGTCTTTTTTATTTCATACAAATCTTATAAATATTTGTTCTAGTTCTATGAAAAACATTGTTGGTTTCTTGATAGGGATTGCACTGAATCTCTAGATTCCCTTGGGTAGTGTGGATATTTTATTTTATTTTATTTTTTAAAAGCACAATTTAATATCCATTTGATAATATAGTTTAAATCTTAAAGCATATTTAGTAAGGTAATGAGAAAAGTGTGTACATTGTTTATAATGTGTGGACATATGTGTAATTAATATAAATACAAATAATGAGAATGAGACAAAACTATGCATTTTTCTCATTAAATATAGTGTGGATATTTTAACAGGATTGTTTCATCCACTCCATGAGCATGGAAAGTCTTTCCATTTGCTTGTGTCATCTTTAATTTCTTTCAACAATATATTATGGTTTTCATAGTATAGGTCTTTCACCTCCTTGGTTAAGTTTATTGCTAGATGTTTTATTATGTTCTGGTGCAACTGTAAATAAGATTATTTTCTTAATTTATCTTTTTGCTACTTCATTATTGATATATAGAAATGCAACAGATTTCTGTACATTGATTTTGTACCCTATGACTTTATTGAATTCACTTATTAGTTCTAGTAGTTTTTTGGTAAAGTCTTTAGGGTTTTCTAAGTATTATATCATGCCACCTGCAAATAGTGAAAGTTTTACTTCTTCTTTACCAGTTTGGATATCTTTTATTTCTTTTTGTTGTCCAATTGCTGTGGTTAGGACTTCAGTACTATGTTGAATAGAAGTAGTGAGAGTGGACATCCTTGCCTTATTCCTGATTTTAGGGGGAAAGTTCTCAGTTTTTCACCATTGAGTATGATGTTAGCTGTGTGTTTTTCATATATGGCTTTTCTTGTGTTGAGTTATGTTCCCTCTAAACCTACTTTGTTGAGAGTTTTTAACATGAATGGAGTTGTATTTTTTTCAAATGTTTTTTCTGCATCTATTAAGATGATCATATGGTTTTTAATCCTTTCTCTTGTTAATGTGATGTATTATATTGATCAATTTGCAAACATTGAACCACCCTTACATCCCTGGAATAAATCCCACTTAATTGTGGTGAATGATTTTTTTTAATGTATTACTGGATTCAGTTTGCTAATATTTTGTTGAGGATTTTTGCATCTATGTTCACAAAGATGTTGGCTTGCAGTTTTCCTTTTTAGTGTCTTTATCTAGTTTTGGTATCCTTCATAGAATGAATTTGGAAGCTTTCCTTCCTCTTCTTTTTCTTGGAAAAGTTTGAAAATGTAGAAGAGAGATCTGAGATAGATTCTTATATTTCCTTTCTCCTGTGTGTATGTTTGTGAAATAGAAAAAGGCATTGTTTCAGATTCACAAGCGATTCAACTTAGCTAATGCAATTATACTATATTAATGCACATATTGATATGGTAGTATCTGAAAGTATACCAAGTTTTGAGTACAACTCATTAAGAAGAACAGATGGCACCCATTTTATAAGATAATTACCTATTTTGTCTGTATTTTTCTGTTGCCACATAATTTATCTGATAATTCCCGTTTAGATCACTGTGACTGTGCTTTTATGAACATTGCTTTCTTTTTAAATGTTCTAATCTTAGTGTAATAAGAACACTTAATATAAGACGTTTCCTTTTAACATTCTCTTTAATTAAATAGGCCCCATGCCCAGTGCACAGAGCTCAATGCAGGGCCCAACCTCACGACCCTGAGATCAAGATCTAATCTGAGATCAAGAGTCAGACACTCAACTGATTGAGCCACCCAGGTACTCCTCTTCTTACTCTTCTCTTTTTTCTACTTTTTGTGGAAAATGTGGAAAATGCTGTACAGCAGATCTTGAAAGTTTATATATTTGGCTTGACTGAAACTTCACGCCCATTGATTAGTAGTTGCTCATTGTTGCTCCTGTCCCCAGCCCCTGGTAACCACTATTCCAACCTTTGATCCTATGAATTTGATTATTTTAGGTACTGCATACGAGTGGAATCATGTGGCATCTCCCTTCCTATACCTGTTTTATTTATTTATTTATTTGTCAGAGAGAGAGAAGCGAGAGTGAGCACAGGCAGACAGAGTGGCAGGCAGAGGCAGAGGGAGAAGCAGGCTCCCTGCCAAGCAAGGAGCCCGATGTGGGACTCGATCCCAGGACGTTGGGATCATGACCTGAGCTGAAGGCAGCTGCTTAACCAACTGAGCCACCCAGGCATCCCTAAATGGTTTGTTTTACTTAGCATAATGTTCTCAAGTTTCATCTGTGTTGTTGCATTTCAGAGAATTTCCTTTTTAAAGACTGAATAATATCCATTGTGTGTATATATATATATATATATATATATTATGTATATTATCTATTATGTATATATCTATTATATATATCTATTTATATGTATTTAGATATATTATACATATGTATAATAAATATGTATAATTGTATAATATGTATAATAAATATACATATATGATATTTTCTTTATGCATTCATCCACTGATGGATACCTGGGTTGTTTCCATGTTTTGGCTATTGGGAATAATGCTGCAATGAACATAGGAGTGCTAACTAATATCTGTTCAGGATCCTGATTTCAATTCTTTTGGATAAATACCCATAAGTGGACTGGTGAGACAGGTATTGTTTTGGGGGCAGCCTCAGAAAAATTAAGGTATGGAATATACAAATCAACTCTTTCCTTTTCTGGGGGTGTGGGGAGGGATCTGGGAGCTGGGATTTTTCAGCAGTTCAATCTGTGCTAAGTGGGAGGGAGAATTAGTGGAGACTATCAGCCTACACTGCCACCTCTTCTTTCCCTAGGTGGCTGGATTGTGCTGGACCCATCAGAGCTCCAAGACCCATAAGACAGAATCCAGTTCTCTGGGGAGTGCCCTAAAAAGCTGGGGCACTAGACCCATCAAACCCTTCTCATTGATGAGTGAACCTGTAAGCTAAGAGTTCGCTTCCTGGCTGTTGGCATTGTGCCAAGGACAGGGTCTCTGGGGACAAGGTGTCTCAAATCTCACTGCCAAATTCAGTGAACCTGATTTTATGTTCTTCAAGGATGCAGGAGCCTATCAATTACTTTATTTCTCACAAAGAAAATTGGCCCATGAATTGTTGCTGAATCAGTGTGTTTGTGGGAACGAGGAGGATCTGGGGCTTCCTGCTTCACCATCTTGCTGACATCCTTACTCCTGAATATTCATTTTTCACTACATGTTTTTTGTGCTACATGAAGTATAACAAAAAGGGAAAGAAAACTTCTGAAATATTTTGGACCTCATCTCTCATTTACAAATAAATACTTTGTTTTCTGTGACTCAACTCTTTATGTCACATTAATAACACTGACTGAATCCCTCAAAGCAAATCAGTACAATTCATCAACAGAGGTGTATTTTAGTTGAAAAGAAAAGATTTTGGGGGAAAGATACTGAAACTGCCAAGCCCAGTAGTCACTAAACGTAGGATTGCAGATCACTGAAGTAGACACTCAGTAGGAAATACTGCGGTGTGGCATCCCTAAGAGAAGCCTACAACAGCTCGTCCGGTGGGAACTACATGAGGCTGGGAAGGGACCAGGTAAGACTGAGGCCCTGGGCTCTCTGACACACATCTGGGTCTTCAGCCTTTTACATAGGAGATGAAGGGAAGGCACCTCAATGTCTTCATTGCCAGAGCTCTTTTCACTGATTCCCTGAGCCTCACATTGAGGTCTCTGTTCTCTAACCAACTGTTAACTGACTGATAAGAAAATCAGTTCAGGCTAGGATTTCTTCTACCTCTTACTCTTTTTTCCACTTTTTGTGGACTCCCTTCCTCTTTCCTGGATTTTTTTTTAATTTTATTAAGTTTTTAATTTTAACTCCTGTATAGTTAACAGTGTTATGTTAGTTTCAGGGGTACAATGTAATTCAACAATTTAATACAGCACCCAGATTTCATCACAGCAAGTGCACTCCTTAATCCCCATCACCTGTTTCACCCATCCCCCACCCAATGCCCTTCTTATAACCATCAGTTTGTTCTCTATAGAGTGCCTGTAGAGTCTATGGAGTTAAGAGTCTGGTTCTTGGTTTCTCTCTCCTCTCCCTATTCTCCATTTTGATTTTTGATTTTTTTTTCAAACATTTGTTTTGTTTCTTCAATTCCACATATGAGTGAAATAATTATGGTATTTGTCTTTCTCTGACTTACTTCACTTAGCATACACTCTCTAGCTCCACCCATGCTATAACTGACAAAATTTCATTCCTTTTATGGATGAATAATGGTCCATTGTATTTATATACTGCATCTTCTTTATCCATTTATCAATCAGTGGATACTTGGGTTTCTTCCATGATTTGACTGTTAAGAATAATGCTCCAATAAACATAGGGGTGTTTATATCCTTCTGGATTAATGTTTTCATATTCTTTGGGTAAATACCCAGTAGAGCAATTACTAGATCGTAACTTTTTGAGGAACCTCCATATTGTTTTCCACAGTGACTACACCAGCTTGCATTCCTGCCAATAGCAAGAGGGTTCCCCTTCTCCACAACCTAGAACGAACAATTAGTTCATGTGTCTGTAGGTATAGGGGTATGGTTTTGGTTTTAATTGTTTTTTTCACAAATGGCCCAGGAAACCCTCTGTGAAATAAACCTAAACCTGTTTCCCCTGTGTTATAATAGAGAAATACAGAAATCAATGAGAAGATCTTTGTCTTTCAAGACCATAGCCTTTCAATAAAAACTACACATGTGAGCCAGGTAAAGTAAGCTTACATTACCTCCTAATGAACATGAATACAATTCTTATCTGAAACACAATCTAGAAAACCCAGGTGCCCAGAGACTGCCCTAATGGATGGTGGCTGCAGGCAGGGTCCCCTGAAGAAGAAACTGTCTCTTCTAGTCCAGTCACATGGCACTCATAGCAAGCGACAGTCCCCATGGACTTAATGGGGGTCAGTAATATTCAGGGGTATACATGGTGTCAGGAAAAACACAGAAGAGCTTGGCTTAGCCCAGCCCTCAAGAAAGAACCACAATACCCTGTTGATAAGGCAGAGAATTGGCTAAGATAGCCCCTGTAGAAACTAAAGAAAGAAAGCTACACGTAGGAGACAGAGACTGAATGGATGATAATTGGGAAAGATTCCTATGGCTGGTGCAGGAGCAAGACCACACTCCCAGTGGTGAGGAACCAAAGGAACCCATCTGAATTTTAAAGCTGAATCACATTTTTTGTGCACTTACTACATGTCAGGCACGTACTGAGTGTTTGACATTTCATATTCACAACAAGCTCATGATAGATAGATATCTTTATCTACGGGTAAGGAGACTGAGCCATAAAGGATTAAATAGCTTCTGAAGATGATACTTCTGGTCATGGTGCAGGTGGGACACATACAAACCTGGACTTGTCAACTCCAGAACCCACACACTTACCCCACAAAGCACAGGGCCTCCTGAGGGACAAGGACACAATGTCGAATAGCACCTGCAAACAGCAGTGTCACCTGTATCATTGCAGTGGCCAAAAGTGGAGCTCCAATTGTTCAGGAAAGAGGTCGGTTCTTTTTGAGCTTCTATGACTATCACAGGACAGACACCAAGGATTCCTTGATATCCACCCTTCTGGGTCTTCTCCTACCTCTACTCATCCCTTTGTCAGGCTTGTCCTCCTCCTCCTGACTGGAGGGCCCTCCCATCTCTGTTCCAGGTGGGTTTTTAAAAAAAATATACATAAAATGTATTATTTGTTTCAGGGGTACATGTCTGTGATTCATCAGTCTTACAAAATTCACATCACTCACCTTAGCACATACCCTCCCCAATGTCCATCACCCAGCCACCTTATCCCTCCTCCCCTTTCCTCTCCAGCAACCCTCAGTTTGCTTCCTGAGATTGAAAGTCTCTTATGGTTTGCCTCCCTCTCTGGTTTCATCTTGTTTCACTTTTCCCTCCTTTCCCCTATGATCCTCTGTCTTGTTTCTCATATTCCTCATATCAGCAAGATCATATGATAATTGTCTTTCTCTGATTGACTTATTTCACTTAGCATAATACCCTCTATTTCCATTCACATCATTGCAAATGGCAAGATTTCTTCTTTTTATAGCTGCATAGTATTCGCGTGCGCGCGCGCGTGTGTGTGTGTGTGTGTCTCACGTCTTCTTTATCCATTCATTTGTTGCTGGACATCTAGGCTCTTTCTCTAGTTTGGCTATTGTGGGCATTGCTGCTATAAACATGCAGGTGCACATGCCCCTTTGGATCACTATCTTTGTATCTTCAGGGTAAATACCTAGTAGTACAATTGCTGGGTTGTAGGTAACTCTGTTTTCAACTTTTTGAGGAACCTCCATACTGTTTTCCAGAGTGGCTGCACCAGCTTGCATTCCCTGCCAACACCTGCCGTTTCCTGACTGGTTAATTTTAGCCATTCTGACCAGTGTGAGGTGGTATCTCACTGTGGTTTTGATTTGTATTTCCCTCATGCTAAGTGATATTGAGCACTTTTTCATGTGTCTGTTGGCCATTTGGACGCCCTCTTTGCAAAAATGTCTGTTCATGTCTTCTGCCCATTTCTTGATTGGATTATTTGTTCTTTGGGTGTTGCGTTTGATTCAGTTCTTTACAGATTTTGGATACTGGCCCTTTATCTGATATGTCGTTTGAAAATATCTTCTCCCATTCTGTCAGTTGTCTTCTGGTTTTGTTGACTGTTTCCTTTGCTGCGAAAAGGCTTTTGATCTTGATGAAGTCCCAATAGTTCATTTTTGCCCTTGCTTCCCTTGCCTTTGGCGATGTTTCTAGGAAGAAGTTGCTGTGGCTGAGGTCGAAGAGGTTGCTGCCTGTGTTCTCCTCAAGGATTTTGATGGATTCCTTTCTCACATTGAGGTCTCTCATCCATTTTGAGTCTATTTTTCTGTGTGGTGTAAGGAAATGGTCCAGTTTCATTCTTCTGCATGTGGCTGTCCAATTTTCTGAACACCATTTGTTGAAGAGGCTGTCTTTTTTCCATTGGACAATTTTTCCAGGTGGCTTTTCTGATCCCTGGGCCATCTCCTGTGACTTTATCTGACCTGCCATGATGCAGAGTTTGGTCCTGCAATGCAAAGATCCCCAGGAAACTCAAACCCTCAGACTGTAGCTGGAAGACTGATCCTGCCTTCCCCCACATCCTCAGTCCTAGTGAGTGGGTCTGTGTCCGTCCTTCCTTCCTTCTCTCCCTCCTTCCCTTCTTTCTTTCCTTTCTTCCACTTATATTTCTGTATTTCTTTCCTTCTTCTTTTCATCTGCAGTTACAATTCTTATTTTTGTACCAGTGATTAATCATGAAAAATATGGGATATTAATTCCCTTTATCCATTGGCATTTCTACTTATTATCCACCTTTTGATGGGTTTTCAGTGTCTTAATCCATGTGCCACAGTGAAATTCTTCAAAAATTCACATAATATCCATTCTCTCATTTCTCATTATCAAATATAATTTTAACCATTTCTAGCTTTGCTATAACAAAAACACTACAAGAGTTTATCTTTTCTCTTCTATTTCCCAATAAATGTCACATGCATGCACACATATATAAACAATATAGTATCTAGAAAACACTCTAACTCAAGTTTCTGGCCATAAAACAAATGTGTGGGTCGTGTAACCATACATTTTCTTGGCCTTGGTCTATTTGTAAGGCAACAAGTTTCCACCTGATCAGGGTTGTGTTCTCACAAAATGTTAGATTTGTGTAAACGCTATTCTGTCTCCAACCAGAACAGCACAGGATCTTGCTGTAGCTTAGTGATGTTATTTTGGAAAACTGAGTGAGAGCTAACTATAGAATCTAAGAAAATCTATATTAAAGGGGAAAAAAAAAGCATCAATGCTCGCTGCTTTTTTAACTGTTTATTTGGAAATGATTGTAGATTCACAAGAAGTTGTAAAAATAATACATAGAGTTTCTTGAGCCCTCCAATGGTGACATAGTTGTAGTACAATCCTAAAACCAAGAAATTAACATCTGACACACACTATTAACTAGACTCTGACCTTATTCAGTTTTACCTTTTTCTAACTGTATTTGTGTGTGTACACACATGTGTGTGCATGTGTGTGTGCTGTGTGTGTGTGTGTGGATTTTGCAGTTCTTGTCTGTGCATAGATTCATGTAACAGGACATGTACAGGACACAGAACTGTACCATCTTTGTTGATGAACTTTCTACCATCTCTCTATATCTCACCCATCTGCCCAACTCTTGGATCAGTTCATGACAATCCCTAACCTATTCTCCAACTTTATAGTCTTATCTTTTTTTTTTTTTTATTTTTTTTATTTTTTATAAACATTTATTTTTATCCCCAGGGGATAGTCTTATCATTTTTTAAAATTTCTTTTCAGCATAACAGAATTCATTGTTTATGGACCACACCCAGTGCTCCGTGCAATACATGCCCTCCATAATACCCACCACCTGGCTCCCCCAACCTCCCACCCCCGCCACTTCAAAACCCTCAGATTGTTTTTCAGAGTCCGTAGTCTCTCATGGTTCATCTCCTTTTCCAACTTCCCTCAACTCCCTTCTCCTCTCCATCTCCCTATGTCCTCCATGTTATTTGTTATGCTCCACAAATAAGTGAAACCATATGATAATTGACTCTCTTTGCTTGACTTATTTCACTCAGCATAATCTCTTCCAGTCCTGTCCATGTTGATACAAAAGTTGGGTATTCATCCTTTCTGATGGAGGCATAATACTCTATCGTGTATATGGACCACATCTTGCTTATCCATTCGTCTGTTGAAGGGCACCTTGGTTCTTTCCACAGTTTGGTGACCGTGGCCATTGCTGTTATAAACATTGGGGTACAGATGGCCCTTCTTTTCACTGCATCTGTATCTTCAGGGTAAATTCCCAGTAGTGCAATTGCAGGTCATAGGGAAGCTCTATTTTTAACTTCTTGAGGAATCTCCACACTGGTCTCCAAAGTGGCTGCACCAACTTGCATTCCCACCAACAATGCAAGAGTGTTCCCCTTTCTCCACATCCTCTCGGACTCACGTTGTTTCCTGTCTTGCTAATTTTGGCCATTCTAACTGGTGTAAGGTGGTATCTCGATGTGGTTTTAATTTGAATCTCCCTGACTAGTGATGATGAACATTTTTTCATGTGTCTGATAGCCATTTGTATGTCTTCATTGGAGAAGTGTCTGTTCATGTCTTCTGCCCATTTTTTGACATGATTATCTGTTTTGTGTGTGTTGAGTTTGAGAAGTTCTTTATAGATCATGGATATCAGCCTTTTGTCTGTACTGTCATTTGCAAATATCTCCTCCCATTCCGTGGGTTGCCTCTTTGTTTTCTTGACTGTTTCCTTTTTTGTGCAGAAGCTTTTGATCTTGATGAAGTCCCAAAAGTTCATTTTCACTTTTGTTTCCTTTGCCTTTGGAGACATATCTTGAAAAAAGTTGCTTTGGCTGATATTGAAGAGGTTACTGACTATGTTCTCCTCTAGGATTCTGATGGATTCCTGTCTCACGTTGAGGTCTTTTATCCATTTCGAGTTTATCTTTGTGTATGGTGTAAGAGAATGGATGAGTTTCATTCTTCTACATATAGCTGTCCAATTTTCCCAGCACCATTTATCTCATGAAAGAAATTGAAGAAGACACAAAAAGATGGAAGACCATTCCATGCTCTTGGTTTGGAAGAATAAACATTGTTAAAATGTCTATACTGCCTAGATCAATCTATACTTTTAATGCCATTCCGATCAAAATTCCACTGGTATTTTTCAAAGAGCTGGAGCAAATGATCCTAAAATTTGTATGGAATCAGAAGAGACCCTGAATTGCTAAGGAAATCTTGAAAAAGAAAAACAAAACTGGGGGCATCATGTTACCTGATTTCAAGCTTTACTACAAAGCTGTGATCACCAAGACAGCATGGTACTGGCATAAAAACAGACACATAGACCAGTGGAACAGAGTAGAGTTCCCAGATATAGACCCTCAACTCAATGGTCAAATAATCTTCGACAAAGCAGGAAAAAATATCCAGTGGAAAAAAGACAGTCTCTTCAATAAATGGTGCTGGGAAAATATAGTCTTATCATGTTGAAGATGCTTTAAGTTGACTCACCATATGTAACCATTTCAGATTGGCTTTTTTCACTAAACATCCTGCCCTTGAGATCTACCAAGTTATTGCATAGATTAAAAGGTTGTTTCTTTTATTACTGAGTATTATTCCATTTTGTTGGTGATTCAGAGTCTGTTCAACCTTGTACTATTTGAAGGATACTTGGGTTGTTTCCACTTTTTGATTAATATAAATAAAGCTGATATGAACATTCATATACACAATTTTGTGTGAATGTAACTTTTCATTTTGTTGCAAGGTCATATGGCTAATGCACATTTAGTTCTCTAAGAAACAGCAAACTACTTCTTTTTTTTTTTAAAGAGTTTAAGATTTATTATGCAGATTTAAGGTCATGCCTTCTTCACTGATAAGAGTTTCTTTTTTTTTTTTTTTAATTTTTTATTTCTTTTCAGTGTAACAGTATTCGTTGTTTTTGCACCACTACTTTTAAAAGTGACCATATCATTTTTACATTTCCACCAACGATGTACTAGTGTTTCAGTTTCTTGACATCCTTGCCATGTTTGGTGTTATCTTTATTATTATTTTAGTCATTCTAATAAGCATATGGTGATATCTTATTGTGGTTTAAATTTGCATTTCCCTGATAGCTAATGATGTTGCATATCTTCTCATGTACTTAATGTGCTCTCTGTATCTCCTTTCAATGAAATGGTTTTGTTCATGTATTTTGCCAATTTGTCTAATTGGGCTTTTTTGTGTGATTTTGGTTTTTTTGTTGTCATTATTGCTTTTACTGTTGTATCTTGAGTGTTCTTTATGTATTCTACATACAAGTCCTTTGCCAGGTGTGTGTTTTGCAAATATCTTCTTTGCCCACAGCTTATCTTTTCATCATCTTACAAGGATCTTTGATAAACAAAAGTTTTCATTTTGATGAAGTCCAATGTATTACTTTATTATTTATGGATTGTGGTTTGGGAGTGAAATCTAAGACCTCTGCTTAGCTCTACATCCCAAGGATTTCCTCCTCCATTTTCTTTCAAAAATTTTATAGTTTTGTTTTACATTTAAATCTCTGCTCCATTTTGAGTTAATTGTATAAGGTGTGAGATTTAGGTTGTAATTCTTTTTTTTCCCCCTTATAGATAGATGTTCAATTGCTGTGATATCTTTTGTCTAAAGGTTATCTTTCTTACCCAGAGTTGCTTTTACACATTTGTCAAAAATCAGTTGAGCATATTTGTGTGAGTTGATTTCTGGGTTCTCCATTCTGTTCCAGTGATCTATATCTCTCCGTCTGCCAATACTGTCTTGATTACAGTAGCTCTTATAGTAAGACTTACTATCTGCTAGAGTGATTCCTTGCATTTTATTCTTCTTTCTTAAGATATGCCTTTTCATATAAACTTTAAAATAGGCTTGTCTGTGTCAAAAAGATTTGCTTGAAATTTGACATATGTTGCATTAAGACCATGGAACAATTCGGGAGAGAATTAATACATTCACTTTGTTGAGTCTTCCTATTCAAGAACATAGTACATCTCCATTTGTTTAGATCTTCTTTGATTTTATTCATCAGTATTTTCTCATTTTGGCACACAGACTCTGGGCATGTTCTGTTAGATTTATATCTAAACGTTTTTCTCTTCTTTTCAATAATTGCAAATACTATTGTATTTCTAAATTTTTGTTTCTATATGTTGTTGCTTATACAAGTACAATTTATTTTTATGTGTTGATCTTTTGTCCCACAATCTTACTAGACTTGCTTACTAATTCTAAGACTTTTTTTCTAGTTACCCTGGGATTATCTGCATAAAGAACCATGTCATGTGCAAAGGGGCCAGTTTTATTTCTCTCTTTTGGTTCTGTATCTTTTTAAATTTTTTTCCTTGCCTTTTGGAGCTAAGAATTTCAGTACTATACTGAGAAGAGTGGTAAGAGCAGACATTTTTTCTTGCTCCAGATCTTAGAGGAAAGAAATTTGTCTTTCACCATTGAGTGGTCTGTTTGCAGTAGGTTATAGATGCTCTTAATCAAGTTTAGGAAGTTTTCTTCTATTCCTAGTTTGCTGAGAGTTTTTCATAAAATGAATTTTGTCCATAACCATATCAATTTTGAGCATATCAAAAATAATTGTCTCCAATAGTCAAATCATCTTACTCCATTCTTGAATAAGAACAAAGCTGGAGGTATCACAATCCCAGATTTCAAATATATTATAAAACTATAATAATCAAAACAATATAGTACTGGCACAAAATGGGCACATAGATCAACGGAACAAAATACAGAGCCCAGAAATAAGCCCATTCTTATATGATCAATTAATCCACCGCAAAAGAAGCAAGACTAAACAATGAAGAGAAGACAGTCTTTTCAATAAATGATGCTGGGAAAACTGGACAATTACATGCAAAAGAATGAAACTGGACCATTTTCTTATGCCATACACAAAAATAAACTCAAACTGGATTAAAGACCTAGAACCATAAAACTCCTAAAAGAAAACATAGGCAATAATCTTTTGGACATCAGTCTTAGCAACATATATATGGATATATCTCCTCAGGCAAAAGAAACAAAAGCAAAATTAAACTATTGGGACTACATCAGAATAAAAAGCCTTTGCATAGCAAAGGAAACCATCAACTAAGCCAACTGAATAGGAAAAGATATTTGCAAATGATAAATCTGATAAGGGGTTAATATCCAAAATATATGCAGAATTCATATAACTCCACACTGAAAGCCAATTCGATTAAAAAATGGGCAGAGAATCTATTCAGACATTTTCCCGAGAAGACATACAGATGGCCAACAGACACGAGAAAAGATGCTCAACATCACCAATCATCAGGGAAATGCAAATCAAAACCACAGTGGTACCATCACCTCTCACCTGTCAGGGTGACTAGAATCAAAAAGACAAGAAATGACAAGTGTTGGCGAGGACGTAAAAAAAAAAGGAATGCTTGTGCCCTGTTGGTGGGAATGCAAATTGGTGCAGTCACTGTGGAAAACAGTATGGAGGCTCCTCAAAAAATTAAAAATGAACGTATCATATGATCCAGTCATTGGTAACACTACTGGGTACTCACCCAAAGGAAATGAAAACACTAATTTGAAAAGATACATGCATCCCTATGTTTACTGCACCATTACTTACAATCGCCAAGATATGGAAGCAATGTAAGTGGCTGTCCATAGATGAATGGGTAAAGACTTATCTCCAGGGCTTTTAGTTGTTCTTAGCAGAAAGGAGCTGAGAGAAATGAATCTCCATAAGCTTGTCTAGAACCAGAGACCTGGCTGGTTGTTTTTTTTTTTTTTTAATGCTAGAGGTTTTTTTTTCCCTCTTGTATTTTATAGCTAGAAATTCCTGGAATTTTTCTTTAGAATATTGGAATAAATCCCTTTTTTTTTCAAACATATAAGTGTCTCATAACATGCTTATTAAAATGTGATCAAGTACAGCATAGGGAATATATTCAATAATCAATATCTGCATGGTGGCAGATGATAACGATACTTAGAACCATGCAAGCATTTCCGATGTAAATGTTGAATCACTATGTTGTGCAACTAGACACTAACATAATAGTGTACGTCAACTATATTTCAGTTAAAATGGTTAAAAGTACACAGTTGGCATTGGTCAATGTAAGATGTATTTAAAAAAAAAAATGGGACTCCTGGGTGGCTCAGTCATTTAAGTGTCTGCCTTCAGTGGGGTCATGACCCCAGGGTTCTGGGATCGAATCCTGTATTGGGATCCCTGCTCAGTAAAGAGTCTGCTTCTCCTTCTATCCCTTCCCCTTGCTCATGCTTTCTGTATCTCAAATAAATAAACAAAATCTTTAAAAATATATATGTATATATAAATTTATATATATATAAATTCTTTAAACAACTTAATGTGAGCACTTTGTACAAAGCAAACGTTTTACTGCACTTTCCTTTTTTTAAAAAAGATTTTATTTATTTATTTGAGAGAAAGTGAGTGAGAGAGAGGGAACAAAAGTGGGGAGGGGCAGAGGGAGAGGGAGAAGCAGACTCCCCGCTGAGCAGGGAGCTAGACACGGAGCTCCATCTCAGGACCCTGGGATCATGACCTGAGCTGACGGCAGATGCTTAACTGACTGAGCCACCCAGACGCCCCTGCACTCTCCTTTTTAATATCATCAACTTGTTTCCGTTCGTTATGCCTAAGTAATCATGGAATCTCCAAAAAAAAAAAAAAAAAAAAAGGTGATATAGAATTAGAATAACAGAAAATCCTATTTTAGCCAAAAATACATTGTGATTTCTGTGCCAAAGAAATACATGCCTTTGTGTGTTAAGTGACAGAGTCATTGCAGAAAAGATTGGTTTGGTTTGTTTCTTAACTTTTTGCCATATTAAAGTGAGAATTTGGGCTCTCCTATGAACAAGTGTCTCTGTGGGCACCATCACCCCGAGTCAAGACCCGTCTCACTCGCCCTTAACTATGACAAATGACACTGCTGCAGAATACTCCAAGTGTTTGCCATTACAGACCACCTGTCACAAGTCTACCTCCCCGTGTGCCATTGTCACAGAGGAGCATGGTCCTGGAATGGTGCCACAAGAGCGGCTGAAAGGAATCAGGAAAGAGAAACACGAAATCCATGGTTTAATCATGCACTTTTTTTCCCATAATCATCTCCACTATAAATACAGTGCATTTGCCATTTGCCAATAGTCATCGAAGAGTCCAGCCCAACCGTTTCTCTGCTCATCCTGTGTATAAAAGCTATGTGCTCCCTGAAGTGTGACTTCCCTGCCTTGTTTTCAGAAGGCCTGCAGTTCTCTAACGCTGCCCATGCAGACTGACGATGGGTTTAGCGCCTTTTACATCTGCAACCTCTGTCCCCAGCCTCCTGCAGCCATGGCCACCCCATGGGCAGGCCCCAAGAGCAAGCTGTAAATGTTGCAAGCCATCCTGGGATGGCCCTGTGCCCCTTCTATCTGTCCCTTCTACCTCTCCTTTTTCCTGCCTGGCTTCTGCTTTTTCCACCTGTCCTTCCAGATTGGCATCCCGTAACGCTCAGGTGGGACATCCCCCTGGGAAGCCCAGTCTTGCAGGGGACACAGGTAACTTGGACGTGACACTGAAAGACTAGCTGTACTGTCCTCAGCCCATCTGGCCGGCAGGAGGTCAGCTACGTGGGGATGAGACTGGACATATCCGGCCTGCTTTACTCTGGAATCCTGATTCAGGGACAGTGTCAGAAGCAAGACAAACATTGGCATGAGAATGGCATACAACGTGAATGAATTCTGATTGCTGAATAAGTAAACTTTCAGTTGGAGGAACACTGCGACGACAGACTCCCACGGGACTCAGTTCTCTGGAAAACTGCCTTCGGAGTACCCCAGGATTCTGTGACAGAGCCTGGAATCACCAATGTCAGCTCTTCTCCAAGTCCGGATGACAGTGCATTTCAAGTCCCACTGGAGGGCCCAGCAGACTAAGTACAAGTACCAAATTTCCAAGGGCCTGCAGCCTGAGGAGGGAGTCAGAGGGGAGAGTATCGATTCCAACCTTTGAAAGAAAACGCAGGATCAACATTATTTTAGTTAAATATCTGTAAGATGCATTTTTAATGTCAAATAGTCAATTACAATTCTACTGATACATAGTGAGATAAAAGTTGCATTTGCTTTTGGAGGTGGGGACGTTTTAATATGTCTGGCATGATGGGGTGGGGGTGGGGAGTTTCGGGGTTTTTAAAAGAACCCGAAGCAAACCAGGAAAGTAGGACACAAAGATAGAAGGGTGGGAAGGAAAAGCACAACCTCAATAAATTTAGGCAAAATTATGCAATCAGAAACTTCGGAAGACAGCCATTTTCATGTCTGTTTTGTTAAATGGGGTGGGTGTTCCATTACGGGCTCAGTGGTCAGGGTCCAACCTGGACACCGCCCCCCGCAGCTGCATGGAGAGTACTTTCTGCTCCTGGCTACTCCAGGCTAGCCACACCCAGCCCCTCTGGTGCTTGGCTGCTGATACCCTCAAGGATGGGGTCTCCAGAATTCTGCCCCTTCATGTGCAACAGAGATAAGTACTCACCGCAGGGGAGGGAGGAGGCCCCCAGGCCACCATGGAAGAGGCTTGGCCAGTTTGCCAGACAGATGGGAGCTCAGCTCTGCCTGTAAGGTTAAAGTGTAAGAAGTGCCACCATTCGATGCTGGCTGTTATGTTTGGGATAAGGCCGGGACTCCATTCTATTTCTCCATGGGCAGGCCAGGACCTAGCCTACGTGGTGCTGCAGGGGCCTAAATCTGCAACCCACAGCCAGCTCTGCCCACCTCTTCCCACTAACACCTTCCCCACGTTTGGAGCCATCTATGGGGTCCGTGAGCCTGGGACACCTAGCCCCATCCATGTGTTTTCAGGACTCCTGTGCTTGGAATGGGAACACAGATTATATGGAGGACCTTGGAAGAGCCACAGGGCTGTACCATGTCCATCCAGCCTCCTGACACTGGGGAATAACAAGAGAAGAGGTTATCCTGGGAAGTGAAGCCAGAAGCACAACCTGGTGGGGTCCACAGGACAGAGCGCTATGGGGGAGGGCCCTCCCACTGTGTGTTCAGGGTCACAGTGCGCTGCCCCCTTTTGAGTGTGGTTGGCCACCGTGAAACTGACTTAACAAGTCTTAGCTGAGCCCTTTTGATGAGCCCACAATGTACTGAGGAATCAAAAAAAGAAGTCTGCTCCAGGCAAGTGTGATTTATGGACGTTAATTGCAACCACGTTCATTTCCTATAAAGTGGGGATGAAGCTGCCATTGCTGATGCAAGGAAACGATGTGTCTAAAATATTGGCTAGGGTCATCAATACTGGGAGCTCTTGAGCCAGGTCCCTTCTGCGTTCTGATGAGGTAAGGCTATTTGGGAAGGAAAATGCCTCCAGAACATAAATCTATTTGACACCAAATGCCTACTTCCCATGGTGAATCAGACTCTTCTATGAAGGAGGCCAGAGATGCAGACATGGAAAGAGTGGAGCTGGTCCCTACTTCAAGGAGAGAAAGGATCAAAAACTGCCCTGGGTTAAGGCAGGCCCTTTGCTAAAAGTTGTTACAAGCTCAAACCCTACTCCCCCATTTCTCACCAAAACTATAGCTCTTAACAGTGATGAAAAAGCAACCTTGTTATCTTTGGTTATTTGGATTATGAGCAAAGGCAAAGGCTTTGAATGAGCATGTGCAGTTTGGCTCAGCTCATGGGTGCTGCCCATTCAGCTTGAGAAGAATATGTCCAAGGCACTGCTGGTCGGAAGATAAGAGCCCCTTGGAGCATGAGCTCAGTCAAACCCTGCCCAGATCGGCCAAGTCCAGTGACCTAGAGAGCCATGCATAGAGTCAATGATTGCTGCTGCAAGCCACTGAAACTTTGAAAGTATTCATTCTACAGCCTTATTGTGTCCATCACCAAATCT
Organism: Mustela nivalis; assembly: GCF_964662115.1. Classification (NCBI taxonomy): domain Eukaryota; kingdom Metazoa; phylum Chordata; class Mammalia; order Carnivora; family Mustelidae; genus Mustela; species Mustela nivalis. The sequence continues at coordinate 126,840,750 of NC_139025.1, forward strand.
AGGACTTTAGAGAAGTAATGTTTCTCAGAATTATTTTATAAGCAACCCTAATAGCAGCATAGTTTTCTTCCTTTCATGTCTTCAAATATTACATTACATTACATTACACACTCTGAATCAGGGGCTATTTTATTTTTAAAGTTTGCTACCTCCTCAGTATCTATAATTTGGTCCTAATTCTGTAAAACATGAATATATATATATACAGTCCCAAGAGAAGAGATTGAAGTGTTGAAGATGGTGTCAATGGTATTTCTGAGTTGAGGGATCTAGAGTGACTTGTGTACTATCTTAAAAATTTTCTGTATTTTCCAAATTTTCTAACATAAATAATTATTTTAGAATCAGATCTATATGCCTGATTTTTAAACAGGTAAAGTTTAACATAAATATATTTTTTTATAAAGATATTTTAAACGTAAAGCTTACTACCTCAGAAACTTTGTGCTGGCTGTCAAAAACACAAACCAAGAAGATGAGTAAATCCTCACCCACTGCAGTTACTGCCCACCTTTTTCCAAAAGAAGAAACTGGGCGGAAATCTAAACAAAAAAATTTTCAGGTGTGGTTGGCCTCTGATGCTTAGGATTTGATGGAAGAAAAAATTGTCCTTGAGATCAGATCTTAATTAAATACAATGGGTAGGAGAAGAATAAATGAAACAAGATGGGATTGGGAGGGAGACAAACCATAAGTGACTCTTAATCTCACAAAACAAACTGAGGGTTGCTGGGGGCAGGGGGTTTGGGAGAAGGGGGTGGGATTATGGTCATTGGGGAGGGTATGTGCTTTGGTGAGTGCTGTGAAGTGTGTAAACCTGGTGATTCACAGACCTGTACCCCTGGGGATAAAAATATATGTTTATAAAAAATAAAAAATAAAAAAAATACAATTATGTTTTGATGCAATGCCAATAAATCATTGCAATAACCCCATTTGGGCATTTAGAGTGAGCAGGAGAGCAGGGAGCAAACCTTCCCAGATCCACTTCTCAGAAGTAGATCATGTTGCTCACTTTCTCTCCAGAAACTGAAAGGAAAATCCGATTTATCAAAAAGTCACCTTCCCATGCATGTGCCTAAATGGATATGTGAGGTTATGAGTAATACCTTTCTGTTTTAGAACTTGCCCAAATCAGAGCAAAGCTGAGGACTAACCCGACACATCCTTTAGTCTTTGTCAGGGAAACAGAACCACAGGGATGAGGAATCTACAATGGGAATGAGACCTTACCAGCTACTGGAGGAATCAGAGAAGTGAAGGTCTGAGAGGGGAACTTGGAGGGCTGACCATAAGCCAGCCTGAGAAGTCAAGCAAACCCCACCATCAACATCCATTAAAGGGGAAAAGAAGTCCCCGGGAAGCTGTTCCTTGTGTGGGATTTCAGCCAAACATCTAGAGGTGGTCTGGGGTTGCTATTGGCCAGCGGGAAGGAAGAGATTGGGTGTGTGGCAGAGGCAAGCGAGGGTGAGCAGGATCCTGCTGGGCAACTCCGCATGTGTTTGTCGGTGGCTGCCCATTGACCAGGACTGTCTCAGTCCCTGTCATCATGAAAGACGGGAAGGTGAAAGGAAATCTGGCTCTGTCAGCCAAGAAGAGTGGCTATTAGGCAGGCAGCCCAGAGTGACTGTGACAGAACCAGATAATTTAATTAATTCAAATAATTCTTGTTTGTGGGGGACTGATGTGGGTTAGCCCCATCCCTGACCTCTCTCCACAAGACGCCAAGAGCACACCCCTTCTCCCAGTGGTGGCAACCATAAATGTGTCCAGACATTGCCAAATGTCCCTGGTGTGGTGACAGGTAAAGTCATTCCAGTTGAGAAACTTCTGCATCATAAAGGGTTGAACCAAGATTTTAGAAAGTAGTGACACTTCTTCAGTCACACTGGTCTCACTACAAATAACTTGGTTTTTAATGATTTTTAGTGAGAATAAAAGTATTCCTGTGCAATTAATAAATAACAAATATTTTTTAAATATTTTATTTGATCTTTATCATTAAAAAAATTTTTTAAATAAAGCATCCATAGAGAAAAGTATAAATCATGAAAGTTCTCAGTGCAGGGGTCATCACTTAGTTAGGACATTTTAAATTAAAACTTTAAGTTAAAATTATACTTTTTACATAATTAATTAATTATTAATTAATTCAAACACATCTGCCTCAAATGTGTCAAAACCCAAAAATGATTCAAAGCAGCCAATGCTGATAAATGTCTAAGAATCCAATGTGCCAGACCCTTACTGGACCTGAAGACTCTTTCCTGACCATTGACATGAGGGAACTGTGTTTTAAGCTTTGTGGGGACTTGTGAACTCAAGCCACCTATTGCATGGTATAAGCTTTAATTCTTGATTAGTATAATCACAATGAACTGATTTTTTGGAAAAGGGCCCTAAAATCTTCCTTCAAAGAGCCACTCAGTGGCTGTCCCCATGGATGAGTATATTATTGCTTGGCAAGTAGATAAATCCAAGATTCTATTTTCTCAATCACTGGGGAGCTCATTTCTTTCCTTTAACAATCCTTGAGGTTCCACTAAGATTACATTGTGGATTGCTCCTCCGCAGTGGTAGGCAGCCCAGTGCAGGGAGTGTGCCCATAGTCAAGGAATCTGCTGCTTTTGGTGGTGAGTCACTCAACAGCAGTAACATCTTTATTTCTTAGTCATCAGTGGAGTCCTGGTCAGGAATAGTCATTGCATGAGACATAGTATGAATTCTTTTGTATGTGATGCTAAAGTGTTGGTTGAGTTTTTTAAACTTAATTTGTAATCTCTAAACTATCTGCTGGAAGACATGTTCATCACTGGGCCTGAGAACAAGGAGTTAACTGAGCCACTGAACATCCAGTCCAAACTCTGTCTGCAGAGTCTCCACAGATCTGGATCTTGTGTATTCTAATTATTGACTGTATCTTCTCATTCAAATATACATCAACTCATAAAAACCAATGCCAGCAAGAATCCTGAACCACTTTTGACTCAGAAAGTCTGTCATTCTTTTCTGTACGGTGGCTAACATAGCATAATAAAAATAATAATTTTTTTTTTTTTAAAGTGTGAGCCTGGTGGTGGGTATTATGGAGGGCAAGTATTACATGGAGTACTGGGTGTGGTACATAAAGTGAATTCTGGAACACTGAAAAGAAATTTAAAAAAAAATAAAATTTTTTTAAAAAGGAAGTCTGTCATTTACTACACTTATCACAGTTGTCTATGTTTTGTCTCTCTGGGTATTGTTCTAAAAATTCTGCAAAAAGTTTGTGGTTGACTTGTTGATTTTAGCCATTCTGACTGGTGTGAGATGATGCAACATGGGGGCTTAAGTGGGTAGAAGAAGAATCAATGAAACAAGATGGAATTGGGAGGGAGACAAACCATAAGTGACTCTTAATCTCAAAAAACAAACTGAGGGTTGCTGGTGGGTGAGGGGTTGGGAGAAGGGGGTGGGATTATGGACATTGGGGAGGGTATGTGCTTTGGTGAGTGCTGTGAAGTGTGTAAACCTGGTGATTCACAGACCTGTACCCCTGGGGATAAAAATATATGTTTATAAAAAATAAAAAATTAAAAAAAAAAAAAGTTTGTGGTTGAGCTGTGCCTCACTCCACATCTACTCAGGGACTGATGGTTACAGAAATGCTGAGCTCACCTTGACCATTCATTTGAGAAAGCACCATGTTATATATTTCAGTAAACATCCTGCTTTCTGACTAGAGAAGGAACCCCTTCTGTTGTGGTTCTTTGTTAAACTGAAAACAAATGGCATTTCCCCTGGGGTTCTCTGGGTTCGTATATGTATACTCATGGTAATAATAATTCTTTTGTTTACTTGGTAAAGTGGAGGGCTTCTGCCAAGGACAATTAAGTGATATCATGATTATTATGAGGGATATTTGATTTTGTAAGATTTTATATCCATGAGGAACACTGGAAATAAGACAAGATGCCAAATATATAACAGCTATTTTTTAATGGTATGCAAACATTTATAAATGCTGAAATGATCCAAATTGGACTTTCTGAAAGGTCCTTTAGCAGGACTAAGGAGAAAGTTGATCAGGAACTTCTCTATCCCCCACATACCCAGCAGCCCCCCAAAGTCATAAAGTCTCTGTCAGCCTGCTTCTTCATCATTTCTCCCCACTTCACTTCTCTGCCTCCTACTCCCCCGATACCTCTTGTGAGGAAGATAGCTTATGCCACACCAAATCCCTTGTTCTGTGGGAGGGTGGAGGGGACCTCCCAAATCTGACTCAAACTTTGAGAAATATTTTCCTCCTCTCTGGCAATCATAGTTGCAGTGCACACGATATCATAAATCAGTTTCCTGTCAAGTCTTTATTGCACCTGGCTAGCAGTGTTTATGCAGTAAGATTTAAACCTTGGACAACAGTATAATTTAGAGCGATAATAAATGAATTTCAAATCCCACTACAGATAGGAAAAAAGTTACTGAATAATTTACATGCTTATTAGATACCTATACTCTGGGCCTTAACTTCACTGACTGATTAGGCTAATTGTCATTACTTTGTTTTTGTTTTTTGAGGTTTTGGGGTTTTTTTAAATTATTTTTTCAGTGTTCCAAGGCTCATTGTTTATGTACCACATCTAGTGCTCTATGTAATATGTGCCCTCCTTAATACCCAACACCAGGCTTATTCAACCTCACACCCCCCTCCAAAACCCTGTTTGTTTCTCAGAGTCCACAGTCTCTCATGCTGCATCTCCCCCTCTGATTTACCCCCAAATCACTTTTCTTTTTCTTCTCCTAATGTCCTCCATGTTATTCCTTATGCTCCACAAGTAAGTGAAACCATATGGTAATTGACTTTCTCTGCTTGACTTTTTTCACTCAGCATAATCTCCTCCAGTCCCCTCCATGTTAATACAAAACTTGGGTATTCATCCTTCCTGATAGAGGTGTAATATTCCATTGTATATATGGACCACATTTTCTTTATCCATTAGTCTGTTGAAGGGTATCTCAGGTCTTCCCACAGTTTGGCGATTGTGGCCATTGCTGCTATGAACTTTGGGATACATATGGCCCTTCTTTTCACTACATCTATATCTTTGGGGTAAATGACCAGTAGTGCAACTGCAGGATCATAGGATAACTCTATTTTTAATTTTTTTGAGAATCTCCAGAGTTTTCCAAAGTGGCTGCACCAACTTGCATTCCCACCAATATTGTAGGAGGGTTCCCTTTTCTCCACATCCTTTCCAACACTTGTTGTTTGCTGTCCTGTTAATTTTGGCCATTCTAATTGGTGTAAGGTGGTATCTCAATGTGGGTTTGATTTGAATTTCCCTGATGGCTAATTATGTCATTACTTTGGAAGAAAATCACAGTTATATAAGGCAAGATGTAATCCTAAGAACACCCCAAAAGTTATAATGCTTTTGGTATTTAGAAAGCCTTAAGTGTGCTAAAGAAATTGATAGGAAACCGCTCAGGGATATCCATGAAGTTACCTTGGTTAAAAGAGATTGAATCAAAGTTTCAATCCATTCAGAAAATGTTGGAGATCTAAGATATGGTTAACTTTTCAGTTATTTATGCAAGAGTTGGGTATAATACTTAACATGGTTAAAAAGAGAAATGTTATGTATATTTTACTACCATAAAAAATAAATAAAATTCAGGCTGCATAAACTTGAGAAAACTCAAGCATATACTTATAAGGTGCAAGTATATCAGTGCTTTGGTGGGAATTTAAAATTGTAAACACCTATGTTAGAAAAAGAAAAGAAAAAGAAATTCAACTCAATAACCTTAATTTTCCACCTGAAGACACTGGAAAAGAAGAGAAAAATCACCCAAAGCAAGCAGAAGAAAGGAAAGAATAAGAATTAGAGAAAAATTTGATGAAATATAGAACAGAAAAATTATAGAGAAAATCAATACAGCCAAAAGTTGGTTCTTTCAAAAGATCAACAAAATTGACCAATCTAAATTTAATAAAAAAGAATAGAATTATTAAAATCAGAAGTGAAATCTTTACTACCATTGTACCTAAATTTTTAAAAAATCATGAGGGAAAATTATTAAAAACTTGTGTGCAACCAACAATTTAGATAACTTAGATGAAATGGAAAATTCCTAGAAAGACCCAAACTTGGGTCTTTCAAATAAACTTGACTCAAGGGGAAAAAAAAAATACATATATGTATATGTATATAAAAAAAAATACAATATATGTATATATGTATATATACACGTATATGTATACATATATATACACACACACATACATTCAATTTTCTTTTCTTCAAATTTAATTAGTAATTGAGAAAAATAAATACTTCCCACAGAGAAAAACCCAGGACCAGATGGTTTTACTAGTGAACTCTATCATTTAATGGGGTCTGAACTTTCATACATCCTCCAAAAAATAGAAGAGTAGGATATACTTTCCAACTCATTCTATGAGATTAGTATTAGCCAAAGCTATCAGAAGAAAAGAAAACACAGACCAGTATCTTTTATGAGTATACATGCAAAAATCCTCAACAAAATACTAGTAAATGGAATCAAGCAATGTATAGAAAGAATTACACACCATGAGAAAGCAGGATTTATCACAGAAATGCAATGTTGGTTTAATATTCAATGATTAATTGTTATAATAAACCTAATTAGTAGAATAAATGACAAAACATATGATAATGGTAATAGATGTAGAAGAAGCATTCTGAAAGTTCCAACACCCTTTCATGGTTTAAAAAAAAATAGAATGCTCTAAGAACTAGGAATAGAAAGGAACTTCCTAAATCCCATAAAGGGCATACAAAGTGGGAACAGACTGAATGTTTTCACCCTAAGATCAGAAATAAGACGTCTTTTCTTGTCACTTCTATTCAACCTTGTACAGTGGTTCTAGCCAAGAAAATTGAACATGAAAATGAAATAAAAAGCAACAAAATTAAAAGGAAGAAATGAAACTATTTATAGATGATGATCTTGTATATAGAAAATACTAAGGAGTTCATGAAAAAAATTAATATTATTACTATTAGAATTAATAATAAATGAGTTCAGCAAAGTTTCAAGACTCAAAATCAATATGCAAAAATCAATTGTATTTCTATATACCATCGATGAATAATCCAAAAATGAAATTAGGAAAACAATTCCATCTATAAGAGCATCAAAAGTTATAAAAAGTAGTTAACGATACATTTAACCAAAAAATGCATAACTTGTATTCTGAAAACTATAAAACATTGTTGAAAAAAATCAAAGAAGATCTGGAGAAATGGAAAAACTTCCCATATTCATGGGTTGAAAGACTTAATACTGTTAACATGGCAATCTCCAGTGATCTGTAGAATCAATACAATACCTAGGAAAAGCTCAGCTGACTTATTTTGAGAAATTACAAACTGATTCTAAAATTCTTAAGGAAATTCAAGAGACCCAAAATAATGAAAAAATTCTCGAAAAAGATAAGAGTTGGAAGATTCACAATTCCCAGTTTCATAACCTAACACACTACTGGTGAGGATGTAAATAGTGCAGGCACTTTGGAGAACAGTCTGGCAGTTCCCTAGATAGTTGTTGTATGACCCCATTATTCCACTCCTAAGTGTATACCCAAGAGAAATAAAAACATATGTTTACACAAACACTTGTACACTGATATTCATAGCAGCATCATTCATAATAGTCAAAAAGTGGAACAACTTAAATGTCTACCAACTGTTGAGTGGACAAATGAGATGTGGTAAATTTGTACAATGGAATTTTTTGGCAAGAAGAATAAATTAAGTACTACACATGTTACAATATGGATGAACCTTGACAATGTTATGCCAAGTGAAAGAAGCCAGTCACAAGGGACCACATAATGTACAATTTTGTTTATGTGAAATGTCCAGAATAGGCAAATCTTTATAGATAGAAGTTATGGCTACTGAGGGCTGCAGGAGGGATAATGGCTAAGGGATGCAACTTCTTTTTGAAACAATGAAAACAATCTCAAATTGATTGTGCTGGTAGAAGCACAACTGTGTGAATATACTAACACACATTTAATCATGCATTTTAAATTTAAGGATATATTGTCTCATATATGAATTATATTTCAGTACTTAAGGAAATTCATGATAGCATTTAGTCCCCAAGTTGCTGAACTGATAAGAAGAAATTGGGTGCACTGTGATCTTAGAGGACCTGCAAAATAGAGCAGGGTGTTATCAGAGAGCACTTATCAGAGAGATGAAGAATATGGAAAAGGAAAGAAATCCAGGGCCCTTTAATTTAGGGAGCTCATACCAAACATGACCCCCAGAGGTGATAAGACATGTGAGAATTCTGGTTCTCAGTTAACCCAGAATAAAGTCTTAAACAGTGAAAAAGATAGAGATACTGCCAACTGCAGGGACTTTGAAAGAAAAGAATGTGTCCAGCATCAAAGGAAGACTCAAAGGCAAAACTGTCTGGGAAAGAAAAGGCCAAGTTTATGGGCAAAGAACAAGGGGATCAGACTTCAGAAGCATTTACTGGTTTAATATAAAGCACAAGTGTTTAAAAGAATGACAACAACAAAAATCACACACACACACACACACACACACACACACACACACACACACTTCTCTTGCAGTATTGCCAAGGCTGCCACATATACCATTGTCTGTTCCTAGTGAGAAATCAGTAATGTGCTCACACGTTTCTCACTGATTGTCATATTCATAAACATCAGAATAGTTTTCTGGGAAGTGCTTGATATTTTATTTATTTGGGGGAACTAGGATAAGATGTGGAGACCCTGCCTTTTTTTAAATTTATCTCAGTGTGAATTATGTGCAGTTCTTTCTGACTGTGACATGTCATAGTGGAGGTGGGGCAAAATATCAGGTTTATACTGCCACACCAGGCTCATCTTGAAAGCAAAAATGCTAATTGCACCCAATAGAGGTCCAGGGACTCAGTTCCAAAGGCCATAAAACTGCAGAGCTATGCTCCCGTTTCCTCTTTCAGAAAAAGAAATTATTGTGTTAATTTCCTTTTGATGCATAAAAACTTAGCAGCTTAAAACAACATCCATTTGCTGTTCCAGAGTTCTGTAGGTCAGAAGGCAGTTGGCTCAACTGGGCTCTCTGCTCAGGATCTCACAAGGCTGAAACCATGTTGACAGCCAGACTAGGTCTTTAGCTAAAGACTCAGGAAAAGAATCTACTTTGAAGCATATTCAGAAAGTTGACAGAATTCAGCTCCATTGCAGTGGTGGGAAACTGAGGTCCTGGTTTCTGGTCTCGTTGTCATCCAGGGGCCAGGGACCAGGGGCTGCCACATTCCTTCACATGTGGACCTCTCCTTCCCACCCACAAGGGCACCTGGGTTCCTTCTCATTCTAAGAATTTCTCTGACTTTCCTTTTTACCTTCCTAGTCTACCTTCCTCCTCTCAGATGGAAAAAGTCCTCTGCTTTTAAGGACTCATGAATAGACTAGATGCACAGAGAGAATTTCTGAATCTTAATGTCACCTGACCTGGAACTTTCATTACAACTACAAAATCCCTTCTTGGCAGCACCTAGATTAATGTTTGATTGAATAGCCACTGACAGGACTCCTGGGGCAGGAAGGCATTATTAGGACCCTGCCTACCACATCTGTAAACATAAAAGAGACAAAAAGGCTAATTCCTAGTTGACACAAGTGCTACCCTTTCTATCCTGAGCCCCACTGCAATAAAACAACCAGTCACTCAGAGAAATTGATGTGTTACAGTAGGCATTCCAACCCACTTCCTTTTCTACACATATTGAGACTTTGACTACCACATTAGGACCAACAGAAGAACAAGACTGATTATCCTTTGTGCTTCCATGCCTGTCAACTACCTGGCACAAGCCTTTTATATAAATGTGGCTGTCAGATTAAGTGTGCACCAGAAAGACTGTTCTTAGAAAATAAAAAACCTCCAGAAACACAATTTCACAGCTTATTATTTCTGCACTTGACTTTCTTCAACTGCCTTGGCAATGACACTTGGAACTTTAGATCCCTTACTCCAACTGGCACATGACAATCTATGAGCAAAAGCTCTATTGATGGAAGGACTATGAGGGGCACAGGTAGATCCTTCTAGGTCACTGTATACGCCATTTTAATACCCTCTGAAATCAGAAGTTATTCAAGGAATAAACCAGCCATAGAACAGAACAACCACAACAAATTCCTTGTACAAATCTAAGCACAGCCTCCTTACAAACCCTAGAGGAAAGGGATATCAGTCTGTGCAAGACCTAAGAGCCATTCATGGAGTTATTCCTAGGTTTCCAGAAGTCCATAATGCTAATGTTCTTCTCTCTCCAGTTCCACTATTTATAAGTAAATAGTCATTGTCCTGGCCTCACTCACCTTCATTAGCATTTTTGTAAATAAAGATTGTTTAGTTTTCCTTTATTTGGAATGACTAACAATATTTTTAGTCAATAATGACTTGGGGATTCACACAGGCACCTTTATTTTCCTTCCAGCCTTTAAATAATAAATTTTAAAAGGCAACACTCTTAAAAGGTTAAGATTTCATTCAATATAAAATACCTTACCTCATATTTACCTCTCTTGGAAAACAAGAATTCCATCTACTACCTGGAAGAGCATGTGGCTGAATATGGTAAAGCCTGAAGGAAAAGTTACAATTTTGCCAAGAGATAGTACATTAGTTAGGAGGTGACCTCTCCATCAAAGAGCGTACTCTACCCAAAATTGAATTACACAGATCCAGCAACATCCAAACCCAACAACCAGATGGGACTTGATAGGATTAGCAGAACTTAAGAGGTATTACAGACAATGAGTTCCCAACTCTTTCAGACTAATTGAAATCCTTCAAGAAATTACCAAAAACAGGTGACCTGAATTTACATAAGAAGCTGTAATAGGCTTTGTCACTTCAAAATCTAAATTGTAGGGGGAGGAGTCAAGATGGCGGAGAAGTAGCAAGCTGAGACTACTCCAGCTAGCAGGAGATCAGCTAGATAGCTTATCTAAAGATTGCAAACACCTGCAAATCCATCGGCAGATCGAAGAGAAGAACAGCAATTCTAGAAACAGAAAAACAACCACTTTCTGAAAGATAGGACCAGCGGAGAAGTGAATCCAAAATGACGGGAAGATAGACCCCAGGGGAAGGGGCCAGCTCCCGGCAACCGGCGGAGCAATGGAGCACAAAATCAGGACTTTTAAAAGTCTGTTCCGCCGAGGGTCATCGCTCCAGAGGCTAAACCGGGGTGAAGCCCACGCGGGGGCAGCATGGCCTCAGGTCCTGCAGGGTCACAGAAGGATCGGGGGTGTCTGAGTGTCGCAGAACTTGCGGGAATTAGGATGGGAAAGCCGGCTACAGAGACAGAGCCCACAGTAAACTCACAGCTCAGTGTTACCTTGAACAAGTCGCAGGCTCGGTGAGCTCGGAGCTCAGCCGGAGTTCGGGCAGACGGGAGTTACTGGGCGATGTTCTCTGAGGGCACACTGAGGAGTGGGGCCCCAGGCTCTCGGCTCCTCCAGGCCGGAGACCAGGAGGCCACCATTTGTATTCCTGTCCTCTGGAACTCTATGGAAAGCGCTCAGGGAACAAAAGCTCCTGAAAGCAAACCCGAGCGGATTACTCAGCCCAGCCCCTGGTAAGGGCGGTGCAATTCCGCCTGGGGCAAAGACACTCGAGAATCACTACACCAGGCCCTTCCACCAGAAGATCAACAAGAAATCCAGCCAAGACCAAGTTCACCAACCAAGGAGTGCGATTTCAATACCAAGGAGAGCAGCAGAATTCCAGAGGAGGAGAAAGCAAAGCACGGAACTCATGGCTTTCTCCCTGTGATTTTTTAGTCTTGCAGTTAATTTAATTTTTTTCTTTTTCATTTTTTCTCTCTTCTTCTGCTAAAATTTTTTTTAACTTTTACCATTTTCTTTTTTAACGTTTCTTAACTAGTTTATCTAATATATATATTTTACTTTTTTACACTTTTCTTTATTCGTTTTTTTTAATTCTTTTCTTTTTTTTTTTCTTTTTCTTTTTCTTTCTTTCTTTTTGAACCTCTTTTTATCCCCTTTCTCCCCCATCACAATTTGAGATCCTTCTGATTTGGTTAAAGCATATTTTCCTGGGGTTATTGCCACCCTTTTAGTATTTTACTTACTCCTTCATATACTCTTATTTGGACAAAATGACAAGACAGAAAAATTCACCACAAAAAAAAAAGAACAAGACGCAGTACCGAAGGCTAGGGACCTAATCAATACAGACATCGGTAATATGTCAGATCTAGAGTTCAGAATGACAATTCTCAAGGTTCTAGCCAGGCTCGAAAAAGGCATGGAAAATATTAGAGAAACCCTCTCAGGAGATATAAAAGCCCTTTCTGGAGAAATGAAAGAACTAAAATCTAACCAAGTTGAAATCAAAAAACCTATTAATGAGGTGCAATCAAAAATGGAGGCTCTCACTGCTAGGATAAATGAGGCAGAAGAAAGAATCAGTGATATAGAAGACCAAATGACAGAGAATAAAGAAGCTGAGCAAAAGAGGGACAAACAGCTACTGGACCATGAGGGGAGAATTCGAGATATAAGTGACACCATAAGACGAAACAACATTAGAATAATTGGGATTCCAGAAGAAGAAGAAAGAGAGAGGGGAGCAGAAGGTATACTGGAGAGAATTATTGGGGAGAATTTCCCCAATATGGCAAAGGGAATGAGCATCAAAATTCAGGAGGTTCAGAGAATGCCCCTCAAAATCAATAAGAATAGGCCCACACCCCGTCACCTAATAGTAAAATTTACAAGTCTCAGTGACAAAGAGAAAATCCTGAAAGCAGCCCGGGAAAAGAAGCCTGTAACATACAATGGTAAAAATATTAGATTGGCAGCTGACTTATCCACAGAGACCTGGCAGGCCAGAAAGAGCTGGCATGATACTTTCAGAGCACTAAACGAGAAAAACATGCAGCAAAGAATACTATATCCAGCTAGGCTATCATTGAAAATAGAAGGAGAGATTAAAAGCTTCCAGGACAAACAAAAACTTAATTTGCAAACACCAAAGCAGCTCTACAGGAAATATTGAAAGGGGTCCTCTAAGCAAAGAGAGAGCCTACAGATGGTGGATCAGAAAGGAACAGAGACAATATACAGTAACAGTCACCTTACAGGCAATACAATGGCACTAAATTCATATCTCTCAATAGTTACCCTGCATGTTAATGGGCTAAATGCCCCAATCAAAAGACACAGGGTATCAGAATGGATAAAAAAATAAAACCCATCTATATGTTGCCTCCAAGAAACTCATTTTAAGCCCGAAGACACCTCCAGATTTAAAGTGAGGGGGTGGAAAAGAATTTACCATGCTAATGGACATCAGAAGAAAGCAGGAGTGGCAATCCTTATATCAGATCAATTAGATTTTAAGCCAAACACTATAATAAGAGATGAGGAAGGACACTATATCATACTCAAAGGGTCTGTCCAACAAGAAGATCTAACAATTTTAAATATCTATGGCCCCAACGTGGGAGCAGCCAACTATATAAACCAATTAATAACAAAATCAAAGAAACACATCAACAATAATACAATAATAGTAGGGGACTTTAACACTCCCCTCACTGAAATGGACAGATCATCCAAGCAAAAGATGAGCAAGGAAATAAAGGTCTTAAACGACACACTGGACCAGACGGACATCACAGATATATTCAGAACATTTTGTCCCAAAGCAACAGAATACACATTCTTCTCTAGTGCACATGGAACATTCTCCAGAATAGATCACATCCTCGGTCCTAAATCAGCACTCAGCCCGTATCAAAAGTTTGGGATCATTCCCTGCATATTTTCAGACCATAATGCTCTGAAGCTAGAACTCAACCACAAGAGGAAGTTTGGAACGAGCCCAAATACATGGAGACTAAACAGCATCCTTCTAAAGAATGAAGGGGTCAACCGGGAAATTAAAGAAGAATTGAAAAAAATCATGGAAACAAATGATAATGAAAATGCAACGGTTCAAAATCTGTGGGACACAACAAAGGCAGTCCTGAGAGGAAAATATATAGCGGTACAAGCCTTTCTCAAGAAACAAGAAAGGTCTCAGGTACACAACCTAACCCTACACCTAAAGGAGCTGGAGAAAGAAGAAGAAAGAAACCCTAAGCCCAGCAGGAGAAGAGAAATCATAAAGATCAGAGCAGAAATCAATGAAATAGAAACCAAAAAAACAATAGAACAAATCAACAAAACTAGGAGCTGGTTCTTTGAAAGAATTAATAAAATTGATAAACCCTTGGCCCGACTTATCAAAAAGAAAAGAGAAAGGACCCAAATAAATAAAATCATGAATGAAAGAGGAGAGATCACAACTAACACCAAAGAAATACAAACTATTATAAGAACATACTATGAGCAACTCTACGCCAACAAATTTGACAATCTGGAAAAAATGGATGCATTCCTAGAAACATATAAACTACCACAACTGAACCAGGAAGAAATAGAAAGCCTGAACAGACCCATAACCAGTAAGGAGATTGAAACAGTCATTAAAAATCTCCAAACAAACAAAAGCCCAGGGCCAGATGGCTTCCCCGGGGGAATTCTACCAAACATTTAAGGAAGAACTAATTCCTATTCTCCTAAAACTGTTCCACAAAATAGAAATGAAAGGAAAACTTCCAAACTCATTTTATGAGGCCAGCATCACCTTGATCCCAAAACCAGACAAGGATCCCATCAAAAAAGAGAGCTATAGACCAATATCCTTGATGAACACAGATGCGAAAATTCTCACCAAAATACTAGCCAATAGGATTCAACAGTACATTAAAAGGATTATTCACCATGACCAAGTGGGATTTATTCAAGGGCTGCAAGGTTGGTTCAACATCCGCAAATCAGTCATTGTGATACAACACATCAATAAAAGAAAGAACAAGAACCATACGATACTCTCAATAAATGCTGAAAAAACATTTGACAAAGTACAGCATCCCTTCCTGATCAAAACTCTTCAAAGTGTAGGGATAGAGGGCACATACCTCAATATCATCAAAGCCATCTATGAAAAACCCACCGCAAATATCATTCTCAATGGTGAAAAACTGAAAGCTTTTCCGCTAAGGTCAGGAACACGGCAGGTATGTCCATTATCACCACTGCTATTCAACATAGGACTAGAAGTCCTAGCCTCAGTAATCAGACAACAAAAGGAAATTAAAGGCATCCAAATCGGCAAAGAAGAAGTCAAATTATCACTCTTCGCAGATGATATGATACTATATGTGGAAAACCCAAAAGACTCCACTCCAAAACTGCTAGAACTTATACAGGAATTCAGTAAAGTGTCAGGATATAAAATCAATGCACAGAAATCAGTTGCATTTCTCTACAGCAATAACAAGACAGAAGAAAGAGAAATTAAGGAGTCAATCCCATTTACAATTGCATCCAAAACCATAAGATACCTAGGAATAAACCTAAACAAAGAGGCACAGAATCTATACTCAGAAAACTATAAAGTACTCATGAAAGAAATCGAGGAAGACACAAAGAAATGGAAAAATGTTCCATGCCCCTGGATTGGAAGAATAAATATTGTGAAAATGTCTATGCTACCTAAAGCAATCTACACATTTAATGCAATTCCTATCAAAGTACCATCCATCTTTTTCAAAGAAATGGAACAAATAATGCTAAAATTTATATGGAACCAGAAAAGACCTCGAATAGCCAAAGGGATATTGAAAAAGAAAGCCAAAGTTGGTGGCATCACAATTCCGGACTTCAAGCTCTATTACAAAGCTGTCATCATCAAGACAGCATGGTACTGCCAGAAAAACAGATACATAGATCAATGGAACAGAATAGAGAGCCCAGAAATAGACCCTCAACTCTATGGTCAACTAATCTTCGACAAAGCAGGAAAGAATGTCCAGTGGAAAAAGACAGCCTCTTCAATAAATGGTGTTGGGAAAATTGGACAGCCAAATGCAGAAAAATGACATTGGACCATTTCCTTACACCACACACAAAAATAGACTCAAAATGGATGAAGGACCTCAATGTACGAAAGGAATCCATCAAAATCCTTGAGGAGAACACAGGCAGCAACCTCTTCGACCTCAGCCACAGCAACATCTTCCTAGGAACATCACCAAAGGCAAGGGAAGCAAGGTCAAAAATGAACTATTGGGATTTCATCAAGATCAAAAGCTTTTGCACAGCAAAGGAAACAGTTAACAAAATCAAAAGACAACTGACAGAATGGGAGAAGATATTTGCAAACAACATATCAGATAAAGGACTAGTGTCCAAAATCTATAAAGAACTTAGCAAACTCAACACCCAAAGAACAAATAATCCAATCAAGAAATGGGCAGAGGACATGAACAGACATTTCTGCAAAGAAGACATCCAGATGGCCAACAGACACATGAAAAAGTGCTCCATATCACTCGGCATCAGGGAAATACAAATCAAAACCACAATGAGATATCACCTCACACCAGTCAGAATGGCTAAAATCAACAAGTCAGGAAATGACAGATGCTGGCGAGGATGCGGAGAAAGGGGAACCCTCCTATACTGCTGGTGGGAATGCAAGCTGGTACAACCATTCTGGAAAACAGCATGGAGGTTCCTCAAAATGTTGAAAATAGAACTGCCCTATGACCCAGCAATTGCACTATTGGGTATTTACCCTAAAGATACAAACGTAGTGATCCGAAGGGGCACGTGCACCCAAATGTTTATAGCAGCAATGTCCACAATAGCCAAACTATGGAAAGAACCTAGATGTGCATCAACAGATGAATGGATCAAGAAGATGTGGTATATATACACAATGGAATACTATGCAGCCATCAAAAAAATGAAATCTTGCCATTTGCGACAACATGGATGGAAGTAGAATGTATCATGTTTAGCGAAATAAGTCAAGCGGAGAAAGACCACTATCATATGATCTCCCTTATATGAGGAAGTGGTGATGCAACATGGGGGCTTAAGTGGGTAGGAGAAGAATCAATGAAACAAGATGGGATTGGGAGGGAGACAAACCATAAGTGACTCTTAATCTCACAAAACAAACTGAGGGTTGTTGGGGGCAGTGGGTTTGGGAGAAGGGGGGTGGCGTTATGGACATTGGGGAGGGTATGTGCTTTGGTGAGTGCTGTGGGGTGTGTGGACCTGGCGATTCATGGACCCGTACCCCTGGGGATAAAAATATATGTTTATAAAAAATAAAAAATTAAAAACAAAAAAAACCAAAATCTAAATTGTAGGTGACCCCTATCCCAGGTCTACCAGAATACAAAAACAAATAAATAAATAAATAAATGATCATCACTTTGTGTCCTTTCAACACATTTCCTTGTGCTGAAACAAAAAAGGGGTGGCAGGAGGATACCAATGTGATGGAGGCTTTGGCTCAACGTCATGGGAAATACCACTTCCTATTTAGGTATTTCTCTAGATTTAATGGCTAGTGTTTTCCTCCCTATGGTTGCAAAACTGGTAGATGGTTCTGTGGATGTCACCCTTGCCACACTGCTAGTTTCAGCTTGTGGATGCTGTTCAATCCTGTCTACTAGCTAGCAACATCCAGCATTGCTCAGTAGGCAGATTAACTATGACTGATCACTCTTGTTGGTCTCTTGTATGACCATCTGTCACTGATACAATCTCAATCCTGCAGTGTTGCTTCCACCACTTGATGAAAAAGAGCCTCATGACTCTATGACAGCAACTGTAAAATTGAGTGTCCAAGAGGAAGGTCACGTTGTTGTTTCCCTAGGGAATGTGGAGCAAATGTTCTTTTTAAATGATCAACGTCGATACTATTGAGGTTTGGCAGAGACTACATAAAACTGTAAGAGGATAACCTTCCACCCATGGCTGGGTCAGCCCAAGTGGTGGAACTAATAGCCTTGACAAGAGCAGGTGTCGAAAGGTACAAGTTAAGGCACGTAGTGAGAATAATGATAAAGAAGGGGGAGGGAATGCGCTGGTAGATCATTAAACAAAATAAGTGGCACTTTTGTCCTTGTTGATAAGACTAATTTGTGATTTATGATTATGATAGGACTTATTTATGATTTCTGATTACAATTGGACTTATTTATGATTTATTATTATGATAGGACTTATTTTTAAGAAAATGAATATATTTATAGATAAAATCTGTTTCAGACATAGGATATTAGCCTCAGGTTCAGGAAAAAAAGAAACATTTGCTAAAATCAAGTTGTTCTGTCAATTTCAATAGGTCCTAACGCAGCTAAGATGGCCCTTTGGTTGCACCCAACAAATGAGATAAAGTTTGACCAAAATGTAATAACACTGCTTCCACTATGAATAAGTTTACGGGGGAAATTTCTCCTTGGTAGCTAGAGATGTGGAGGGCTTATGCTTAATCTTTACCATCATAACTCAGAAAACAACAACAACGACTGTGAAGGTGGGATACAAATGGGTCTGAGCCATGTCCCAGAGGAGTTTCAGACACATAACGATAGGCTACATCCAGTTACCCAAGTAACAAGACTATGAATATTGCTTGGGATGGCTTATAAACTCTCTAGATGGTGAAGTCTTCTCAAACAGAAAAGCCACTGCAAGAAACGATATATCTACACAAATTGTTAGACAAGTTTTTCCCACCCGGGGGATACTATCTCTGCTCCCTAGTGTTAAAGGTACTGGGACAGTCATGAAAGAACTTGGTAAGGTTCTCTCATTTCATTGAAATCTTATTGTTCCTACTCACTGCAGTTTCCAGGAAAAGTAGGGGTACCAGCAGAACTCTCAACAACTTTAAATTGGGGCAGCAGGAGGAGGAAGGTACTTCTTTGTGGGAGTCTGGCTATTTTTCATTCCAGTTGTGGTGGTTTAAAAGCTGAGGGGATATGGAAAAGAGCTACCACTCCTAGCCTTCTTTCTCCTGAATTTGTGACTATTAGGTCCAAGATGGGCAGTCTGCTCTGTTTTGGGGAAGCCCCAAGAGCACTGTCATGGCAGTAGCCCAATTAATGCCCCCAGAAATTCTACTGATTGCCATGATCCCCAGAAGTCTGGAAGTGGCCAAAGCCACTGGCTCTGATGACATGATCTTGGTGGAGATCATTTGACATTTAGCTGTGATGTGCCAAGGAACACAAGGCTCAAAATACATTTGAAGAGATGGAGACAAATTTAGGTCATTTATCTCTTGGTAAGTGCAGCTGAAATTAACAGGAATAGCCTTTTAGTAAGAAAAAAAACCTGAAGGTACAATATCTCAGCAAATACTAATCTCTTGGGTTCCATGCTGACTTGGAAAGCTGCCAGGAAGACTGCTATTCAACACCAGAGAGGGTCTATTATTACTGTAGGATGCATTATTGACTTAAAAGGCAATTCTGGCCAGTCTGTACGGTGCCAGTAGAGAAAGATTCTTTGGATTTTCTCATATTCTTGCTAACAAGAAAGAAAATTACAGTGAATATAGTTGCACTAGGATTTGTTCACGCAGATAGGATGAAAGACTTGAACATTTAAAGAAAAATAGTTCTCTTGGGAGGTTTGGAGAACCTACCAATGTGTACATGACATTGTGTTTCTTTGAAATCACCACATAATGGTTTTAGAATCACCATATATGGCACCTGCATTGTGCACCAAATATGGTTGTATTTGGTTGATTTCAGGGTCATGAGTTAGAATCATCATGTTACAAAACATGTTCTGGTAGTGGAAGAGGGATTACAACTCGTGATATAATTTATAGATTATTAAGTTCAAATAATGATTAGAATCAAGGGTACATTTTGTTTGACTCTTGATTTGAGTCTCATACATACATGGGTAGCATTTGCTACAACAGAACATAATGATAAGAAAATACTAAAAAAAATAAAAAGTATGTACCTTACAGTCTGCAGCCATTTTGGTAGACAGACATTTTGCAAGTGATATAAACAGGTATTATCTTAATTTCTGTATTTTCTCTAAAAATTATATAATCTAGTTTTTTGAGTCATTTTATTGGATTAGACTAAGTTCTCTAGGCATTAACTATGTGGGCCATTGCCAAAATAGAAGTATTTACAGGGCACTGGTTCGTTGTCAATACTTTAGGAACCCTGCTAACGTTTTCTATTCCTTTTCCATATGCCTTGGAAGATCACTTGTTAAAAACAAGTTAAGAAATTATCCGTATCAGTTAAAGACAGACATGAATTTAGATTCTGGTTTCTTTGAGTGACATGACTTCTGACTGAGCAGTTGGGAAAAATAATCTATGAATATAAGTGTGGTGCAATTGACCTCTATAAAAATTCTCAAAGATGATGAGGATTAACCCTGGAGGTTTTACTATCTGGTACAATAATGAGCTACATAGACCTCATCAACATAGGAAATGGAAGTTTTGTGGTGTTTGTTTTTTTTTAAACCGCTAAACACTCAGTAGGACAAATACTCAAAAACAGTCTAAGTGGAGTGCCTGGGTAGATCAGTCAGTTAAGCACCCAGCTCTTGGTTTTGGCTTACGTGGTGATCTCAGGGTCTTGGAATTGAGTCCCTCATGAGGGCCATACTCAGCGAGGTGTCTGCTTCTCCACTCCCTCTGCTCCTCCCCCCAACTCATACACTCTCTCTCTTCAATAATTACATAAATCTTTTTTTAAAAATCACCATTAGAAATAATGACATTTTAAAAATTGAGAGTATTCTGGGGCGCTGGGTGGCTCAGTTGATGGGCGTCTGCCTTTGGCTCAGGTCATGATCCCAGGGTCCTGGGTTCAAACCCCACATCAGGCTCTCTTCTCAGCAGCAAACCTGCTTCTTCCTCTCCCACTCCCCCTGCTTGTGTTCTCTCTCTGTCTCTCTCTCTCTGTCAAATAAATATATCTTTAAAAAAAAAGAATGAATGAATGAATAAATAAATAAAAATTAAGAGTATTTTTTTTAAAGATTTTATTTATTTATTTGACAGAGAGAGATTACAAGCAGGCAGAGAGAGAGAGGAGGAAGCAGGCTCCCTGCTGAGCAGAGAGCCCGATGCGGGACTCGATCCCAGGACCCTGAGATCATGACCTGAGCCGAAGGCAGCGGCTCAACCCACTGAGCCACCCAGGTGCCCAAAATTAAGAGTATTTTGCACTAATAAATATAATAATGATTCCTAAGCTAAAATTTTAGAAAGATAATAGCTAATTACTTACAATCAGTCATAAATGATAATGTAAATAAATATGCAATAACAATGAATTAAATGTCTTTATGAGGAACAGGTAAAGCATTGGTCTTAAAAGAAAATATTTGCCTGAGAATAAAAAATAAAGAGAAACTGAATATAAAATATCAACAGCATCTATTTTGCATTGAACTCTTTGGTGGTGAATAGTGTGATATTTAAACATCATTGGATTCATGTTGATTTTTATTATTATCATTTTAAAAATATTTTTCAAATTTTTATTTAAATCCTAATTAACATATAGTATAATTTTGATTTCAGGAGTAGAATTTAGTGATTCATCACTTACATACAATATCCAGTGCTCATCACAACAAGTGCCCTTTTTAATACCCATCACCCATCAAGCCTATCCCCTGCTCACCTCCCCTCCATCAACCCTCAGTTTGTTCTCTATTATTAAAAGTTTCTGGGGCACCTGGGTGGCTCAGTGGGTTAAAGCCTCTGCCTTCAGCAAGCCCCACATCGGGCTCTCTGCTTAGCAGGGAACCTGCTTCCCTTCCTCTCTCTCTACCTGCCTCTCTGCTTACCTGTGATCTCTGTCGGTCAAATGAATAAATAAAAAAATCTTAAAAAAAAAAAAGTTTCTTACGGTTTGCTTCTGTCTTTTATTTATTTACCTATTTATTTATTTATTTATTTATTTATTTTGCTATTCTCTATGTTCATTTGTTTCTTAAATTCTACATATGAATAAAATCATATGGTATTTGTCTTTCTCTGACTTAATTTGCCTATCAAAATATACTCTACTTCTATCCACATTATTGCAAATGGCAAAATTTCATTCTTTTTCATGGTTGAGTAATATTGCTATATATCTATGTATATATACATAGATAGATAGATGTGCATACATACCACATCTCCTTATCCATTCATCAGTTATTGGACATTTGGGCTCTTTCCATAATTTGGCTATTGTTGATATTGCTGCTATAAACATGGGGAGGGAGAATGTGCCTCTTCAAATCAGTATTTTTGTATCCTTGGGTAAATATATAGTAGTGCAATGGCTCAGTTCTAGGGTAGCTCTATTTTCAACTTTTTGAGGAAATTCCATACTGTTTTCCAGAGTGGCTGCACAGCTTGCATTCCCACCAACAGTGTAAGAGTGTTCCCCCTTTCTCCACATACTCACCAACATCTGATATTTCCTGTGTTGATAATCTTAGCCATTTTGACCAGTGTGAGGTGGTATCTCATCAGAGTTTTGATTTGTATATCCCTGATAATGAGGTTGAGCATTTTTTTCATGTGTCTGTTGATGATCTGGATGTCTTCTTTGGAGAAAAGTCTATTGATGTCTTCTGCCCACTTCTTAACTGGATTATTTGTTTTTTGGGTGTTGGGTTTGATAAGTTCTTTATAGATTTAGAGACTAACCCTTTATGAGATATGTCATTTAAAAAAATCTTCCGTCTTTTAGTTTCATTGTTTCCCTCACTGTGGAGAAGTTTTTTATCTTGATGAAATCCCAGTAGCTTAGTTTTGCTTATTTCCCTTGCCTCCAGAGGCTTGTCTAGTACAAAATTGTTACAGCCAAGGTCAAAGAAGTTGTGCTGTGTTCTCCTCAAGAATTTTGATGTTTTAAATATTTATTGCATTTTTATAGATTTGTTGGAGCTGAACATTATTTTATATAAACATTTAATTTTATAACGTATATCACTGTAAATGTATGACTAGGATATACTAAATCAATATAATACAATAAAAGTAATGAAAATAAAAAGTAATAAGTCTAAGCTCTAAATTAAGAAAAAAAAAAATTTTAACTGGTTATGTTCTCTGAAACTCCTGGACGTCCCTGGCTAAGAATTTTACCCCTAATGGCCATCAGGTCAGCCCATTCTGGAACTCCTAGACTATAAACTTATGAGACAATAACTAGAAGACCATGCACCTGTGAGTCTTAGCTCCTTTTTTAAAGATTTTATCTATTTATTTGACAGAGAGAGATCACAAGTAGGCAGAGAGGCAGGCAGAGAGAGAGAAGGGAGGAAGCAGACTCCCTGCCAAGTGGAGAGCCTGATGTGGGGCTCCATCCCAGGACCCTGAGATCATGACCTGAGCCGAAGGCAGCGGCTTAACCCACTGAGCCACCCAGGCGCCCCTGCAAGGTGGATTTTTAAAACTTTCACCTTTAGAACCTCTTCACTCCTTCACCTTAGATACTCCATATTCTGGAAAAGACACCAATTGGAAATCTTCTGTGGTGCAATCCTAGAAAGGATCTTATGAAGGCATCTTAACAGATACTGTCAGGAAACCACCAAGAGTTTATTCTTGAATCCACAAATCTATTTCCTATGCAAAAGAAGGTCACTGAAATTGATTTGATAGTACAGGACTACTGGGACTATATATCATTGGGTATCTCAAAAAAGACTTAAAAATACCTCTAGATGAAATAAACTGTCTGATGACTGACAGCAGCAACACAAGTACTTTGAACCAAGCTGATGAATACTTGAAGTAGACAGCTTCTACCCAAGATTACCAGAAAATGACCCATTGCCCAAAACTATTAATTTTCTTTATTCCCTTCCTTCCTTCTTTTTAAATTATTTTTTCTGCTTTCTACTTGTCTCTAATTCTTATAGATGCTTATTCCTTTTTATTGACTTAGCCTTGCTGGTACTTAAAATACTATGAATTATTTTATGTTTTTTAATCTTTTTAAGGCATAGAGATCTTATGCTAATCATGGCCTTTTTTCCCTTTCTAAGAGTGTAAATCCTCCAGGATATCTGACAAGCTGCTGTATTTTTGATCCATCAGCAACCTCTGGTGTATTCCATAAAATTAGATATCAAGCATTTCATATTTCTGCTCAAGATTTCCAACCTTATGATACTAACTTGCCCTATTAATCACATGTATTAAACACATATCCTCAATTATAAACACTGATACCATTGTTATAGTTATACTTATCCTGAATATTTGACTCATCCTGGACCTGAAATCTTTTCCAAAGTTTGAACTAAACCTGAGTAGGTTTTCTCTGATTATTCTTGATGTTCCTACCCAAATTTTTGTAAATGTATACTAAATTCCATGACTAATTAAAAATTGTTTCCTCAAGCAGTAGCATGTATGTCATGGAAATTCTCATCAAACCCAAATCAAGCTCATAACTAAAATTTGGACCAAGAAGCAAACACTGTGCTAACACTACATAGAGGAAGGTAAATATATCTGTGCAGTTGGAGAATTCAAATATATCAAGTAATTAACATTTATTGTATAGCAAGCACTTGACATTTATTGTAACATTTATTGTATGTATTGTATACCAAGTAACATTTATTGTGTAACATTTATTGTATACCATTGTATTATAACATTTATTGTAACATTTATGGTATTTATTGTATATCAATAAACATAAACTTTGACCATAAGACTTTATTTTATTTTATTTTATTTTATTTTGAGTTGCATAAACACTCTTTACTCTAGGATGATTTCTTAGTCTGTCCACTTGATAATGGTTATTATGAAGTCCAAATGAGATAATGTGCATTTTGAAAGTAATTTTAAACTATAAAATACTTTATGAACATTGGTAATGGTTCTTTATGACATTATTACTATTAATGCAGTCAAAAACTCATCTGGAACTTCTCAAATTATTTTCAAGTACATCACAAAACTATATGGGATAGAGGATTTTTAAAATTACGTTCAGTGGTCACCATATAGTACATCATTAGTTTTTGATGAAGTGTTCAATGATTAATTAGTTATGTATCATAACACGTGCCCTCCTTAATACTGTAAGTCTTTATATAAAAGCTGTCCTGACTGGTAAATTCTTAATTTGTGGAAATCAAGAAATTCATTAATATGAAGGTCCACAGATTTTTAAATTCTCATATCTTCCAGGTACCTTTAACACCCACCTGATGCTTCCAATGAAATGAAAATCTATCTGAAGAAATTAGAGATGGTGGGATTCATGTCTTTATGAAGGCATAAAAAAACTATTATTATGGTAATCATTGCAAATAAAACTGTGCACTACAGGCTTGAAAATGAGTCTGGACTTTCTTGATGAAGTAATCCTTACAGAATTGTTTTAGATTATACACTAAAAGACCAAGGCAATATCTATGCGCTGGCTGAACCTCCTGTTAAAACCAAATAAATGAGAGTTCCTTACATAAAATTCAAGAACAGCCAACTGGTTATCTAAAATGTGACAACATGTACCATAGGATCTTTTCACACAGCTTGAGTTTGGCAAAAGAAAGAGTACTTTGTAAATATTAGTTATGCTGTTTCTAGCTCTGTTTCTAAACAGTACAGTTGTCATATTATTTATAAACAAGTTCTAAAATGCTGCTGCATACTTACCATCTCATCAAACATCAAATGATCCTAAATAAAAAAGATTCTAAAGCAATTCAAACAAACACATTTCTGAGAAATTGGGACCTATGATAGTGTGTGATGATGGCCCCAATTCTTCATGCCTCTCGCTGTCCTTAGCTTCTTACGTGTGCCCTCTCTCTTTGAGGCATGGGATCATAAGAAAAGAGTAAAGCTGAGAACATAACAGGAACATGAGAAAAACTCTGCACTCAGCCCCAATCTATGGACAAGATAAAACCAGAGGATTTCGAAGCCTGTGGTGCACTGAAAGTAACCATAGCAACAAGATAACCCAAACCCAGATCAACTTTTGCTTATATTGACTTAACTTTCCACCCTAAAAGCCTAGTAGGAGATGTTCCCATTCCTACTTCAGTGCAAAATACCACTTACTTCAGCCTTTACTGAGCAACACACTGTGTCTGGCTTTCAACTAGAAATTGCAAGATATAAAAAGGCAAGATATAAAATTGCAATATAAAAAGGCAAGAAAGAGAAAACTCTTTTCAAGAGACAGAGCAATGAACAGAAGCAGATTTAGATATGTCTGGATGTTGGGAGTACAGATAGGAAATTTTAAGTAAATATAATTAATATGTTAAAGATATGAAAAAGCTGACAATATGCATGAACAGATGAAGAATTTCAGCAAAGTAATATAAACTATAAGGAAGAATCAAATGGAATGCCAGAATAAATCAAACTTGGTCAAAACTAATGACGTATGCCTGAATGGGCTCATTAAGACTTGACACCACAGAGGAAAGGATCAGTCAACTGGAAGAGAAGTCAACAGAAATTACCCAAACCAAAACACAAACAAGGAAAAAAAAAGAGAGAGAGAGAGAGAGGATAATCCAAAAGCTATGAGGCAATATCAAACAGCCTAATATTGTTTGATATGAATCTCAGAAGAAGATGAGGATGAGAAAGGGAGAGAAAATCTATTTAAAGAGATAATGGCTGAGATTTTTACAGAAATAATGAAAGAAATGAATCATAGACTCAAGATGCTTGGTGAATACTAATCAAGATAAATACTGCCCTACTTCAAAACCATCCACCTAAATACATCATATTCAAATAGTCAAATTCAAAGAGAGAGAGAAAGAGAGAGTTAAAAAGAGAGAAAGAACCTTGGAGGCCAGAAGGAAAAAAATACACAAGAGGAAAATAAGAATTACAGTAGATTCTCATCAGAAACTATGAAGGCCAAGGGACAATGGAACATTTTTAAAGTGCAGAAAGAACAAGAACCCTCACCTCTGAATGCTATACCCAATGAAAATATCTTGCAAAAATTAAAGAGAAATAGACTTTCTCTGACAAAAACTGAAGGAATTCATTACTAACAGAACTACATTACATGAAATAGTTTTTAAGGAAGTTTTCAAGGTAGAAGAACTCATAGCAGACAGAAATTTGGATCAATACAAAAAATGGAAAGATGTTCAACATTATTTGCCACTGGAGAAAATCAAACAAAACCACAATGAGACACCACTACACACCTCTTAGAATGGCTGAAATTTTAAGAATCAGACAATACTCATAGTGAGGATCAGAGCAAGAGTTGCTCTTATGTATTGCTGGTGGGAAAACAAAATGGTGCAGTCACTTGGGAAAAGAGTTTGTCTGTTTCTTGTAAAGTTATACACTTACTAAATGACCTAACAGTCTTACTCCTATGTATCACCCAAATGAAATGAAAGCTTACCTTTATACAAAAATCTGTATACAAATGATTAAAGCTGCTTTATTCATAACCACCAAACACTGGAAATATCCTAATTGTCCATCAACTAGGATGAGTTGATAACCACATTGTGGTACATTAATACAATGGAATACAACTCAGCTATCAAAAGGAATGAACTGCTGATGTACACACGGCAGGAATGAATCTCAGATGTCTTATGCTGGATGCAAGAAGCCAGAATCAAAAGGCAGATGACATGCTGAAGTAGGCAAAATTAAAGGGAAATAAAGCAAATCATGGGTTTCCAACAGCTGGGAATTAGGAGTGGGGGTGACTTTTAGGGGTGAGGGCATCTTCATGTAACTTCATTGCATGGGTGGCAATATCATTGGTTACACAAGTAGGGGTGCTGCCAAATCCCAGAACACTGTGTATTAATACGAGAGAAGCTTATATTTTACATAAATTTTATATTTTATATCAAAATATATTTATACTGGGACGCCTGGGTGGCTCAGTGGGTTGAGACCTCTGCCTTCAGCCTCTGCCTTCAGCTCAGGCTCGGGGTCCTGGGATCAAGTCCCGCGGCGGGTTCTTTGCTCGGCAGAGAGCCTGCTTCCTCCTTTCTTGCTCTGCCAGCTTCTCTGCCTACTTGTGATCTCTGTCCGTCAAATAAATAAATAAAATCTTTTAAAAATACACATATATATATTTATATTTATATATTATAAAATAAGGACAATTTTATAATATAAAATATATTTGTATGATATATATTATAAAATATATATAATTAAAAATATATTCTAAAATAAGGACAATTTTACAATGATCGCAACACTTGCATGGCACTTAGCATATCTGAAAGCTGTTCTAACCTGCCCAAGCTGGTAAGTGTCTCTGATACATAAGCCGGTAAGCAGATTTTGAGCAGCACACTAGCAAAGCTGATGACCAACCAAGAGTTTGAATGATCTCCATTAGGCTCACCTGAAAACTCTGTCAGCTACAGAACAAGACGGGCTTCACACAATCATGTACATCCATACAGATGCCTCATGTCCAATTCAGAGTGCAAGCTACAATCTGTAATTGGCAAAACCACAATGAGCCTCTCTTTTTCTGTGAAATCTGATTTTTTTTTCCCTTTGGGGAGCTATTCAGTAAAATATATAAATGCAGCAGTCGCATTTTCAGTCGTGGAGTAGTAGCCCTTCTTCCTTTAACGACATAGTAGGATAACGACCCGCCGGTTCAGGAAATAGCCCAGCACCCCTGAAGTGAAGCTTTTTTCCAAACACTGTCCTGTCCCTCCTCCCCAAAAATAACGACTCTCATTCATCTACCTTTTTAAAAGATTTTATTTACTTATATGAAAGAGAGAGAGAGAACATGACCTTGATACCAGGACCCAACCGCTATCATATTTCTAACACCACAGGTTAGTTTTGCTTTTGGAACTTTACAGAAATAGAATCATACCAAATCATCCAGATACTTTTATGCCTGGCTTCTTTCCCTCCACATGATGCTTGCGGAAATGCCCGTTGCTGCCTGAGTAAGTAGTAGTTCATTTGTATCGCTGTATGATTCTCCACTGCACGAATATATCACACTACCATTATCTATGTGCTATTGTTGGATATTTGGATTGTTTTAGCTTTGAGGTATTATAAATAATGGTGTAAGGAGCATTCCGTTTTATGCCTTTTAGATATATACTTTTGGGTTTTGAACTACGGAATGTAATCCTACTTTAAAATTAAATCAAAATTTGAAGTAATGAACAAATCAGTATTTCTTTAGGTTTCTTGCTGAAAAACAGGACAAAGTGTACAAATACATGCTTGCATGTAAACGTTATTTTTTTTTCTTTGAGGGGAAGAGTGCAGAGGGAGAGGGAAAGAATCTGAAGTAGGCTCTATGCCCAGTGCGAGCCTGTTGTGGGGGATTCAATCTCACAACCCTGAGGTCACTACTTGAGCCAAAAATCAAGAGTTGGACACTTTGCCAACCAAACCACTCTGGTGCCCCATGTATGAAAGTTTTTAATGTTTATTTCCAAACTTTGCCATTAGAATGTAGTTATTAAAACTATTAATGATATTTAGATGAATTAAAGAGTATGGTTGTAACTGTCACATTCTTTCCTTTTCTATTATTTTCTTTCTTTTTTTTTTTTGCTGATTTGTCAGAATTCTTTTTTTAATGTAAATTGCAAACAAGGCCAAAAATGTTCTTTAGTGTTTTAATTGAGAAAGGAAATTTAAAATTCCATTCAGAAGAATGCAGAGAATTATATCCTTTGAGAAGAAGAAAGTTTATATGATAGAATGCAGATGTCCTCCCTGTGTTTTAATTCAGCTGACCTATAATTTGTCTCTGAGATTGTACTTTAAAACCTGCATATACACAACAAGGGCCACATAATACTACATGGAATATTACAATTCAGTAGAACATTTAATGAGCTATACACACACACACAAATTTACAAGTATCCACGGCTGTAATACACAGAAGTCATAAAACCATTAATGGCTTACAGTCTCCTTTTCACTATTAATGGTTCCTCTCTGCGCCATTATTAAACGTGCATAGAAAGTATTGCCCATGGAATAAGTTATTCCAGAACAGTGTTCTTGTCCATTTGAATACAAATGTGAGCAGTGACACACTTTTTAGTCTTTAAAACATAGTTTTTTTCCATGCCCACATCTACTTGAGAGATCAGAACGCTATTTACCTAAGGAAGTACAGACACCTGATAAATGCTCACAAAGCTACTCTACTTGGGGTTACCACGGGAATACTTCTTCTGGAAGACACAGTAGATGGGTCGAAAAGATTGAGTTTTGGTTTTATTGCTGTCTTATTGTGCCTGCTTTTTTAAAATCCTTAGATTTGTAAGGATTTTCCCCAAAATAAAAATAATTTTTTTTTTTAAATAATAGGGTAATATATGTCCTGGCATAGTGATATTCATGGGCCATCATTTCACGGCATTGTCTGGGCTTGGTGACATTTGTGACAGGTCCACTTCCACTGGCTTAGGTTCTGCTGCCTGGCCTGACCAAATGGAGTATTGCTTCTCCCCATGGAGGGCACCCCACCCAGCCTGCAGGCACATTTCTCTCTACCTGCCCTCTGCTGCCCACTCCATCCACAAGATCGAGCCTCTCCCAAGTCACTTCAGCCATTGCCCTGACCCCACGCCCAGCTTGGCAGAGCCCTGAAACCCTCACAGGGCTCTGGGTCTGAGTCCCAGCTGCTCTGAGCCTCAGTGTCGCCATCTGTGACACACATGTTCAGTGCACTTCACAGGGAAATAAGAGGAATGAGAGGGAGTCATTTCTAAGAATCGTTTTTAGTAACTGCACTGGATTTTGCCATAAGTCACTTGACTTCATGTCAATAATAAAGCATGTCATAAAAGTATACTAAAATCTGAAGAGTTCTTAAATGTGAATTCATTTATGCTATAAAAGTGCCATGTTTTCTCAATGTGGTGAGGATTTTTGTTTGTTTTTTACTTTTATTTTCAAGTAGGCTCCACACCTAGCATGGAGCCCAGTACAAAGCTTGAATTCACAACCCTGAGATCACGAGTTGGACCCTTAACTGACTGAGCCACCCCAGCGCCCCAGTGCTGTGAGCTTTTAATTTGATGACACGGTCTGTTCCTGGGACTAAGGACAACTGTGTTAATAAACACATGGTGGTTCTGCCTCATAGATGGGGGAGAGGGGTAGACCTTGGTTTGCGCCTGCGGCCATAGCGCCAACGACTTTACCTCTATTTTGCATCTGCCGAAGCTTGCTTCATGGCCTCTCCATGTCTTTGGATTTCCCTGCACCAACCGCTGCTGTGTCCCAGCAGTCCTGAGCAGCAATGAGGTTGGTCTTTGAACCTTCTAGTACTATTTTCCAGTGGGAAGAGATTCTTCTTCTTCCACCTCCCATGGGGCTTTCTCCCTCCCTTGTCTCCCCTTGTAGCATTTGGATTCCATGGTCAAGCTAGTCACCTACAGCTGGGACTAAAGCTGATGGCTGAATCTGTCTCCCCACTGTTGCCGGCGTACATACAGCTACAAATTCCCAGCATCCCTTGCAGCTAGAGCAAGTTATGCCTATGCACAACGGTGGGACCCTTCTAAAATGGCTCATGCACGGTATCTGGCCCTCTTTCTCTGTGCTCAGGCTGGGTGCTGTGAGTGTCCCACTGGCCTAGCCCCACCCTGCGCTATAAGACTTAGTGTTTAGCGTTCACTAAAATATGGGCATTTTAATGATTAGAACAACCCACACTCACTAGTTCCTCAACTAATCTTGTAGTCTCCTTGCCAACATTTGGAACTCCCTTGAGCCTTTGTCCTTTTACACTTATACCTGTCTCTCCTGCTTACATGCAGATGCTGTGGGGCACAGCCAGAGAGAAATCTCAGCTAGGCATATCCTCCATGTGGGGCGAGGGGGGGTGCCACCTACCAGGCAATCTGTGTGTGTCCCCAAGTCAGCCCTCTCTCTATCTATCACCTTCTGTGATGACGATTTCAAGTCTTTGGTTTTCTGAAGCCCTTGATTCTCATGCTCCCTTCCTCCTCCAAAGAGAGGGTTGCAGTCATTGGTGGGGAATGTACCACTAGCGCACCATTCCGAATTCTCCTTGCCCCACTGGTGAGTCACCACCGGTCCTTCCCAGGACACTGGATCCTAGCCCCCGACCTTTGCAGGGACACTCACGCTCTTTCTCTCCTGCCTCTCCCACTCTCTTAGTGCCTCTCTTTGGTGCAGGGGACTCCGTATGCGGAATTCTCCACACGCTGAGCCTAGTTCAATAGTAAAACACACACAGCAGCTTTAATGCCTCAAATACCACTTAGAGAGCAGCTGCCGAGGACTATCAATCCTGCTAAAATGCAAATAGTGCTCGGCTTTCCTGGTTTCTCTCTCTCTCAACCGCTGTACTCCCCCTAGATAAAACGGCTCTTTCCAAAGGGGTGGCACAGATCATGGGCTGCAGGGAGGGAGCACGAAACATCACTTGCTTTCTTGCTGGGGATAATGCAGACCCTCGGGGAATACTCACATCCCTCTGACTCCCTCCTCCTGGGAGGAAGCTGGGCTGTGCTAGAAAACATGCCATGAAAGGCATACAGTCTTTGCAGAAATGCACTCACAAGCCGCAGGAGCGCTTGGCCCATCTGTGTCTGTCTTCCCAGGCAGCACGCCGCTCGCCACGGAGCCAGGCCTGACCCCTGCGTCCTCCTCTCCTTTGGCTAACATGATGGTCAAGTGTTTTTAGAAGACCTGTTTTGAATGTCTGACTATTCCAGAGATGACTCGTCTGCATTATGCAAAGTAGAGGGCGTGTGCGTTTAGGAAATTCTGGGCGCGTGTTGAAATCCTCTTTGGAGAGAAAACAGAAGTTGTTTATACACTTGGGTGTCTAATCAGCCTCTTAAACTTCACATGTCTACAACGGAATTTGCATTCACCTTCTTCCCCGGCCCCCTCCATGTCCCCGGGTGTGTCAGGGGCCCAGGAGGAAAATCTGGCAGCGAGGTTTGACTCCTCTGGTTCTCGCGCACCCAACACCCCCCACACACGCAATGTTGTTGTTGGCTTGACTTTCCAGTTATGCCCGCACCGCCTCTGCCCTGCCTGCCCCCATCATCTTTCCTGGGCAGTTTCCATGGCCTCCACAGGTCATCTTGTTCCCACTCTTGTCTCATCAATGCTATTCTCTGCAGAAAAGCTAGAAAGGGGGGGTTGCTGGTGGCTCAGTTGGTTGAGCCTCCCTCTGTTGGTTTCGGCTCAGGTGGTGGGTGATCCCACTGGGATGCGATCAAGCCCCACGTGGGGCTTCACACCCAGTAGGGAGTCCGACTCAGATTTTCTCTCCCTTTCCCTCTGCCCCTCCCACTCATGCTGTTTCTCTCTCTAAAATAAGATGAATAAATCTTAAAAAGAAGAAGAAGAAGAGGAAGAAGGAAAAAAAGAAGAAGAAGGAAGAGGAGGAGGAGGAAGAAGAAGAAGAAGAAAAAAAGAAAAGCCAGGGCACCTGGGTGGCTCAGATGGTTAAGCATCTGCCTTCAGCTCAAGTCATCATCTCCGGGTTCTAGGATCAAGCCCATCAGCTTCCTGCTCAGTGAGGAGTCTGCTTCTCTCTCTTTCTTTCTCCCTCTGTCCCTCCTCACCACTTGTTCTCTCTCCCTCAAATAAGTGAATAAAATATTGGAAAAATTTTTAAAAAGAAAATCTAGACGAATCATCATTGAAAAGCTAGACGAATCATCATGAGAATCAGATTGCACCGTTCCCTGCTGAAAATGGCCTTCTACCCTTACAGAATCAGATCCAAAGTCCCCAAGGTGCCCATCCAAGCTGGTGGCCAGGTGCTGGGGTCCCCCATCTGTTCCCTGCAAGTGCTGCCTCCGGCCTCCCTGCATCTTGCCGCTCCCCTCCCCAGCTCTATTGTGACATCACTAACATATAACATTGTGCAAACTCACTGTGTACACCATGATGACTTTGACTCAGGCGTCTATTGAGAAATAACCGACCCAGTAAGGTTAGTTAGGTCTTACCACAGACTCCTTTGGGCTTCTTGAGCCTGCCAGGCCAAATTCCATCTTCCAAATTTTGTACCTACTCTGTGCTCACCCAGGAAAGCTCTTCCCTGGGATGTGAACCCTTCCAGTGGCCTTCATCTATGCCTGTATTAGTTTGCGAGGGCTGCCGGAACCATAAGCCGGGTGGTTTAAAACTCTGGCTCTGTGCAAGAAACGTATGCCCTCACGGTTCTAGAGCCAGGAGCCCAAAATCAAGAGGTTAAGCCAAGCCATGCTCTCTCTCAAGGCTTCAAGGAATAATCTGTTCTATACTTTCTTATAGTTTCTGGGGGTCCCCGAAAATCCTTCATGTCCCTTGGCTTATAGGTGGGTCCCCCAGTCTCTGCCTCCACTGTCACCTGGAGTTCCCCCTGTATACCTGTGTGTCATCCCCTCTTCTTATAAGGACACCAGTCATGTTGGGTTAGAGCTCCCCTAATTCAGTAATGACCTTATCTTAACTTGATTACATCTACACAGACCTTACTTCCAAATAAAGTCCCATTTACACTCCCACTAACTGGAGGTGAGGATGACAACACATCTCTTTAAGGGACGCAATTTAACTCATAACTACCTTCTGTCTGTGCAGAGTCCTGATCTACTCTATCATCTCTCTGCCTGTTTTTTCCTTATGCCATTTTCCACTATCCAAAAATATGCATTTGGCTATCCCAAAGGATGATGGCAGCTGTTGAAATTAGACTCTCTCCACCCATGTTCCTAAAAATTGTACAGATAAGCAAGGAGAGAACACCAAACCACCCATTGCTCACGTCCACAGCACACCTAAGAGGCAGAGAGAGAAGAAAATAGCTAAAAGTCAGGGCCCAGCCCCAGCAAGATGGCATCATCCCTAAATATGGCAGAAAATGGCATCGCCGATGAAAGAAAGCGCCCTTGACTCTGACAACAGAAGAGGGAGCAGTTGCTCTGCAAAATCAGGTCGACCCCCACTCCCCAGTCCCCTGGCCTATTTCCATTCTACCATGCCCTCCTGCCCGGCCAGGAAAATGCAACATCAATAATCCAGAAAAAGAGCCAAAGAAACCTAGCAACCATACAGAGTTATGGTAAAAATAAATAAATAAATAAATAGACCGAAAAAGAGAACCAAAACTTCTCAGCCACTTTGGAAAACAGTTTAGCAGTTACTCAAAAACTGAAGCATAAGGATGCCTGGGTGGCTCAGTGGGTTAAGCCTCTGCCTTGGGCTCAGGTCATGGTCTCAGGGTCCTGGGATGGAGCCCCGCATCGGGCTCTCTGCTCAGCAGGGAACCTGCTTCCCCTTCTCTCTCTGCCTGCCTCTCTGCCCACTTGTGGTCTCTCTCTCTGTCAAATAAATAAATAAAATCTTAAAAAAAAAAAGAAGAAGAAGAAGAAGAAGAAGCACAGAATTACCACCTGACCCAGCAATTCCACATCTAGGTAGAGACGGAAGAGAGATGAAAACATACGTCCCCACAGGTGAACCATGAGACACTATGGACTCTGAAAAACAACCTGAGGGTTTTGAAGGGGCGGGGGGTGGAAGGTCGGGGTACCCGGTGGTGGGTATTAGAGAGGACACGGATTGTATGGAGCACTGGGAGTGGTGCAAAAATAATGAATACTGTTATACTGAAAATAAATAAAAAGTAAAAACAAACACAAAAACAAAAACATACGTCCCCACAAAAATTTGTACATGAATGTTCATAGCAGTCCTACTTTGTAATAAAAGTGGAAACGACTTACATGATGAGTAGAAAAGCAGCATGGGGCATAGACACCCACGGAAGGCTATGAGGCAGCGAACAGGAGAGAAATACTGACTCACACTTCCACACGGAGGGTCCGGGAGAAGCCCACGCCGGGTGAGAAAGGCCAGTCCCAAAGGATCACAGAGAGCATATGATCCCATTCACAGCAAATCTCTAGGAGAGGCAGCTCCGGGCTTGGAAAGTGCAAGGGGTTACCAAGGGGCTGGGCGAGGAGGGGAGTGGGGAGCAACAGCTAACAGGTGTAGATTTCTTTTGAGGGGGAAGAAAATGTTCTGGAATCAGATAGTGGTAAAGGTCGCACAACTCCCGTGATTAGACTAAAACCCACTGAATAGTGAATCTTAGGGTATGTGATTTTTAAATCTTACTAAGGGACAAGAGGAAGCATTGAAAAAAGTTTTAATTATCAATAATAATAATAAGAAATAATAATAATAATAAATAAATAAATTTTTTAAAGCTGGGGCAGATAAAAACTCACGCATACATATACCGGTGCTGTGCCAGTTATGAGGGGATTTCCTTTCAGTTCCAAACCTGCTTCTTCTACCCTGATTTACTTACTTACTTACTTACTTTATTCATGCTGAGAGAGAGAGCTCGCGTGTGAGTAGTGGGGGGGAGGGGCAGAGGGAGAGGGAGAGAGAGGATCTCCACCAGACTCCACACTCAGTGCAGAGCCCCACGCGGTCTCGATCTTACAACCCTGAGATCATGACCTGAGCTGAAATCAGGAGTCTGACCCTTCACCGACTGACCACCCACACAGGCACCCATTCTAGGCTTTACAGTGAGACCCTGTCTCTGGACCTGCGGTGCAGGAAAAATAGGATGTCTTTGAGGTTTCTGAAGCAGCAGAAGTTCACACAGTGGGTCGCGTACCTGTTTCACTTACGTTTTATTCTTTTTTTTTTTTTTTTTTTTACATTTCCAGGAACCCAAACTCTTAAATAGTTACATTTTTGACCCAGTGATTTAGTTTCTAGGAATTTATTTCAAGAGCCCACAGGAGACACTTTTTATAAACCTGAAAAAATGGGGACTCCCGGGGGCCTCAGCCCATGAAGTATCTGCCAGAGGCTCAGGTCGTGATCTCAGGGTCCTGGGATCGAGCCCCATGTCAGGGACCACGCTGGGAACAAGGTCCTCTGGAGATTCTCTCTCCCTCTGCCTCCACCTGTCTCTCTCAAATAAGTAAATAAATCTTTTTTAAAAAACCTCTTGCCCAGTATACTTGGGGGATTTCAGGATGGAGTGGCTGGAAGCAGGAAGCCAGGTGCCAGCCTGCCTGGCCTGCAAGGCGGCTGTGAAGGTGGCGGCGGCTGGGAGTCCCAGGGGGCTCGCGCCTCTCTCCGGCCTGGAGAACCCGCCCAGGGGGGTCAGGCTCCCCGCCCTCCGGTTAATGAAACCGCCCCCCCACACACATCTTCACACATATACACGCTCTCACACACATATGCACACTTTCTCTTGTACATACAATTCATATCCTTTCTGTCGCAGGTACACACTTCGCACACTCACACACACACACTTCCTCTCATACACCACACACGTCACTCACACCGACTCTCTTATACGCATTCCTGTGTTCTCTCATATTTTACATAGACACACTCACTGAATCACACTTCTTAAAAAAGATTTTATCTATTAGAGAGAGAGAAAGAGAGTGAGCAGGGGAGAGGAAGAGGGAGAAGCAGACTCCCTGGGGAGCAGGGAGTCCAACTCAGGGCTCCATCCCAAGACTCCGGGATCATGACCTGAGCGGAAGGCAGACACCCAACCGACGGAGCCGCCCAGGTGCCCCACGCATTCCCACTTACACACAAACGTGCACACTGGCTTCGCTGTCACCGACACCCATGCTCAACCCCCAGCCGCACCCCTGCAGGGGGCCACCCACTGCTTTTCCACTGGGGCCTGAAGCAGAGCCAAGGTGCCTTAAAACAAGCAGGTGACAAGGCTCAAGGGTGCTTTTCGCTAGAACTACTTCAGGAGATAAACTTGCTTCTTGCGGGCCCAGAGGCAAAGCTGGTCCTGTTCCCCAGCGCCTGGCCCCCGGCCCCCCCCAACAGGGGAGAATGAGCGCTCACTGCCCTGCTGGGGCAGTGGGATGTGTAGGGGCAGGACCTGCCTGTTCAGGGTCTTCTAGAGTCTCCCTGCCTCAGAGGGCAGAGATCGGGGCACTTCCCCCACATGCGTCTAACTTGTCACAAGGAGCTGATCCCTGTGACCCGCACCCTGCACCCCTCTCCCCCAGGGCTGAAGGCAGGGAAGCCACCGCTGCCCATTGGAAGGGCAGCCTGCAGAGGTGAGGAGCTGGCCCCTGGGCTGCCTGATCCACAGACACCGTGGCTGGGCTCCCGGGTGACCCTCCCAGGCATCCCAGGGCTCACAGCCTGCTCTCGCCACCTCGAGTCACAGCTTCCAGGTGCCACTCACTGCAAAGCCACGTCAGCTCTGCTGTCAGGATAAAGGAGTTGATTGCATCTCTTATTTGCCACCAACTTGAGTGACACGCAGATTCTGAATATCTTATTTTGCAGCAATTTTAATCTGGGTTAAATGCAGCCTGTCAAATTCACCTTGCAGACAGAGCGACAGTGGGGGCTGGGAGCTGGGGGCTGCGGGGAGAGGACCACCCTGGGGTTGGCAGGCAGGGGAGAGGGGACGCAGGGGACAGGGAAAGGGGGCTGAGTCGCAGCATTGGGGACCCAGAGCCAGACTTGCCCATCGGCCCTGGAGTGGGGGGCAGAGAACGGGGGTTGCAGTGTCCATTTCCAGCCACCAGTTTGCTGGGGGACGACAAACTGGGTCGAGGCACCAGAAGATTCGGGTCTCCAGGGCCCAAAGGACACGGGCCAGCCCTTCGAGGCCGCATACCCCAGGGGCCCACACCACTACTGTTTTAGGAAGTTGCTGAACTAAATCGCTACTCTCCCCAGAGGCTTTGCGGGTCTCAGAGGTTCTGGGACTAGAGAGCACTCTCTAAGAAAAATAATACAAAATGATGGCTCAGAATTGCCAGGGGCCCAGTGAAGGGGTCTGCAAGGCAAGGGCCTCTGTCCCCCAGGGCCCAGAAGACACTCAGCATCCCAGGGCTTCATGCCTGCGGAAGGTGCAGCTGGAAGCTGTCCACCATTTATCAGTAAGGCAGCTTTTGTTTGATTTGCTGTTCCAACATTTCATTTTTCACCTGGTAGAAAGATACACCTTTTAACATAAAAATTGGCTCCAGATATGAGTCCCCTGGCTCCCCTTGGGGTCCTCATGGGCTCTCTGTTTGCGCGGATGATCCCAACGAGCCTCCCAGCTTCAGAGGCCATGAGGCCATGGTCCCCTTCAAAGGCAATACTTGGTGTCCCAAAGGAGTCTCCTGTTCCTTGAATGCCCCCCACAGTGGCATCACCATTGGCAGTGGGCACAGCCCGGCCCCCGGGGTTTCCTGAGGTTGGGAGGCGACCTCTCCACACAGGGTCTGCACAGCCCCACAGTGGCATGCTCACCTTTTTCTGTTAAAGTCCCGCTTTTCTGAAGAAGTTGGTCATAAGCCTTCCAAAGGGGTCCTTGACCACCTCACAAGGTGCAAAGATTCCCAGATAAAAATTTAAGAAAAACACTGCTCCATTCTTTTTTTCCCCCCTCTTAAAAATCAAATGAAATACGGGAAATTCCAGTTATTCAGAATGACTGGAGTTTTTCTGGCTCTTGGGACACTGAGATTGATCGGGAGTTACTACACAGGGCCCAAGGGAGCCATTTCCTGAAGGCTTACCATTAAGTGCACGCTTATTCTTCATAGGCTGAGTTTGGGATAGGCTGATTTGCAGGTATGTCCCATTTTCTGGGACATGGGGACCCTGGTCCAGTTGCTGTGTGTGTTCAGAGAATTCTGGTTGCGACTGTTAGCTCTAATGGAATCTGGAAAAGCCAGTATGCATGGCCGCTTGCCCCGTTCCCCTGCAGGCCAGGTGGGAGGGTCCCTTAGGAAAGGATAAAGGGTGTCATGGGTTCCTGCTGGCCTCGCTGCCTCAGTGAGACCCTCCCTGGCCCTCAGAGGTGGTGCTCTGGGCCCTAAGCTGCCTGGGTGTTGCTAAAAGGCACAGAGACTGTAGGAGAAACCAGTGCTAGCGGGCCTGGGACACAGGTAATCCTCCTCCTCACCTACCTGCCCCCACCCCTGAGTCAGCAAATGCTCCCCTGTCCTCCTGGCTGGCCTGAACAGAGTTTTGTTGTTGTTGTTTTAAGATTTACTTATTGATGAGAGAGAGAGAGAGAGAGCCTGGAGCCCGGTGGGGGGCTCCATCTCACGGCCCTGAGCTCACGACC
This sequence comes from Mustela nivalis, assembly GCF_964662115.1. Lineage (NCBI taxonomy): Eukaryota > Metazoa > Chordata > Mammalia > Carnivora > Mustelidae > Mustela > Mustela nivalis. Next base: position 126,880,800 of record NC_139025.1, read on the forward strand.
TGAGCCAAAATCAAGAGGTAGTCCTTTAACTGACTGGGCCACCCAGGAACCCTGGGCTTGAGCAGAGTTTTAATCAGATTTTTCTTTTTTCTAAGTCCCTATGAGATAAATTGCGCTGAGGGATTAAGAATTTTGAGGAAGGAAAGGAAGAATAAAAGAAGGGACAGTTTTTCCTCTCAGCGCAGAAATATATGGAAATCTTTCAAATGAGAAACAGGTACCAGGCCAGGGAGGTGGTGGGGGGGAGGGAACAGGGAGGAGGTCCCTTTTACGGGGTCTGCTTCCCTTCCCTGCACCTCCTGCCCCCTCCCTGCCCCTCAGAGCCCCCGATGACGGCTTCCATCAGGCCAGATCTGAGGCCAAGACCCCCCACTCCTGTCCCCTGCTCTGAAGCCGCCTCCATGGCTCTCCCCTCTCTGTGCTCCTCTTCCTCCTCCCACACGGCCCTTCAGCGGTTGGAGGCACCTCCTCGGCCTGCTCTGGGTTCACTCAACCCAGCGAGGTGATGCTCCTCCCTTCTCTGCTGGCTGGAAGTGTGTCTCCGGGTCTCCAGCCCCATCACCCCAAGGCTCGCACCACACATGGCCCAGGAGCCCTTGACAACTCCCCCTTCTCAGTGTGTCCCCAGTGTCCCCTCCCTGCACCCTTCCGAGGGTCTGTCTGGTGGCTCTCTTCCCACCAGCCCCCCTACAGATACCTGCACACCCCCACCTCTGCTCTGTTCTACTAAGGCCAGTGGGTTCTGCCCCCAGGAGCTCCGCCTTCCTCCCCCGCCCCCCTTGCTCCCCGCGTGTCCTGCCAGTGGCAGCAGGTGTTGGGTGGCTCTGGGGATGGCTCTGAGCCTGGCTCCGATGTGGACGCAGCCGAGACTTTCCCATCCCATCTGGCCTGCGGCGGAGGGCTCCTGGCTGTAACAAATGCATGTGACCAAATCCCAGAGGGCGCTGCCCAGAGGGCGCTGCCATGAGCTTTGTAATTTGACAGATCTTGCCAGATGGCCCTCGGATGTGGGGTGCCTTGTAGGCTCTTCCCCCTAGAAATGGTTTTTTCAGTTGGGCAAATAGTAAGTGGTCCGTGTCTTTCTCAAACAAGGGAAGATCATCGCGCACACAGAAAATGTCAAAAGGCCTGGTGACTGAACCGGTTGTGTGGGGACAAGTCCTTCCCCTTCATTCTGGTGTTAAAAGTTGAGACGTTCTGTCCCAGATGCCAAGTTTCTAATACTGGAGCTGAGTGATGGATCATGGGGAGGGGCTTCACAGAGTTGAAATTCAGGAGGCAGGGAGGGTGGCAGGGGAAGATAGGGACAAAGAGGAGGGGCGATTCAGGCTGCAGACGCATCGCAAAAGGCCTAAAGTGGTGGCCACTGGGAATTCGTTCCAGAAAGTGCTGGCCCTGGCCCTGTCCTGGGCTATTCCGAGGAAGGAGCTCTTACAGGAGGTGAAGGGGGAGGGGAGGGGTGCAGGTGGAGGAGGCGTACAGGGGAGGGAGGAGGAGGAGAAAAGAGAGGGGAGAAGACAAAGGGGAAAGGGGGAGGGGGAAAGCTGAGGGGAAGGGGTCAGGGGAAGGGAGGAGAAAAGGGGAGGAAGAGGGGTGAAAGCTAAGGAAAGTTACAAGCCTGGTTGTGGTGTGAGAACAAAACTTCCAAGCTTGCTCCTTTTAGAAGGAAAAAGGAGTAAGAAACCTGGAGTTTCTCCTTTGCGGCTAAAAGCCACCTTTCGGGTGCCTGAGTGGCTCAGTGGGTTAAAGCCTCTGCCTTCAGCTCAGGTCATGGTCCCGGATCCTGGGATCAAGCCCCGCATCAGGCTCTCTGCTCAGCAGGGAGCCTGCTTCTCTCTCTCTCTCTCTCTCTCTGCCTGCCTCTCTGCCTACTTGTGATCTCTGTCTGTCAAATAAATAAGATCTTAAAAAAAAAAAAAGCCAGCTTGCACTAGTCACTCGGGACGCTAGCTAGAAGTGTTCTCTCTAGCTAGAGGTGTTCAGCAAACAACAGAATCATTTTTAATTGTGAGGAAATACATTTCTCCCTCTCAACATTGAACTTACTGTAACTGGCTATTACACAGGAAGGGAAAAAAAACAAAAACAAAAACCCTTTTTCCTGAAAAGGGTGTCTTATTTGGTGTCAGAGTGAAGATGGGAAGTCCCACTCACCAAAGGCCAGGCTGTGGTGTGTCCCGGGTGCAGGGAGCCTCCCCTCCCAGTAAGGGGACACCCCTATGTCGAACTCTCTGAAGCCTGGAAACCAGAGCGGGTGAATTGCAGGCTTTCTTCAAGGAGAATTTCTGGGGATAACGTCAACGTGACAGGTTTTGCCCAGGGAAAAACCTCTTTCTTGGGCACTTGGGGGCTTGAATGATCTCTCCACAGGACCTAGGGGTGCCACCAGCTGCTGGGGGGCCTGAGGTCAGCAGACACGGGGTCCCCAAGTGGCATGACCGCTAATAGGGAAATGAAGTCATTGGGTGGAAATCAAGGTCACGGACTGCACGTATGTGTCCCCCTAAGTTCATATGCAGAAGCTCATCGTCCCCACCCAGATGGGAGGAGGTGGCGGCGCTCGGGGGAGGTGATGAGGGCATGAGGGTAGAGCCCTCACGGATGGGATTCGGGTCCTTACAGGAGGCCCCAGAGAGCCCTCTCAGCCCTCCACCACGTGAGGATACAGGGAAGAGACAGGTCCCTCCATGAGGAAGCAGGCTCTCCTACCGGCGCCCTGGTCTTGGACTTCCAGCCTCTGGAGCTGCCATTTCTGTGCCTTAAAGCCCCCCAGTCTATATACTTTGTCACAATAGCCCAACTAAGACACCCAGGTGTCTCCCCGAGGCCCTTTCTATTCTTAACCTTCCCAATTACAAAAATAAACCCTCCTTGTTAGGGAAAAATGTAAAATGCACAGGCACTTATTAATAGCCCCATAATATTGGCCTCCCCTCCAGCAGCAGAGATGAGCTCTGGTAATGATTTGACATCTCTTCCTCGAGAATGTTTTCTGTGTGCAAAGGGACACGTCCCAGATAGATGTGGTCACTTAACCATCTGGACTTGAGGAGGGTAAACTGAATGTTTTATGTTTTTGCACCAGGAAAAAAAAAATCAGATCCGTTGTAAGGAAATGAAGACACTACATTTTCTTGTCAAACAAAACAACAAATCTACGGTAACGATAGTATTTGCTGGAGACGGACTGCGTGCTTTCTGTGGATTTACTCATTAACAGTAGGGATCCTTGGGACACCTGGGGGAGCTCAGTTGGTTAAGGGTCTGCCTTCAGCTCAGGTCATGATCCCAGGGTTCTGGGATCAAGTCTCATGTTGGCTCCCTGCTTGGTGGAGAGTTGGCTTCTCCCTCCCCCTACACTGTGGCTTGTGCTCTCTCTCTTGCTCACTCACACTCTCTCTCAAATAAATAAATAAAAATCTTAAAAAAAAAAAAAAAAAAAAGAAAAACACAACAACTCCAGATCTTACGGGCTCTGTCTCAGCTTGGTGGGCACAGCACAGTGCCACAGGCTGTGGACTTAACCAAGAGAGATGTACTCTCCCACAGCACTGGAGGCTGGGGTCCTCAAGGTAGCTGCAGAGCTGGGTGCTGGTGAGGACTCCCTTTGGGTTGCTGGCAGCCACATTCTCCCAGTGCTCATGTAACCTTTCCTTGATATCAGCACGTGGGGGATCGGAGCGGGGAGAGCTTGGGAGAGCTTAAACACAAGCATTACTGTGTCTGTCCGTGTGAGGCCACCAATCCCATCATGGGGGCCCCATTCCTCATGACCTCCTCTGTCCCTAATCACCTCCCCAAAACCCACCTCTAGCCCCATGGGGGTGAGGGCGTGATATAAATTTGGGGAGGACACAGCTAGCCCATAGCCCATGTGGTCACCAGTCCTGTCCTAGAGATGGGGAGGTGGAGGCAAAGAGAGGCAAAGCCTCCTGGAAAGGTTCCGGGGTGCATGGAGGAGGTGGGCTCACCCGGGAACCCGGCCGGCCGAGTAGTGCTGTGCCTCTGGCTCATTGTTCCTCTGTCTCCACCTACCCACCAGCTCCCGCAGCCCCTCTACGTCCCCATGGGTTCAACTGCAAGGTTTGCTGTGCCTATATCACAGCCAGGCTGGGTTTCCAGCCTTTGCCTCTTATTCCGTAATCATAGAGTGGATCATTTCTGGCTTTTTCTCCATTACAAAGAGCACCACAGCCAACATCCTTATAGACCTGATTTGGGTTTTTCCTGTGAGATAAATTTTTAGCAGCAGAATTGCTGGGTCCAAAGGGCTTGGAAGTTTTAAATTCAAGGTCTCCCGCCCAGTCGTCCTGAGAGGAGGGGAACCACCGTCCTGAATGTACACCCGAAACCAATATAATACTGTATGTCAACCGTATTTCAATTAAAAAAAGAAAATCTAAAAGACAATGTGAGACTAGAGATGACGTCCCCACTTTCAAAATGATGGTTAACTTCCTGCCGGTGAGCCGGGGTATGGCTGGGGGAAGCAGAGACAAGCTGGGCAGTGGGACACCAACAGGGTGAGACTCAGTGAACACGGATGAGGAGGAAGGTTGAGGGGCTGCAAACTGGGGTTGCGATGTAGAAAAATGCTCTGGCTCCTGCGGCATGCAGAGCGGGGAGGCCAGGCTGCTGAGCAATGTGGCGGGAAGAGCAGCGCCTTGGCGTGGGGAGGTGTGGAGGCCTTGCCTGGGCTGAGCGAGGGGGACGGGGATGGAGCTGTGGCTTCCGTGTTGGTGGTGGTTGTGCAAGCAGGAGACTGGCTGCGGTTGTGGACATGGCTCCCCTCTCCTTAAAAGAGCGGGGGCCATGTGTCGCTCACCGGGGCCCCCACCCGTGGTTCCGCAGCGTGGGTTAAACCCAACTCCCTTGCCCTGAGTACCCGGGATGTTTGTCTGGGATATAGAAAAGGCAGAAGAGAAGGATGGGGAGGAAGAGGTGGGACCGGGGCGGGCGGGGAGGAGGAGAAAAGAAGAAAGTAGAAAGAAGAGGTGGAGGAAGAGAGGCCCACACCCGGATGCGGAAGGGCAGAGGCCCTGCCTGGCCAGGAAGGGACTCTGTCCTCACGGGGCCCTGTTCCTTCCGCAGAGCGGTTGGTGACACCTTTTTCTTTCCAGTGCATTTCAAACTTGGAAATTGTTCAGTAGGTAATAAGTCTGGGGTTTTTATCGTTTTCTTCCTAATTGCAAGGCTCATGAGAACAGGAGCGGGTGCCATCTGTACTGTATTCATCATCCTGCCGCAATGGGGGAAAATGAGTAATTTTAGCATAAAATGTAGAACTGCCATGAAATTCAAATTGCAGTAAGTTGACAAGAATTATAATGTTTGCGGAAAAGCTCATCTAGGAGGCTAAAGTCATCACGTGGAAAGCAGCAGCCTCGCTGCCAGGGAAAAACGGCCGTGGCCTCCTCCGAGCTGGCGGGACCAGGCCCTCAGGCCCCCTGCACGTGCTGGTTGACCATCTGCCCAGGGCGGCCACGTGATCTTTCCTGCAGCCTTCTGCTCTCGAACATACGGAGAAAATAGGAAGTTGGGCCGCGCCCCTGCAAATAGAAGAGTTCTGCACGCATGAGTATCAGCTAGGTAGGCAGAATGCTTGCCCAATCAGTTATGCATTGGAGGGGATGTTTCATTGCCTTCTGGAAGCAGGACTATTTCCTGAAATAGGTCGCCAGTAAAACCCACGAACAACGAAGCTGGCCTTCAGCCTGTGATCTAGTCACAGATCCAGGGACACAGATCCAGCAGGAGGAAAGAAACATTCCCGCAGATTGCTCACATCAGAGCAAAGGCAGACAGGAAATGGGGCTGCCCATTTGCAACCCGAAAGCTCTCTCTGGCTCTAGGAACTTGTAAGTCACTTCTTGCCCTTGAAAGCGAAAACCACCCAGGTTCTAAACTGTGCAAAAGCTGAGCATGCGCAGATCTGTTATACTGTCCTCTCTTAACGTGGCAGACAGCCCAGCCCCTTCTGTCATCACTACCACTAGAATTAGCACCTCCTGCAGTCTGTGGACCCAGCGGGGCCTAAATTTAACACTTGGTCACTTTCACAAAGGCAGGCTGGTCCTGCGTGACTTTCCCCCAAATACTGCGGTGGAGCTACACTGTGATTTCGTGTCCCCTGTGCACACCGATCCTCCAGATCCTTCCCAATGCCATCAGCCCTAATCAATGCAGGCTGTTTTCGCAGAGCAGGAAGCCACAAGCACTGGAGTCCTTCCCCTTGGCAGGCAGGCAGTCGGCAGGCAGGCAGGAGCGGCTGTCAGCTGGGTGAGCCGCTGATATTCATCTGTCAATTTCCGCAAGTTAAGAGTTTCAATGCGGCCAAGGGTCACCGGGAAATGGGCACTCATATTCCCACCTTCCCTTGATAAGACCCAAACATGGGGTGGAACCGGCAGATAGGTTTCACCCAGAGGGGTTGTGAGGGTTGTGACTAGTGCGTTGCCATTTGTTGACAGGGCACAGGCCACGCATGCCCTTCTGTGCTGTACTGGTTCTCAGCGGTGTCCCAGGCCGTTCCCCAGGGCCGGACGTGTGGGGAAGCTCCAGTGCGGGCCAATCAGGGTATGTGTCAGGATAGAGCCGCTGCGGCAGCAAGTGGCCCGCTCAGCAGAGCAGTTACTCAGGGGAGTCCCAGGCGGGGAAGACTGTTGGGAAAAGAGCAGGGAGGACAACGTGAAAGCAGGAGGCTTTCTCCCGGCTGGGCTGAGAGTGGGGCACATTCAGGGGTGACAAAGGTCACTAAGAGCAAGAGAGGGGAGGAGGGTGTCTGGCTGAGTGCCAGGACCAAGAGGGGGTGCCAGGACACTGTGAGAATGGCATCCTCGACCGCTGGATGATTTCTTTGAAGGTAAAGAAGCCAAAGAGCTTGGAACCTGTAACTGCTGTTACTGATGCTAGCTAGCTAGCATGTTCCTGGGGATCCGCGATTTCTCTCTGGGGCGCAAGGCAGTTTGTGCTTCCTCCAAATTCTAATCAAGATGAGTTAGAAGAAATTTGTGTGTAAGAAACAGGAGTGCACTTGAATGAGGAGCTAAGTGCCATCTGGGGGGTGGTCCCTGCGTGCAAGTGGGTGGCTCAGTTTTCAAGATAATGGCCACATGCCTTCATTAACCCTGCTTGCCCCAGACTGGCAGAACATTCCCAGCACTGCTCTGTCAACTTCTGGCCCTAAGGGAGAGAGCTTTGACCTTCTGATCTCTTCTTGTGGGAGACAATCAACAAAACTCTTTGAGGAGCGCTGCGTGTTTCTGGGGCTTGAGGCCGGCTTCTGAGCAACGCTGGTCTGAACTGGTTGGTTTTCATTTGCTCTCAGGACTGCCCTGTGTCCCCACAGCTTCTGCACACAAGCTGGCAAGACAGGCTGACCTCTGGGAGGAAAAAGGACCAGCATCCTGGACACGCACTCAGAGGCTTCCCCATGTTACAGGCTGTCACAGATGGGAGTGTTAACACTTGCTACAATTGGGGGACGGGTCCCTGAAGCCTGACAGAACACCTCAACTGTGTTTACTTGAATATTCAAAAACAAAGGGAAGAAGAAAAGCTTGTCACAGAGGGGAAGTGGCATGAAGCCATGGGGCGTAGGCCCCAGTTCCATGGGGCAGTGCTTCCACGCGGGGGGCCTCCATTTGTACCTCCATCCTCCTCTCTGGCTCGCTCTCTCTCTTGAAACCCAATGAAACCCCAGGACTATTGCATTACACTAGTAATGAACAGTCTGCTAAGAAAGTCAACTGTGCTCTAAATCACTTGGCTTCAAGGATTTCTGAAAACTTATGGATGGCTCCCCTCTCACGACTCCATTTCTGCCTGATGGGCACCAAGACTGGGCTGCCTGAGGCCTCAAGCTTTGCCTTCTGCTTGGCTTCCCCCACCTTCAAATTGTCCCCATACAACATGGAAGGGACACATTCTTACAGATGCTCTGGGAAATGGCATGTCCTCAAAGTCCCCTCCAAGAAGCCCTAACACCAAGGTTTTGGCTAATGGAGCCCTCTGATTTGAAGCTTGTTTCTGCCACAGACCAGTTGCTAAGCACCCAACAGTTTTAAGTGAGAATGCTGTGCTTTTCTCCCCAACATTTAGACATTAGTAAATTGGGTCCATGTCTGTTTTCACATTTTCCTTATGTCTCATGTTCTAGTACAAAGACAAAAACAAAAAAGTGGTGTGCAGATCAATATTTTTTCTCAAAATAAAAAAAATTGTGGGGTGCCTGGGTGGCTCAGCCAGTTAAGGGTCTGCCTTCGGCTTTGGTCATCATCTTGGGGTCCTGTGTCAGGCTCCCTGTTCGGTGGGGAGTCTGCTTCTCCCTCTCCCTCTGCCCCGCCCCCCCCTTATGATCTCACTCAAATAAAATCTTAAATAATTGTGACCTCAAGCTTAGCACAAATACACCAGCATCAAGACCTCCGCACCCCCGTGTGTGTGATCCCCCGACGTGGCACAGAGCAGGGTAGCATGACGCAGGGCCATCTTCCCCAGTCCCTTCCCTGCACTGGTCAGGAGCACCAAGTGAAAACCGGCTTATATATTCCTGGCCTGGCGTCCTTCTAGTAGGGAAAACACTCAGCACTAACAGAACTTGATTTTTTTCTTCAGAGGTATGTGGTTTCTAAGACAACTGGCAATAGTTCACTGGGAATTGTCTGACCTGCAAGGGGGAGGGGAGACAGAGGTCTCCTGCCCGGCATGCGTTTCTCCAGCGAAAACCTTCTGTGCCAACTTCCGGCCAACCCGAGGGCTCACAGTGACCTGGACAAGACACGCTCTAGCGTGGGCCATTTATAAAGCCATGGTTTCCTACACGACAGGAATGGAACAAGTTTAACCTACACCTTCTGTGTGAATTCTGAAAGCACAGGTTTGCTACTCCTGGGTAGTCCCTTCACTGTCAAGTGGTTTGAAAGGAAAGCACAGAGAAATTAAAAATGCCATTAACTGAGCCTACTTTTACTGGGACACTTGTTGAGATGACACATGGTTCTGTCAGTCGGCACATTACAGCAGGTTTCCCCAGCTCCTCGATCTGGGGGAACTTGGCTAAGGAACCCGACGTGGGACATCTCTGTGCCCAGTCATTCTGCAGAAACCGGAGCCAGCCTCTTAGCCAGCAAATGATTTTCAAACCACCAGTCAAGGCAAACAACAAACACTTGTCCCCCATTTGCCTGCATCTGCTGCCACATCCCCATTCCCTTGCCTGGGTCCCCACCTGTGTGGTGCCCAATGTGTGCTGCACTGAGTGAAAATGGGCGAAGTCAAAAGGAGGAGGAACTGACTCGAGTCCCCTGGTGGACGGACACTCACAAGACGTTATAGTATGAGAACATGAATCATATGGCAAAGGGCACAACCAGCCTTCTGACCCCAGAACTTGGCCCTCTAAGTCATTTCAGCGGTCCATGCTCAGCGCTACAGGAAGATGGTCTGAGGGAACAAAACACTCTTATTTCCATAAACACTGAAAAGCACAGATCTAAACCTTGCCTGGGATTCATGTAGTGCAGTAAAAGCCAGGTAGCTGGGAACACACAACAGACCTACAGATTATGTTCCTTCCTCTGATACATGCAGACACGGGCAGTCTTGCTGAGGCCTGTGTGCGGGGGTCTGTGTTCACCGTAAGGACGCATTCTTAACAGAACACACGAGTGCACCTGAACAGCCAATGTAACACTGTGTCAACTGCCAAGAAAATAAAAATAAGGGGACAGACTAAATGGAACGCAACATGTATCTCACACTATGTATAAAATTAACTCAAAATGGATCACAGACATATAAATAAAACCTAGAACACTTCTGAAACAGAAAAATTGTGCTTTGGTTTAATCAAGATTTCTCATACAGGACATTAAAAGCATGATCTATAAAAGAAACGAACTGACCTTGTCAAAATTAGTAACTTGGGCTCTTCAGAAGTCACTCTTAAGAAAACAGACTGAGAAAATGTACTCGCAAATCACACATCTGATAACACATCTGCATTCAGGTTATATGAAGAACTCTTGAAATGGTGAGAAAACAATGCAACTTGCAAAAATGAAGAAGATCTGAACAGCTACCTCACCAACAAACCCCTGGCAGGTAAATGAAATGATGCTCGGCGTCCTGAGTCATCAGGGAGGCAGCCCGTTAGAACGTTCGGCTGACACGAGACTACCGAGCACGGCAAGTGCTGGCGAGGGCTGGGGGCCACTGGCTGCTCCCACGCGGCCGTGGGATAGGATGGCAGTCCAGCAGGTGGGCTGGCAGTTTTTTAGAAAGTTCAACCTATACTTCAATACGAGCCATGGGTCCCACTCCTAGGACCTTCAGTCAAGGGAAAGAATTGATGTTCACACAAGAACCTAATGCAAATATTTGTAGCATTTCTATGTATTATATTCTTTATCTCCAAACCTGCAAACAACCCCCAAGTGCACCTGGGGCTGGAGAGAGAGACCAAGGCGTGCTCACTCGGCGGAGCAGGTGGGACACTGCTCTGTGGTAAGGAAGAACTACTAATACTTGCAGCTTTGTAAATGAATCTCAAATGCTTTATACTGAGTGAAAGGGGGCACACTCACGGCTGCACACTACGGGATCCCATCATGGGATCCTCAAGGAGGAACTACAGGGATAGAAGAGAGATCATTGTGTGTTAGGGGCTGGACAAGTGTGGGGAGGGGAACAATGTTTCGGGGGATGATGAAACTGCTTATGTATTAATAGTAATGGTTATAAAACTACGTATGTCTGTCAAATCTGGAGAACGGGGCGCCTGGGTGGCTCAGTCATTGGGCATGTCTTCAACTCAGTTCATGATCTTGGGGTCCTGGGATCGAGCCCCACATTGGGCTCCCTATTCAGTGGGAAGCCTGGTTCTCCCTCTCCCACTCACTCATTTGTGTTCCCTCTCTTGCTGTCTCTGTCAATTAAATAAATTTTTAAAAAATCTTAAAAAAAAAAAAAATCTGGAGAACTATACAATAAAATGGATGCTTTTCCTGTACAGACATTTTAACCATGACAAAAAAGAGGAAGCAAACGAGACTGGATCTACATAGATATTCGCTTTCTAGTAACAACCTAATTGTTGTTATGGAAATCACGATAGAACATTTATAGCCATTAAAAATCATTTTCTACCCCCAAATGTAACAACACAAGAAAATGCCCATATTGTTTTTGGACGAAAGTAGGAAATGGGAAACAAAACTATATACAGACTGGTCCTAAGGAACACGAATGCACACCTCACTATATGGATATTTACGATGCAGCGGTAACGCCACCGAGAATTCTACAGCCGGCTTCCTCCTCTTGCTGTGTCTCAAGGTTCCCCGTGACCGGCGCTGCTCATCCACCACAGCGCACTGGCCACGGGGACACACTGCAGACACCCCACCAGCCCAGGGCAGCAGAAGGGACTAGGTGACAAGCAGCAGTGTATGGGATTTTAAACAGGATTCTAAAGCTGCACGAAGCTAGAAATAGTGGGCAAACAGACCAAACCAGCACTTTATTTTAAAAAGTTTTATTCTGCAGATTTAGAAATTTGAGATTTTTAATAACTGCAAAAGAAATTCAGTCACACCTAATGATTGATTAACAGAATGTAGTGGTGTATTATCTAAACAGAAATCGTGCTGATGTGCCATAATAAATTGTCTATTAGTAAAAAAATACACTTTCGGGCACAGCATGGTATCACAAATTACAGTCAGGGTACTTTGCAAGAATTTAATCAAACTAGAGAATTCTGAGTAATTGTATCTTTTAAATGCAGCACTTAAAAATGTAACAACTCTGTGCATTCTTTTTCTTAAAAAAATGACCTTGTATGTGTCATAGAAATGCTGCTTTATTGCTGCAGAGGTCAAAGTTCAAGGCTCGAGAGGTACAGGAGAGAAATACAAAGGTAGCCTTAAGAAACTCAGTTTTGTTTATGTATAAAAAAGGTAAAGTTTATAAAAGTTAATTTACAAACCAAGAACAAAAGTGGTATGCACGCATTATGTACAAGCATCCTTAAAACGTCAAAATTTTCAAATGCATCGCCAAAAGAACAGAAAACCACCAATGCCCCTTGGAGGGGGAAAAAAAAATCCCCAAATCACACCATTATTTTCTTCTGGGTGATTATACATTTCTGAAACCACCAAATCCACAATTTACTCAATCTTTTTCATGATACAGTATCCATATGCGCACAAAAGCCATAAAAACTTAGTAATACACGGAAAGAATGATCTAAGAATTAAAAACATGAGGGTAAGGCATTCCTGCTGGTTAGTTTGTCTGTGGTGATATGGTTAATTTATAGATCCAATGAGGCCACAGAACCAGTCTCACATGCTTTGGTGTCCTTCCCTAAAAAAAAATGTGTTTTCATATACAATAAGTAATTGTCTTCACTTGACTCCCTACCCCCCCATCCCCCCAAAAGCTATAAATTCCCCTTGCTGTACATTTCTGTTAAATTCACTACACTGGTTTATATGGTCCAGTACGTTTTTTAAATGTGTGCACATTACCTCATGCATAATAAAATAAAATGTGTATGCCAGGCCAGGGCCATAATAAAATTTGAAACAGTGTACTTTGGAAAGAATAGAATTCAAATGCACCCCATTTACTGGCTGGTATTTTAACGGAAATCAGTAGATGAAGTAAGCAGTGACCATAAAAAAGTACAAAAATCATTACAAAGCAAACCATCTCTGACCGTGTGGCCAGTGCCGCTGGCTTTCCCTCCACAAACACGCAGAGCGCATCATGTTCTCAGACCGCAGCACAGGCGCGTGCTCACTCATCTTCATCTGTTCAAATAAAATGCTTAATACTAACAAAATGCGGTATCAATTCTAAGAAAAGTATAATACTTGATAGAATGTTTCCATTTAGATTTAGTAAGTTTAACCCAGTTTCACATTATTTAATCAAGTTCCTATATTTTAAGAATTAGAAGTGGTCAATCAGGACAGAAACACAGTTTGCTCCAACAAGGTAATTTGGATCTCCAGGAAGACACTTGTTTTGCCAGGTTTTAGGATCACCTAGGAGAGAAAAAGAAGTTTCTGTCATTTGCAGTTGGTGAAACCACTAGCTAGGATGCTGTGCAATCACGGGCAAACACGAAGACATACTCAGATACAGTTCTCTCCTATTTCTTCAGCATGTGCACTTGTACCAAGACTCTAGGTGCTGTACTTCAATGAGGACCCAAAGGAATCTAAGGACTCAGAGCTGTTTCAGATTTCTCTTTTACTGTGTTTCCAAGTTCACGCCTTTTTAAACAGTGAACAGAAGCTGGGGCGATCATGTATGCCTGCAGCAGTTCCAGTGCCCGAGTCCACATGATTATTAACAGCACTTCTGAAAGCTGAGGCAAAAATGATATGCTCACCCATGTGAACTGAGTAAGAGAATATTATTTCTCACACTCAACTACGGACCAACATATGAATGCCTGAAAGTTCTGCAGAATACAGTCTCCTTTACAAAAAATTTTATTAAAAAAAAAAAAAAAATCAGCTGAGTCTGGACCGAGAGTTTCTCAGCCTCAATGTTAGTTGTACAACAAAATCATTAACGTAGTTCTGAAAACTCACCAACTGCTGAATCGGAATCGGGGCTTGGGAATCCGAATTTAACAAGCTCTTGGTGATTTGAGATCTGCAGCTAGAGCTAAGAAACCCCAGAGAGTGGACACCAAGTATGAAGAAGGCTGGGATGACTATATGGCATCCATGATAAGTGATGTTGAAAGCTGCTGACTTTGCCTTCCTTCTACACCCCCACAGGACAATGTCTGGGGATGTTTTTGCTTGTCACAACTGACATCTAGTGAGTAGAGGCAAGGATGCTGCTAAACATCCCACAATGCACAGGATAATTCTTACAACAAAGCATTATTATCTGGCCATAATGTCAACAGTGCTAAGGGTGATGGACCCTGCCTACACCGAAAGAGTCTCTGAGTCATGATGGGCTCAGTTTAAAACAGAGTGATTAAACAGAAGCGAAATCACTTCACAAATATACAGGGGCTTATGCTGTACTGCAAATAACAAGCGTCTTTAGGCCAAGAAGTAGAGCTATGACAACTCTTTAGAAGTAAAAAAAAAAATCTTAACTTTAGGCTCCAGTTTCTTTCCAATATACAAACTTTTGCTGGGATTAAGTCAGTCATCATCAAAATCTACCCTTGACTTTTTGAACAGAAACTTAGAGGAACAAAACATTCTAAAATCATACAGGATTATACAGAAGTACATTTCTGCTCTAGGTGAATGTACTCAAATTTAACACAGGAAAAAGTTGTTTCAATCTAACAAAACAACTTATGTTCTGTGGCATAAGATACAGAACAAATAGAGAAATCATTTATGGTTCGTATAATATCTGGGGGGAAAATCGCTATAAAACAAGTAACTGCAACAGTTACTTTAAAGCTTCTCATCCTAATTTGTTTAGAAATGATCAGAGCTCATGCTACAACCTGAGTTTCAGAATATGTTTAAAATGCAGTTTCATTAATATTAACTCAAACTAGGCTAATAAAATGCTTTTCCACTAGCGGAGTCCCTGAGGAAATAGCTCTACTATCTAGTGTGTTAAATTTAATTTATTAGCTTTCTCCAGAAAATGGTCTACTTGTAAAAATCAGGAAATAAATATTTATAATACAATTTTTAATCTTGGGTAGTAATAGAATATGTTCCTGTAATCCCTGTATCCTAAAGCTCTATTTCATATTAAAACTGTATAACGCTCATCTGGTTTACTAAAAATTCAGAAAGAAAATTTTAAATTCTTGTTTTTCTATATGAGGCTCAATTAAAGTGATCTATACAAAAAATATAGAATGTTTCAACTGGTAACTGATGTAGTCACCCAAGGAAGTGAGAAATATGAAAACGCAATGGAAGCTTTGAAGCTATGATCTTAAGAGCAAAAAGCCATTTAAAAGTAGTGTGTTTAATAGAAGATATTTAGAGTTTTACACTGAGAAACCATGGCCGAGTATGACAACAGTGGAAGGTACTTTTTGTCTTTCAAGTTTCTCTGGTGTATATACTTTGTAGCTGAGAAATTAAAGAATGGTAACCAAAACTAGAAATTACTATATAAAGGAATTCAATCATTTTAATAAGAAGATAAAAGCACCTATGTATGTAGGGCAGTAATAGTTCTCCCATTGCATCGTAATAATCTTAACAGAACAAATAATTTCCTTGAACACCAAGAAAGAGTCAACCTTTGGCCAAATCATCAATGTTTAAAAGGAAGAAACTTCTGTACCTTTCCACATTCATTTATGCATGCACCACAAAGAAATGTTAAAACACTGGTGATGCCTACAAGGCCACAGGAACGGAGGTAGAGATTTGCTCACGAACAGCATGGGTAGCTCCAACAGCCCAGGGATTAATCAATGACAGTACCCAAAGCCCCCAAAGGACAGAGTGAAGACAGCATACCCGACGAGGAGTCGGATGATTTTAGAGCAAAAGACCAACCGTCAGGGGTCATGGACGCACAGTGTGGTAAGCGCAGCTCCACAGGCTTCAGGAACTTGAGGCCATGGGGCCCACACATCACTAAGGGGCTCAGCAGTGTCTCACCTGCAGTCAGGGAAGGGGTGAGGGTGAGAGGTTAGATGGCCGTCTTCCTTCTAGACCACAGTTCTCCTCACGCCCCCTTCTAATGACATGCTTTAAAGCCAAATGCAGTTAATTCTCTACAGACACAGTGACCAAGAAAAAGAAATGACAAATGTGTAATCCAGAATTTTCTAGTAGCCACTTTAAATAAAAAACAGATGAAATAAATTTTAATATTTATGTAACCCAATATATCCAACACATTATTATTTCAACATGTAATCAATATAGTGAATTTCTGCATTTCAGTGTGTTATTTTTACACTTCCCAGCACATTTCAATGCGTAACTGCCACAGGTAATTTAAGAAACAAAACAGATGAACACAGGGGAAGGGAAGGAAAAAGAAAGTAAGATAAAAACAGAGAGAGAGGCAAACCGTAAGAGATTCTAACTATAGAAACAAACAGGGTTGAGATGGAGGGGAGGTAGGTGGAGATAGGCTAGATGGGTGATGCGCATTAAGGATGACACTTGGGTTATGATAAACACTGGGTGTTACATGTAAGTGACGAGTCACTAAATTCTACTCCTGTAACACTGCACTATATGTTAACTAACTTGAATTTAAATAAAATCTTGAAGGAAAAAAAGTGAAAAACTAGATAGAAAAAAATTATTACATGAAAACTTCTTGCAAAAAAATTAATCTGGGAATCAATTTTATGACAAAGTAGAGAATATGCACATAACAGACAGGAACTCTGCCCCAGCTTAGTAGTGTTATAGTCATTTTTATGATTTTTAAAATAATCTGTCATTTCCTTTCCATCTTTCACAACAAAGATCATTCTAGCCCATTAGGACTGCATTTCAAAACTGCTTACGTCTATCAACTCTCCTTTTTAAGTTTTCAGTGAAATAGTATTTTATTTTATATCTTTTGTTTTCAATGAAATTTTTAACCAAGGATGTAAAATTAAAAAAAAAACAAAAAACAAAAACCCCAAATGTAGCTACAGGTTGCTGGTGGCAACTACATTATATCATGAGGTTTTTGTAAGATATGTTCAAATGTACTTTTTACAAAAGCTACTTATAGGGCACTTGGGTGGCTCAGCTGGTTAAGCATCTATCTTTGGCTCGGGTCATGATCCTGGGAACGAGCCCCACGCTGGGCTCCCTGCTCTGAGAGGAGCCTGTTTCTCCCTCTCCCTGCCACTCCCCCTGCTTGCATGTGCTTTCTGTCAAATAAATAAAATCTTAAAAAAAAATAAAATGTTACTTACATCTGGTGTTTTAAATGTATTTGCTGTAGACCCGGTTTAAACGATTCATGCAGGGCCCACATATGTTAGTATTCCACAAAATGTAAGAAACTGAGCTAAAGTGACGTGTTTAATTAAGGAAGTAAAGCAACTGCTACAAGATTCCAAAAGAAGTCGTCACATAGTTCATCACATCGTCTTTGACAGATCCAGAAAGATTATGAAGAATAACAGCTTTCCTAGATTCCTTCAAGTTCAGAAACACACACGGTAATACTCGATAGGGATACGTTGTTTACTCTGCTGAGTCATACCGGGATCAGGGGTGGGAGATGAGCACCTGCCCTAAGACACTTCTATTCTAAAATCAGGTGACAGGCATGGAGCAAAGCCTTTCTGAGTGGGTGTTACCTAGACCCAACTCCAGAGACGCAAGGGTGAATGGCTCAAAGACAGATTTAATGAGGTCTGCTAAGACCACCCAGCAGACAGGTGGAGGAATGCCCAAAGGCCTGTCAACTGTCAACACTGTCATTTTCACACTGAAAGTAAAGCCCACCATGTGGAAAGTCTAGTGCGCTCACGATGCCAGTCCAGGGCACGCTCATTTGCGCTCATTTGAGGGGCCTTCCATGTGGGAAGAACATACTGGGGTTGGCGAAGTAGAAAATGGGTCCAGATTATGCTCTCAACTGAGCACTATAAGCTTTGAAGAGCACAGAAGGCAACTCTAATTATTAAAACTACACAGAAAAATAAACACACTTACCTTTCTCCTTATCTAAAGGTGGGAGGATGCTGTTGTCTCGGCAGACCTTGAAATAGATTTCCTGCTCAATTCCCTCAGGAATGGCTCCTTGTGGGATAATTATACTAACGCCAGTTTCTATGGAACTCAACACCCCGCCATTGCTGTTAAACACGCCTCGCGCTGTGGCCACCACAGTATGACCATCCTCATCTTCATCTTCTTCCACAGCTGAAGGGCTGAGAGTTCAGTAACATCAATGAGTAAACAATAAAACAATACACAGGCGTTCCCACTAGGACTCTAACAGGTGGTTTCATTTTATTTTACTTCTCCATATAATCAAGAAGGTAAGCTTTCAGTGACACGTTTTTACTCACAGGAATAATAAATCCTATTCCTCCCGGAGAAATCAATTTCACGTTTGAAGATAACTAATCAATTTCCCTCATTACTAATTTTTGCAAGCAGAATGTACAAGGTCCAACCATCTTACTTGCCTAACTGCTATAGTTCATTGGATTTAAGAAATACATTTTAACAACCACGAAATTCACGTTTTAAAATTGGCAGTCATGGTTTAATTGGCAGCACTTTTTCTCCTTCTTAGTGATACACAGACAATGGTGCATTTATTTCACAACTGAGGGCATCTGAGACCTGGTAAGTACTCATTAGGTTCTCCACCTTCCTGGGAGTCAGTGCCATGAGGTTAATACTTTGGTGTGGGTACCCCTCAAAGCACCCATGAAAAAAAAAACAACACAATATATTCACTTAGTACATAAAGAATACCAAAGATCGAGGGGATGTGGTATCATTGACTGCTTCAAGAATGTAGACTATCATGACTTCTTGAAGTAAAATTTTAAGTTCACAACCTGAAGGTGAGCAGAAAGATGGAATGACACAGTAAGTGTGTGAAGGGAAATTGAAGCTTCACTCCCGCACAACCAGAACATCAGGGACAATGCTGGTGTGTGTGAGGAAGAACAGGCTTCCCATCCCCCACTAAGGGAAAGGTTCACAAAGAGAAGAAGGCAACACATTTCCATGAGCATTCTTGCTCTCTGGAAGCAGAAGGAAGGTGGCCCTCCTGGCCGCAGGTTCTGCCTGCCAGTGCTTCTATTTCAGTGGGTGGCCTGACAATATAAGTGGTTTTGGGAGGCTGAGACTGAGGTGAAAAAAAGCGGACAAGAACACAAATGCTTATGTTTTTGAGATACCCTCACCAGGCCAAGGTTAGAAGTTATGGAAAGCTATGGTTTGTTGAGTAAGGGCTCTGAGGTCAGACGACCAGGGACTGCCAAATGTAGGCCCCCCTCACCCTAGCTGTGTGACTCTGCCTAAACCACAACGTCACTCATCCTCAGTTCTTGTTAAAACACAGATAATGACAACACCTACTGTCCGTATGTGGTCGTTAGCTGTATTACTTTATTAACATTATCTTGTACCTCTTGCAGGACTTTTCACCTAATAGCATTCATTGTAATAACACTGTGATTTAAATAAATATGTTAAATAAAAACATTAAATAATAACGTTGGCTTAACAATAACATTCGTTTTAAAGTTGAAGTTAAAATATTCATTTTAAGTCCCAAATCACAAAAACTACATGCACACTCACATTAGACAAATCATAAGACAAAGAAAAAGGCAAAACTCTTACCTCACAGGAATAGCTTTAGGCACTGTGCTGATACTGTTCATTTGATACTTAGGCTTATCCGCATGGATGGAGAAAGTTTCAACCCCACTATCAAACTCAGGAGGCTGAGCTGCACCATGTGGTTTCACAAGAGTTTGGGGAGAAGCAGGAGCTTTTGAAGACAAGTCAGGTTTCTGTGCTGTTTCACTTGGCAGCAGATTGTGGTTGAATTTAGGACTTTCAAACTTGCGCTCAAATGGCCGGGCAGAACTTGTATATGGTTTTGGTGTGAATCGATTATATGCTGGAGCGACCGTTTTCTGAGTCTGTTCAGCTCCATTAACTGGAGCTTTATCTGGGAAACTTTTCTGGGGATAGAAAGTAGACTGAACAGTGTCTTCTCGGTTTGGTGGTCTGAAAGTTGCTGGCTTATTCTGAGATGGAGGTGGTTCTGGTTTGGACACTAAAGAATTCTGAAAATCCAGTGACACTGAACTACCTGAAAAAATAAACATATATAAACATTTTTAAAACCTTTTAACAGCCCATGTGGTGTCTCTTCCATTTTAACTTGTCTTGGTACTAGAGTCGAGGCCCTGGTCAGGGGTCCCCCCCCGCTAGAAGATGGTTCTTGAGCCTTGGTGGCTGTGTGTGACATTGAGCGACCAGGAGCAGGATGGACACATTGTGGCGCTTTAGCATGTCCTGCTGCCCTGGAGGCAGGGTCATGCTACTAGGAGTCTAGGCTTCCAAAAACAGGTGGCTGAGTTGTCTCCTCTCCAACATCCGTAACAAAATAGAAACAGAAGGACAATACAGCTATATTTAAAAAAAAAAAATCAGCACTATAAAATTCATCTAACTAAAGTCAAAAGGAAAGCCAAAGAACGAGAGATGCTATTTACAACCTGTATAATTACATGGAATTAGGATCTAAAACCTTTGAAGAACTCCTATACACCACAAGAAGATTCTACCAAAGAGAAGATGGGCAAAGCTCTGCAGGGGCAACAACAGAAGTGAAGGTCAGAACGCTGGGTTACAGGATACTCAACCTCACTACTAAAAAAATGCAAACCAAAATAAACCCCAAATACCATTTCACGCCCATTAGTATGGCAACATTTCACTTTGGTAATGCCAAGAGTTGGCAAAGATGTGGAAGAGGAATTTCCATGTATGGCTGGCGGCAATATAAAGTAGTATCAACTGAATTCTAGCAATTCATTCAGAAAAAAATAACATCAATGCTATACAGTCTTTCAGAAAAAAGAGAAAAAGGGGAACACGTCCTTAGCTCTCTTTTATGAAACTAGCACAACAATGACGGCAAAACCAGACAGGGACACATCATTAAAAAGTAATAAACCCAAATAAATAAAATCTTAAAAAAAAAAAAAAAAGTAATAAACCCAAATTCCTTGTGAACACAGCAGTGTATTTTACTACATTAACAGAACAAAGAAGAAAAAAGTTATGATCATCTTAGGGCATGTGACCAGATGCTTTCAGCAAACCACAAGGGAATAGAAGGGAACATCCAAAACATAATAAGGGGTAGCTCTGAGAAACCACAAAAAACCAATAGCTAATGGTTAAGGGAGAAATATTAAATCTTTTTCTCCCTAAGATGGGGAAGCAAAGATGTCTGCTCTCATCACTTCTACTCAACATTTTACTTGAGGTCCTTGCCAGCACGAAAAGGCAAGAAAAAGAAATAAAAGGTGTTAAGAATTGGAAGGAATTAAAACTTCAAACTTCATCAGCAGATATGAGTGTGGAAAGAAAATCCTAATATGGGGTAATGTCAGTCTACCACTACAACCAGCTCATCGGGTTGAAGACTTGGCCTAGAATTTGATTCCTACATAAATAATTGAAAAATGTCTATAGTAGAAAAAGGCAATAGAAGAATGATAAACCATGGTATATTCTTAGGGTAAAAGAGACAACCCTTTTTTTGAAAGGGCCAAATAAGACCAGGGGCATTTGGAGGTGAAGTCAGCAGTCCCCTTTCAGGGAGTCTGATGGAAGGCAAAGAGACAAAGACACTTTGAGGAGGCAGCAAGAACAAAGCAAGGTGCTCTGAACAACGGAGTAGTGAGCTGCACACATCTGAAGCAGAGGGAAAGGAAAAGATGAAGCAAGCAGGAATGCGGGAGAGGAGCCGCACCACTGGCCCAGGGAGAGAGACAGCATGGGGTAAGGGGAAACAGTTACTGCACAGAGACCTGTGAAGGAGAATGCGGGCAAAAACGCAGGGGTGCTGCTGTTAAAATGAATCAGCTGGAGCTGCTGGCCACCTTGCTGGGATTCTGCCACAGTACCTAACTATAAGGTGTTGAGGGACACATGTTACGTGGAATTTTATAGCTTTCCTATATCCATGTGTGAAGAAGGAACATGATTTTTACAAGCCACCAAACATTTAGATTTAGGCATACTGGCAAACAAATACTATTTCCAGAAATTGAGCTGTGCTAGTAAAAGAGATTAAAATCTATTTAGCTCATCTGATACAATGGTCATAGTCCTAAAAACTGGAGATACACTTTTATTTACCAAAACCCTTAGTTTTCATTGTTCCCAGGCTAAAGGTTTTAAGCATATACATTTTAATGAAAAAACCAAAAAACAAACAAAAAAAAACCCTTCAAGAACTTGATTTTGTAAGTGTTACTCTATTACAGCAGTAATGCCAACTTTTGAACTTCCTACCTTCACCATGTGTCCCCTTGGCATGCGTGTGGAGGGCAAGAGAAGAGCTGGTACTAGGCTGAGCAGGCTGGGTGTACTGGGAGGGCAATGGGGGAGGAGGAGGTGTGGCCTGGACCGGCTCATAGCGCTTCTCACCAAATGATCTATCCATGCCGTCAGCTTCAGGAGATTTTCCCCTGTAAGGAAATGAAGGCAATGCCAACATATGAAAATGGATTTACATTTACAAAACAAGTTCTCATTCCCCTAAGTATCCCTGAGTTTAAAAAACAAAAGTCTAGAAACTTCACAATTTATTCTTAGGAATATAAATGGTTAACTCGACCCAAATATACAAACAAATTCAACCATTTATCAGCACGAGAAATGTAAGACAGCACAGATATTCCAAGAATATTAGTAAAACATCCAGAAGATGGCAACCAAAAGGCAGATGAAATTTTGGGTATACTTGTAATTTTGTGTCACTTACAAAAACCAGTAATGGTTGAGAGGTTTGAGAAGGTCTTCCAAATATTTTGAAAAACATTTATTGGCCCAAATCTTCCTTAGATTCATTTCTGATTTTGTATCTAAGGTACAAAAAGCCTTGACTGCTGGCATGCTCAGAGCACCACAAAAAATAGTTTTTCAGACCAGAGATTGGCACATTTTTTTTATCATAAAGGGCTAGACAGTAAATGTTTTTGGCTTTTGGGGCCATATAGGCTCTTGCACAATTACTCAAACTCTGCCCCAAAGCAGCCTTAATATGCAAATTAAATGGGTGTGGTTGTGTTCCAGTGATACTAAAAACACTGGACATCTCTCACTTGGCAATTGCCCTTAATTTACTAGATCCATTTTTCATTCCAACAACTGCTGGAGTAGCAGACATTGTTTGATTTTACAAAGCTCATTTAAGTCAAATTGTGCCACGTGTGCTTATTTTTTCAGATCGCCAATTGTTCATATGTAACACATAAAATTCAAAAACAAAAGAAATCTTAAAAATAGACCCATAATTACAACACTGCCATCTAAACCTTTGCAAAGAGCCAAAGCTGCACTGGCTTTATGTGCACAAATAAAACAGACATTTGGAGAACGTATTTTCACAGAAAATTTCATTGACGAAGTCTAGTCTTGTGATTAACTTTAAAATGATGCTGTTACGTTGCTTTCAGGCTCTTACGCAAAGCACTTGAAGACTTTAAAATCTGAGAGTGCACATAATGCCAGTGACGCAGTGAGGGACACCTTATGTAAAAGCCTCACATTAATGCCAGTCTTACCACTTGACGCTCCTTTTCAAGTAGTCATAGCTAGCGTAAGAGCCAAGAAATCTAGGTGGCGGCAAAGCAAGCGCAATAGAAAAACGAAAGGAAACGGTCAATCTAACTAAGTACATTTGCAGCAAATGGAACTCAAATGTCATTTTAAAATAGCAACCAAAAAAATACACATCCACCGTTTCAGAAGAATTTGATCTATAAAAAAAACCAACACTAACTCTCATGTAAGCTAGGAAAATCACCCGTAATTACAATACAGTAACAGACCCTGCCCGCCCTCCACATGTTTTCACTGCACAGCTAGTGAGTAGCAAAGGTGCTTGAGCTCTACTTCTCTTCCACCTCTGCCGTTTGCTTCACTTGCTGGTGGTGAGTAAAGAAGCGAGCTAAATAGGAGGACAGCAGGAATAAGCAGCAGGCTCTGAATAAGAATGAAATGTTCCACTGAAAGAAGAGGGCCAGGCAAAAGAGATCCTTGAAGTGGACAGAAGAAACGCTCCAGCACACCGGCTGCTGGGGCCCCCAGAAGGGTAACCAGGAGCTGATGAGTGGAAACAGGCCTGCTGTGAAGCACAGCCAGCTAACGCTCCTGGCTAACGCTCCTTCCTAGCAAGCCCTAATGCGTCGTCACCAGCCCCAGAGCTAAGTCCTGGGATGGGTGGAGGCCACTGCTAAAGCTAAAGCGGCCATGCTTGAATCTCACAGGCACACAGAAACCACCTAACAGCAATCTTACTTAGTTCTTAAAAAGCTGAAAATTGCTAACATTTATTTTGAGACCTGAAGTCTCACAGTAAGTGTTCTCTTCAGAGAGACAGATTCTAGTGCCAGTAAAATTCCTCCTTGCCCTGAAGAAGCAGACTGAGTCTCTAGGCGGGGACAGGTGTACATCCGCAAAGGGATATTGCTCTTCCAGCCCCGTGGTGGGATCCTGGAAACTCCTCACCACCTGTGAAGACGAACAGCTGGGCCACTATTTCCAAATCATTCCAGTTCCAACCCACCTCTCTAGAATTATAAGCCAGGCAATAACTACCTGCTTTCTGGGGGTCTGTCCTATGCTAACAGACTTCACCATTCTCTAACTCCCACCATGTTTGAGGTGTGTTTTTAAGTGAAATGTAAGCACGTATTATCCAGAAGAAGATATCTTTGCTATTTCTATATTTTACTTTAGAAAATAAAGGCCTGCAGGCAGTGTCCTTGTGACAAAAAAAGTAAATGGTTTTGAAATACAGGACAAAAAGGGTCATATATTTCAAATTACGTCCTTGTTGAAGTTGTCTTAATTGGGCACAAGCATACAACAGCACTAGAAGAGGGAGATGCAGAAACACCTCCTCTCTCAGTCATGCTTTCTTATTCCTCATTCCCGTTCTCAATGCTCTACCCACCAGATACCCACATGGGGAAACGCAGCACAACTACGAAGAGTTTTCACTTTATGACAGCCACAAAAGAAGGAAATGTAAACTAGTGTCCATCTTAAGTCATGCTTTGCCGCTCCCAGAATGCTCACAACAGGAAACAATAAAAGCAAACAATCAAGAGTCCTGGGCCTATTCACAAAGACAGATGTTATCTCTTTCTGTCAAAGGCATGTATCCTTGAGAAATCTCTGACTAGCTAAGACTTGTTCCTCCTAGAGCTGCATTAATGGAAAAGGGGGAAGCTGGCGCAGCTAGTACACTCTGCCCTGTACTGCTGAATCCCCACCCACCAAACACTAGGCAGTGTTCTAGACCCTGTCGGAAAGTTATACATCACCAATATCTCACTAAGCCTTCTTTGTAGAAAACCCTATTAGCGCAAAACCAAAAATGCTTCATTAGTTGATTCTCTGAAAAGACTTTTTAGACCTAAATGTATTCTTTCAAGGCTATATTCTGTTTTTTACCAAGTACAAAAATAAAATTAAAAAAAAAAAATAAAATCTCTCTCCTTACACTACACCCTTGGACCTGCTTCTAACAATGAATGTGGGGCGCCTGGGTGGCTCAGTCGGTTGAGCGTCTGCCTTTGGCTCAGGTCATCATCTCAGGGTCCTTGGTATCATGCACCCCTGTGTTGGGCTCCTTGCTCAGTGCTCCCTCTGCCTCTGCCCCTCCCCCATGCTCATGCTTTCTGCCTCAACTAAAATCTAAAAAAAAAAAAGGAAGAAGAAGAATGAATGCGTTTAACTAAATAAACGTGAGCTCACAAGGCTCGCTGTGTGAGTCTGGACGCGCTCTGCAGATGTACCGGGCACCTCTCCAATGTTGCATTAGGAGAGGTTCACAACACTGGACACTGTGTGCATTTAACAACGCCCACTGCAGCACTCAAAGTCTGCATCTGTAGTTCTCACAAACAGCTTTCTTCTCTAGACAAAGATTAAAATGGATGACAGTGGAAAAAAGGTTTTTAAAACTTCACCTCAAATGATGTCTAAGAACAGAGTGGTAATTAAAATTAGGTTTTTTTAATATTAGAGATTTTAAAGTTTATTCTAAAAAAAGTTCCACTCAGTTGTAAATTAACAGTTAAATCCACATAATCCCAAGCATCTAATTCACTAAATATCTGGGTGCTTTGGAGCTTAGATACAAGAATGATTTGTGATGGCTTTTTGATGTGTCAACTTGGGTAGGCCAAACTCCAACCCCCATCATTTGCTCAAACACTAATGTAGGGGCTACTGTGACAGGGTTTTATAGATATAACGCCTCTAGTCAGTTGAGTTCACTGGGAGATCTGCATGGACCCTTTAAAAGAGAACTTGGGCCTTCCCTGAACTCAGAGATTCCCAAACAGTTCTATATCTGCTCTTCCTGTTCTGTGAACTCACAACTCCCTTGCCCCGTAGGGTCCTATAATGGCGTAAATGAGTTCCTTATAATGAATCTGCATCTGTTTCTCATTCTTACGGGTTTGTTTTGCTGAAGTATGAGTCTATGTGAGTTTATATATCCCTCCCTCAGTGAGAATACAATAGCAACAAAAACCCCAAGAAAGCATCAACAAGATCACCAACATACAAGTCAACAAAAAGGAGAACAGAACAAGGAAAAGATGACTAGGAGTCAAGAAACTTAGGTGCTAGGTCCTAGCTCTACCCCGTCATGTCAACTCACTGGACCTCTGTTTCCTCATGCATAAAACTGGACCAGAAATCTTACCTTGGGAAGAAAAAAAAAAGAACTCTACTGCCCTCCCTTCAAATAATGTTGCCCCCTGCAGTGCTATTTTCTTATTTAAAAAGCAAAAACAGAAAAGAGGGAAAAGAACCAGCATTAAGTGTGTTGCACAGAGGGGAGACTTATGATTCACCTAAAACCCAGAGTCTTCAAGTTTACTCCCTTACCTAAAAACACTGATTGTGCACGTGTACATCCTAGAGCTAGAAACTATGGACAGTGCTAAATGACTAGAGCTGATAGAAATCATGTATTATGGTCTTAACTTCCAAATACACTGAATTTCACATGATTAATTCTACCCTATGCAACTAAGCCTTTATGTCTCTTATTTTTAAAAGGCGAGTCTTAGGTGAAATAACTTACTTTGAAGAGTAATTAGAAAAATTTGGTTGATTCTGAGAATGAATTGGCTTGGCAGGCTCTGAGAGATGGCTAGCAGGAATGTGTGTAGGAGGCTTGTTTTCAAAACTTCTTCGGTCAAAGTATGAGAGCTGTTTTCGATAATATTCTTCATCCTCCTCGGGATCATAATGATTAGACCGAACAATATCTTCAGGTGGCTTCATCTGAGGTTTTTGAGGTTCTGGGATCCTAACAATGAATGACAAATGGAACAACTTTTTAGATGATAATTTTACAGAGAAAATGGAATATATAGATATTTTATCTTGACCTTTTCAGTGCTGATTATTCAAGGATTGAGCTGAGCAGTCCAATAGTCAAAATGGGCATTTCAAATACTCAGAAGGCAGCCCTCTTCTGGCTCCTGGAGCCTTTAACACGATCCAATAAGCTTGATAATGATCTGGTTAGAGCCTCATGGCAGGTTAGAAGCAGTTAATTGGAAAGAGAAAAGGGAACATACAACTAAGTGGAGAACTTCCCAAAGTACTTACACCAATTTTAGCAACAAGTAGTAACTGAGAGAATTCAAGAACTTTAATCCAGGATCGATAAATGATTCTCATATAAGGAAATGGCTCTATATAGTCCAAAATTCTAGAGGGCACAGGAAGCAGTGGGGAAGAAATTAAGTTGTTCAGCAAATTAAGAGAGGTCTTCTTCAATTTACGATGGGATTATATCCTGATAAATCCAGAGGAAGGTGAAAATACTATTCAGTCAATGTACTGAATATACCTAATTTACCAAATACCAACCATAGCTTAGCGTAGCCTACCTTGAAAGTGTTCAGAACACATACTTTAGCCTACAATTGGGCAAAATCATCTAATGCCAAGCGTATTTTATAATAAAGTGGTATTTCATGTAATTTATTAAATACTAGACTGAAAATGAGAAACAGAATGGTTGTATGGCTACAGAATGGTTTTAAGTGTGCTAGCTGTCTAACCCCCCTGATCGTGTGGCTGACTGGGAGCTGCCCCTGCGCAGCATCAGCAGAGAGTACTGTAATTTTGCAGAGTACTGCAAAATTCAAAAAGTACAATTTCTACTGAATGCATATTGCTTTCATGCCAATGTAAAGTTGAACAATCATTAAGTCACATTACTGGAAGTTGGGGACTGTCTGTACATTGTTATGTATGCTCTGCTTCGTGAATTTTAGAAACTTTGCCTCAAAAATAGATAAATAGGTTTCACACCAAAAAAGGGGCTAAGCTTTCAGTAATTACAAGTTTATTTTGTGTGAAACAACTCGTTTGCTAATGATACTGGCTAAAGGAGACCCCCCAGTAGTTTACATTATCATGAAAAGCACTAGACATCATTAAGAGGAAAATCTGTATGTTAGATAGTAGTTCCTCTTTAACACAAGCAGAAGTGTAAGCAAATTTAAACACGAGTTAGGCAGAAAAACTGTATTCAAACCCAGTCTGTCACTTACTTGCAGTGTGACAAGACCCCTGCTGAGAGGGCTATGAGCCAGGTTTCTCTCCTGGCTCCACCAAGTCCCATAAGCTACTCAACCTCTCAGCTCCAGTGCCTCTCTTTCAAATGGAAGAAAGGACCATCCACCCACAGGGCACCGAAGTGTTTAGAACAACAAGCATATGGCGCATATGGCATGGGCTCACTAAATGATTAATTTTTGTTATTTTAGCCAAACTGAGTCTGTTTCTTTACCCCTAAAAGCCTAAAAGAGATTGCATGTCTAAAAGCACAAACCAAAGAATGTAATACAAATATGAAGGGCTTTAACATTTTTATTTTAATCGCTTGCTAGAAAAATATCCTTTTGAAAGACTTGACTACTAAAGGCGTAACAAAGATCTGTTAAAGAAGACATAATCAAGACCTTCATTTTTCTTTCTAGGGCCACTCTCTTAGTTAAAAAGGCTGGTACTTTTCATATAAGGACAAACAAGGTCCTTTCCCTTTTCCTTCCTCTCCCCTACTTACATAGTAAAGAGGCTTCCTCACTGACTGGAAGGGTCAGACTCCAGGTCAGTTCCATGCCATGAACACCACAGAGCATACCCACCTGTACAGTGTTTTGTCGTGTTCACTGAACTGATTCTGAGGAGTGGCTTTAGGACCAATGATGGGAGCACCTGAGGGTTTAGATGCTACCTCTGGAGGCTGCAAAACAGAACACAAACATGCCCCAGGAACAGATAATTTAAAAAGAGGCTTCATTTAAGCAGGGGAGGGAAAGCAAGGAAGCACTGTGAACCGCTCCTTCACTGAAGGTGCCCATGCATCCCAGGCAGGAAAGGCATGGTTACATGCTTACCTTAAAACCAGCAGTGTGGTTTTCATCCTTCTTGCTCTCCAATGATGCAGATCTTTTGTTTTCAAACATTTTAACTCTAGTGAGCACAGACTGGGGTTTCATTGCTGGATCTTCCTCCTCTTCAGTCAGAGTTGGGGGTGGAGGCAGTGGTTTGGTATTTGAAGGCAGAACTTCTGGCTTGTGTTGAGACGCAGGTATTAGAGGAGGGACAACTGCAGCACCATGGAGAGGCTCATAGTGGCCTGCTTTAGAGGTAAATCCTTGTGATGGTACTTGCTCGTAACTTCGTGGGTATTGGTCAAAATACTGTTTAGGTTCAGGCGCCTTTGGGCCTGCTGAAGAATAGGACTGTGCTTCTGGTCTGTATCTGTTATGCATGTCATACCCGGGAGTTGGCTGCTCTTCATGTCGTAGGGTGGAGGTTCTGGGAGGCTGGTCAAAGCGTGGCCTGCTATCATAGGGCAGAGAGGCTGGCTCTTCAAAACGTGGGTAATAGCCTCGTTCTGAGGACTCTTCAGGATGCTGTCTGGAGTCAGGGTCCCGAGGGTGCTGATTATCAAAAGAAGGCCGAGGCTGGTAGGGCTGTTTGTCATCATAATAGGACCACTGCTCTTCATATGAAGGAATGCGCTCTTCGTAGCGGAGACGATGGTCATAGTTTCGAGAAAACTGGTCTGTGTAGCTTGACGAGTCATATCTGTATGTGGGCTGCTCGAGATCTCTGTTGGCTTGTTTCTCTACATATGGGGGTTGGGATTCATAGCTCGGATTAGGCTCCTTGTCTGGCCTCTGCCCTGCGTGACCAACAGCTGGCTGTTTCAAAACATGATTCTGTCTCATCATTTCCTCAGGATAGGGATCTTTTCTATACACCTGTATAAAATATTCATGTGTAAGTACAAAGGCTTGTTTTCAATTCTAACCTACTTTAATAGTCAAAAATAGAATTTAGTATGTGAAAATGGTATGTTCTACCATTTATTACCAAGACAAGAAAGAGATTAGTGAGAAAGCTAGTTTAAGTGAAAGCTCAAAATTTATAATGCAGGTAGGGGGGTTTTTATGTTTTAGCATTTTCTAAATGAAAAGGGAGTTAAAGATAATTAATTATTAAATTTAGCAGAAAATTAATACACTGAACTGATTCCACTTGATTTGGACACCGAAAATAAAAATCATAAAGAAATCTTATGGACACCAGAATTTACAAAACATGAAAATGCTTATGATGAGTCACAACTAGTATTATAAGGAATTCTGGAAAATACTAAAAGCCAAAAAATGAAAATAATAAAAACATTAAGCACAAATCCCAATTAAAAAGCCCATTTTCAAATTATCAATATACCACCAAAAGCCATGCAAACTATAAAACTGAAATGATTCGTACTGATTCGAAAGCACTATGGAGTGTAAGCCCACAGTAAAAAAGCAAAAAGAACACTTAAAGGGCAAAGCAAAAATGATCGTATGCTAGACTGATGGAGAGCAACAAATGAGGGCAACACTGCAGCACAGGTACCTTTGCTGGATCTACATGCGACGGCAATGATGGCTCTTGATCTCTTAGCATTATGTGAGCTGCCTCAGTGCTTGGTGTTCTTAAAGAATCAGCTTGTGGTGAGTAAGAGGTGGAAGGAGCTGGGACGGGCCCCTCCAGTCTGACATTAGTTAAAGTGACATTATGGTTAACAGCAGAGGTTGATGATGCTGGGTTTGTTTCAGGCGAAAGGTAAGGGACTGGAGATGAGGCTTCTGCTTTCTGTGAAGTGTTTAAAATATTTTAAATATAGTGTTTTTGTTTACTGCTAACTTCCCACTTCCATTTATAGGGGTTGGCAGACATACATTTTAAGTGTGCTGAATAACAAAGCTATGACCTCACGTCCTCAATGAAAAAAAAAAAAAAAAATCAGTATACTGCTGTGTAAGACGAACACACAAAGCTTAGAATTAAGTCCTTGGTATTCTCAAATCGAAATTAAAGATTAATTCTTAATCTGAAGAAAGGACAAAATATATTCTTCAACTCAATCACCACATTCTAAAATTTAATAATGCACCTCTAACTACAAAACGTTGAATGCTTGCTGCTTACCTGTTGAGAGGCTGTTTTAAATCCAGGGGAGTCTATTCTATGAATTGGTTGTGGCTGCGCTTGTGGTGAATAAGGAGGATATGTTTGGTTTTCATGATGCATCCCAGAGGAGTCCTCTCTTACAGGCTCAGAGGACCGTGTAATGGCAGACTCCGGTGGAGTCCCAACCTCATCATTAAGAGTTTCATCTAGTTCTTGATCAGTGTAGGCCCCGCCTTCTGTATCTGTGTCTTCATAGTCAGAAGTGTGTCTACTGTCCGTGCTATACATTGAGTATTCACTACCTGGGGCTGACAGGTAGGACAGACGATCATCATGCAAATCAAGGTCATCACTTGTAGCACCATCCGCCTGGGTCAAATAAAAGTAAATTAAAAATTTTATTCAGTAGTTCTTTAAGAGATGGCCTTTATTTTACAAGGGAGATTGAAAAGGATATTTTTCTTCAGAGAAATCACATCTATTTCTTGAAACTTCTGGCGAGGAAAGGTCAAGAAGATTGTACAAGCACACATGCAGACACACAGAGCATCCCTTGAGATCTGAAGGTCTTGGAAGAATGAAATTTTGGCTGCTTAGCCACGACAAAGCTGGACTCTGAGGCTCAGCCCCAGAGATCAATGAAGGAACCCTGACACCACTCAGGTTTACAAAACCTAATCAGTGTATCAGCCCAAAGCAAGGTGAAGAGGGAGAATGTTACCAAACCAAGCTCACATAAACAATGACACACTGACAGAACAGCGCATTTTAAGAGTAACTATGAAAATAAATGCCACAGTTCAAGTTGAGTAAGAGCTTACATATATTTTTATAAATACATATAAGTATATATTATAAAGAAAACAACTTTTTAAAAAGTTGGTATTTGGCCCTCAAGTTTTTGTAAAACAAAATGGAAAAGCATCATCACCTAAGTGCCAGCTGCCTCATTAAATTAAGAATTAACTGTCTTTACTATTTTTCACAGATGTATCCAATGGATGGTGAGGGAGAAATGCAATTGTGTTTCTCTTTCATAAGTAATTAAGAGCTGAGTTGGTTTTTATTAGTCTACATTATCTTCTGAGTAGACCAGAAAGAAAATGAGAAGCATCTGAGGGAAAGGAATCTAAAGAACTGCAACAACAGGCTGCCATTAGATACCAGTTTGAAACCAGTACCTGGATTAATCAGAACAGTCCCTGAAGATCTTGCCTGGACATTGTGCCCAGCTGGGCACGAGAGTCAAAGGATCTAGAATCCAGAATTCAGACAATCTTCCTTCCATTTTAAGCACAGACTGAGGACAAACAAGGCTTGAGCCGCCTGAATGGAACATTCTACACAGTCCTATGCTTGGCTCTCTTAAGAGCCTCATCCTGAGTGCTGCCCTCCTGATAAGAATAAATAAATGAAATCTTTGAGGAAAATAAAAAGGAAGAGGGGAAAAAAAAAAAGACTAGGGCATGTGAGGTGTCCCTGGGTCTCTGGTTTTCAACAGAGGACCTGCTGAGCTCAAGGAGTGAGAATTCCAGGGCTCTGCTCTAAGTTACAGCAGAGTCTCTCCCATTGAAATCTCAAGGACTTCTCAACTCTATAATGGCTGCTGCAGAAGAGAGGTCTTTTTGCTATCTACTTTAACTTCTAATGCACCAGGGCTCTGGAAGACTCTATTACCCAGCAGCCAGCCAGGGAAATATTTAAGTCCTTGGGGAAGAATTAACTTGGAATTCACCAATCCACCTAGCTTCTGCAGTGGTATGAAATGCGCAAGTGAGCAAGAACCACGGATTGCTCTGAACCAAGAAATGACCTATGCCTACATGTTAAGAAAGTCTCAGGATGACTTTTCTTGGTTTAGTTGGGAACACGTTAAGACTGTGTCAGATCTTGCAAAAAAGAACTCTTTCCAGCAATCAGAACAGAGAAGTTCGCTCAGGAAAGTCAATGTGAAATGAAGTGGTTTTGGTTTAAGAATCTATTATGATAACTTATACTTGAATAGAAGGGGCAGGAGATCTACCAAGCTTGATTTAAATTTTAAAAACCTATTCTGATTTCCAAAATGCATCAATCTATTCTAATAACAAATGATCTGTTTTTCCTCATGTAAGTTAGGGGAGTTAGACCTGTATTTTAAAATCCAAGCAAAGACAGGAAGCGCACAATAGTATCATGAAAAGAAATCATAGAAAATTAAGATTTGTGGATTAAAAAAAAAAACCCTCAGATAGGCAGATAGCATATTTTGTGCATTTATAAACTCAATTTCATTTCGGGAATCACTAAGGCAAGCTATTAACCATTCTACCTTGAGAAAGGCTGCTAAAAGAATTGTGTTTTTACAGATTAGTATGGAGAGGACTACAATTCTTTATATCAAAAATTAAAAATAGTGTGTTTCTGTAAAGTGATGCAGTGGTTTTTTTTTTTTTTCCACCTCAATTTGTCTGTCAAGTGTCCCAGCTGATATGCCAGTTATTCAAAGTGGTCTGATCTCCTATGATAGTCCATCCCCTAAAGTGGTACTGATGAGAAAAACCACGATTCTGACACATCAATACAGGTGGGAACAGCAGACCAAACACGACCTCTAGATGTAAACATTTTCACATCCCTTCTCACAAAGGTCGTGCTTTCTAGACAAAAGGCACAGTGGTCCCAAGCATGCAGCATGCACTGCTAGAGCACCTGTAGCCAAAGCCAGGCAGAGGAAAGTAGGGGCCGTGCAGGGGCCAAACACAACCAAAACCAAGCCAACAACAAAATACTAAAACAAAACGAAACAAAACAAAACAAGAGATATTCTCAATCTTTTCTAGCAACCAAAACATATTAATACTGTACTGAAGGTAAAATATAATAAAAGTTTCTTTCAGCTGTATCAACTTGCCCAACAAAATGAACAGACCTCTCCCATCAAAGACTGCTATAAAACCAGAAAGACTGATAACAGAAAGTAGTTATTTTAAAGCTGGCCATTTAAATGTACATAAAAATAAAAAATTATATCTAAAAGGATGTATTGCTCTGTTCATTATCTCCTAAGTATGTTGTAACAATATGAACAGGTACTACGCACAAAAAAAAAATCCCTAGGTAAACAAAGCAAAAAAATTGGTTCTTTACTTAAAACTTCCCAAAGCCTACCAGCCTATGCTGGTAGATACAGTGCTGCCCCTCACTATGCTGCTGGCCCCTTACAGGGGAGATATGGCTACAGTTTTTCCCACCCATTACTTGCCTTTTTCTTCCAGACCAAGTCCTGAAACTCATGTGCAGAGGACAGCACTTTGGCAAACATGGACTCAGCCCACTCAACTCTCCTCGCTTTCAGAGGAGAAAACTAAAGCCAGGTTCTAAGTTATTTCTCAGAGCCAAAGTTTGGGCAGAGCCAAAACTCTTGCCCTTTTAGTTAGCATTTGAGAATTCTTGGAGAGAGGCCACGGAAGTGGTAATTCAAAGGTGGGGAAATTTCAGAACCTTTTACTATCAAAAACAGCTTTCATGACCCCCACATACAAATTGTAAAAAGTTAAAAGCAAACTCTCCCCAAATTACTCTAATATACTGATCTCAACAGAAAACAATGGTAACTCAAAGGCATCCCTGATTAGTCATATCATCTACTGTAAGGGCTAAGGAATAGAAAGTTTCTTACCTTTCCCTCAGAAACCCATACCAACTGGTTCTGTTGTTGCTGAATTGCTTCTTTCAGTGCACCATACCAACCATCATTCATTGAATTCAAGTTAATTGTAGCTGAAAATAAATTAACAACATTGTTTTACAGTTAGAACTCTGTAAAAAGCCAGAATTCATTCAACCCTAAAAGCACCAGCTCAATCATCATTCCTTAGTTATTTGAAGGATAATGTTTGAGGACACACACCTTTGAAATTTCTATTTTGGCATGGTACATGTTCTTTGACTCAAACAGCAGCTGTTAATGTAACAGGAAGCTTTCCAAGGCAAAGGTTATATATATCACTTATAGCATTTGAACAACTCAGTACTTTTGTCTACATATTGTTGCCTAGACATTTTAAACTACATGAAGGCCTTTAATCTACTCACTTGTAAAAAGATGGTGATTATTTTTACGAAGTTTATGAGACCGTTCATATAACTTCCTGGCACTTTTCCGAGATTCTGGACATAACCTCATCCTCATTGTTTTCACACCCTGCTTAGAATCAGGGTTAAGGAATACAACAATGGGATACCACTGGGCATAATTCAGACGATCAACTGCATTTGGTGTTACATCTAATAAAGCATGTTTGTCCTGGAGGCACATATACACACAAAAAGTAAAGAAGGACACAAGACAGAGTTAATTAAGAATCTTCACCTTCAAAAAAAGTCACAGGCTAAAACACATTCCAATGGTAATGGACATTTAATTGGGCTCCAAAATGTCTCAAGAGTACATGTTAGGAAAAACGGTAATCAGAATTCAATACAATTTCTTGCCCAATTAAAAAAACAAAAAAACAAAAAACAAAACCTTCACGCTCACTTTAAGATAGCCCCGATACTTGCAAGTTTACAGTATTATCTGTGTTCTGTAAAGTGAAAGAGAGTATACGAATTTAATGTTCCTGACATGATCTTATAAAGTAACTATATTCTCTATGCATATAATAAATATCTTTTGATGCATGTAATACTGTTTCAGTGAAAGTGGTTATTGGAATGTTCTTAAGTAGGGGCTTAATCTTATGGCAGGCCAGTAGTAGTTTTAGAAAAGCTACATTACTACTTTCAAATTAACTAAACTTCATCCCACTCAAACAACATTCACAGATTATAATGAAATAGGTCAATTTTCAATAACTTACCTGATCTATTATTTGCTTTATTGTATGAAGGCGAATAATGCCAGAGCTACGTTGGTCAGTTCCAGCATCTCGTGGTTCACTTTCTATCCATGACATCAAAAGGCAAAAACAAAAAATCAAATGTCCATTGATTAGACCATAGTTTCTCAACTACTGGGCACTACCACATGCTGGACTCTGTAATAGTTATAGGGGCTGTCCTGTGCACTACAGCCTGTTCTGCAGCATTTCTGGCCACCTCGTGCTACATGACTCTCGTCCATATTATGACAAATAAAAATGTCTCAAGGAGTGGCCAGTATCCTCAGTGAAGCAGATCCCTGGTCGATTGCCACTGGGTTAAATTAATACTTCCCAACAATTCTGGGATTAGAGAAGGCAAGCAAGGCACTCATTTCAGGAGCAATATTCAATGGGGTGCCAAAAAACCTTAGCAATCAAGTAATACTTTGGGGCCATATGTTTGAAAGATAAAAATGAAAAACAATAAGGAATTAATAAGTAAAACTTAAATAAAAATTATTTTAGACTGTCACTGGTCAAGAAAACTTGTTAGGTGCCTGGGTGGCTTGGCTGGTTAAAGGACTGCCTTCAGCACAAGTCATGATCCTGGAACCCAGGCTCAAGTCCCACATCCAGCTCCCTGCTTAGCAGAGAGTCTGCTTCTCCCTCTGACCTTCCCCCTCTTGTGCGCTCTCTCATTCTCTCCTTCACAAATAAATAAGTAAAATCTTTAAAAAAGAGAGAGAGAGAGAGAGAGAACAGAAAGAAAAATTGTCAAATATGGCAATTCTTTCAATTGAAAATGAGATTAAAAAAAATAAACTTAAAAATAATATTGATGAGCTTGCTTCCATTAAAGGAAAATAAAATGATCAATTCTGTTTTGGTATAAGTAAAATATTTAAACTTGAAATAATGTGAGTTTCATATATCTATATTTTATGTTTTCCAAAAATTTTCTATGTTCTGGAAAAAGACATTAAAAAAAGAGGTAGAAATATGCATGTATGGAGACCCATTTTTTCTTTTGCCTAATACTCTAGGATGGGTTGGCATGGCACTATTTCCAAAGGTTTTAAACATTGTGACATGCAAAGAAAATGACATTATTCGTACAGCCAACAGAGATAAACTTAGGAGGCCTCTTCTGGGTGAAGCCCCGTCTAGCTGCTGGCGGCCAATGAAATCAATACCTGGATAAGTCCACAACCCAAAACCAACAATGCTGTAACAGAGGGGCTGAGGAGTTCTGGGTTAGAGGACTTTTTGGAACCTGGGTGCAGAGAAGGCTATTAATTTGTAACTGAGACAGACTGCGGTTTCACACTGGCATCCTGTCCCTCCCTACTAGTGTATAATATGCCAAGTGCAGCTTGAGCCAGTTACTAATCAGAAACCTTGGAGGTCTATTAATATGAAGTTCTTCACTACAAAGGCACAGCAATGTTTATGACTCTGGTCACAAGGAAAACTTTAAAGACAAACAGGAGCTCTGGTTTTTCAGATGAGACAAAAGCAGAGATTTGGAAGGACAAAGGTTACACTGAAGGCAAGCTGAATGACTCTAGGGAATTAAGATAAAGCTCTACCAGCAAACAGGGCAGAATTTCAAATCTGGTGAACAGAGAATTAAAGAGAGATCAACTGGTAGTTTTGGTTGGAGAAAATGCTACCAATTCTTTAGCAAAAGACTCTCACTGGACTCAGAGAGGATACATAACTATGCTATCCTAATACCCTTTTTAAAAGCCTGGCTGAAGTGTAGAAAAAATTCAATTAAAGCAATCAATTACTTCCTCAGGTAGAGCTTCACAAGTCTTCACACATACTTTTCCTATATTTAAAAACCCTAAGTTTGGTTATGGGCAGGGTTACCACCAACTTATTTAGGCCAAATGCTATCTACAAATGATGACCCCAAAAAAACCTCTTCTGAAAATACTAACAAACTGAAAGGGGAAGCAGAAATAAGCATTTTCTATACTTGGGTCAAATTTTACTATCATTTGTCTGCAAATCTTTTCAGTTTCATAAACTAAATAGCCTCATTCAACTTTCAGTGAAAAGTAATATAATAAAAAGGCAATGCTCTTATTCTTTAAATTAAAACTGTTAATGCGGGTCTCATCTAATGACAGTAGGAACAATGACAAAGGCACAACCCTTCAGATGGCAACAGCAATCATATGCAACCATATGTAACCAGAAAATGCTCATGTTCCACAGCTTATTTCTGACTGTATTTGGGAATTCTAAGAAAATTATCATAAACATGGGAAAAGCTGTATTTCTGAGGATTTAAATCCTTCATAAAACAAAGCAAAGCTGAAACAAGCAAATAAAATTTGGACCGATTTCCACATCCTTTATAAAAGTAAAATATAAAATTGAAATCAACTATTTATAAATAACAGAAGACTAATCAACCAAAATTTGGTTGCACAATGGATAATTTAAAAAAACACGGTTTTATCAATTAAAGGAGGAAAACCGAATAAAGCCCCACACCCCCACACCGTTTGCTTGCAAATGGTGGTAGGGTGGAAGAAAATACAATAGGTTAAAATTAAGGATGATGATGATATATGTCATCAAATTAATTTTCTAAGCTTTCCAAATAGTGAGCATTTCTATAATTAGAGGAAAAAAACAGCTTAAGGCTTTATCTATAGCTTAAAGCAAGCCAAGTGGTCATAACCAAGTCCGTATATTTAAAGTACCACAATAGCTAAACTAAAAGAATCTGCAAGCAGAATCTGTTAGGCATTTAAACACTACATCTTCATTATTTATATTTAACTCTAACTTACTATAAATGCCTACAATAACTGATGGCATGAACCATATTTTTATTACCCTTTTTATATACTTGTTTCTGTTAGCTCAATGACTGAAAGCACTGGACTAAAGCCAGGAAGGGTTGGGTTCAAAGTTGAGTTTTGTCACTCATTAGCTGGGTGTCATCAGGGAAATTTAGAGTGAAGAGGTTGGTTGGCAATGGTCCTAAACACCCTAAGACTCAAGTTGCTCAACTTCAGCATGGATACTCTAATATTACCCATGGTGATATTGTCAGATTTATTAAACAAGATCATGTTCAATTTTCATATGAAGCCAGAGCTTCATAAATGGGTGATTCTTTTTATTATTAAAGGGAAGTAGTACAACCAGGACACAGTCACTCCAATTTCCCTCCAAATTAAATAAACTGGATAAACTGCAAACTTTCACTTACAGAAAGTTTTGTTTCTGTTAGGTGAATGGATCAGACCTTTCCTTTAGAGGAGTACCAAGTAAGGCAATACCCTCAACCTCATCTAAGTCCGTCTTAAGGCCACTTACTTGCAATCTGATAAATATCTGGTTCCTCTCTTGCCAGCTTTTCTCTGG
Organism: Mustela nivalis; assembly: GCF_964662115.1. NCBI lineage: Eukaryota > Metazoa > Chordata > Mammalia > Carnivora > Mustelidae > Mustela > Mustela nivalis. Next base: position 126,920,263 of record NC_139025.1, read on the forward strand.
CAACATCAGCTATTGGTCCAAAGATAGTTACAGGTCTCAGAAATCCAGCTGGGAGAAATTCAAAGGAAAAATAACACAGTTTATACTTTTTCTTTCTTAAGCACATTGACATTAATGGTATTAAGGTTACTCTATAGAAAATAAATCACCTTCTCGAAGAACAACTCTTTCATAGGCTGGAAACTTTGTTTGAACTGGCTGAGCTGACAAATCCTCCCTACTCTTTCGAAGATTTCTCTTGGAACTGCGAAGACCCCGGAATCTCCAGAAGTCAGCACGGTCTCCCCCAGCTGTTTTTGGAAGTGTGTACTGTACACTGGCTAACTGCTCAGCCCTGGACAAGACAGAATACAGGACAGACAGATGGATAAATATATTTGAAAAGCAAAATGGAAAAAGACCCATAGACGACACAAAATGTCAAAATACTGGACAGAACTCTACATGTAGTTTAAATCTTAATGGCTAAACTAAGATAAAGAAATTCTGGGGCATCTGGGGGCCTCAGTGGGTTAAGCGTCCAACTCTTGATCTCAGTTCAGGTCTTGATCTGAGGGTCGTGAGTTTAAGACCCACCCACATTGGTCTCCACAATAAGTGTGGACCCTACTTAAAATAAAGAAAGAAATAATAAAATACAAAAATAAAATAAAATAGTTTGTACAACTAAGTCAGTCATAGATACAGTGAATATGATGAAAACTAATTCTTTACACTGCCAAAATTTCCCAGTGGGATTCAAGTCTTCCATCATCATTTACTTAACTATTTTATGAGAAGTATCCAAACATTCATACCTGTTCTTATTAGGGATGATTCCTCTTTCTACTTCTTTATGATTTTTGCCAATTCGAATAGCAAGCCAAGAGCCTAGTTTCCCATTGTACAAGGTATCCACAACACGGAACACCTCTCCTTTGTTAAAACTAAGTCCATAGGGAGATTCCTTTTCATATTCAAAATGGGTTCTAATATAGAAAGAATCTCCTACATCTGATTCTACGATGCGACGATAAACTAAAAGGAATCAAAACAAAAACATTATCAATAGCGAGTAAGATAAGAAGTTACTCTGAAGAAATAGATTATGTGAAGATGCTCTGATAATAATAAACCAACAGCATTCAACATATGTTGGATCCACATACCACATTAGGCATTCTGTCTCACGTACTGCACCATTATCTCATGAAATAGGACATAGGTTTATACCTACCTATATAGGTTTAGCACCTCCATTTTGCAGATGAGGAAAAGTAATGCAGAAACAGATCAAGCAACTTGTCCTTAACCACACAGTTCTATTTATATCATCTAACTTAACTTTGCTGCAAGTATTACAGATAGTCACATTTTCTAAATAAGTGGTTCTCAAATGAGGGTAATTGTGTTCCCCCAGGGGATATTTGGCAATATCTGGAGACATTTTTGATCAGGTAAGTGTGCTATTGGCATCTAGTGGATAGAGGCCAGGGATGTTTCTAGGCATCCTATAAGATATGGGTCAGCTTCTACAAAAAAGAATTATTTGGCCCAAAACAAAAATAGTGCTGAGGCTGAGAAACCCTGTTCTAACTGAAAAGTGTATCTTCCTAATCAAAGAAAATTAGGCATTCTCTTTAATTAATGCTAACAAAAATGTATTGCTTAGAAAACATCAGTAAAAAATTTGGAAGGTGACTGTATACTTTTGCATGATTCTAATGGCTAATAAACAACTGGGATTTTTCTATGCCTTGTGAAGAGTTGGACAGCACTCTACTTAAACTAGAATGTCATAAAGGTTGGTCCTAAAATCGTGCTTTCTAAAGAGCAGAGTGTTAAGACTGTACCTCAAAGTGACTTAAACTCTGAGATTAACAAATGCATTTATCACTCAGCTTTGAATGATTTATTTAAAAATGGAAATTAAATTCCCTATTTAAGTTCTCAGAATTCTGTAGATTTTCTCCATTTCCTGACAGTATCTCACCATCTTTCTTCTTCTGAGCCAATATAGTCACTTCTTCTCCTTTAGGGAGGTCGAGTAGGAAAAGGACAGCTTCTTCTCTTATGATGTTTGTGAAATCTACATTGTTTACCTGTTAAAATATATTTCACAAATTATTATTGGCCATATTTAAAGATTATGAAAATACCTATCTACACAGAAAACAAAGATTCTCAGACTTTATGTAATTTGAAAACATCACAGCTTTCAGAGGGAAAAAACTGATTTTCCTTTGGAGAAAAATAATACACTCTAATTTAAAATATGTAGAAACCAAGTAAATTGGGTAAAGGTGTAAATTCATTTAAAGAGTAGCCATAATACATCCTGGCATTAATGATCATCTACTGCAATATCCAACCAATTTAGACCAGAAAGACAACATCTAATTCCAAGTATCTATTATTATAAGCTTTCTGGCTTTAAATTTTGAAATTATAAACTCCACAAATGTAACTTAAAACTAATATAATGTTGTATACCAGTATACCTCAAAAAAAAAAAAAAAAAAAAAAAAGATTTGAATTCTGTGAATTTAAAAATAGAGCCTTACTTTTTACTAGATTCTGAAAAAGAAATCAGTAGGAAATAAGAAAAATAAAACAGCACATGCATTGTCCCAACTCTATAAGAACATCTGTATGATGTAGGCTCAATGTCTGCAAAGTCATTAGGTACTTATATTAGAAGCTCTTAAGGACCAAAGGAAACTTATCAAAATGTTACTGGTGATTATATGCAGGGTCACAGGTAGATTTTCTTTCACTTTTTGAAAATTTTCCACATTAAAAAAAAATTAACATGCACTACTTTTATGATATAAAACAAAAGTAAATTATTAAGAAATAATTTTAAAATGATGCACATACAGGTGCCTAGCCGGCTCAGTTGGTAAGAGCACGTGACTCTTATGCCAGGGTTGTGAGTTTGAGTCTCATGTTGGGGGTAAAGCTTACTTAATAAGGAAAATAAGAGCTTTAAAAAAATAAATAAAATAAAATAAAATAAAATAAAATGATGTATGTATGCCCTGACTATTTCAAATAGGATATGAGGTGGTTAAGAGGTCTGTTTAATTTCTTTAGTGTAGTGAACATCACTCTCCATGTTGTATCTGAGTACAATGTATTATCACAAGGAGGAATCAAAGTACAGTGTCAGATGGAGGCCAGTAAGTCAAAGATGATAGCTTGACTTTTATAGGAAGTTTGAAGGGAAAGGAGAGAAGGAGGAAAATGGCCATAGGTAGCTCATACAGTGGGGAGGGGACCGAGAAGAGCTCAAAGTAAAGATTCTGATGGTAGGCTGCTGACATGAGCCCTCAAAGTCGAGATGGAGACCTGTAGCAAGAGAGAAGCAGGGAGCTGCTGACATTCTCCAAGCTTTAGAAGAACCATAAAGGAAGGGTGGAAAGAATTTACAAGACTAAAAGAGCACCAGAATGACAATGTTATGGAGTCCAAGGAAGAAAGCACTTCAAGAAAGATTACTTAAGACAGTCAAAACGCTGCTAGGAAATAAGGGAAAATGAGAGCCGACGGTGCCATTAGGTCGATGATGGCTTATGAGACTTCAGGTTGAGCAGTGGTTATGATGGAAGTCAGACAATAAAACTTTAGGACAGTGATGACTGAAAAGGAAGCAAGGCAGGGACTGACAACAATTTCAACAGCAAAAGGAGAGAAGTAAGACAATAGAGAACGGATGAAGAGCCCGAGGGGAGGCAAAGAGAAAAACATGAGCAAAGGAGCAAGTTTCTGAGCTGGAGACTGAAGCCAGGACAGGGAGCAGGAGGTAGCCCAAATGCAGGAAAACAGGAAGAGATGTAGCAATGACAGTCTATGCTGGAGGGTGAAGCAAACAGAAACTCACATTGAACAGATATGATTGGGTTAAACCGGACACAGTTTCTCTGCCAAGAGATCTGGATATTTTAAGGAGACAGATAAAGATGACACTATATGACTAGACAGCACCACTTATGGCAAAGACAGAAAAACAACAGCAAAATAAAAGAGACCACACCTAAGCTGGACTTTCTGACTCCTGTAACTGGTTTTGTCTCTTGTGAGGTATGAAGCTTCAAAGCCACGGCAGCTGACACATTTGCCCAATGGACATCCCCATTTCCTTGCAGGTAAGCCATCTCCAGGGTAAAGAAAGTCCCACACGGCTATGTGGACCGCTGCAAAGACAGCTCCCTCTCCCATGGGAGAGTGACAACTGATGGCAAGTTGTGCCCTATGTCAGTCTTGCCAGCCTGAATGTCTAGTCAAACTTAAAAAGACTACTTGGTGGATATCATAGGGATCTAAGACCTTTATTTATTTTTTTTATTTTTTTGGTAAGTTCTATAAACATCAGAGATTGAAATGAACCAGAGGATCATACCCTGCAGTAACACATATCACACCAATAAACAAGACCAAATGTAGAAATGGGAAGGGAAGAGGTCAGTACAACCAAGACCAGAACGGATTCCTCATCTGAAATGGATATTTGGTTCAAGAGACTATGACTTAAGATTACAACTGAATTATAATAATAGGTTTGCCGTATTTGATGTCTTTCTCTAAAGATCTAAGTACTTTCAAACCATATCTCTGATATACTGACATACCCTGAGAATTTGATCACCCTCTTCTAAGCCTTCTTTGGCTGCAGGGCTATCTTCTAGAACACCAGCTACAAATATTCCAACATCATTTCCACCAGCCAGGCGCAGACCCACACTATCTCCTTTTCTGAATTTTACCAATTTCATGCTGGGCCTGTTAAAACAAATATTTCATTTGAAACAGTTAAGAGAAGCTTGAAAAGTTACAATAAATCACTACAATGAAAACCACACTCAGAATGAAACAAAGACCATCATCTCTGAATTCCCCTCATACCACTATTTACTGAATACAATTTAGTATTAGAATTCCAAATCAGCTTTACTGGCACTTTCTTTTATTCTCTGAACAATGAGTTTTAAAATATCTAATATGCAATTACTGTTTTATAACTAATTAATAAAACTACTTTATAAAAATAATATTTTCCCAACTCTTAGTGTCTTGGATGCATATGGGGCATTTGCAATAGTTAAAAACATCTTCCACTCTTTTCATCCCAATTTATACCATATCATCTATACAGAATAACTGAGCAGTACAGTTTTTCAAAGGTTGAAATGGAAGCATAAATTGACAAACTTTCCTAATACCAGGGAATCAAAATGAGTCTCCAAGCACGTGATCTGCACATCCAAGAGAGAGCGGTTTTTAAACGTGGCAGTTGGTGCACTCTGACACAGATCACTTACTCTGCAGCCCCTTTGGATTTTAAATAAAAAACTTATCAGCCTTCAGCCTTTCTGGATTAGTCATATATTCAATCTCTGCCCTTTTCTTACTAGAGAGAGAATGGAAAAGGAATTAATGTATGCACATTCTTTTATAATCAGTGTAGTGCCAAAACCTTGTGCTAGCCCTGAAATAAAAACTAAAGGACATCTTAGAAGAATGGGTAGGGAGAAATGGATCATAAATGCAAACCACTCTTTAAGGTAATGAATTACAAATAATATACATAATTACAAAATTACCCATCTAGGTTTCCATAACTCTCCCACTTTTCTATTCAAGAAGACACACAATTCTATTACCTATTCTGACATGAAGTGCAGAAAAAGTCCCTTTCCTCTTAATTCACTAATTAACAATGAACAAATGATTAGAAGCCAATAGAAAATAAAAAACACAAATCAATGAATGAATGAGTTGAGGAAAGAGAGGAGGGTCTAATTCTTTTAAACAACTGAAGACCACCTTACGCTTCTGGATCTTATAAGGTATTCACACTTGTTCCATTTCCTTACCTGGAACAAACATTTACTAGATGTAAACATCAGAGCCTGTAGGTTAGATGAAGTCACTCATTGTCAGGGCTGGTGATACCCTTCCTCCTTCCATGAAAGTACCAGCCAGTGTTATCATGGGCCATGTGAATCACTTAGATACGACAGTGTCCTACTTTTCCAGGTAAACCCAGAGTCTGCTCACAGACTCTTCTTCCAAACCAATCATATAGTAAGTTTTTTAAAACACTTCCTCAAAGTCCTTGAGACTCCAGATCCCTGGTGGTCCTTTTGTAACAGAGACTGAACTAGTGTGCCTCAAAAAGTAAAAATCGTTGACTATAGTCTCCATCCTTTAATAAAATCTGTCTTTTTAAAGGACAGCTTTAGGTCCACCCTCAGGGTCATGTACCTCAGACGACTGACATTTTATACTCTGCTTTACTGGTATTACATCAACTACTTGTAGTAAGAAAAAGTAAACCAATTAACCACTTCTGCCCCAAATACAGTAACTGGACTTTAATAAATAATCAAATGTTTCCTGGACCAGTTACCCACAACCTCAAATCCTCTTCAGTATCTGTTCTTCAGGGCTCTCTTGAGAAATAGGTCTCTGGAATTAATCATTCCAGTTTTCTTCTTAAACTTTAAAGAGTCATAAAAGCTTTCAAGCAATTCTGAAGAAAGGAGAAAGAAGGAAACTATTCCTTCATAATTTATAAAATTTTGAATTATCAGTTATCTGATAATAACAATATACAATTTTAACCTTCTATCCTACCCATCTATTTCAGGAGTTCTATCTATCTAGCTGGGTCTTGCAGTAACAACCCAATTTCCTTAAGCAAAGAAAACAAGTAAGATCAGGGGTATACATCTAACTCACTTAAAAGTTTGGTCATATCATGTCCCTTTCACCATAGAAGCAACAAAAGACTAATTTGATGATCAAGATTATTTGAAATTTACAGCTCAATCTCATTAAGTATAAGACAGAACAGTAAAAGGTATAGAATATAAAAAACTTACTTTTGAGTTGCTAACTAATCTAGAAGAGGTTTTCAACCAAGGGTGATTTTTGTCCCCAAGAAACATTTAGCAAAGTCTGAAGACGTTTTTGGTTGTTACAACTGGGAGGTGCTACTGGCAGCTAGTGGTCAGGGATGCTGCTCAGCATTTCACAACGCAATAAACAAGGACACAACCCAAAATATCAACAGTGTTAGAATGGAGAAACACTGGTTATTTGTGTTTTTTAAATACTAGGGCATTAGAAAACTTGTGAAAATTCTGATTTCTAAGCAGAAAACAATTTTTAACTTTTCTAATTCCCAACCTAAAAACTAGGTAGGTGGACAGTGATGAGAAAGTCAACATCCAAAGTTTCTTTTTTGTTTTTTAATTTCTAATTCTCTCATATAAATAATTTGAAATAAAACATAATCATAACATTAAATGGTATACACTCCTTCAAAAAGGATATGCAATTGAATTCTCAATTTAAATAACGCTGAATAATGGACAGAGAGGACAACACAAGCTTAAAATCCCATTACCGGAGAATCCCATCTTCATGAGTTGAATTAGGTAGGACACCATCAGACGGACTGACAGGTAAATCAACATCTGGTTGTCCAACTTGAGCATACACAGGCTTTGGTTCTAAAAGAAAGAAAATTTAAAAACTGTGCAGGAATTGCTTTATTAAAAACTGGAATAATAACATAAGCACAACCAGGAAAATAGCAAACCACAAATCCCACAAAATATATACATTAAAATTCATCAGCAAAAAGCTCAGAAAACTTAATAAGAAACATACATACTATATATTTTAAAGTACAGAGTACAGTTATAAATTCTGATTTCTTTATAGCAAATATGCACATTACATGGCTACCTGTGCCTTCTAAAGCTTCAGCTGTTAGGGTTTGAAAAAGTCTATGGTTGGGGTGTGAGGGGCAGGGAAAGGAGGAAGAGGAGGAAAAAGAGAAGAGAATCCCTACATCGTTTCTCTAAAATTGTCAAAGCAGTCTTCTTCACTGTGGTAAAATTTGCTTTCAAATATTCACATTCTTGCTACTAAACAAGCAGAGTAAAAAGATTTGAGAGAAGGAACTGAGAGACAACAGAACCCAAATATCCTGGCGTTTCAAGGAAACGGATTTTGGAAACTTGCAGATTCTTATGTCTGGTTTCATATGCATCTCTACAGTGTATAACTTATTATAACTTACAGCGTTTAAGAAAATACCTTCAATAGGTAAAATAACTTAAAAAAAATTCTTAAGCCAATCTAATATTTCTCCTAAATAAGCAGTGCTAGAGAACAACTTTACTCACTGTGAACAGCTGTTAACTATGAATAATTTCTATCCAGTAAAATTTTTTAAAATTCATGAAAGCCTACTGATCCATGCCAACCTCATACCCATAAGGAATATGTTGGAAGTCAGATTCAGAAAAATTCAAACACAGATAGTAGAAGACGCAATAGTAGTAACTGCAGAAATAACAATAATCAAAATCACTGAAGCATATTTAAGTCATCTGTAAATTCTGACAATTATTTTATTTAGTCTGATTGCAAATATTTTCTGAATGTAGTGTTTTGCTAGGCTTACCTGGGAGAGTGGGTGCTTGTTTCTCATTTCTCTCAACTGCAACTTCTTCTACCGTTTTAGGAGTATGATCATCCGCATGCTTCACAGGAGTTGAGACAGCCCCAGGTTTAGAAATTCTCTCTTCTTCTCTGCTCCGGAGACTGCACATCAGTAAAATTTAAAAATTAGGGACACATAAATGATTATAAAAATCATTTGTAAGAGAACAGTCTAAGAACAGTCAAGCAACCTTTGAAAAGCTATGACAAGGGATTTGTTCTAATAGCTATCAAAATACTATAAAAACCTAGTAATTAAAACTAGAGTGGTATTGTCACAGAAACGGAAAAACAGATCAAAGCAACAAAACAGAAAATAGATGAATCTACCCACAATAGTAAAATTTAACATGGAAATGGCAGTTCAGAATTGTGAGAAAAAAACATGCTATTTATTTAAGAAATGAGGGTAGGGCCAATGTCCACAATTTAAAAGATTAGATCACTACGCATGTTAATGCCAAAAATACGATTTCAGATGGAATTTAAGTCCAAAATATATGTTTAAAAAATCTGTATCATCAAAAATAGAGGACTGTTAAAGACTCAATGCACAAAAAAAAAACCCTCATACACCAACAACCATGACTGCATAAAAATTCAAGTAATTAAAAAATATATTTTTGGTTAAGCCAAATGAAATGGGATTTTTTGGTTCTAACAGGTGAACATAAGCAATTTCATACAGTTCAACCTAACATAAGTAATGAGTTTAATACCTAATGTTTCCATATTGACCAATTTATATATTGGCTTAATAACACATGAAGAATTTGGTATTTAGAACATATAAGGAACTGTAAATCAGTTTAGAGGAGACAACTCAAGAGAAAAATTATTAGAAAGAGACAATTCACCAAAAATATATATACACAGATAACAATAAACATGGAAGTATGTTCACCCTCACTACTAACTAGGAAAATGCACACTGAAATAACTTTTAACTGTCTTATCATTCATGAGAACTTTCACACGATAACATAAAACCTAGGGAAGGACATGGAGAAATAGATACGCATACAGGGATGGTAAATAAATGTAAACAAGTGTAACTACTTAAGGGCAAAATGGGAGTTACTTAGGCAAACACTCAAAAACCTGTAATTCCACTTCTAGATTTATCCTAGGGAAACACATACATGTTCAAGAGAGCATTTTTTCCCCCAACTTTTTGTTACGGAAAATTCCAAATATGCATAGTAATGTAGAGAACAGTATCATAAAAATCTTGTGTAGTTAAAAAAATTTTCAATATTCTATCAGTGATTCAATCTGAGGTTAACAGTACTCTTAACACTTTGACAATGACAGGACAAACACAAAAAACATTTTAAATTATAAACAGAGGAAAAAATTCTAAATAAAATGCCAGCTAAGGGAATACAGTAATGCATTAAAAAGTCATTTTACAATGATCACAGCAGGGTTGTTTCACAAGTACATGGCTGGCTTAACATTAGGAATCTATCACATAATTCATTATTACATCCAAATACTGTATGAAAAAAATACTGGTGAAACAGGAATGTAAAAAAAAAAAAAAAATTCATCAGCCATTCCTAATAAAAATCACAAATAAAGCAAAAATACAGGCAATATAATTAGTTAAGAGACTATTTTCAAAAACCAAGAGCTAAGACCATATTAAACAGGGAAATGCTGAATGTATTTATACTAAAATCAGTAACAACACAGTGATACCTGCCAATACTAACTAGGGTTACCACTATGCCTACCACTATTTTGAAGACTCAGATGATATGATCATGAGCTAATAGGCTTGAAATACTGGAGAGAATTTTAGTGGGTATAAAGAATACGAAACAAATTACATAGAGAAAATTATAACTACGTTATAAAATTTAAACTACATTTAAACTACATTTTTAAAACTATGTTTAAAAAAAAAATCAATGGATTTTCCTCAGTGTCCTCTATAATCAGAAGAAAATGAAAGGGAAAAGTATGCCAGCAATAATAACATCAGAAACTGTAAAATGCCTGGAGAGAATCTATACAAACTTAGATTGGGGGAGATCTCCCCAAATAAGTAAAATAAACATCCAGAAGCCATAAAGATGAAAACATTTCATTATTAAAAATGTCTAATTGCAAAGAAAAAGATATTATAAAGACTTACATTTGCAACACACTCCCCAAAAGAGCTACTACTGACTGATGAAGAAATGAAAAAGAACAATGACAGAAAAATGACCAACAGGCTGGAAAGCAGCAGCACCAGATCCAAGATGGCAGCCAGAAGGAGGCTGATGGAGCTTGAAGAAATCCGCAAACGTGGAATGAAAAACTTTCATAACATCCAGGCTGATGAAGCTAATTTATTGACTTGGCAAGGACTCACTGTTCCTGTCCATGCTTCATATGATAAGGGGGACTTCAGAATCAAAATCAGTGTTCCAGCAGAGTACCCAATCAAACCACAAGAGATCACATTTTTTTTTAAAGATTTTATTTATTTATTTGATAGACAGAGATCACAAGTAGCCAGAGAGGCAGGCAGAGAGAGAGAGGGGAGGAAGCAGGCTCCCTGCTAAGCAGAGAGCCAGAGGCAGGGCTTGATCCCAGGACCTGGTATCATGACCTGAACTGAAGGCAGTCACATTTAAAACAAAGATCTATCACAACACTGATGACAAGGGGCAGTCTGTCTGCCCAGTAATGAGTGCTAAAAACTGGAAGCCAGCAATTAAAACACACTAAGTAATCCAGTCCCACATAGCATTGGTGAATGACCCCAGCCCGAGCACCCACTTTGGGCTCACCTACCTGAAGAATACTCAGAGGACGGTAAAAAATTCTGTGAGAATCCTGAAGAGTTTACAAAGAAAATGGGGAAAAGCGACCTGTGGACTAAACTCTGCCACGATGGATTCCAGCGAGTGTGAGCAGAGACCCTAAGCCATACATTTAGACCCCCCACAAAGCAGGACTCTGGAAAATTGACACGTGCCACCACCTCGTGTTTGCTTGTGGCAGTTACTAACTTTCTACAGTTTTCTTAATCAAAAGTGGTCTAGGTAACCTGTAAAGAAAGGATTAAAAATTTAAGATGTTCTTAAAAAAAAAAAAAAAAAGAAAAGAAAAAAAAGAGAGAAAAAAGAAAAAAGGAAGGAAGGAAGGAAGGAAGGAAGAAAGCAAGCAAGCAAGCAACAGAAATGAACCTGGCAGTTCACTGAGGGAGCAACACTACCATCAATAATCTCATAAAAAGATGCACAGCTCCACTAATCAGGAAACCATGAACTGGAAATAAACAGTTACCAATTTGCAACCATCAGATTGGTAAACATGGAATTCTGAGAAATAAGTGTAGTCTCAAACATTACTTCTGGAAATAATCGGCATTATTCAGGAACATTTAAAAATAATACTCTTAAATGACTTCGGAAACAAAAAGAGCCAGTATATGAAATCATGGACAAAGATGCTTACACAAACAATAGTGACCGCACAGGCAAACACCTAGAAACAGAATTATAATAGGTAAAGTTTCTCACCAAAAGAATAAGCTCAAAGCATGTTTACCCTGTATTGATAAGTAAAATCAGCTAGCTGGAAAATAATATGCAGTCTTAACTTTTTCAATTATTAAAAACATACACAGGACAACCATCTCAGGTCCCCTACCTCCTCAGGAGCTTTGTATTATCTCACCTTGCTAACTAAGCTCAATAAACCTTGTTTTGCTGCCCACCAAAACAAACAAACAAACACACACATAAATAAGTAAAATCATGCAGAGCTAACTCTACATATGATCCTTTTATTTGTAAAAGTATGTGTAAGTATGGAGAAAGGCTTTTAATTCAAGAGCTATTTTGTTCTAATAAGCATACGATGCTTTATAATGGGAGACAAAAACACATTAAAATAAGTTACAATGAAAGAAAGCTATGTGTAGAAACATAAGAATAACTCTGAAACAAGATGTGAGGCACAAGCTGCAGAGTATCTCTGCTGTGACATCAAGAAGTATCTCCAGAGCTCTATAGATATACCAGTGTGCACAAGCTCACATGGAGAAAGACCTCGATGGGTATAACCAAACAGGCAACAAATAGTGTTTTCCTGCAGAGGGAGAAGTAGACAAAACAGAACCCAAGTGGAATTTGAGGTTTATCTATACTACTTGAATTTTTACAACAAAAATATGTACACATGACTTACTGAGTAAAGACTGAAATGTTTTAAAATATTTTAAAAACAATGTTCATCTTAAAATGTTTAATATTTTTAAATGGAATTAAGTCTAACTTTAAACAAAGGATTTGGTTCTATTAATACATATTATTAGCAGTCTCTTACCAAGAAAAAGTTTCTTCAGTTACCCTCCTGAAAAGAAAAACTAATGACGTACTATACGGTGACTAACACAACATTAACAAAAAAACAAAAACCAAAAAAACCAACAAGGCATTTTTCATAGTTTCTATTTTCTAGTCACTTAACTTCTATGAGGGGTATATTCTAGTTTTTTAAGTTATGTATATTAATGAGCTGCATGTAGATAAACCAGTTTTTTAGGGAGTACTATAAAAGTCAAGGAATTTTCTAAATCAAACCAGAATGAACTATTTTTAAATCACAAAAGGTCAAAATATTTAGCCACTGCTTATAATAATAAAATCTCAGGTACAATGAGTCCAAGAATAAATAAATACAATTAAGCTTTATCCCCACACTGCTCTAGGAACCTCAGAGTATAAAGGGTGGTACAAAACAGAAGACTCCCCCTATATTCTTTGCATTAAAAATACAAATATGAACATTTTAAAGAAAATGAGATTAAAGAATGCATAATTTTAATAGTTCTACAGATTTATTGCTCTGCAACAAGTAAATTTTAAATTGTTTAAAAAGATGTAAAAACAAATAGTTACAATTGACTTTTTTTCTTATAACTTAAACTTACTAAATTTAAAATGACTGAAATTAATGATAACCACCATCTCGGTAACTTAGAATCAATTATAATACTATAATGGAAACATCCTCTGTAATGATAACCAACAAGTTGTCATTTGTTGTGCAATAGGGCTCTTGCTCCATCACATAAAACTGCCAGTACTTTCGTCTTTGGTTAATTTTCATACCATACTGCCCATCACAACTTTTCCCTCCCTGTAACAACTGTTATGACTGAAATAACATTTCAGGTGGATGGAACTCATATTATTCTATGAAATTTTCCATACAGTTAATATTTGGAGAATCACCTCTCTTTTTAGTGCATTTCTGTTATCTACCAAAAGATGGAGGCATTATTCAATAATACATGTAGATCGGGAGCAGTACTGCTATCAAGATTATGAGGCAAGTCATCTATGTAACTGCAAATTTTCTAAAATCTGTATTTAATGAAATGAGGTAAAATCAGTGAATACATTTAATGCATTACATCCAAAATATTATTTCATTAGGCAATGAAATTATTAATGAAGTAACCTACATCTTTTTGTGTGTGCACAGTCATCAAAACCCAATGTGTTATATCACATTTAAAATATGTTTCAATTTGGACTGGCCACATTTTAAACACTCAGTAACCACATGTGGCTAGCTAGTAGCAATGATGTTGGGCAATACAGATCTACAGTTACAGTACAGGAATATAATAATCAGATTTTCCAAACATTTATAAAGTTCTATTATGAGCAAACGTGATCATTATGTCTACTGTAAGACAAAAACCAAATCCAAACACACCAAATTCGTCAATAATCAGTGGCGCTTAGCAAAAGAAACTGGTAAGGCTGTGACAATGAAATACATTTTCCTCAAATCTTCCGTACACAATTCTACCCAACTGGCTTTGAAACAGTTTTACCCCAAAAAACAAAACAACAAAAACAAAAAACACATACTTTTTACTATTAAGAGAAAGGCTGACTTTATACAAAAATCACGTCTGTCCTGAGTCAGATGCATGTTTATCTACATACTCTGGCTCCAAGTAGCTGAGACGGACATTTCAGACATTCTCAAGAACCTCAAGATCCTCTTAAGGGCATTACTGTTTTTCCCCAAGAGGGGAGGAGACAAGGTTTATTTTCCAGAGTTCTCATTTGTACATCAATCTTACGGCAGTGATCCATTTACCCAGAAGCTCTGGGCTGGTTAAAAACTCTGTGGGAGACAGTTATTAAGACATGGAGTGGAACACAGTCTCTGAAGAGTTTTTACAGTTCACATAAAGGGACTCACTGTAAACAGCCTTCTTTAAGCCTTACCCAGTCAACCGTGTAAACTGGGTAGCAGAGTAACATACTCTTTCATCAGATCAGCAAGGAGTAACAAGTAGTTATAAGTGAAAAACTTCGGGTGTAAGTAAAATCACAAGTGTTTGCGCCTACAGGTAGAGGGCAGAGGGCAGGTGGCTTGGTCCTGGGCTCTCCCTCTGGGTTCTGGTGTGTGTTCCTTCAGCAGGCTCTCACAGCACAAAGCAGTCAGCAGTCTTCCCCTAGGATGGTTTCGCAGGAGAAGGTCTCTAACAAGACACTTGCCCAGGAAACTCCTTTTTCAAGCACACTAGAGGAAAAATTCTTGCACATTCTTCTGGCAACACATCACAGCCAAATTCTCTGCCATTCAGTGAAGCCTGCATGGGTGTGCCTTTCCCAACATGGCTGGCTCTGAGCCCCAGGGATGCCTGGGGGGAGCCTCCTCTTTGTCATTCCAACATAGCACCAAGGGAAGCAGGTGTTCATATACCTGATTCTCATATTCTTTAGAGTTCCCTTTACTTCTTAGTAGCTAATCCTTTGTTACACCAATCTGGTTATATTTAATCTCTTTACATTAAACTTGCTGGGTTCACTCCCCATTCCACTTTCTGTCTTGACTGTTTTGACAAAACAAAACATGCTACACTGCCCATTCTTCATGCAGCTTTTCTTTCAGGCTTCTAGCTCTCAAACATCTTCTCAACTGACTGGTCAGTCATGCCTTATTTTAAAAGTGGTCCTAATATAGGAAATAAACTTGAGGCTTACCATTCACTCCAGTAAAACATCCTTTTATAAAACCAACTTCAAATTCCTATTACATGGTAAATGACTTAAAACGGGCTTACACTTTCTTTTCAGAAACTCACTTGTTGCATAAAGGGAGGCAAGACCTATAGAGAACCTAGGATGAAAATAAAAACTAGATGCTAATTCCTTTGAAGGCTACTGGACCATCTCAGCCATAATTAACAATAAAGATATGTTTAGAAATCAACTTAACCATATCCCACAGATTTTCTCCAGTAACAGAAGAGTTCAACTGGGAGGACTAGAAGACATGAAAAAGAAAAACGAGGGGCGCCTGGGTGGCTCAGTGGGTTAAAGCCTCTGCCTTCGGCTGAGGTCATGATCTCAGGGTCTTGGGATCAGGCCCCGCATCGGGCTCTCTGCTCAGCTTCTCTTCCTGCCTCTGCCTACTTGTGATCTCTGTCAAATAAATAAATAAAATCTTAAAAAAAAAAAAAAAAAAAAGAAAAAAGAAAAACTAAAGGCACACTCAAGTTTGACTATTTAGAATGTTGTGACCATTGCTCAATCTTCTAAACTTTATATGGAAACAAAATTTTATTTATACATTGTAGTTCCTCCTTAACAGCAATAAAATATTAATGATCTCTTTCTGCATGGCATATACAGAATTCTAAGGATGACAAAGGGAGAGAGATGCAGAGATTCTAAGTTGATATTTGGGCACAGAAATGAAGGGTGGTATGTTGAGAAAGTAAGGAATTATTATACCCATTTTGCATATTTATAAGCTAATTTCCCACAATTTAAGTTTATTCTTTACATACTGTAATCTACTGTCTGGACATACATATGCGTGAGTGTATATGTTTTTGAAAAAATTTGAGTATCTATACTGCTTATTATGGCAAATGACTTTCAGGTGATAACCCAGATACAGGCTTTTATGATCCTTGTCATTTCGTATAGAGCTTCTCATCTTACATGTTCATTTTTTTTTTTTTTTTAAGATTTTATTTATTTATTTGACAGAGAGAAATCACAAGTAGTCGGAGAGGCAGGCAGAGAGAGAGAGGGAAGCAGGCTCCCTGCTGAGCAGAGAGCCCGATGCGGGACTCGATCCCAGGACCCTGAGACCATGACCTGAGCCGAAGGCAGCGGCCTAACCACTGAGCCACCCAGGCGCCCTTACATGTTCATTTTTGATGGTGATGATGATTAATGATTTAGAAGAAAAACATCTGTTGTTCAAACTGATTTTTGTAAAAATGTACAATTTTTAATAATGAGGAGTAAGGAAGACCTATTTTTAATTTAAAGATAGCATCGTTACGCTTTCATCAGTAGTATAATGATTATCAGGTACTTGGGCTAATATTTGGAGTAAACGATCTTTTTTCTTTTTTTAAGATTTATCTTAGAATCCCAAGCAGACTCCCCACTGACCACAGAGCCTGACATGGGGATCGATCCCACGATCCTGAGATCATGACGCAACCAAAACCAAGAATCAGATGCTCAACGGACTGACTCATGTAGGTACTCTTTCAATAAAACAATCATCTGATTGAGTGGTACATTTGGTTGATTTTACAAGAGAAGAGTGTTACAACACTCTCGTTTTTTAATGAAGAGCCTCAAAAGGACAAAAGAAGATTGTTCTACATTATTTAAATCTGGAAGTAAGAGTTTTCATACATTCGCTATTTTTAACACATATTACCAAATAGTCCATTTTTTTTTAAAAGATTTTATTTATTTATTTGACAGAGAGAGATCACAAGTAGGCAGAGAGGCAGGCAGAGAGAGAGAGGAGGAAGCAGACTCCCTGATGAGCAGAGAGCCCGACGCGGGACTCGATCCCAGGACCCTGAGATCATGACCCGAGCCGAAGGCAGCGGCTCAACCCTCTGAGCCACCCAGGCGCTCCCAAACAGTCCATTTTTTAAGTATCTTATTTTATGTTTTATATTGTACTTGTATAAGAGCTGATGAATTAAATAAAATTCATACTTTTACTTTGTAACTGTGGCTCTAAAGTATAATATTTAAGCTTGCTTTCCTATCTTTAGATCCATAAACTCCTGGTAAGAGTTAAAACTGACTAGCATTCATTGACACACATTCTTATACTTGGGCTTCTAGTTAATTACTAGAGAAATGCACCAATGAAGGTCTTTCCTTGGCCTGGCTTCTTAGAAAGCATATCAAAGACAAAGCCTCAGCTTGGAATTTTAACCTGGTAACCTAAAATTCCCAAAGACTGAAAACAATTTGGTTCTTAATCTAAGTAACATCAGGGTAGATAATCAGTATTACCCTCATTTTGAAATGTTAGGCAAAGAACATTATCCCCCAAAAAACCCAATTCAAGTAATAAGCAACCTTTTAAAAAACTTTCATATTTTTCCTACTGAAATAACTTTTTCCAAAACTAAAGAAAAAACTCCTTAGAACTGTAATCACTCTCTCCTGTGCTCTTGTGATCCATCCACACAGGTCATCTTGCTGTTATTCTAAGAAGTTGAGTAATGGCATGTGTTATTCTTATTTTGTAATAATCTTCAATTGGGAGAGCTCTTTCTTACTCATTTCAAGATGAGGTCACTTTAGAGAAGCCTTTTCTGATCATGTTATCTAATATTGTCCCCTCCATCTTCACTATCAAACTATACCATGGTTTTCTTTACAGTATGTATTACTAAAGTAAATTACTTTTCATATTTCAAAGTTACTTATCTGCTTTCTTCACCTGGCTATAAGCCCTAAAGTTCTAGGACAGCATGGATCTTGCCTAGACTGTTCAGGGCATAAATTTATAACCATATATTGATAACATACGTGGTATCAATAAATAGTTTAGTAAGAATTAGCAGGATAATATCAAAATTACTGGTTAAAAAAAAATCTTTGAATCTTCACTGTAAAGTGTTCACTGCGCTGTGTCAACTCACAACCAACTGCCTTAGTCTGAATGGAAGGCATAGGAGCCAAGAGGAGGAAGTCAATAATCCATTAATTATTTTCATTGAGACACTTCAAGAATCATATCGTTCTACCTGGCCCTTTTTTCACAGATGAAGGAGAAACCAAAAACAAACCAACAAACCAATATGAGAGATTGCATAGTCTGAAAAAGAAAATGCAGCAGCACCTACAGCAAGTTAATTACCAACACTATTATTACATGTAAATCTCGTTCTGAATAAACCATCTATCTGTTAAATAGGAGGTTAATAAAACCTTTACTTACGACAAAAAACTAAAACCAAAACCAGAAAACAAAATCTGAAATTCACCAGAAGATGGGTACTTCTCCACATTTTAAAAGAGTAAAAAAAAATATCCAACTGATATATATATAAATGTCCCAATAATTTTTAGCCTATTCGCAAAGTTCCAGAGAGAACCAAGCAATAGCTGACAGAAACTATATATACTAGAATTAAAGAATATTTATAGCTTTCTAAGGAAACAATTATGGAAGGTAACAAAAATCATAAAGTGTGTAAGTAAAAATAATGATCTTTAGTTTAAAAGCCAAGACTTCTCTAAGGCATTTAAGCAGATACATTATATGCCCTATATGCATAGGTATTCGGATTTACCTGGCACTCCTGGAAAACAAGATCATGAGCTTAAATTCAACTTTGTAAAAGGCTGATAGTAAAAGGTAGACCATATAGATAAATAGTTTTCATTCCAAATATATCAGCTTAACTGGGCTCAACACGTGCATTCAGTCTAGAAATTCAATTTTACCATGATGCATTTACTATATCATAAACCGTATCAATACTGATACCACTAACTTCAGAACTTAGTGTAAGCATTTTCTCTCAAGAGAAACAATGAATAAAGAGAATATTTAAAAATTTTACAAAGTTTCAAACTTCTTAAAACCCTGCTTTCAAGTACTTTTATTAAAAGCAACCATTTTTATTAAAGATATGCTAAATATAAATTAAACCTTTACTATTTGTTAAAATGCATTCCCTAAAAACTTCGGACAACAACTTAGGCCTTAAATAAACTTTGACAGTTTATGGAATACCTGAGTGTAAGTAATACAAAACATAATCTTTACAATCCAAATTCAACATTAGCTTAGTTTGCGCTTTTACTACAACAGAGTTTTTTCAGCACTGCAGCTGCTTATGATAATCAGTAGCACCATAGTTACCTTTACTGTAACAGTTCATAGGACAGAACAAAAAAGGTAAACATATTCTGTTACAAAGGAGGAAAAGTCATAAAACAGATGTGTTAAACTGAACGTTACACAGTAGGGAGAGTAAACTATAACCCAGCAGAAGCTTAGAACATAGCCTGCAAATCAAATACTCTCTGCATGTGCAGGAATCACGCCGAGATCAGTGAAAAGAATCTTCTCAGTGAAAGCTACTTGGTAATCACCATGCAACAGTGCCACCAGCTGTGGACTCTCTCAGTATCCAAGTTTTGGCCCAGAGTGGGCTCTGAAACATTACTGAATAAAATACAAAACAAACCTGGCAACAAGCATCAAGGTATAAGGTGTAAGAAAGGTGTAAGAAAATGAGTCAAAATTCTCTCTATACGTATATTGTTTTTTAGTTTAAAAACAAGACTATTTTAACATTCTAGACCAGGGCCTGGCAAACTTTTTCCTTATATGGCTCTTTGAGCCTTAGTCTCTGTTGCAACTTCCCAATTATGCCATTAGAGGATGGGTTCCCATAAAACTTTATTTGCAAAATCAGGCAGTGGGCTGTATTTGGCCCACAGGTTGTAGTCTGCCAAACCTTGTTCTAGACAATAGTAAAGATACACTGCTCACCTAATTATAATGAATTAATAAGCTAATAGGTTTTTCCCAAGCAGTCTGTCCATGTAATGTTTGCTTTCTCAGAAAAGAACATCATGTAGAAAAATCTAAGTAGGTCATAACAATGATGGAATGCTGTACAGGACCCACGGTGTTTCTTAATACCAGGATTTTACTCTTAACGTCTAAATTGTTTCTCAACACGGGATAATCCTCTATAACTGCACAGTTATTTGGACTTTAACATAAACTTTAGGGGAAGAAATAAAACCTTTAAGTAACTGGTACTACTGTATATCTTGCCTATGGGCAGGTCACAGAGTTCTCAGGAATTAAATTTTCAGCACAAATATCTGGAAATAATCTGAAGACTCTGGGTCTTCTGCAGATGATGTATTCTCTTTTCTTTAGTATATGATACATGTTCTAACCATATTCCTAAATTTGGTAGTGCATAGAAGAGAATAATACCAGGAACTTTAAAACAAACAAACAAACAAACAAACAAACAACAAAAACCCTCCACTATTTCTTGCCTCTATCTGAGAACAGGGCCCAGGATTCCACATTTTTAAAAGATCTCATTTAATTGGTGTTACCCATAAGAATACCTGAGGTTCCCAATTAAAACATCCCAACTGTAATATAAAAAATCTTTTTCTAAATATCCCTCAACTTTTAAGTTACAGATGCCAAGTGTGAATGAACTCTAAAATGAAAAAAGTAGGCATCAAAAAAAACTTTCTAAAATTTCGAATTTGCTCACAATAAAAACTAACGGTCAAAATTTGGATTTTTTTTTTTAAAGGAAAATCATGTCCAAATTGTTTGATACCAGTATGGTTTCTGGGTGAGAGAAATGTGTTAAAATTATAGCTGCTCCCATGAAGCATCCAAGGGTGTTAGTTATATCACTGTGTGTTGTGGCAGCAATCCTTTTCCAGGTAACATCTATGCTGTGTCAGGAAGATTTTTAGAACTAACATATTAACTTGTAGCAGTTAAAAATAATAATAATCAGCTATAAGATAAACCAGGACTGGCTTGTGACAATACTATTAATATTCCTTTTTAAAGAAATCATTACAACCTTAAAATAAAGATCAGAGTTAATATAATTTACAAACCTGAAATTGAAATTTAGAAAGTATCAGCTTCACATATTTTCTAAAACCAACAGTGTACAACCATATTACTATGGCTTTTGACAATCTTTTAAAGGCTTTCTTCTGGCCAGATACTCCTCCTTTCTCTGTTTCCTTCTTTCTTGCCTCCTCACCTTCCTTAAGGAATGTACTCCCCAAAGCACTTGGCCTCTCCAAACTTCAGTGACATCTATGGCTTGAGTTAACACCTCCATGCAAGTTAAGTCCGGAATAACTATCTCTAATCCTAAACTGTTCCACTCAAATTTTCAAGTGCCTCCTGAAGATCTCCATATGGATTATTATTGAAAACAACAAATCAATTGGGTAGCCTACAGAGCCCTGGGAATGTCCACAAATTTTATGTAAAATGCTACATGTATGTGTACATGTGCCCTGTTCTAGAGACAAGGGCCATAACTTTCAGTTTCTCAAATGTATATGCAATCCCAAAGACCATATAAACGCAGATAAGTCATATACTACTAGCATACTGGACCCCCTTGGGATAAATATACCAAAGAGTGTATTTTTAATTTTTATTAGGTTTTGTTTTAATTGTGTTATGTTAGTCACCATAAAATACATCATTAGTTTTCAGAGCAGTGTTCCAAGATGCACTGTTTAATACAATACTCAGTGTATTTTTAAAAGGGAAAACAAAGTCCAGATTAAACTGTCTAGGAAAGAACTACTGGTATAGTTAACCTGCCCAAGCAATAGATTCTATAAGCTAGCTAGCATCTTCTAATGCTGTGGATCAGCAAATTCCAGCTTAAGGCCAACTGTTTTTATAAGAAGTTTTATTGGAACACGACCCTGCCCGTTCATTTACATACTGTCTACAGTTACACTTCTGTGCTACAAAGACAGAGTACTGACAAGAAGCTGTGTAGCTTGCATACCTAAGATATTTACTCTTTCATTCTTTAAGAAGTTTCAGTGACCTCTGGTTTTCTAGATAATCCCTAAATTGATTTTTTAAATCCCACAAAACCACAAAAAACCCTACCTAAACTTGATAATCAAAAGAAAATCTATTTTCTAGTTTTATTTGTAAGCAATACCAGAAACATGTATCAAGCACACATAACTATATTAATGATAGAGTGTGATTTACCTGCCACTGCTGGGCTGCTGTGGAGAGTGTCTGGAATGATCAGAAGGCTCTGACCGTTGGTCAGGTGATCGTGACCGGCTGTGGCGGGGAGGTCTGTCATGTGATCGACCAGAATGATCTGATGCCAGTGACTGAATTTCTGAAATGTCTGTTAGGTAAAAGGGTGCTATTTATTTTCCCATAAAATGATTATAGTAAAATGTAAGGTACTCCAGGGATAAAAGATATAAGCTACTAAATATAATTTCATATAAAACTGATGTTTTAAAGCATTAACTTCATCAACCACTGATAAAAATGGTGAGCTGCCTACAGAAAATACATAGTGACAACATCAATGGACCTTGAAGGCATAGGCTAAGCAAAGTAGTCAGAGAAAGACAAAACAAAACAAAACAACCACAAAAAAACCACAAACCCACACAACGACCAAACTCACAGAAAAAGAGTTCAGATTTGTGGTTACCAGGAGAGTTGGGGGAGGGGGGTACGGGGAATTAGAGGAAGATGCAAACTTTCAGTTACAAAATAAATGAGCACCAAGGATGTAATGTACAACATAATGACTACAGCTAACAGTGCTGTTATGGTATATATAAAGCTATTAAAGAAACTAAATCCTAAGAGTTCTCATCAAAAGGCGAACTTTTTTTGTAATTTTATCTATAGGAGTTAACCAAACTTATTATGTTATTGTTTCATGATATACATAAATCAAACCATTATGCTATGCACCTTAAACTTCCACATGGATATATGCTGATTTTCTCAATAAAACTAGAAAGTAACTAAAAGTAAACCCTCTACCCTCTAATATATATATAAACAATATATATATTTGTAATTCTTAGATTTTGAAGATGTCTGGCTTGTACAAAAGTATTTCACTCAAACACATCAAATCTTCCTACTACTTCATTAGGGTCACTTAAAGGGGCTCTGCGAACAGAACTGTACTCACCATCTCTCTCAGAGGCATTAGCAGAGTGGATACTGTCAGAAAGATCAGGGACGTTCAATAGGGTAGCCCGTTCATCCCTCTGAACTACCATTTTTAACTTGCCTTTAGACCTTTCTATCAATGTCTTCGCATCTGTCAGTGACATATTTTCTGTCACAGTACCATTT
The DNA here is from genome assembly GCF_964662115.1 of Mustela nivalis. Lineage (NCBI taxonomy): Eukaryota > Metazoa > Chordata > Mammalia > Carnivora > Mustelidae > Mustela > Mustela nivalis. The sequence goes on from NC_139025.1 coordinate 126,943,960, forward strand.
ATCTGCAACAGAAAAGAAACGAGGTTGAAAATAAATGAAAAAAATACAAATGTTAACTTAATGTTATGGATCAGGAATATTTAAATTATCCTTGGCTTGCTGTAAGCAGCAAAATATTCCCTTTATACTTTCCTGTATTATCGAAGTACTCCTCTTCCCCCAAATAATAAAATTTTAATACACTCTTGCTTTGTCAGAAAACCCAAATTAGTATATCCAAGCCTGTCACTTTCTATTACTTATAAACAAACTAACAAACATTTTAATAATATTTAGTTAGCAAAACACTTATTATGTAAGACTAAATGTATCTACCTACAAAGTAGCTCCTAACAGTGAGTGATATTCATTTGTAGCGATTAATTTGCCAGGATGACTCCAGGACTAAAGAAAGACATCAGTGTTGACATGTAATAACAGACAAACCATTTTTGTCCACTAAAAATGGCAAACCATCCAGTGCCCCAAACATTAGTTTTTAATTTTTTTTTTTTTTTGCAAAATTGCTTTCAGCATTAGCAGAAGCTATATGGTTACACTAGAATTTTGTCTTCTATTTCAATTCCTTAAAATGTAAGAACAGGACTATACCTTTAATACAACATCGCCTTCTTGAATATTGCCATCTCTTGCTGCCAAACTATCTTGTGAAATTTCCTTTACAAATATATGGCTGGCCAATCGAAGACCATATTCTGAAAGAATATATTTAAATGTCTTTAGTGTAAAATGCTACGGGACTTAAATAGAGTTTAAAAGCATAAGAGTAATAACCACCTTGAGTTTTTAAGTACAACCAATAATAAGAAATTATTCTTAGTTACCCTGCAAAGATGACATCTCTTCTAATTATCAAAAGTGTGCAAATCAACATGAAAGCAAAGGAAGTTATATGATTCAAGCAAAAGAGTGACAGACCTTATTGATTTTACTCAGAGAAAAAAGCCCTGAATAACAGACCATTTCTTTCTATGTTGTAATAAAACAATAGCTTTTCAGAAGGTTTAATGAATACAATTCTAAAAAATGAACTGCCTGAGGTTGGAAAAACTCTGGAGAGGTTGGCAATTTTACTGATGACTTGTGTTACCAAGCATACACTGTTTTTGTTTTCTACAATTTCCTAAAGCGAAAGTATTTCCAATCCTACAAACCTCTAACACTGGAGAGACAAATGTAGAGCATTAGGACATAAACTCTGTACTAGTGTTAAGGCTTCAACTAGCTGAGCAGATACAGGCATGAATTATAAATGCCAGTCTTTTCCTTTTAACATCAAGTATCCAAAAGTAAGGCAACATTGATTCTATCTGTGGGTGAGGAAATGGTCACAGTTGAGGAAGGTACCAGAGTGTCCAGAAAACTGTCCAGGGACCTGCAAAACTATAGAATTCTGTTTGTAAACTACAACAATGACAACAACATAACAACAACAGGAAAAGCACTGCTCCTGGTTTTCTCAGGAAAGAGAAAAGGACAGTGTCGTTCTGCATTAAGGAAGTGGGGGTGGGGGGGGGCAAAAAAAGAATCTTGGGGTTTTTGTTTTTAATATGGGATGGGTAGCAGGTCGGCTAACTCAAACTTCTATAAATTACATCAGAGTTACAGCTTAACTTAAGGCAAATACACAAAGAGCGCTCACAAGCAAGAAAATCACGGTAAAAAAAAAAAAAATGACTTTTGAGGGGATCTAGGCAGGCAAGTATATGTGTTTAATAAATGGTTGTTGTATCACAAAAGAATACAGTATTGATGACAAACTTCTCTTTAAGATTAAAAAGTTACAGGGGCACCTGGGTGGCTTGGTCAGTTAAGTATTTGCCTTCAACTCAGGCCATGATCCCAGGGCCTGGGATGTAGCCCTGTGTCAGGCTTCTTGCTCAGTGGGGAGCCTGCTTCTTCCTCTCCCTCTGCTCCTACCCACCCCCAAGGGCTTCTCTCACTCTCAAAAAACTGAAAAAAAAAAATCTTAAAAAAAAAAAAAGATTAAAAAGTTATAAATGACCAATAAAGAGAGGACTTCAAAATAATCCTCATATATTCATATACTCCAAGTGTTTCCTTAGGTAAATATTAACTATGTGCCAGGCATTGTGGATAAAAAAGCAGCAAATGAGAGATAGTCCCTGCACTCCCTGGCAACCTCCACATGCACTAGGGGCAAATATAAGTGTGAGAGGACAGATAAAGGCAATACAGGGTTTCATGTCCAGAATGGAGTCTGAGAAGGCCTCCCTAAAGAAGAAATACTAAAGTGGAAATACTACTGAACCAGAAGGATGAGGGTGTGCATGTGTGATTATGTGGGGTGGGAGTAGGTGGTGGGCAGTGGTAGAGACAGGGTGGTTAAAAATAAATGCATCTCTGTGAAAGTGTCTGTAGAACTGACTGGAAGGGATCCAGAGTCTAGTTTTAGAGACTTACTAAGTTCACTGAAGAGGTTAGGGTTGCTCACCAGACCAAAAAATAATAATAGTAACTATTAGAGAATGTGAGTTAACTACGATTATCATGTAAATGATGGCTGTGATAAACTTGACTGTGATCATTTTATAATGTATATGTATATCAAACCATCAAGTTTGTATCTTAAGTGCATAAAATTTTATGTATTTACATACAATGTTAATTACATCTCAATACAGCTGAAAGAAAAAAGATTATGGTAGTTTGGATAAGGGTGCTGGCGATGGAGAAAGGCAGTAGTGGGATGGTTATTTAAGAGTGCTATTTAGGGGTGCCTGCGTGGCTCAGTGGGTTAAGCCACTGCCTTCGGCTCAGGTCATGATCTCAGGGTCCTAGGATAGAGTCCCGCATCGGGCTTTCTGCTCAGCGGGGAGCCTGCTTCCCCTGCCCCCTGCCTGCCTGTATGCCTACTTGGGATCTCTCTCTCTGTCAAATAAATAAAATCTTTGGGGGGGGGGGAGTGGTATTTAGGAAGTTAGCATGTATCAAGTGGATACAGGGAAGTGAGGAAAAGAGAGATGTTAAGGATAACTACCATGTTATCCAAACTGGCATGAAAAACCAGGTAGATGGGAATATATTGAACCAGTGACCTCATAAGAAACACAAAAATTTTGAGGAAGATGTGCGTTTCTTTCAAGATATACTGAATTTTAGGAAGCTGAGCTACATGAAACACTGAAGTGAGTATGCCTAAGGGTCAGCTGGCTCACGAAAGTACAGCCGGAGAAATAAGTTTTGCCATCAGCAGCAGATAACTGTGCCAAGGAGTAGATGAGACCACCTGAAGAGGTTATATTGAAGAAAAAAGAGACTCTGGAAGAGAAATCTACCTAAGATCAGAGGGCAGGATGAGGAGAATGAAGTTGAAAGGATACAAAAAGGGGATGGGAGACCCAGAAGGACACAGTATTATCATTCTCTTGAAGCCGAGAGAAGACATTATTTCAAAACACAGGAACTCGAGCTTGCTTCAGCAGCACATATATAAAATACAAGAAGTGGTTAATGCTATGCAAAATGGTGCTGAAAAGGTAAGTAAAATAAACACTGAAAATTTCTACTGAATTAGTGTGCATGGTTTGGGGAGCAAGGTGAAACAGTTATCAGGCCAGAGAGGGTTGGAAAATGACCACAGCAGGGGTGGAGAGTTTGAGAAGTCTGCTACAGAATAAGGTGGGGAGCAAGAACTAGAAAAAGGTCCGTCAGATGCTGGTAGAGCAGATCAAAGTGAGCCCACATGATATTCTTAGTACAACACCTTTTTACCAAAATGATCAGCCACAAATGATCATTTGAGAGACGCGTCCACAGCAGAAGGATACCGCAATCAGACTCATTCTTATGAAATCTGATTCAGGGGAGGCAGCTGGCTTTAGTTTCAAAAATGTTAAAGATGTCCTGCATTACAGAAAGATACCCTAACAGGGGGATCCTTCTTCTTAATGTCTTCATTTAAAAAGTATTCTGCCCCTCCACACACCCCACCTCCACCAAGTCCAAGATTTCTTCCTATGGTTATGCCACTACTGATCCTAACAGCTAGGTAAAACACTGATTTTGAGCTTGGTGATGGTATGAAATTTATTAGCATAATTTGTATTTGGCTATCCTAATCAAAAGAAATACAAAATCCAACTACTGGACCATTTATTTGAAGGACTATCTGCTACAACAAAATAATTCAAGAGAAAAGTGATGATCCCTGAAGTCTGCTAAACGGGACAAGACCTACCGCAACAGGACATAACATAGAGATCACAAAAGACAACAAAAGCAAGGATAGGAAGGGATGGCAATTTTACTTCTTACCAAAATTAATGTTAACATTTTCACGTGAAAATGATAAGTGAGTTAGGAGAGAATACCTTCATTTTTCCGGGATTTCACCAACGTGACTTTGGTGGGTTTGGCAGGTTGACTGGAGGCCACAGATCGCCTATCAGACCGTGGGGACAAACTCCGCTCTCTGCTTGCACTTCTATCCCTTGCCCAACTCTTCTCACTCCTTCTACTGACCAGACCGCCACGGCTGCTTCTTGGGTCATGGACTTCCTCATCGTAACTATCTTCTTCATTCTCAGATACCGGTTCAGGATCAGGACGACTAACTGGTATCTGAACTTTCTTCTTCCTCCGAATGGTCTACAAATAAAGTTTACCAAAAAAGCTTACTGATTTCCATATATACTTTCATTTCTAAGAGAAAAGAAAATTACAGTTTTCTGGTCCCATATCAATTAAACTAATTATGAATCAGAGAGACACAATATACAACAAATTACTATTTCCATAATGGATGTGTTTTCTGCTCTCGACAGATCTGGTTAAGAACCAAATTTGAAATAGTGAGCCAAATGAAGTCCTTAGTTACTTAATTCAGAAAGATTCTCTAGGTGTAATAATCACCAGCTTAAAAAAGAACTAATAACTGTTGGTGGTTGGAATGAAGGATGGAGCACTGTACTCTAGTACCATCAAATATACTGTAGTTGCTACCAAGCAAATTTGTAAGCCCAACTTGACTCCTTTAGATTTTCAGAATCCATCAATATCAAGGCCCACAACTGTCTTACTGAAACTCTTAACAGAGAAATTTACTTTACTTCTACACTAACATTCAACTAAGTCAAGTTGGAGCTAATAACTCTATTATACTTCACCAATACAAACTGCTTTCAGTTTCTGTATCTCTCCAATTTGTAATTTCTCATCTTGGCATAAATCCCTTCTTCTGGCTTTCTTTCCTCAATGACTCTAATAAATGGTTCAATTTTCCCTGTTCATTTATTTCCTTCACTTTCTGTAGGTTCAAGATCTTCAAGCATTACCTGATGGAGTGGCCTCTTAATCCCTGAACTGTGTGCAACTCACCTTCTCACTCTGATATACCCAGAATCTCATCAGATATCTGTAAGATCTTCTTGGGTTAACATTCCTTGTCTCTACTTTTGATGCTTTGATCTACTGAAACTTTTCGATTCCCATCTTCTTTTGGACTCCTTTCTCTCCTATTCCTCCCAGTCCATTAATTCCTTCCTGATTTCACCTGCCTTGCTCTCAAGTTTTCATGGAATGTCATGCTGTGATATTTAAAGGACTTTCTCTTGACCTCTCAATCACCTGCTATGAAAAACTCCAGTCCTGTATTACTTTTAATTTCAGATGGCTGTTTTTCCACACTTTGCTGAGTAGGTCCTCCATAAATTCATTTTATTTGACAGAATTCTTTTGCTTGTTCAGTACTCCTTTCCTCTACCTCTTGCCTCTCTATGAAATTTGCTAACATGGGTATTCCAAAACCATTCTCCAAGATCCCAGTCGCTTAGCCTGACTCACAGAGATCAGTGCCACTTTACTTCCTTTATACTCCTACATTTTTTCAGTATCTCACTTATTTATTCATTTCTTCCTTTGGGGCTCAAAGACCAAGCTGATCCTCTTCCTGGATGAATGAAATCCTCCCATATGAGCTCTTATTCTTATCCCTACCCACCTCCAACAACTTCTTAATCAGTAACAACCCCTGAAGGTACTTATAACTTTCATGTCTCCCTCAAATTTGTTCTCTGCCTATTATTCATCTGCTAATTAATCCTCTATTCCTCTGTCTTATTACACATTTCCAAGTTATCCTATCTCTTCCCTTTGTGGCTAATTTTCTTCAAAGAGCTGCTCTAACACTTAATACGGCTTGCTGCTCCTTTCTACGACCAAGGATAATCAGAGAAGGCCGTTCTGAGGAAACAACACTGAAGCTGAAGAAGCAGCAAAATGCCAGTACATGAAAAGAGACAGGTCAGTTCCCTGTTAGGAACTGAGAGAAGACTGTCTTTCCACCCTCTGTGCCCCATAGCTCAGGCCCCTATCCTGTAACACTTACTATAAAACATTCTTTACCAACTCTCTGCATTTTAGCCACACCTCTACTTCAAGCTCCAACAAACTATTTTAGAAGTAATACTTCTGCAGTGTTACTTTTTTAAATCTTTAATTCCTCCCTAGCAATATACAAACAAAAAAAAGTAACCAGATAAGGACTAGGAGCTTTCCATGTCTTCCTTCAAGAGAGTGCCTGCCACCGCTGTAAAATTGACTGCATCTGAAACTACTCTCAATCTCCAATGTGCATTATGGTTATGATTGTGTATATCCATCTAACCTGTCAAGATTCAGGTTTCTGGGAGAAGGTCCTTGCCATGCATTTTAACTATACAGTTAATGAAGTATTTGTAACCAGTTAATTGCTGAACTTACTGATAAATATCCAATCCTGTTATAATTCTCTATGTTAATGGTTGTACACTTACAAGAAGATATTTAGCAGGTTTGACAATTATGCTTGCTTGATTTTATCACTGAAAATTTTGAAAGAGAAATTTGGGGGGAAATGCCTACTTCAAAACAGTTTTGCTAAATTAAAGATTCAAATGTAAAATAAAACAATGAAATCCTGTAAGTACTAGAATAAAGTACAGGGTATATACTTCTATAACTCTGATAAGGTAAAGGGGTTTATAAGCCTGACAGCAAAGATGGAACCAACCAAGTGAACATCTGACAGATTCGACAACGTAAAAATGAAGGCATTTCAGTATTGAAACAAAATGACATAAAACAACCCCCCAATCACCATAAACAACAACTCAGAAAAGCATATGGGGAAACAATACATGTAGTATATATGACATAAGACTAACCATCCTAATATATACAGCTCTCTAGTATGACAATTATCACCATAAAGATGCAAAAGAATAAGCAAAAAAGAAACATAAATGGGCAATATATACACAACGGGATAAACTCATTTGTACTATAAAATATTTCACTTGAAATACTATGTTCAGTCTGTTTGGCAAAGATTTAAAAACTGTTGATAAAACTGGACTTACAATAGCCCCCTGGCTTTCTGAAGGGCATTGGCAATACATACATCAAGTCATTCATGCCTTCTGGCTGAAAAGCCACTCCTAAGATGTTATTCCTAAACAGGAACTGAATAGGTAGGTAGAAACACAATGATCTTCAACACAGTATTTTTTTAATACCTGTAGAAACTGGATGCTGAAATGCCCACCCATGAATGGGTTAGGTAAGTAGCCCCATGGAGATATACTGAAGTGCTCAAAGAGGTCATCTTTAGGAGATGTTTCTGTTGAGTCATTTACTTCATAATGCTTTTTTAAGATAGTCAGAATTTTAATAAAAATTATACATGCTCACTGTGTCATAAACTATTTCTATCCTCACATTGTTAAATCTAAATTAGCCTACTTATGGCAGTTACATTATCCAGTAAAGTTCTAACATTTTAGTTCAACAGAAAAGAAATAATTTATTTGCTTAATAGCCAAGAAGCTCTTAGTTTATGGAAAGATAATCATAAACAACCAACCACCCCAATGTAAGAGCACAGGGAAGAAAACTGGGGTCAGGGAAAGAGGAAGTGGTTATTCAGAACTGGAAAAAAAAAAATTAAATAAGGAAAAACAATGTATATATGATCTTGAGGTTCTGGACATGGCTGGGGATGAATTAAGAAAGCCGCCCCACAATGAAAGACCACAATCTAAGACACAGGTTTTATTTCAAAAGTCATATGGCAATGATAAACTTAACAAAGTAAGATATGAGCCAATCGCTTCAAATGTAGAAATGAACAGCTTTCTGCTGATTAAAACACCCTTCTACTCAATCCCCCTATAACCTCTCCCTATAAAGCAAAAAAAGACTTGCCCAACCTTCCTAAGTTCTGCCTGTCCAACTCATGTAGCTAATTAAGTATACTTAGAGCAAAATCTATCCCTGAGCTGCCCCAAATCCTTTTCCTATTTCAAATACATTACAGGTTTTGGACCTACTTCTTACAAAATAATTTCTATTGGGAAAAGTCTGAGGTGTAGGAATACAACTTTCTTAGATGCATTATTGATGTGGAGTATGTAAGTTGAATATTTTGCATGCCAACAACAACAACAACAACAACAAAACCCAGCTCAACATTTCAGGAGAACAGGGAGCTTAAAAAGTTGGGGTTATAAGCGAAGCTTACAACCTCATGTATAAGGGAGAAAAACCCAATTTACCTAAGGTGCTCACCTTGGAATGTGAAACTGAAAAACACTGTAAATAATAATAACAATGCTAAGGATCAGCAGCTAAGGCAAGAATGCTAAAACTGACTCAGTTTTAAGATAAGCAATTATAAAAATTAGCAATTTGCTTCCATAAACACTATAATCTCATGTTCTAAACTGTTTAAAAACTCTACCACCCACTAACCAGTATGTATACGAACTATGATTTTAAAATGACATTACAGTTGTAAATATATAATTAAAATGAAGTTGTGAAAATATATAACTCAAAAGATGATATCTGTCATTTGGAATGCCGTAACTCAAGAGTGGGTATACTGCGATTTGAGAAAACTCTCACCTCACCAGCATTAACACTGGTGTGGAAATAAACCATATGTCAAGCAGCCTACACAAGAGAAGAGGGCCTAGCAACTGTGCACAGTCTTAGCACAGTCTCGGGGAATACACTTCTAGATCTCACCCAATCCCTAAGGTCCAAACATAATGTAGGCCTTCCTTTCACACCCTCTCCCTTCCACTGGGGCCACTGTGGTTCTGAGTGTCTGCTAGGAAGTAGAAAAGTTCTCAGCAGCCAAGGCAGGGCAAACCACCTAGCTGCCTACTCTGGCTCTTCTTCCTGCTCTGTATACCTGATCTAAAGCCTCAAAGCAGTGCCTTTATCAGTCCTTTCAGAAGCTAGAAGGGCAAAAACGTGGGGAAGGAGCAAAGTGGGTAAAAGAAACAGCCAATATGCTCCTAAATATATATAATCTTAAATAGGACTTTTACATTAAATCCATTTTGTGCCACACTGGCTTAGTTTTACCTGTTATTTGTAGCCAGTTATTAAGAGTTAACTGAACTTCTTTTCCCTTATTAAAAAAAAAAAAAAAAAAAAAAAAAAAGACTTTTAGAGAAATAATGAAATAGAAGACAGCTCCAGCTATATACTAAAACAGTAACATTAAAATGCACCCTGAACAACCCTACAATGAAAATCTTACCACTTTCTCTCTCCTCAAACTGTATCAGAATAACAAGGAAAGTGGTTGATGATGTATATGTTCAAGGGACAATGTAAAACTTGCCCATTAAACAAATCCTGTAACAGAAAACAGGGCTAAATATTTCTAACAGTCTACCATGCCAAGATTCAATCTAACATAAGTACTTTAAAAAGAAGGAAACATTAAGCGATAAAAAGGTGACCATTCAATCACCCCCCACCTTTCCTCTTCAATCAAATAAATAAATAAATACTAGATAATAAATAAATCCTAGTACCTAAATTTTGAGAAAATATACACAGTGATAAAACACATCGCCAGTTATTAGAAAAAACACTCTTGTAAGTTAACTTTAGAATTACTGATCCAGTTTTCATTTTCTTAAAGGGTTAAGATGAACTTAAAAAACCAGAAACGTATCAACCCTAATGTTGATACTTTTGCTAAATTAAAGGGAAAAGATACTTACAATTTTTGCATTCTTCCCACTTTTCCTTAGTTGTTGAACAGCAAAGGCATGTTCAACATTATCCATTGAAACTCCGTTAACCATTGCAACTCGGTCATTTTCCCTAAGGAAAATAAGGTCACCAAAATAACAAGTTAGAGAAAAAACATACAGACAGGTTTGTGAATACATTTTCAAGATGGGTTCTTCCACAAAAATATTTCAATTATAGGCTAATCTATTTGTCTTCAGATCAATGATACAATAATGTCAAATAACTTTCTGATTTCCTATAACATTTAGAAACTAACCTTAGGCCACTAATGTTTTTAAATCATTAATACAATGTTTTTACAAAAGAGTGAACAGGTACCACAACAAAAAATAATTTTTGGTGGTACAATTAGAGGACATTAAATGATACATGTTACATAGCTGGGAAAAGTATTCCCTTCTTAAAAAGCAGTCTTTCTCCTTCCAGTTTTCTTTCAATCTTTCTGACCACAGCTCACTTTTTGCTAGGTAGCATATCTTCCTTCTCTCTTTCCCTTGTTTATCTTAACTGAACAATAAGGACAAGATTAACAGTGAGCTGTTCCTGAAGGCTAAATTCCACCCCAAACTGTCTAACAAGTTTTCTCTTCATCTTTATTTTTACAGTAATCACCCATTTAAGGTAAGGGATACTAGCTTTCCATTTATGGTATCTCTATTATCTCTAAGTAGAAATGTATGTTAATTTAAGGAAATTCCTAGCAGAATTCACCAGTGACTGAGGGTAGGAACAGTGCTTGTAACCAAGTACTAAAAGAAATGTGCTTACTGTAGCTGTCCTTCAGCAGGTCCCCCTTTCAGCACATCTGAAATTACTATGGAAGTTTCCCCACTCTGAAAATGAGGGTTGTCTCTTCCACCAGATATTGCAATTCCAAATCCAAATCCAGGAGCCTAAAGTAATAATTATGGAAAAACACTCCTATTATGAAAAATAATCATTCACTGTATGATACAATCTAAAAAAGTTTAAATATAAAAATTACCATCTTATTACATCTATGATTCAAACACTTGCTTGTGTGATACATATCAGAATGATCTATACTGATATGGGAATGCATACTCTAATAAATGCTGGACATAAAAGATTATTAAAATTTGCTGATTCCAATGTTTTCTAAGTACTAAAACATATTTTAAAATTCCAAACACTACAATCCTGCATTTACTTTTATCATAAGAGCTCTTGAAGGTATTGGCAATGCACTAGTGTTATCATCACAAAACTGGCAAATAATTTATAGAATGAATACTTAATTAGTATAAACATCTGATGCCACCTTGTATAATAAATATCAATAAGCTGTGAAAATCAAATATATTATTTCAACATCCTTCAACTATGCTAAAAATCTCTTTAGAAGTAATACATTATTAGAATATCTTATATGCACATTGCATAGAACAGAAAGTAGAACCGTATCAAACCGTTTAAAAAACATTTTTAATGGGGCACCTGGGTGGCTCAGTTGTTAATCATCTGCCTTCAGCTCAGAGCATAATCCCAGGGTCTGGGATCCAGCCCCAGCTCTGTGAGAAGCCTTCTTCTCCCTCCCCCAATCCCCTTGCTGTGTTCCCTCTCTGGCTCTGTCAAATAAATAAAATCTTTAAATAAATAAATAAAACATATTTTTAATTAAAGAAAATAATAAACTATATACTTCTAAATGACCTGAAAATCTTAATCACAATGACTGAGGGCAGACCAATACAAAGAAAACTGAAAATATTTCCAAGTTAAAAAATTACTAAACTCATATCTTCCTAAAATACAAGAATAAATCACTACATAAAACCATTCCCTTAGTATAACTCAAAACTGACAATATCTAAATTACAAAACAGAAACAGGCCTAAAATTTCAAAAATATGATTAGAAAGAAACAACTGTTGGCACAGAATTAGGAAATACGAGAAACTACTTTACAGAACAAATTCAAATACATTTGAAAACCCTGATGAACCAGGGACACCTGGGTGGCTCAGTCAGTTAAGCATCTGCCTTCCACTCAGGTCATGATCCCAGGGTACTGGAATCCAGCCAGGCAGCGGGGTCCCTGCTCATCAGCAGGGAGTCTGCTTCTTCCTCTGCTTCTTTCCCCCACTTGTGTGCACACATGCTCTCTCAAATAAGTAAGATCTTTTTTTAAAAAGGGTGAAGGGAAGAAAAAGAAAATCCAGATGAACCAGATTATTGAAATGACTCAGAAATTAAAAATGCAATTTAAACAACACAATTTCTGGAAATGAAATAGAGAAAATTATCCCACAAAAAAAGCAGCAGCCACAGATGATTTCATAGGCAAATTCTACCAAGACATCATTGTCCAGGTAGCCTCAACACCTCATAAACTGTTCCAAAGCACTGAAAATGAAGGAAAGCTTCTAAACTTTTCTATAAAGCAACTATAATACTGACATCTAAATGATAGTGACTGTCTATAAAGACAGAGCCCCAATCCAAATATTAAAGCCCAAAATGATTTCTATATAACTATACAAAAAATATTAAGCAAAGAAAAAGAGGAAACAGAGGGCTACTTCTGACAAATACTCCATGACAAAAGGATATATTACAAGAATGCAAGATTGATGTATAAGGAAATTCACTGGTATCATACACATATCCTATTACTAAATCTAAAGGAAAAAAAATTCTATGATTATATCCACAGACTTTAAAAAGGATTTTGACAAAATCCAACAGTTACTAATTAAGAAATTTTTTAAAAAATACAAGAGAATTCAATCTGTTGTGATAGTTGCTTTTTATTAAAATATGTGAAGAAAATCCAGCTTCACATACATACACAGTTTAAAAAAAAAAAAAAAAAGGAAGCAGCCCGTTTAGGTTATTCTGGATATTTATGTTTGATTTTATACCAAAACTTGGTGTGAGCTTCCTAACAGCTGCAATGTACAATCTGAAACATATCAATGAATTTTTTGTACTCAAATACCCATTGGCAGGTTTTGCACTTCCAATGGGTATTTTTAACCATTACTGGTTTTATAATAGCATGCTTTGGTCATGTGAAAAATACTTGGGCAAATCTTTGAAAGGATAACATATTTCATTATATACTTTTTAAAAATTCTGTATTGTGGTGCCTGGGTGGACTTTGGAATGTCTGACTTTGGCTCAGGGTCATGATCTCAGGGTCCTGGGATGGAGCCTCCCATCGCTCTGGGCTCAGCAGGAGTCTGCTTGTCCCTCTGTCCCTCCCCACCCCGCTACCCTGCACTGCTCATACTCTCACACTCTCTCTCAAATTCTCAAGTAAATAAAATCACAAAAAAATAAAAATAAAGATTATGTATTAATATCATCACCAATCTCATCAAAATCTGTAAGTACTGAAAAGCTATTGGCTCATGGTAGCAGGTGAAAGCTTTCCAAATGTTAGTTTTTGCTTTAAATTCAATTTTCTTTATTGGCAACAAATACATCAGAATTGCTTTCCCTGAAGCAACAGGTACTCATTCATTTGAGAAAAATGTCTGTCAAATATTCAACTCTGGATAACCATATCTTCCTTCAGGTAAACATCGTGTTACACACACAGACATATGCACAACTCGTTTCCAAGTCAAACAATCACAAAAGTACTTCAGTATAAAGTGTCTTATGCATATATACTATTTCAATGAGTAATTTAAAAACTGTACTCAAAAGCTGAGATGCAGTAAAACTAAAACTAATAATTTTTACTGCTTCGAATCATTCAGAAACGAACTTGGAACTGTTCTTTAAACCGTGAGTGTATGGCAGTGACTGTTAGTAAATGTTTGATGCCATTACCTTGATTTGGAGCTATGGCAGCCAGTTTTACCCAACACTACTTCTGGACCTTTACTACAAAAATATCAATATAGTGCAAAAGACAAATAATATTTTCATACTGTTAGGAAAATAATTTGCACTTGAGCCTAAAAAGGTTTCAGAGACATGGTGGGAGTCCTCAGACCATACTTTGAAAACACTGATATTAGGAACTTCTAAAAAATAAGAAAAAGCGGGGGAAAAAAACCCCTACCAAAATAACAATAAAACAATGAAACAGATCATTTGCAGAAGATACACAAGATATTAAAACTCATAATTAGAGAAATGCAAATTAAATTAAAACCACACAGTGAATGATAAAACTTAAAAGTATGACAAGACATTTTATTGGGAGGGCTGTAGAGAAAAAGGTATTCTTACACACTACGGATAGATATGTAAACTTTAATTCTTTAGGAATTTGTTAATACCTAACTAAACTATAAAAGCACTAATCTTTTGACAAAGCAAACCAATTTCTAGGAATTTACCCTAAAGATACATATACATCTCCAACAATATGAAAATACATATAGAGTTATTCCTTGCAAATTGTTAACTGCAAATAGTGGGGGAAAATCTAAATGCCCACAGAATACCTGTAGAGCAGTGGGTAGTAGAGGGTGGGATTATTTTGCTTTTTATCCTCCTCAGAAAAGGCTCAAACTAATCTTTCATTCTACATACTTTAATGTTGTTCATTTACATCTTTCTTGATAATTCTTTTATTTAAAAATGTTAAAATAACACAAAAATATTATAAAGAAATATTGAAAATGTCAGGAACTTTCAGTAAGAAAGACAGAGATGAAGAGTTATTTTCCTTAAGATTTACTTGTGAGTATTCCTCCTCAGCCTTTAAGCTAAGATCAAGTGTAGATTTACTTGTGAGCAAATCTAGGTACAGTTTTTGGCTGCATTGAGCCAGGGTCAAAAACCTAGCCTGGACCACTGCTTCTATGTACCCCTGGCACTTTGTAAGGCATGTAAATCCTGGATCAGTGTTTGCTCCAGTTCATTTAATGACTAGCCAGAAGTCTGTGGTCCCTAAATCTGGCTATGGGAGGAGAATCACTTGGGACAGTTTCAAAAGCTGATGTACAACCCCCCACCTCATACCAATTTAAAAAAAAAAAAAAAAAGGAAGAGGCGAAATGGCAGGCTTTTTTTTTTTTTTTTTAAAGATTTTATTTATTTGACAGAGAGAGAGATCACAAGGAGACAGAGACGCAGGCAGAGAGAGTGGGGGGAAGCAGGCTCCCTGCCAAGCAGAGAGCCCAATGCAGGGCTCGATCCCAGGACCCTGAGATCACTACCCGAGCCGAAGGCAGAGGCCCAACACACTGAGCCACCCAGGCGCCCCAAAAAGTCATTTTTGATAGGACCACAAGACTAATAAATAATACTATAAAAGAAAAAGAAAGTAAAAGGAAAAATCTTTTTAAAAACAAAAAAGAAATGATGCATAAGATTTTTTAAAAAGATGTGAAAGAAAATTTTGGAAGATAGGCAGTAGAGATACAACATATGCATAGGGGGAGTCCCTAAAAAATTAAACCAAAATAAGGGAAAATAATAGTAAAAACTGTAAAAAACGGAACTTTTCTATTATAAAGTTTTTAATTGAAATTACACACTCAAAGGACACACATCAATGTAGATACAAGAGTTATCAGAGAGTATCAATTCAGAGACCAACACCAAGATCTACTCAAATAAAATGACTATATTAAAGGAAAAGGGTTCTTTGGCATCTAGGCCAAAAGATCTCATAACTTACAAAAAAACAAATTTGTATTATCATCACATTTGGATAGCAACATGTTATGCCAAAGATAACATAGTTAAAGTACTCAAAGAAAACAGTGAGCCAAGGATTTTATATCTAGTAGAACAGACCTTCAAGTAAAAAGGCACAGATAAGCTAATAAACATGCAAAACCACAGGGAATATTGTTTTCATGATCCCTTTCTGAAGAATCTAAATGACAATCAAATTCTTCCTAAAGAATCTAAATCTGACAATCAAAATGACAAGAGAAACACAGAGAGGACTAGTAATAAGCATTAAATATATTGTTACTTATAATACTAAGATTAAATTAGGATTAAGGGGAGAAAGAATCAAATTATGTAACAGCTATATGATCCAGGTATACTAAAAAACCATTTTTTTTTAAATGGGGAGAAGAGTAAGAATAGCCTGTATAATTTTAGTCTGTTTACAGTAATTAAAATTGATACTGTCAGAATTACTATTATTCTGGACAATGGTATACTCTGTACTAATGAGGTTGTCTTCCTAAGGCATTTTCAAAAGAAATACAAATTATTCCATTTTATTCTCTCATATCTTTACCACAAGAGAGCTGACTTTTATATATTTACCTGAAAAAATGTCCAAGATAGTGGGTTTTTTTAATGTTTTCTATTATGGTGGGGGGTGATTTAAAGCAGCATAATATGATTTCATTTATTTGTATATGAAGACACATATATAGGTCATAGCTTTTACATGGAAGCGCATCAAAGAACTTTACTTTCACCATGTCTTACCCTTTTGAGACCATAAGCAGCCACAAGTAGCAATAACTTAAATGTTTAGATCTTTGCCTGTAGGAAAATGGAATTTTTAGCCTGGGATCTGTTCAGTTATTTATCCAGTTTTACTGGACACTAGCTATGCCCATTCCTTTACATAACATTATGACAGCTTTTGCTTTGAGTAGTTGCAACAGGGACCCTATTCTGGCCCACAAAGCTGAAGCAATTTACTATCTGACCCTTTACAGAAAAGGTATGCCCACTCCTGCATGTTAAAGTATTTCTTGATTCCTTAAAAGAAAGAAAAAGAAAAAGAAAAGGGAAAAAGTATTTCCTAAAAGGTGATTCAGTTGCAGAAATAGCTAGATAATCTCTTCTCCAATCATTTTTCTCTATTCTTTCCAAAGATGTCCAATTCCCTACTTAGAGATTTCCCTGGTTGCCTTCTTATTTTTTCTCCTGGTTTTCCATGCCACATTTTTACAACCAGCTGACTTTTTTCACCAATTATAGTTTTCATCTTTCTCCATTTAATTCTTCCAATCAACCCTCAACATTCTACAGAACTTATTCTACCTGTTTTTGCAATGGACCCTGGGATCGCTTAATTTTAAAACCAAACAGATCCCCTGCAATCATCCAGTTCAACTTCCTTTTTACAAATGAAGGCAGAGGCCTGGCGTCCTACGTGTCTCTACCACTTTCAAATTATGACTTATGTAGGAATTCTGTGGATTGAGTTCCCTCACTTAAACAAAAGAGATTAAAATTATATTAACTCTGATATACTTTGAGATTCTATGAGGTCCCAAGGGATTTAAAAGGCCTGTTCAAAATTAGTAGTAAACCTAAACTGGATCACAAGTCACAAGACCCCTACAATTTTTCTACATTATCTTGGTAGTTTCCAGAATGTTGCTTAAATTATTGTGCCCCTTAGATTGGTTCCTTTTTATCTCTGTGTCCTTAAACAGTCCCCTGGCTACTGAAATTGTGTGTATGTGTCCCCATTTACTCTTGTACTCTTCCTCTCTTACTGTTCTTATTCCCAATGTGTAGCTTCCATTTCTAACTCCTATTCTATTTCTTTTTTCACAGCTTTTTATAGGACACTTCCAATTGTTCTTCTCCAAAATGGTCACTTTCTACACAAAACTGACCTGACAAACTCTGACTCCTTCCTAACCAAACTTATTACTTTTTATTTTATTTACTGCATGTAAAGAAAGCTTCTGTGATACACTTACATAAGATCTGAATTTCAGAAATTACATTCCATAAACATTGTTTAAATTTAAAATTAACTTGACATATAAATAGAAAAAGCATTATATGTTGAGTCCAACAACTTGGGTTCAAATTACAGTTCTTTTGCAGCATTTCATTAGACCTTTCTGACACTCAGTTTACTCCTTGTGGTTATTAACACCTAATTCACAGAACATTAAATAAAATGAAGAGTTCAAAATATTTATTACTGTACTCTATCAAGATAAACATGGTCTCCAACTTGCTAAAACAAGCCTACCTTAACTTTCATACTTACTTGAGTGTAAATAGTTCACCTTTTATCTATCTTATACCAGTTTGGTGCTACTTAAGAGATACATAGGATTTCTTCCCACTACCACTTCTTGGAACAGGTTAAATGAGATAGAATTCACATAGCATAAAATTCACCCTTTAAAATGTACAAGTCAACATTTTTGTATATTCCAAGAGGTGTATAACCATTATTACAATTTAGTAACATCTTCATCACCCTAAAGAGAAATTCCTTACTTGTAGCCATCATCCCTTAATACCCCCCCTCCAATCCTAAGCAACCACTAGTCTACTCTGTCTATTTACCTGTTCTGACCATTTCATTATAAATGGAATCATACAATATATGGTCCTTTGACTGGCTTCCTTCACTTAGACTAATGTTTTCAACATTCATCCATACTGTAGCACTTCATTTCTTTTTACTACTAAATAATATTCCCTTCTGTGGCCATATTCCACATTTTGCTTATTCATTATTAATCAGGTGGTAGGCAATTAGGTTATTTTTACTTTCTATTATGTGTAATGCTGTCATGAACACTCATGGAAAAAATTATTGTGTGAATAATTTTTTTTTCATTTCTGCTGGATATATACCTAGGAGTGGAATTGTTGGGCCACGTGGAAATTCTATGCTTATCTTTTGAGGAACTCCCTGTTTTCCATCATGGCTACACCATTTTACATTTCCACCAACCAACATCCACATCTTTACTGACACTTGTTACTGTCCTCGTCAGTGAAAACAGCCATTCTAGTGGGTGTAAGACTCAGTATGAAACAAGAGAATATCAATTTTTGAATACTGGATATATATAGAAAATGGTACTCTAAACATATTAAGTTAAATACAATTATAAAATTAACTTCACCTAGGGTGCCTGGGTGGCTCAGTGGGTTAAGCCTCTGCCTTCAGCTCGGGTCATGATCCCAGGATCCTGGGATCGAGCCCCGAGTAGGGCTCTCTGCTCGGTGGGAAACCTGCTTCCTCACCCCACCCCGCCTGCCTCTCTGCCTACTTGTGATCTCTGTCAAATAAAAAATGAAAAATAAAAATCTTTAAAATTAACTTCACCTGTATTTTACATTTTTTAATGTGAAAACTAAAAAATTTTAGATTACACATGTGGTTTGCTTTTGCAGTACTGTTACTGGACAATGCTGTTATTACAGACTTCCTAAGAGCAACTTTGTTGGATAGGTGGGCCCTCTAAACAATTAAGTTTTATTGGATATAACAAAGTACCAAGCACCAAGGGGATGTAAAATTAAGATTCCTACCCTTAAGAAAATTATAATGCAGTAGAAGATGGGGGAAACAAGAACCTGAGGACTATATTCATCTGTCACTGTGGACCAACAGGGAGACCAGAATCCATGAGGCAATCTCGGATATAATTCCAACAACTGCCATAGTGCTTATCAGACAGTGGCGCACCCAAAAATTACTTAGCCTTAAAGATGAAATAGGATTTCAATGGCTTCTAGTATCCTCAGGTGAAAAAAGTTTCTTCTGAGAATGCAAATAGAAGAATGAGGCAATACAGAAGCCTATCATGTATTATTCTTGACAATAAACAGGAGAAAATATTAGCTTTAATCCACAGGCATTTTGTTCTTTTAAAAGAAGTTACTTCCAACTTTTCTTATCACCAACTACCAGACGTCAAAGAATATGATTTGACCTTATTTGGCAATGCTCAGTATCTATAACTCCAGGTTACTGCCAAAAGAATATAGCTTCAAATTATTTCCTTTACTTTTTACTATTGCCAAAAGCTCACTAGCTCACCATCAAGAGAATGACTTTTTCATTCCTCTGTCAATGTTTCTTAAAAATGTGATGCAAGAGGCCATGGCTCTCCATTTCAAGCTGGAACATTTTAAAAAACATGCATTAGGGGTCTCATTCCAAACCAAATGAATCAGAATCTCTTGTTAGTTGGGGGATGACCTTGTTGACTTCTCTTTACAATAAGCCCAGAAAGGCACTGCTCTGTATCAGTGGTCAACAAACCATGGCTTCCAGGCCAAAGAAATAATTACAGATCTACTGGAACACAGCCATATGGGTTTGTTTACCTATTGTCTGTGGCTGCTCTTCTGCAATTCGAACTGAGTTGAGTAGTTGTGACAAATTTATGGTCTGTAAGGTGTAAAATGTTTATTTATCATCCAGCTTCTCCCAGCAAATTTTGCTGATAATGCTCTAGCCTAAATTTTATTCTGGATCAACATGGAATACCTAAAGACTGATGATACATTTGAAAGTACTATTCTGCAGCTTCAGAGAATGAAATCAACTGAATCATGCTTTGGCATAAGTCTCTCAACTTGTACTGACAGGGCTATTTTTAGGAACCTCCAAAAAAAAATTCCTGGGGGGAGAAAAAAAAAGATTCCTGGAGGGATGGTCATTGAGAACTTCTATTCTGTCACAGTCTCTTTGATGAGGCCCAAAGGCAACACAGGTCTATCTATGTTCCCAGCATAACAGTTAACATGCTTAAAAACCAAAGAATTATGAATTCTATATTCATCTCTATGTATCTTCTGATGACATTTTTCTGGGCTGGTACCCTTCTCATGGAAAAAGAAAATTAAAGCACAAGAGGTTAGCTATAGAACAGAACTTATACTAATCTTTTAAAAAGAAAACTCAGACTTGCCTATTAGACCTACCATGAGCTGGTATGAGACTGCAAATACATTTAGGAAACTGGATTGTTTTCTCAATATTCAAGACCTTTTCTGCTTTACCTAAGCTAATGAGATACAGATCTGTAGTAAATGAACTTAGCATTTCCCTGTATTTAAAATCCTAACAGAACCAGGCAAAGCAGTAGAAAGGGGAAACAAACTTAAGCTAATTTAACTCTCTTCTTTTATTTTGCTTATTTAAAAACTAAGAAGATATGAGGAAAAAGAAACATAATGTGATAATGACAAGCTACCTCTACAATCTCAGATAATCTAGCTTCCACCTAAAGAAATTATATAAAGAATAGCAATTTAAACTCAATGTAAGCACAAGAAAAGATTAAAAAGAGCAGAAATCAAGGAAACAGAAAACAAAATAAAGAGTATGAATGAAAACAAAAGTTAGTATTTTGAAAAGATTGTTTAAAAAAAAAAAAAGATCTGGTGGCGCCTGGGTGGCTCAGTGGGTTAAGCCGCTGCCTTCGGCTCAGGTCGTGATCTCAGAGTCCTGGGATGGAGCCCAACATCGGGCTCTCTGCTCAGCGGGGAGCCTGCTTCCTCCTCTCTCTCTGCCTGCCTCTCTGCCTACTTGTGATCTCTCTCTCTCTGTCAAATAGATAAATAAAATCTTTAAAAAAAAATTTTTTTAAAAAAGATCTTATTTAATTTTTTGACAGAGAGATCACAAGTAGGCAAAGCAGCAGGCAGAGAGAGAGACGGGGAAGCAGGCTCCCTGCCGAGCAGAGTATGATGCAGGGCTGGATCCAGGAGCACCCTGAGATCATGACCTGAGCCCAAGGCAGAAGGCTTATTAACTCACTGAGGGACCCAAGCACCTGATCAGTAAGACTGTTAAACCTCTAGCTAGACTGACCAAGAAATAAAAGACAGAAATTACCAATATCAGAAATGGGACATTATTACAGATCCTACAACATTAGAAAAAGGGACTAACCATCTTATGTACATAAATTTGACAACTTAGATGAAAGGAACAAATATTTTGAGACATACAAATTACCAAAGCTACCAAAACCAAACCAAACCCCAAAAAACAAAAAGCAAAAAAAAAAAAAAAAAAAAAAAACCCTCACCAAGAAATATATAAAGTGCATAGTCCTATATAAAATTAAAGAATCTGAATTTATTGTTAAAAGCTTTCCCATTAAAACAGCCCTCTGGGACCAGAAGGTTACACTAGTGAATTCCACCAAACATTTAAGTAAGAAATAACATCAACTGTACAGAAACTCTACCAGACAACACAACAGGAAGATACACTTCCCAACTGCTTTGAGGCTAGTAGCTTTCCTTGATAACAAAATCAAATGAAAATGATACAAGAGAAAAGTCCTAACCCAATTTCTCAGGAACAAAGAAACAAGTATCTTCAGAAATATTAGCAAATTAACCTAGCAATATATAAAATGCACAATGTGTCACAACAAAATAGAATTTATCTTAGGAATGCAAAGCTGTTCAATATTCAAAAATCAAGAAACTACACCAACAAATAAATGTAAAAACTCATATAATAACCTCAAAAACTATTTGCAGGAAAAAAAAAGTATTGGCAAAATTAAACATACATTCATGATTTTTCTTTTAAGTCTCTCAGAGCAAACTAAGTATGAACGGTAACTTCCTCAACACAGTAAATGGCAAAATAGAAATACAAGGGAACTTCCTTAACCTGATAAAGTGATAACAGGCATACTTAATAGCCAAAGACAGAATGCTTTCATCTAAAATTAGGAAAATGGAAGGTTGCTAGGTGGCTCAACAGGTTAAGTGTCCAACTCCTGATTTCAGCTCAAATCATAATCTCAGCGTTGTGAGATCCAGCCCCGAGTGAGGGTCCATGCTGGGTGTGGCGCTTGCTTGGGATTCTCTCTCCCCCTCTGCCTTCTCATGCACTATATCACAAATAAATAAATAAAAATAAAATTAGGAGTAAGGAAAGGATGTCTGCTCACCATCCCTATTTAATAGCATAACTGGTGCAATAAGGCAAGAAAAGGAAATAAACTGTGTATACATCAAAAACAAGAAATAAAACTGCCTCTATTCACAAATATCATGACTACCTACATATAAGTTCATTATTTTAAAATACTGTATTCCTACATATGAATGAGCAATCAA
The DNA here is from genome assembly GCF_964662115.1 of Mustela nivalis. Classification (NCBI taxonomy): domain Eukaryota; kingdom Metazoa; phylum Chordata; class Mammalia; order Carnivora; family Mustelidae; genus Mustela; species Mustela nivalis. The sequence goes on from NC_139025.1 coordinate 126,966,784, forward strand.
AACCTGAAATTTTAAAAATCACTTAAAATAGTACCAGGAAACATTAAATGTACTTAACTAAAAATCTAGCACAATGTGTGTAAGATCTGCATGTTGAACACTACAAAATGGTAATAAGAAAATAAAAGAATGAACGATACAAGTTCAAGTTTTGAAAGACTCAATACTATTGACAATTCTCCCTGAATCAGTCTGTAGATTAATGCAATACCAACAAAATCACAGATTTTATTAGACAAACTTACTCTAAAATTTATGTAGAAACAAGAGAACTAATAGTTGAAACAATTAAAAAAAAATTTTGGAGGCTCACATTACCTAATTTCTATACCTAAAATAAAGCTATAGTAATAAAGGCAGAAGTAAATGGCAGAAGGGATAGACACACAATCACCAAAACAAACTAGGGGAAGAACTACTTTTTTTTAAAAACAATTTTATTTATTTATTTGACAGAAAGAGAGACAGCAGGAGAGGGAACATAAGCAGGGGAAGCAGGAGAGGGAGAAGCAGGTTTCCTATCCCTGCCAAGCAGGAAGCTCCATGTAGGGCTTGATCCCAGGACCATGAGCTGAGCCAAAGGGAGACACTTAACAACTGAGCCACCCAGGCGCCCCATGGGAAGACCTATTTTTGGTAGAAAATAGTAGAAAGCATTTAATGGAGAAAGAATAATCTTTTCACAAATGGTTGCTCAAAATTTTGTGGACATCCATATTAAAACAAACAAACAAACAAACAACCCCCCCCCCAAAAACCTCTGCCCACATCTCTTAACATATACATAATTTAACTCAAATAAAACATCCAGAAAAAAAAAAAAAAAAAAAAACTGAGACCCTGGGCTTAGCAAAAACATCTCAAAAGCATGACTGATAAAAGGAAAAATAAACAAACTGGACTTTATCAAAATTTGAAACTTATATTCTACAAAAGACACTGTTAAGAGAAGGAAAAAAATCAAGCTGCAGACTGGGGAAAATATTTGCAAAACAATACCTGATAAAGAACTTATCTTTAATATATAATTCTCAAAACACAGTAACAACTACTATGCACCAAGGGACACAATCCAAAGAGAAAAAAGGCAATCCACGAAATGACAAAAATATTTACAAGTCATACATCTGCAAAGGGGTTAATATTCAGAACATATAAGGAATTCCTACAACTCAACAACTAAAAACAACCCAATTAAAAGTGGGCAAAAGATTTAAATATATTATACCAAAGAAGATCTGTGGATGAGAGGCACACAGATAGTGAAAATCATTAGTCTTTAGAGAACTGCAAAGCAAAACCACAATGACACACTACACACCCATTAGAATGGCTAAAATTGGGGGTAAAAAAAAAACCTTGATAATTTCAACTGTGATAAAGATACAAAGCAACAAAACTCTTATATACTGTTAGTGGAGATATAAAATGATATGGACCGTTTGGCAGTTTCCTATAAAGTTAAACATTCACTTACCATAAGACCCAGACCAAGACCATTCCTAAGTATTTACCCAGGAGAAATGAAAAGTATGTTTATACAAAAAACCATACACTAGAACAGAAATATTTATAATCACTATAAACTGCAAACAACCCAAATTATTCTACAGTCATAAGGTGCCATGATACTCAAACAGTAAGAAGAAACTAAAAATAACAACAGAGAAACTATTGATACAAGAAACTTTATGGAGAAATCTCAAATGCATTAGGCCAAGAGTATAAGAAACCAGTCTCAAAGGCTAAGTATTGTGTATACATACATACTGTATGAGTTCACTTACATGGTTGTGTGAGAGGTAAATGCATAGAACAGAAAACACACCAGTGGCTGCCAAGTGCTAGAGTGAGGGAACAAGGTTGACTAAAAATGGATACAAGAGAAAGTATCAGGTGATGGACAGTTCTATACTTTAGTTGGGCTGGTGGTTACATGACTATATGGATCTGTCAAACTCAGAACTGTAAACTAAGGATAAATTTTACTATATGCAAATTATACCGGTAAAAGCAATAAAGGTATTAAGAAAATAAATGTAATGTGGTAAAATACACAATACCAAATTATATTACAACCAATTAAACAATTATAAGATATAAAGTTATTTTACATGTTTAAACTAATTTAAATATTCTACTATCTATTAGCACATTTCAGAGCTGGGCCATATTTTAGCCTTAAAAATTAAAAGTTAGGGTCATTATTACTTAACAGTTTCTTTTAACCACTGAGGGATACATAAAGAAAAAGTCAACTATATCTTATTTGAAATCACTGGGTTTTTTTTTTTTCTTTTCTTTTTTAAAAGACTTTATTTATCTGAGAGAGCGTAAGGCATATAGCATAAGCAGGGGGCGGGGGAGGGGGGTGTGTGTGCCAGGGGTGGAGAGGAAGAGGGAGGAACAGACTCCCCACTGAGCAGGGAACCCCATGCAGGGCTCAACCCCAGGATCCTGGGATCATCACTGTTTTTTAATTATATATATATATATATATATATATATATATATATATATAAAATACCTAATAGATAATTTACCCATTATCTATTATATACAGATTCAAACATTCACAAGATAATCATGAGCGGAGTTCAGGTACATAATTTACCTACATCTTGCCACTTTCCTAGTAATGGACACAGCTGATAGAAACAGTACTGTGAAGTGCTTAAATATTCTCTAATCTCAGGGTGCCTTGGTAGCTCAGTTCATTAAAGCAGCCAACTCCTGATTCAGCTCAGAATCATGGGATGGAGGCCCATGTCAGGCTCTGTGCTGAGCATGGAGCATGCTGAAAAGTCCCTCTCTCCTTTTCCCTCCCCAACTCCCATTCATGCACGAACTCGCATGTGCTCTTCTCTCTCAAAAACAAAAAAACCAAACAAAAAATTTTCTAATCTCCTTCTATTCATTCTTTTTATTTTTCTTCCTTCTATTCATTCTTTAAGGGGAAGAGCAATCAGAAGAGTTAGCTCTCTTCAAAGACGGAAATGGGGAGAGTTAAGTAGGCGGTTACTTCACAGGTGCCATTAGCCCATTTTAAACCTGTGAAAACCCAGGCTTTAGTGGTGGGTTAGATCACTTGCCCATTCCTAAAGGAAAAGAGGAAGGACTAGGATTCAAATTCAGGAGAGTCTCACTTCAGACAGAGCTCTTACTCTTACCTAGCTTACTATGTGCTCTCTGTCCATCTGCAATTGCTTAAGCAACAGCTTGTGTCTACATGTTTCAAATCAAGAATATCTTTTAAGATTTTATTGCTCACACAACCTGGTTTGATTTTAAACCCCAAACCTAAAATACATGCGCATATACTCAGAAAGGTTGAAGCAGTTTACAATTCATAACAACATACAACGTCTTTTATCTGATGGTTCAAATTTTTTAAAGTCACTTAATATCATACTCAGGAATAAAAAAAGCAAACACACAAATAACCACCAAAAGGATATATGAAAAAGTAATCATGCTCACTTTTAACCTTAATAAAGAATTTATTGCAACTCTAAATTTTAGACAAAGGAATATAGAAAACTTTTTCCCCTTTCTTCCAACTTCCTGACATCTGGCTTTCCTCTATTGTTTTCCAAAGCTGCCAGTATCCTGAGTTATACACAGATTATTTACTGCAACAGAAACTTACCCTGTGAAGTGTCACTGTGTGTTGTTCCCATATAGCTGTTTCCTCCATTGCTGTGTTCTGATAAAGGAAAAGAAAAACAAATCATTTATTTTTTAAGAAAATGTCTTTAATAAGGTGACAAAATCCAGCAATCTGCATACTGAAATACCACAATACAACAATACATATATTAATATTGGATATTCTGAAAGTTCAATAATGATGGAAGGTTTTTTGTTTGCTTTTGTTTTTGTTGTAAGAGACAGGAAACTACACAGGAACTTCCTTTGTTTTTAACTTAATTTGGACAGATGCTGCTCTATATTCATTTCATGCCAGCTGAAATCAGTATCCAAGCTAATTCTGTAACTTTATACTTAACATCAGATAGAAAAGAAGTAAAGTTGGAATAGCACTATTTTAAAATATCTGATGACACACAAAACATTTTAAAAAAGCATTCCTTACAGAGCACAAAGGAAGGAAAGTCAAATACCTCTGAACTCAGTAATTATAAATATACATGTTACAGGAAACGAGATAAGACCATTAAATAGGTTTGGACATTGCTTGTTTTAAAATCACACAGTTAAGCACTACTGTTCCACCTAGTTTCAGTTTTGCTACAGAATTACTTTCTCAAGCTTTGCCTATAACCTAAGAAAAAAAGGTTTGTTCTAGTATATGTATCATGTACACACATGCATGCACATACAGGCAAAACAAAAAAAGCAAAACAAATAACTACAAAATACCCCTTGAGTAACCATAAAAATTATAAGAACGCCTGGTGCGACTCAGGAACTACTCAAACCACAATATAGTTCTCAATATAGTTCAGGTTCACCTCCTGTTAAGAACCTCTTTCTTGAGAGGAAATAAGTTACTATCCAAACTATTAGCACTTAAGAATTAAAAAAATTTTTCTTAGAAACTGGGCTAAATGTTCTTAAAGGTTTAAGTAATTGAGTATCATTTCATGGAACTAGGGTACTAAAAATATACTATATTTACAAGCAAGATAGATTAAAAAAAAAAAAAAGGCCTTTCCAGGATTAACAAAAGGCAGGGTGGAAGAGGAAAATGCTGAGCAGGGCATTCTCTAAACATCACAGGTTACCCACTGTTACAAACGCTGATTTCACAAGTGAGATCTGTTTTCTATTACGCTGCTGTCATTAGCATCGTGAGAATATGTCCATCAAGGTGCCATAGACCCATTTCTCCTCTCCCACAGCATCTTTAATCGAAGATTAATGCCACTTTAGAAAATGAACCCCTATAAAGAAAGCCTGCTTCCCTAAATTCAAAAGCAACTAAATTAACTTTGCTGCCAGATGAGTAAGAGAAAGGATCTCTCTGTTCACTCCCATAGGTAAGAACTACCAACCTTACCAGAACTTTGTTTCAATCTTCCAATCAAATGCAGCAAAACCTCCCATTAATGAGACCTCTACTAGAAACAAAGCTGTTCTTTTTTTTTTTTCCTCCACAAAAATTGACCAGGATTTAATGTATTAAAAAAAACTCCTCCATCAATGTGAAGCGATGAAGAGTAATTCTGCTAAACATCGAGAGTACTACTAAAATATACATGATAAAAATATCTGCAATAATTGCCAGTTTGTCCAATCTTAGCCGACTTATTAAAAATGAGAACTGCTTGCATAGCTCTAAGCTCATCTTTTCTTGATCCACTTTAACCAGTGGCATTGCTTCATTGCCTTTTTAATCTCTTCCTTATCAGTGCAAAGGGAAAATGATCAGACAAAAGGTACCTTGAAAGCACCCTCTTTGGTATGAAGCAGTTTATCATCCTCCATATGATTTTAACGACCACAGTTTTCCATTTTGTAAATGAACACTAATCAAATGAGGAAATTAATTCAATGTTAAGGAGGGAAAAGCAAGTTATGAAAGGCTGATACACTGTTAACCCTATTTACGTTTAAACATGAGTAGTAAAAGGAAGGCTGCAAAAACACAAAATGTTAAAAATGATCATCTTCAAAGGGAAGGAATTATGAGTAACATTTTTTCATCACGTATTTTATGTTTTTGCTTTCCTCTCTTCACTCCTTATCAGAATATTTTATTTTAAACCACATTCACCAAATCCCCTTTGAAACTTCAAATATCTATTATTAACTGTTTCAGGAAACCAAATAGTATTTAAGATTTTTTTTTTATTGCTAATTATACGAAGTATTTATTCTACTGCTGGTAAGGGATCTAATACATTAAGGTCTTAATGTATAAGCTTCAAGAGAAGTGCAGTAAGAGAAATTTATTGTTTGGGTAAGGGAAAAACAAAAAATACTAAAACAATTTTCTCAGCATTCCAACCAAAACAGATATACGTCTCTTCTCTCTTCGATGAAGGAATTAGGAAAGTACACATCTCGGGGCGCCTGGGTGGCTCAGTGGTTTGGGCTGCTGCCTTTGGCTCGGGTCATGATCTCAGGGTCCTGGGATCGAGCCCCGCATCGGGCTCCCTGCTCCGCAGGAAGCCTGCTTCCCTCTCTCTCTCTCTCTGCCTGCCTCTCTGCCTACTTGTGATCTCCGTCTTTCAAATAAATAAATAAAATTAAAAAAAAAAAAAAAGAAAGTACACATCTCAACTATCTCAAAGGCTTCCCAAGAAAGGGTAATGTAATAGCTCATAGCTCACTTCTCTTTTAAAGCCAAACACAGCCTTATTAGCTTAATTTATCACAAGGGAAACTTATGTCATACAGGAAGGCAACAGAAAATGAAATATTAAAAAAGGAATTAGTTAGGCTCTTGACCAGCACATTAATCCAATTGAATCCATAATATCCTTGCCAATCCTATCACTTAAACCACAAAACAACAACAACAACAAAATGTCATCCCAGTTTAAATCATGAAAAAGGTCCTCCTTCTCTAGCCTTTGGTTTCCTTCAGTGGCAGAAGCAGCAAAATTCTATCCATAGCTGTTTGTATAACTATGCAGACCTTATGAGGAGTTCTGAATGAACAGAGAAGTGAACAGATGAACAGATTTGTGATAATGCAAATACAGTAAAATATAATGGTAGACTCTTACTTGTCAATATTCAAGTATCCACTGTAAAATTCTTTCAACTCTGCTTTGTTCGAAAATGATCATCTCTCTCTCAAGTAAATAAAATCTTAAAAAAAAAGAAAATGACCATGATAAAATGGGGGGGGGGGGGGGTTACAATAAATCACTCAGAAACTGAAGACTAAAACTGATATAAAATAAAAGTTTTTATACTAATAAATCAAACACTATTTTCATAAGCACTGCAGAAAGAACAAATGTTCATTAATGACTGAGAACTTTGATACATCAGAAAAGGGGGAACAGAGGATCTCCTTTTGCAAGAATACCTATGAATACCTTACATTTTCACTGTGATCCCTTTTGTACATTTATCAAGTTCATCTATCACTTATTCAAATAAATGATTGTTAAAACTCAACATCCTTATTTTAAACTTGCTTCTCATTTCTTATTAAAAAGAAAAACAGTGAATAACTGCATAACTTGGACAAGGATCTGGTAAATCTATAGTCTCATTCCCCCAGAAAAAGTGTTACTCTTTTAAGCACGATTCCAGCACTATTATTCCCTAGTAACCTGGAACAATGCTGTTGAAAACAGAAAATGAAATAAACCAGAGATACTGAGATCAGAGTCCAAATCTTTCATAGACAGGTGACCTTCATTGTCCTTACCTGTAAAATTAAAGAACTGGATGAAATTATCTCAAGCAAAAGGTCCTTTCTGGCTCCAAAATTCTATTAGAATGTAATTCTAGTTACAGTCCAATTATAATTCCAATTTCAAACAAGCTGCATATTCAATAATTAGTAAGGTATTACAGGCATCAAGAGTGATTGCAATTCATGACTATTGGATTCCGAGTTCTACGTACATTTCTAAGTCAGCATCAACTGACTAGAATCACAATTTCTGAAGAAGCAAAAAGCTGCATTTCAGAATCTGCCAAGAGTTTGTTTGGTTTCTTTGTTCTAAGCTCCAGCTGGCAAAGACACTACTCAGATCACCAACTCTGAAGGGATTCCTGCCAAAACTTCAGATCCCAATTCTAGGCAGTTCTACTGTCCTTTAGGGCTGATTACAGATCAAATGCGGAAAAGGCAGGACACAAGAACTGACAAAACAAGATGAACCTGTAACTGAAATAAAACCAAATCCAAAATAGAATAAAATAAGGCATAAATAAAATGAAGGAAAATCTTAGCTCCTAAACATTATCTAGATATAGACCAAGATTCATAGTTAAATTTTACCATCTTACAGATGTTATTTTAAAAGCAACGCATTTATTTATTCACTCATTCATTCCACAAACATTTACCAGATATGCTAAGCATTGTGGAGGCCAAAAATAGATACCTCTTTCTCCATAAATGGCTCAAGGAGAAAGTTTATAACATTACATAAATGGTGTAGAAGAAAATGATTCTGCCTGCTGAAGATCAGAGACAGAGTCCCAGAGAAAGCAATATTCAAGTTCAAGCTTGGAGGATGACCAGTTAAAAGAACTGGAGAGAGATGTTTCAATGGAAACATCACATCAGCAAGGTTGTTGATGCTGCACATAAAGCTGCCTTTGAGATGGCTGAGTTGTACAATTTGTGGAAGAGGAAAGGGTAAAAAGAGAAGCTGCAAAACTGCCATTCCAACAGGCCTTGTAATATAATGTTAAGGACTTGAAACTCAATGGGAAAACACGAAGGAATTTCAGGCAATCACATGACATAGCCCGACCTCATTCTGAAGGCTGTTCTGCAAAAGATGGATCTAAGGCAGACCTGTCAGAAAATTTAAGTGGGAAGAGGGTAAGTTAAAGATGGCAAGAGGTTTCTGAATGGGGACGCTGAGTAAAAAGCAGGAAGAGAAGATTAAAATTCAGTTTTAGACATCCTCAATTGAAGGTGCCTATGGAACCATACAAGGAGAGACATACACAGTAGAGGGCTGGATATACAGGGCTGAAGATCAAGACTGAGATCTGGAGTAGATAAGGATCTAGAAGTAATCAACAAAGTAGTTTTTTTTTTTTTTAAAGATTTTATTTATTTATCAGAGCTGAGCAAGGAGCCCGATGTGGGACTCGATCCCAGGACGCTGGGATCATGACCTGAGCCGAAGGCAGCTGCTTAACCAACTGAGCCACCCAGGCGTCCCAACAAAGTAGTTTTGAACCCTCTCGAAAAGATCCAATTACCCAAAGGCTAAGATGACCCTGTGGATTACAAATATTTTAGGGGGAAAAAGGAAAAAAGGAAGAACCAAAGGAACCCGAAAAGGAAACCAGTGAGGATACAAGAAAATCAATGAGCCTAATCAAAAATAAAGTATAAAAATGGAAGACATCACAAAAGAATAAAATTTCCAGGGGCACCTGGGTGGCTCAGTCCTTAAGTGTCTGCCTCTGGATCCCAGCATCATGAGATCAAGCCCTACATCCAGCTCCCTATTCAGCGGGGAGCCTGCTTCTCCCTCCCAAGCTCCCCCATGCTTGTGTTCCCTTCTCTTGCTCTCTCTCAAATAAATAAAAACTTAAAAAAAAAAAAAAAAGGAACAAAATTTCCACATATTTTATAAATTGTTGGACCCTTAAATATTAAATATATATATACTTATATGTATATATATAAATATATACCTAGATTCGTTTACTTAGTACTATCTCTTAAATGAGGCAGCATGCCGAACACTCTTCATAGCTTGTTGTCCTCCACTAGGAAAATCAAATGGTGCTCTCTCTCTGGGGTTCTTGTGTGAGCAGAACTACTACACTGAATTATTTCTGAATTCTTCTGCTTTCTGGAGTGCTTTTGTTTTGTTTTGAGCGCTTTTCCACGCAAAATAAAATGCAATATTATCTACTGAGATCAGGTTGATCCAGAAACTTAAAAGTACAACCCAAGTTTTAGTGAATAAAAACAGATGACCCCTGCCCTTCTTGACCTTTCAAGTATTCAGTTTCAATTGTGATCACTGCTGTACAAATCAAGTACAAAGAAAAAGACTAGAGCACGCGTTAAAAGGTAGGGCAAATACATATTTAGATTGACCTGAAGGGCTGCCATCAAAATGGAGATGTCCAAGAGCTAATAAAAAAGATAAATCTAAAGTCAAATGAAGAGAGGCCTTCGGAAACACTCAGGGATTCAACAAACTTCTCAAATACAAGTTAAGAACTCATTAAGCTTAAGAATTCAAATAATGATCAAAATAAGAGTGTAGCAACTGCAGGATGAGTGTAGCAACTGCAGGATGACAGTCTCAACACAAGGTAAGTAAATTTAGTATCTAACACCTCACTACAGTCAACATCAGTTAAATTTTCAACTACTTTATTCTGTCCACTCCTTGGTTGGCAATTTAGGAGACAAATGATGATAAATATGATTAGATAACATTAAAACACAAATTTATAAATAAATCACTCTATTTGCCACTGCCCTTGGGTCAATGTCTTTGAAAGGATATCAGCTTAACTAAATTACCATTATACGTACATTAAACATTGAGAAATTCTTATCAGGGACAGTTATAGACACTATAGAAAACTCTGAGTGCTTTCCAGTTTTCAAAAGTAAACTACAATTAGGTTGAATCTTTCTTTTCTTTCTTTCTTCTCTCTTTTCCTTTTTTAGGTTGACATTTTGTAATGGCTTGAAGATGGATAAAAGACTTTTCAAATTCCAGATAGAAAAGGAAAAGGGGTTGGGGGTGGCAGGGATGACTCTGTGTATCTTTTTATGTAGCTCCAGCTCTCAGAACCACAATATTGTTTCACCAGATACATACAAACAAACAAAAAAAACAAACAAATACAAACATTAAAATAAAAGTATGGGGGTGGGGAGAGTACTCAAAATCTCAAAATGGAATACAAACAGTAACAAAGAACCTAACTCTATTACAAATGTATAAGGTAACCAGATGAAGGTGGCAGGTAAAAAGAGAACTGTCACCAAAAAAAAAAAAAAAAAAAAAAAGTAACGAACTAGGGAAAACAGTATTCTGACTGAATGATGGAAGGTCAAAGACAAGAAGAACACAAAGAAATTCTGTAGCTGAGTTAGGAAGTCTTTCTCTCCTGGAAGTATGGGTATAAGTTTGAAACTATTTTGTATATATATTAGAAGTGAACCAAATAGTAAAAACTCTATAAATAATGAGCGCTGGGTTTCTACTGCTGAGAGAAAAAATTACAAGAAAAGGAGGAAGGCTAAAATGAAATCCATGAGACTGGAATCTGAGGTATTAGCATAAACCCATGGTTTTAGACATATATAGATACATAACTATGTAGCTATGCAGAGATTATTATATACATGTCTGTTCTCTAGCTCTGTCTGCTGAAAAAGCCTGAAAGAAAGGCAAAAAAAAAAAAACCCACAAAAAAACAAAACCCAACTACAATGAGCACAACTGTCATGGAGATCTCAATTTCTAAATACTATCCTCTAATAAAGCCAACCAAGATTCCTTGGAGAAGTGGTTGGCTTCAAGGTGAAAATATGTAAGATAAACCAGAAATATCATTGATACCAGAAATTAAGGGACTGCTTGAAAAAAAAAAGGATGTTTGTCCAAAGAACATAGCAACCGACCTAGAACTAACTCTAACTCCATTAGAAGGAGTTCTAATGGCCAATGCAAGAATAACTTGAGCAGCAAATTAAATAATGATAGTATTAGATTTTAAACCAATGAATAGATATTCATGAGTCCATACCAATATAATCAAATAAATAAATGGGAAATGAACAGCACTCCTTTCTTTTTAATTAACAAATACGGAAAGAAAAAGGGAAATAAAATTACCATCAGGCAAACCCCACAAATGAGATAGGATGGCAGATGAGATCCACCATAGATGCTAAAATTAGTGGGTGAAAAGTTTGAGAAGTAACAGGATTAGCACATCCTCAAATTATCTCCCCCAAAATATTTATCAATTATAAAAATATAGTAACTTTACAGTTGAAAAATGCCACCTTAAACAAGTGATTAAGGTAAATACAAATAATACAAATCAACATCATGAACCCCTTGATATCAATCTGAATACAGTCTGTAGCTTACTATTATTTTATCAATGTTAATTTATTATCCTTGGTAACTGTTCTGTGGTTATATAAAATGTTAAAGGGAATGTGATGAGGGAAACTAATATTTTTAAAACTTTCCTCTAAGTTCAAAATAAAGAAGTTTAAAAAAAACAATCTTCTAATATTTTTAAAACTTTCCTCTGAGTTCAAAATAAAGAAGTTTAAAAAAAAAATCTTCTTGATTTTTAAATAAGATACATAAAAAACCAGGATAAACAACAAAGCACTCAATGGAAAACAGACCAAATATGCAGACATAACAGATCACATTTCTTTAAAATCAGCCTTCTTACTTCACCTTAAACCCTAAAACTTTTTTTTTTTAAGATTTATTTATTTAAGAGAGAAAGAGAGAGAAAGTCTGCATGTTGGGTGGGGGAGGGGTGCAGGGAAGGCGCCAGTGCTGGGGAGGGCAGAGGAAGAAAATCTTCAAGTAGATTTCCCACTGAGCGCAGAGCCCCAAGCTGGACTGGATCTTACCACCCATGAGATCATGACCTGAGATGAAACCAAGAGTTGGATGCTTTTAGGCACCCTCCTGAAACTACTTTAAATGAATCACAAGATGTCTAAGGCACAAAAGGTGACAAGCTATGTTTCAACTGGTAAGCCTCCCTGAGACACACTGTTCAGGAAGCTCCCTCCTGCTTTTAAGACCAGGCATCTTGAGGATGAAAATCTTACCACTAATGTGGCAATAGTAATTGATCAAGGTTCAAACAACAGCAAGGAAGTAAATATACCAGCTTTAATGCAAGCCATCTAGGTAACACTTAGGACTTTTCCCATATACAACAAAGAGCAACATCATTAAACTTGATGTAAAACTGGGTTTTTAATGTAATGCTAATTGCAGATACATAAAAGCTTAATAAACTTGATCATTGTCAAAAAATAAAAACAACCTGCTAATATCTATATATCCAACATAGAATTGCAATCAATAAAGACAGCCTGATGTCTTAAAGGCTCAAGGAAGAAACGTCACAAAAGAAGTTATCAAAATGGCCAATAAGCATGTAGGAAAAGTGCTGTATCTCATTAATCAACAGAGGACTTCAAATTAAAAACACAATGAAATGCTACTAGACATTTACACAGGAGCTAATATGAAAAAGAAAATATGAAGTGTTAGTGAACAATCTAATCAGAACTCACTACTAGTGGGAATGTAAACTGGTATAACTGCTTTGAAATCTGCCAATATGCAAAACACTATGATCACTGAACAAAAATGTGCACATTCACTACAGGAATATTCACAAAGGCACTATTCTGAATAACCAAAAGCCAAGAACAACCTAAATGCCATCAGTAATAAAATAGAAAACCACTGCGCTCAGTGCAATATTACAGAGCCACGGAATGAATAAAGTACAACAAGCAATATGGATGATTCTCACAATGTTGTTCAAGGAACAAAAGAAGCCAGACATTAAGAACACATACTGTATGTTTCCATATGAGAGTATTAACAGGTAAAAAACAAAACAAAACAACAACAAAAAAAGCCACTACAAAAGAAAAACAACCTGGGCGGGGTGTGGGGGGAGGTGGGGTGGGAACTAGCCCTATCAGTTAAAGATCTCTTAATTAAGACATACTATAAGGGTTCTATAAGGAGAAGTGTGATACTGATACATGATTAGAGAAACAGATCAGTGGAACACAATGGAAAATCCAGAAACAGACCACCAAAATAAATGACAAATCAGGATATGAGAAAGTTAACATCTCAGATTGCTGGTGTAAAGGATGTACTTGTTAATAAAATGGTGCTGGAACAACTAGTCATTTGGAAAAAACATAAAATTAGATCTATATTTCACCATGCACAAGAATGAACTCCAAAAGAATTATAGATCTAAATATAAAAATAGTATTCTATATAAATACTAGAAGAACACTCAAGTGAATTCCTCTTTGAAGTTTTGTTTTTTGTTTTTTTGTGTTTTTTTTACAGAGAGAGAGAGAGAGCAGCAGCAGCAGCTGAGGAAGAACAAGAAACAGACTCCCCACCTAGCAGGGAGCCTGATGTGGGACCTGATTTCAGGACCCCAGGATCATGACCCAAGATGAAGGTAGATGCTTAACCAAATGAACCACCTGGGTGCCCCAAGTGACTTCCTCTTTAATGGTGATGTATCGAAAAGCTTTCTAACCATAACTCAGTCCTTAGGAAGTAAAATAAATCTGGGTACACAAAAAATAAAAAGTATCTGCATGACCAACACACACACAATACCATCAACAGTCTTAAGACAATGAACAACCTAGGAGAAAATACTAGCAAAATACACCACAAAGGGCTAATATGTCTAATACGTAAAGAAATAAACTACTGGGGAAAAAAGAAAAATTTTAAAAAGGAAACAAGAAAAATAGTTCACACGAAAAAAATATTAAAATGGCCCCGAATATTTCCAAAAATGTTCAAACTCACAGAGGAATGGAAATCAAAATAACCCCAAGATACTATTTTTCACCTCTCAAACTGGCAAAATTGTAAAAGGATGATAACACAGTCTGTGAGGATACAGTTCCTCTCATAACTTTCTAATGGGAATACAAATTAGTACTGTCCTTTCTGGACCTAACAAAACTAAACATGTATTTATCTTTTGACCCAGAGATTCTACTTCTAAGATAGATCTCCAGCAATGGAATATAAATACGTACAAGGTCATTCGTTGTAGAAATGTTGTAATTGCAAATACATACTGGCAACAACCTAAATGACCATATATGGGATAGTAGATGAAAAAATTATGGTACATCGGCAATAGGAGTATTATGCAGCTATAAAAAATGGTGATCTCTATGAAGTGATATGGAACAATTTCAAAGACATACCTTTAAGTGAATAAAGTACAAGAATACAGTATACTACCCTTCATGTAAGAAAGAAGGGAATATAAGATTATACCCAGGTACCTATTTCTCTGTGCAAAAGAAATACTGAAATGATAAATGAGAAACTAAAGAAATTACAAGGTAAGCAAGAAAGAGGTGTGAAGAAAAAGAAAATGGGTTGGGGTGGTAGGAATGAGGAAGAATTCACACCTCTGAGTATATATTTTTGTATAGCTTTCAACCATAGTAATGTTTCAGATACCCCAAAATAATAAATAATCAAAATCAACCAGAAAGAGGTAGGTGGTAATGGTGGTGATCTTGGAGGTGGGACCCAAAACAGAATACAAACACTTAACCAATAAACCTATTTCAAATGAATACCACAGCTGAAGAGGATGGGGAAGAAGAACATTAACCTAATGTGCCTGTCTAGATGTAACTGCTAGAAGGTCCCCGGAACAACATCACCACAATACCAATGGGCAGAGAGATCCTGGTTTCTAAACTCCATTCTCCAATTAAAGGATCAGGTCTCCTTGAATAAGAAAGTGAATCTAGGGTTAGGGCAGGGAAAATGAACCATGAACACCTGTACCAAGAAAATAAGAAGTGCTCAAAGTAGGAGTTCCAATGGCCAAAGCTGTAACACTGTGAGCAACAAAACTAACACTAATACTAATTGACTGTAATCCATGGAATAAATTATTTGTAAACGCATACAGATATAAATAATCAAATAAAGAAGCAAAGAAGGATTAGCTCTTCCTTACAGAGAAATTTCTTTTAACAAATGAAGAGAAAATAAAAGAAATAGACCAGACATACTTTCTCCTGACATGATGCACTGAGAAAGACAAGCCATTATGTCTGTGGGAGACTTTTCAAAAACGTATAATCTCAATCAAATCTTGAGACATCACACAAACCCAAACCGAAACATTCTAAAAAATGACCAGTGTTCACTCAAAGTGTCAAGGCTGTGAAAGACCAGGAAAGACAGAAACTAAAGGTACTGTCACAGCTGCAATGGTAGTATTTTTGGTATATGTATGAAATAAAATGTTAAAATTAACTTCACTTATCTTATTTTAACTTCTGCAGGGAGTCTGCATCTCCCTCTGCTCTCTCCCCTCTCATGTTCTCTAATAAATAAATAAATCTTTTTTTAAAAATTTAAGTTACATGTGTAGCTCACATATTTCTAATAGAACTGGTCTGGCTCTAATCACCAATGAATGGGATATCCAAAGGGTGGAGAAATACTGCAACCACTGTGGGGAAGGAAGCATCAAGAAATTCTACAAAGACGAACAATCTTGTTCCTTGCCAGGAACTACTAGGGGGATGAGGAGGAGAAAGAGAGAGATGGGAGAACCTCACAGTCCTTTTTTTTTTTTTAAAGATTTTATTTTTAAGCAATCTCCACACCCATCGTGGGACTTGAACTCACAACCCTGAGATCAGGAGCTGTATACTATAGCATGCAGGTGCCCCAGGGGAATCTTACAGTCCAAGAGAATTAGGAGGTGCACCAAACAACCACACAGGAGGGCCTTATCTGGATCCTGATTTTTTAAAAAAGACATTTAAAAAGCAAGTTCATACCTAAGACAACTGGAAACTTTACATGGACTAAACACCGAATTTTGGATTTAGAATTTATTTTTAAAGTGTGATAATGGTCATATCGTTCTTTTTTTAAAGAATTCTTACCTTTTAGAAATATATACTCAAATATTGGCAGATAAAAAAACAAGCCTGGTATTTCCTTCAAAATAAGGGGGGAGCTAGGGTACAATGCATTCTAAGTATAGATAAAACTGATCATAATTTGTTAACCGTATCTGGTAATGGTAATGTGGGGCTTTTTATACTCTACACATACTTTTGTATGGATATGAAATACTTCCACTTTCAAAAAAAGGAAGAGGCGCCTGGGTGGCTCAGTGGGTTAAGGCTCAGGTCATGATCCCGGCGTCCTGGGATCGAGCCCCACATCTGGCTCTCTGCTCTTCGGAGAGCTTGTTTCCTCTTCTCTCTGCCTGCCTCCCTGCCTGCTTGTGATCTCTCTCTCTGTCAAATAAATAAATAAAATCTTTAAAAAAAAAAAAAAAAAGGAAGGTATCTTGAGGGGATTAGGAAAAATTTTAAAAGTTTTTCTTTAAATTCCAATATAGTTAACATATTATGTAATAATAGTTTCATGTGGGGGTGCCTGGGTAGCTCAGCCTGTGAAGCATCTGCCTTCAACAAGACCATGACATCGGGATCTGGGATCGGGGCCCGCACTGGGCTCCCCACTCAGCCTGTAGCCTGCTTCTCCCTCTGCCTCTGCACTCCCCTCACCACTGCCCCACTTATAGGCATACATTCTCTCCCCCTCTCTCAAATAAATGAATAAAATCTTTTTAAAAAAAAAAACAAAATAACTATTGAAAAATATTAGTTTCAGGTGTCAATATAGTGATTCAACACTTCCATACAACACCTGGTGCTCATCACAAGTGCCCTTATTCCCCATCACTTATTTCATCCACCCGTACCCAAAACCGTCAGTTTGTTCTCTATAGGTAAGAGTCTGTTTCTTGGTTTCTCTCTGGCTCTCTCCCCACCCCACCCTCTGCTTGTTTTGTTTCTTAAATTCCATATGAGTGAAATCATGTATTTGTCTTTCTTTGACTGGTTTATTTCCCTTAGCATTATACTCTCTAACTCCATCCATGTCCTTGCAAATGGTAACATTTACTTCTTTTTGATTGCTGAGTAATATTCCATTATATATGACTCACATCTTTATCCAGTCATGAGATGATAGACACTTGGGTTGTTTCCATAATTTGGCTATTATTGATCATGCTGCTACAAACATTAAGGTGCACATATTCCCTATGAATTAGTATTTTTGCATACTTTGGATAAATATCTGGAAGTGCAATTGCAGGATCTTAGGGTGGTTCTATTTTCCACTTCCTGAAAAACCTCCATACTGTTTTCTAGAGTGGCCGCACCAGTTTGCATTCAGACCAATAGTACAAGAGGGTTCTTCTTTCTTCACATCCTTGCCAACACCTGTTGTTTCTTGTATTCTTGATTTTACCCATTCTGACAGGTATGAAGTAATATCTCATCGTAGTTCTGATTTGCTTTTTCTTGAAGATTAGTGATGTTAAGCATCTTTTCATGTGTCTTTTGGCCATCTGTAGGTCTTCTTTGTGTTTTTTTAAGTTTTGGGTTTTTAAAAAATATTTTATTTATTTATTTATTTATTTATTTATTTCTCAGAAAGAGAGAGCGAGCGCACGCACAAGCAGGCAGAGTCAGAGAGAGAAGCAGGCTCCCTGCTGAGCAAGAAGCCTGATGCAAGACTCAATCCCAGGAACCTGGGATCATAACCTGAGCTGAAGGCAGCAGCTTAACCAACTGAGCCATCCAGGTGTCCCTTTTTTTAAGTTTTTATTTAAATTCCAACTAGTTAACATAACAGTGTAGTATCAGTTTCAGGTACACAATATAGTGATCCAATACTTCCATACAACACTTGGTGCTCATCCAACCAGTGCGCTCCTTAATGAGGGGACCAGAAATTAATTACTGACCTAGGAAAGACCCAAACAAAGAATGCTGCTACCAAGATGCCAGGCCAGTAAGTAAATTTTCAGCAACTCCCTCCCTTCAGAAAGGAAAAAAGCAGTTAGATCTGGAGATGTGCTGGTACATTTCGCTTCCAGGCTGGCTTTAATCTGGTTTATTATCAGTAAGTGAGTAACAGAGTCTTTAAAAGGCCACTCTAAATCTAGGAAGGACATCGGATATTGATTAAATAACCAGCAGAAAGTAAGCACAAGTTGCCATAGTGTTACAAAGACAAAGTATACGGAGCTTAAAGGAGAGTTCTGACCTAATTTGGGGGCTCAGGACATGGTTCTTGAGGAAAAGAACTGGAACGGATGCTTGGTGAATGAGGGATGAAGGTAGGGAAGCTTTCCAGGTGCAAGAGACCTTGGGTTGGAAAGTCCTTCTTTCACTCAAATAATATTTAAGAGTTTATTATATCTTAGACGCTGTGTTAAGTTCTGTGTTTATTCTCCTGGAGTTTACAGTCTGGTGGGAGGAAAAAAAGCACAACTTTATAATCGCAGGCTTAAATACTACAAAGGAAAGAAAAACAGTGTCTTAAGAGAACTCAGAGAAACTTGGCAGGAAGTGCAACGTCTACGAGGAACCTAAAAGGACAGCATAGTTTGAGAACACAGAGCAAGGAGGAGACAGATACAAGATGAGGCCAGAGGAATAGGCAGGGTTCAAATAATCCAGAAGGACCTTAACAACCATAGTATGGATTTTGGTCTTACTTCTAAAGGCAGTAAGAAGTCTATGAGTTTTAGGAGAGATTGTGCTGGGGTGGGAAACTAATAAAACTTGGGTTTTGAAAAGAGTGAGAAAGAAGGGGTATATTATACTTAGACAGCTACTACAGGAATCCAGAGAGACTATAATATGTATGTATGTGTATATATGTTGGGGGAGGGGAGGAGAGCTAGAGGGAATGCTAGAGAATACAGATGCAACAAGTGGAAAACTACAAAGTGCTCAAGAGTTAAAAACAACGAAATTTGCTAATCACTCATTCACCATATTGGGTAGATATTCAAACTGTGCACCGGATTTAGAATGGTCTATAATTTCTATTCTCTAATCCATCAGAATATAAAGATTGCATGCCTTACTTAATGCTATTATAATAAATTTTTCTAAAGTATCTCAGAGCCCATGGACTTCTCTGAAATCATAGCACATCCTGCTGGGCTGGGCAGACCACCTCTGTCCAGTATCAAATAATAAATATATACATACATAAATACACAGATTAAATGTTCATACACAGATGCACACACAGAAAACCCTAATTCCTGCTTGGCTCTTCTCTGATATTAAGATGGGGGCACTTAAAATGTTTTCTTAAAAGATAACAGTCTAGGGCGCCTGGGTGGCTCAGTGGGTTAAGCCTCTGCCTTCAGCCCAGGTGATGATTTCAGGGTCCTGGGATCAAGCCCCACATCGGGCTCTCTGCTTGGCGGGGAGCCTGCTTCCCCCACTCTCTCTGCCTAGTTGTGATCTCTCTCCCTCTGTCAAATAAATAAATAAAAATCTTACAAAAAAAAAAAAAAAGATAACAGCTTAACATAATGGCTTACTATGTGCTGGGCACTGTGCAGAGTGCACAACCACCATGAGATGGGTACTGTCGTCATTATCTGCATTTCATGGATGAGAAAACAGCTATCAAGTGGTAGACTCGAGATTCAGATTCCAGAGCCTAAACTCATATATAAAGCAACTTAGGGTTATTCAAGGATAACCTTTCCAGTCCTTATTTTACTTGGTCTCTCTCTACATAGGATCTGGCCACCTACCAGGTCTCTTGAAACTATTTTTTTTTTTTTTTGCTGGCCTTTCCCTGTGCCACGACCCTCATACCACATTCAAATTAAGAACTGCTATTCATGAAAGGACCATTAAGAGAGAACCACCATTTTTGGAAAACAGATCTAAAATACATGTGATCAATTGCCTTTTATTCAAAAAATATAAAGCAAATCAATAAGAAAAAGTCCCACAGATAAGTATACTTGAACAGGCAGACTATAAACATGAAAAGTTGCTCAATCTCACCTAGTCAAAGAAATACAAATTAAAACTACAATGAGACTATATGTACTAAAGACCCACCAGAAGGGCTAAAATTAAAGTTTCTAATAACACCAAGTACTGGTGAAAATGCAAAGCAAAAGGAACCCTCATTCACTGATGATGAAGATCATAAACTGGTACAACCTCTTTGAAAAACATATTATTCAATTACTATTTCAATTACTAAAATTGAAGATACACTAAATAATCCAGCAGCAATTCCAACCTTAAATACGTATCTTAGAGAAATATATGTGTGTTCACCAAGAGAAATGTAGAAGTGTTTATGGAAGCATTACACTTAACAGCCCAAATTAGGAAATAACCCAAATGTCCATCAATAGCAGAAGGAATAAACTGGTATATTCATGCAATAGAACACTATACAGCAATGAGGATGAATAAATTCATACACAACAATATATGAATCTTAAAAACATAAAGTCAAAACAGTGATGGGGGGGGCGCCTGGGTGGTTCAGTGGGTTAAAGCCTCTGCCTTTGACTCGGGTCATGATCTCAGGGTCCTGGGATCAAGCCCCACATGGGGCTCTCTGCCCGACAGGGAAGCCTGCTTCCTCCTATCTCTCTCTACCTGCCTCTGCCTACTTGTGATCGCTGTCAAATAAATAAATAAAATCTTAAAACAAACAAACAAACATACAAAAAACAGCGATGTACCTTAGGCAGATCACAACATATGGATCTTATGGTCAAGACAAGGGCTACCTTATGAGGGTAATACTGTTAGGAACAGGCAAGGCAAGAAGCTTCTGAGAAGCTGGCAATGTTTTATTCCTTGACCTGTATGGTGTTTACACGGATGTTCACGTTATAATAATTTATTAATGCACATGTGCTGTATAGACTTTCACATAGGTCCTATATCTCACAGCAAAAAGGCATAAAAAATGACATCAGCTGACAATATTTAAGTCAAGATAATTTACACAAAAATCCAGATTTACAACCTGTTTTAAAAAACTGGAAGATCTGGCCTGCCTTGCCTCCTTCTATGCCGACAATCAGCTGGAGCTGAGCAATACCTACTTCCTTCAGATCAGCTTGCATTTCTCTGACTGCCGCAGTGCCTTGTTGTCTCCCGGCTTTCATGATTCATGCTATCTACCTGGTCTAAAACCCACCTAACACCATTCCACACTTACCTCTGTGACACTCTTTTAGCACACACGAACTTATGTATAAGCATGTGCATGTATGAATTACAAAGCATATAAGCAAGATAAAGCATCAAGCAACCTCACATTTAAAATAGAAGTGATAGTAGTACCTAACAGAGTTGTTAAGATTAAATGAAATAATGCACACAAAAGACGTAACTGAGTACTTGTCACAGAATCAGTGCTCAATATTAGGGGGCTATTTATTATTGACACGCATTTCTCAAATTGACAACACATGTAAATCTACTTGCAGGGCTGCTGTCCTCTGGTTTTATAGACAACACAGCAGAAAAATAGGGTTGGTATAAATCTGTTTGATCAGATACTTCAACACGTATTAGTGTTAAAAACAACCAGTAAACAAATCTTCCAAAGTTCCTTTACATGACACTATGGAAAAGACTTCCTACAATTAGACTTTGAAAAGCAGGACTGTTTTACTTGTTCTGTCCAAAGCAAACCTGATTGTGGCTTTTATTGGCCTGATCAGAGTTAGGTAAAACGGGTACCTACTAAAATATACTTTAAGAGAATGAATTTTAAGACCTTAGTCATAAAATACCCTCAAAACTAAACTTTAGTTTTGACTTTTGACTTTTTGAGGTGAACATCATATGAATACCAAAAGCAGCTTTCTATATTTCACACAGTTGTTATACTCCAGCGACAGGCTAATCTAGGCTGATCTAATTCTTGTCCAAAGACAGAGGAATACAATATTTTTCTAAAAACAAAAACAAAAACAAACAAAAAAACCAACCAACCACAAAAATCTACTTCAAACTTTTTTTTTTCCCTGAAGCCAGTTTGGTAGTTAAGTCCTTATACAATACTATGAATTTGATCCACGAATACAATGAAAACTAATGAACTAGTTATCCACATCTCACAAAAGTAATGCTGAGCAAAAGAAGCCATACACAACAGAAGCCACACTGGAAGGTTCTGTTTGTGTAAAGCACACAGGCAAAACTACAGTGTTCAAGGAATGCATAATTAAGTGGTAGATTATAAAGAAAAGCTAGAAAATGAGTACCACAGAAGACAAGATAGTTATAATCTTTGGGAGAAAGAGGCTATGATCCAGAAATGGCACGTTAGGAATTCTAGAACTTATCATCATGTACAGTATTTTCTTTGTTGCTCTCCGCTCACACAGTTAAAATGCTCTATAAATACAGAGATATGGGGACGCCTGGGTGGCTCAATTGGTTAAGCAGCTGCCTTCGGCTCAGGTCATGATCCCAGCGTCCTGGGATCGAGTCCCACATAGGGCTCCTTGCTCCGCAGGGAGCCTGCTTCTCCGTCTGACTCTGCCTTCCACTCTGTCTGCCTGTGCTCACTCTCACTCGCTCTGACAAATAAATAAAATCTTAAAAAAAAAAAAAATACAGAGATATGTTCAGTGTTCTATCTCAAGCATCTTCAACAGGATTTGGCACATGCTAGCTTCCCAATAAATATCTGTTGAATGTGAAATAAAGTTTCAAAAACTCAAATTGTTCCATATTTCACACCTTGTCAGACTCTAAATATAACAGGAACAGCTAGCATACTGTGCATCTTCCATGTCAGTATTCTCAATGAGTTGTAAGTAAATTCTGACTATAATTCTTAACCTTTTTCTCCTTTTGAGATACTTTTACCAAACATGCATACAATACTTACATAGATGTATCCAGATTCGATTAAAACATTTTTAAAAAACTAACAAAGAAAAATACCAAAACTCATGTGTTATAGCAAGCCCAAGCTCTAGATATGACTCTACCATCTTCCACAACCAAAAAGCACACAGGATGTTGTGTTATTATAAGATGACCATAAGCGTGATCATATTTTTTATGGGTAAACAATGTAAAACTGTATTACAATTTCATAACTGATTATTATAGAATAAAGCAGTTGGAAACTATAAGCTTCTAGAGGACAGGGATCCAAACAAAAGGTGTTCAATGAATGTTTCTTGGGTTAACAACAAAAAAATTAGCTATCACTGAAATCCTATAATTATGAACTGAAGTTGAGAGGTAACTGAATTATATTTAATTCAGTCATCAGAAATTGTACCAACCCCAAAGATTACTAGTGACAATTCCAAAAGAGTGAAAATTGCTACGATAACCAAGAAAAAATGATGAACTTTCAATCCTGGGGAATATATACTATTTAAAAAAAACAAAAACCTATTTCAGCAAATCAAAAAAACTTTTTTAATTAAAAGAAGCATAAGCTAACTTTATGTTCTTAATTAGTATCCATCTAAAGTAGTATTAACTCCTGTGTTCATATCCCTTCTGGGCACAATAAACTAGAACGATTGAGGTCATTCATCAGTCAGTTCAATTCTTAGCATTTCACTTGCACGAAAGAGTTACTAGGTTGTTCTGATACAAACCTACAACACAAACTAAAAAAAACTTACCTTTTGATCTATCCAAAGTTAAGCGCCATCTGAGACTCAGGATTTAAAACTACATATATAACAGTCAGGGCTTTGTTATTAAGTCTCAAATGGTATGTTTTATGGTATGAATTCTGGCAACACGGGTCTTTTGTTCTAAAGCAGTGTTTCTGTGATATAGTTTATCACACAAGAATCTATTATTTTCATTCATTTTTAAGGTATAAAATGAAATTCCGTACTCCTATACTCACTGCACTCTTCTTATTATTAAGAATTCATCTGTTTCAGAAGGAATGGAAATAAAGCACCTGGCTAACCCATAAAGGAGCAACCTGAAGCTACTCTTCTCTACAATAAATAAATAAAGAAGAGCTCTAGGTCAGAGATACCGAAAGGGCGATATTTATTGCTGCCTTATACTGGAAACACTGTTCTGAAACTTAGCAATTTTAGATGAAATTTAAAACCAAGTAAACTATAATAAACAAATGAACAAACCCTCAGTAAACTATTCCAACATCTCCCTCTTCCTACCAGATTAAAAGCTGTTAAACTAGAAAGGTTTTTCAAGACTGCCTTTCAAAATTCAGAGATGCAAAGCAAGTTCCAGTCAAGTTATTTCAGAAATATACCAGTCATCAACAACTTTCTCTTAGTCTCATTGAATATTTAATCAGAAAACTCTACTAATAAAAAAATAACTGCTCATTCCACTAGCCTGTCTTCAGCCACCGTGCTCAGTCAGTACTGGATACCAAGTGCACATGTTGTGTCCATGAGCCTGGAAAGAGCAGTCAGGGATGGGTAGTCTGTCTCATACACGAATTTACACGAATTTACAGCTAGACTAATGGTCTTTCAGTAGACTGAAATTTAACCATTCAGGGTTATGTCAAGAAACGGGATCACATTTCCAATTTTCACCAAAATCATTTTTTAAGACCTTTTCCTTAGCAGCATGGTAATCTGTCTTATTTATACTGTTTTATTCTTAGAACTGTACAGCGTTTACATTTGGTCTCTAAATAGAAAAGAAAGATTAAAGACCAAGTAAAAGTCAAAGAGTACATTGTTTCCAGGACTGAAAAAAGTGACTGAAACTACTGTAATCTTTTTCCTTCAAACCAAACAAGGAACAGTCCCATCATTACACCCATCAATGCCACAGATTGGTCTCAAACTCATTATCTGGTGGTTGTGGATGGCTGACCTTCTCTATCACTTACTGACAGTAATCAATGAGCAGCATGAGTCTTTTTTTTTTTTAATATTTTATTTATTTGTTTATTTGGGGAAGACGTAAAGAGAGAACCTCAAGCAGACGCCCTGGCGAGCCGAAGCCTCATGTAGGGCTCCATTTCATGACCCTGAGATGAGTCCTTCTTAAATATAAAATAAACGTTTAAGATATAAACATGAGAACATTGGTATCTTAAAAAAAGGGGGGGAGCCATCCCCTATCCTAACAGTGTAGTGGAGTTTATGCCATTGCACAATCTGAGAGAAAAGGCACAGTATGATTTGAAAAGTAGCTCTCTTACAAAGCGGTCCTAAAATAAACTTAAGAGTTGTAAATACAGTCAGGATGATCAACGAAGAACATAAATTACAGTTTTAACCATAAATATCTAAAATGCTAACATAAAAAAATAATTATAAAAAATGCTAACATAAAAGCCTCTTGCCTTTAATATTGTAAAAAATTCCTAGTGAAAAATAAGTAGTGTATAAACTTATTAGCAAATCCAGAAATATATTACTACAGTGAAGCTCATTAAAAGTTGGCAGACACAATCAACTGAATTCTCATAAAGTCCACTGAGTTTTCCCTTTACTTTTAAAGCAATATGCGGCAAATACGCACTGGTCAGTAAGCACCTAAACTAAAACTACATTGTACCAGCCATAAAGGACACAATTCCTATCTGTAAAGACTAATTTTCTACAGTTCTTAACTTTCAAATGTTCAGCTATTAAGAAAAGTCCAAGGGCGCCTGGGTGGCTTAGTCATTTCAGTGTTCAACTCTTGATTTCAGCTCAGGTTTCAATCTCGGGGTTGTGAGTTCAAGCCCTGAGTTCAAGTGTACACCCAGCTTTTTAAAATACATAAGCAAATAAAAATAAATTAAAAATAAAGAAAAGGGGCGCCTGGGTGGCTCAGTGGGTTAAGCCGCTGCTTTCGGCTCAGGTCATGATCTCAGGGTCCTGGGATCGAGTCCCGCATCGGGCTCTCTGCTCAGCAGGGAGCCTGCTTCCCTCTCTCTCTCTCTACCTGCCTCTCTATCTACTTGTGATTTCTCTCTGTCAAATAAATAAAAAAATAAAAATAAAAAAAAAAAAAAATAAAAAAAAAAATAAAGAAAAGTACCTTGTACCTCACTTGATATAATAAATCAATTCCTAAGAAGTGATATAAATTATTTTTATACTTCATTATGCTATAATTTTAGAGATTACTACAAGAAAAAAAAATACTGCTCCTGAAACATAATGGAAATATTTAAGCAGCAAAATCTAGTAAGCATTTATGATAGTACAATCTTCTATTTTATTGCTTCCTCCAAAGTGAAACAGTTTGAAAATCCAGAATACACTGCAACTTCCTTCAGCCACTTTCTGTGATTCAACCAATAGGAAATGTTCCTAATAATTATTCACACCATTTTCTTACATCATTAATTCCTTGGTGAGATAGAGAACGACCCTCAAATTCTCGTTTTCAACTCTAGAATTTTATTATCAGACGCACTAGCAATTCTGTTTGCAATTCATGTATACTACACATACAAAAACCTTTTCCTTTAATTATTTCCTAAATTAACATCACATACAAAGAGGCCCTTTCCACCCAGATGTATTTTTTTTAAAAGTTTTCTACACTTTCTTCTAGTATTTTATAATCTATTTTATTTGCTCTTATTCAAACATTTCATTTGGATTTTTTTTTTTTTTTTGCCTGTGGTTTAAAGCAGGAAACTACCATTAAAAAAAGGATAACCAATAGTCCCAGCACTTAGTAAAAATAACCCATCCTTTCCCCAATTTTTATCATATATTCCTAACTTTTCTCTCGCACTAACTGAATTTAGGCAAATTATTTTATGTATTTCAACTTCCTCATCCATAAAGTAGGGGTAATAGTAATGTTCACTTCATAGGTTACTATAAGAATTAAATCAGTTAATTTATGTTAAGCACTTAGAACAATACCTGACACATTAAATGCTGATGATGATACTAACCAAAAACTCAAATACAATACTGTTCCTGGATTCTGTGGTTCCACTGTCTACTCCTGAGCTGAAAGATTGCTTTAAATTACTCTGAATTTATAACACATTAGGTTTTCAAGGAGGGCCTTCTTTATCCAAAATTTCATGGCTATCATTCATTTATTTTACCAGATAAACTTTCTCATTATATGCCAAGTTTTCTGCAATGCCACTGAAATTCTATTTGGAATTATAGTACATGTATATGTGTGTATATATCGACTTGGGGAAACTGTTATATTCTACAATACTGACTCTCCCCATCTCCCTCATCTAATTTATTCAGATTTTATGTCCTTTAAAAGAACACGTAATTTACCAACAAACGTTGTATTTATTCCTAGGCATGCTCTTTTTGGAGAAAAACTTAGAGGAATTTATTAGAATTTTAAATGCACATACCCTTGGACCCCAAAACTCCATTTTTAAGGACATAACACACTATACTGCTGCACAGATATAAATATAAAGCTACCTATTACAATAGCAAAATCCTGAAAGCAGGTTAAATGTCAATAAGGCAGCATATTCTTGGGATAACAGACTGCCCAACTACTACAAAGAATATAGAACCACAAATATTGGCTTAGAGAGTTGATCTACAACTCCTCTGCTAAAACAAAAGAGCAAGCTGCAAAATTAATGTCTTCTTTTTGTTTTTTTTCTAAGCTGAGGGTTAGGGTAGGGGAACACAAGTATCACGTGTAAAGTATTAAATACACAGTCTGGCTTGCAGTAAGCACTTCAGTCACCTCAAGATATTAAATGTGACTTGGAGAAAAGGTTGAATATTCTTTCACTTCACCTATTTTTTCATGGCCTGCCTGCCTTGTTCTACAGAAGACTTTGTGGTAAGCGCATAATACAGCATTTAAACAAAATA
Organism: Mustela nivalis; assembly: GCF_964662115.1. NCBI lineage: Eukaryota > Metazoa > Chordata > Mammalia > Carnivora > Mustelidae > Mustela > Mustela nivalis. Next base: position 126,994,852 of record NC_139025.1, read on the forward strand.
AACTTTCAACTCATGTTTTACTCATAAATATTTATGAATACACGTCCCTACAATGTAATATTTAAATACTGATGTTTTTCAAAATGCCATTATCAATCCCGAAATTCAGGAAGGAAAATATTGTTTCTTCTAAATCTTACTCTAACAATCCACTGAAAACTTAACCTCTCTCCATACTTCAAATAATCTTTTTAAGGGTATGTTGTCTTATTTTCCTCATGTAGTGTTATTTTAATTACAAAAATAATAAAATAGTAATAATAATAAAATGAAGTGTGTTGTCTTGGAGATCAAGTACCAGAGATCACACCTCAGAAACAAAGTGACACTATGTGTAATACAGAAACAAAGCCTTTCCTCCTCTCAGAGGAAACTCCCTTAAAGGTTAAGTTAGCGAACTTACTTTAAAATCTAAGCAAAATTTTGCTTTTTGTTCTAAGTCATTGGCTCAAATTTTATCTCTAGATTGTTCTTCATCACCATAAGGTCAAAAAGGTACAAATTAAAATTTTCTTAAAAAACGAGTATTATACTCCTTAAAATATATATATATATATATTTTTTTTTTTTCAGTACTAAATGTAACTGCTAATCTCCGCCTCCCAGAAAACAAAGTCCCGAGTTCAGAAACTTCAGGACCATATTATACCCTGTTCCAGATGCTATGAATAAACATTTCCAGCAAAAAATAAATACATAAAACCACTACCTTCTTATGTACTTCGATAATGTTTGAAGTAATGAACTGATTTTCCAAAAGGATTTTTACTCTTCACATTTCCGTATGCCTGTAATTGTTAAAAAGAGCAGGTACTACTGTATGATGAGAAAGACTAAATGTAGAAAAGGAAAGGGGGATTTTAACAGAGTTTACGAAACTCAGCTTTTTTTTTTTTTTTTAAGATTTTATTTATTCATTTGAGAGAGAGACAGTGAGAGAGCGAGCATGAGCAAGGAGAAGGTCAGAGGAAGAAGCAGACTCCCCACGGAGCTGGGAGCCCCATGCGGGACTCGATCCCCGAACTCCGGGATCATGACCTGAGCCGAAGGCAGTGGTCGAACCAACTGAGCCACCCAGGCGTCCCACGAAACTCAGCTTTTTGACGTAACATACAGGTTAGTTTCACAGCACTGAGAAAAATGTCCTAGGACTTCAGAGCACATGTAAAAACTGATAGGAAAAAAGTGTTACTTTTCGCTAAACCCACAAGTCTTTCTTAATTTTATTTTTTAGACTTCATCGCATTGTCCATTTGTAGGAGTATTTTGTGTTACTTCTGAAAGTTTACTTCAAATTAAACTATTAAAAAGTGTTAAGGGGTTCACTTTTTCAATGCTACCTTAAGCAAATTACACAGTGCGGAAAAAAAATTCCGACCTGCTACACACAAAACACTGAGTGTTCTGCTGCCTCAATGTCTTATCACTAGCGCGCGCATACCACGGAGAGTGACATCAGATCGAAACTACACGGTTTCACCGGTGACCAACCACTCCTCCACAGACGGCAGCTACCGGCTTGCTGGAGGTGGCACCCCAAACCCCGATCTCCCGCCCGCCGCAGTCTCGCCCTGAGTGTCGGCAGAACCCACTCCTGCCGCCGAGTTTGCCGGCGCCGGACCTGTTGCGCGTCGCCGCCCGCCGCGAGCCGGAGCCAGGCACCGACGCCGGCTGCAATGCACCTGCCCGGGACCGCAGCTCTGCGCGCCTGCCTCCCCCTCCTGGGTCCCCGCCCTCCGCCCGCCCGCCCGCGGGGCTCCGAGCAGCCCACGGCTCCAGCCAGCCCGGCCCACCCGCTGCCGCTCCCGGCGCCTGGGCAGTAGCCCGCGGGGAGGAGCGCGGAGCGCGGGCCCGACGAGGTCGGGCGGCCGCGTTCGCTCGGGATCGGCCCTGACGGCCTCGGAGACGCTCACCTTGGCGGCCGCGGCCCTGGCGGACATCTTGTCTCTCTCCAGCGCCGCGCGAGGTTCCTCGGACCCAAAACTCCGAGCCACCAACCCGCCGGCTCCTCACGCCACGGACAAGATAAACATCTCCCCGGAGCAAGCGGTGTTGGGGGCGGGGGCGGCCGCAGAGGCACGGCCCACTGGGAGGGGACTCAACTCGGACAAAAGTCCGGGAAGCGCCCCCCCCGCCCGCCCCGCCCGGGTCTTCTCCGCGGGGCGCGCCCGGCCGGCGCCTCCCTCCGAGTGCGGCCACTCGCTCGGCCTCCCAAAGCTCCCACAGCCCGAACACGGCGGCCCCGCCCGCTCGCCACTGGCTAGCCTCGGGGGCGTCCGGCCGTCCCCGCAGTCCGCCCGGTGGCTCCTCAGAAGCCGGCTTCCGCACGTAACTTCCCTGGAGCCAGCCGCGGGGAAAGGACCCAGCCGCGGAGAATGGACCAGGCGCCCACGGGCTGAGCCAGCGCCGGCAACTGCAGGAGGCCACGCAAACCTGCCGGCCCGGCCCGGCCCACTGAGCATGCCCGGCTGGGCGGGGGGGCGGGGCCACGATGGGGGTGGGGCCACGATGGGGGCGGAGCCGCTTCCTCCCGAGGTCCGACCCCAGTCGCGGAAGGAAAAGCCCAGTCTCGGAAGGAAAAGCCCAGTTTCCGAAGTACTTGGTGGACAGTTTCCGCTGGCATGCTAGTCTTCCTGTTTGTTTTTTATCAAAGGTCCAGCAGAAACCGTCCCCGAGAAGAAAGCCCCTGTATACCAAAGCTTTTTCGATTTCTAGCAGAGACTTGTCCACTTGGCTCCTCAAGCCACGACTGATCAGCCCCCGCGCAAAAGGGCTGCTGGAAAGGCTGGCCACCTTTCCTGACAACAGTTTCCTTAACGTCGTGAATATCGATGGTCACAGCTGTCACCACATGCCTGGGCCTTGCTTTCCCACTGAAAGCAGAATGCGTTTTTACGTAAAGCACGTCCTGGCTTTCATCTCTAAAGTGCTCCTAACAGGATCGAAATGATTGCTCTCCTTCTCGACAAACCGATGGTGCTAAAACTAAAATTGGGAAGGTTGTGGAGCACTCCTGGGCAAGCAGACTGGGAAAGACCCAAGAGAACTGTGATATCGTGGCCCACCCACATTAGGCCTCAAGATACATCCAAAGTCTCACCCACCTTTGTAGGCAGGGATTTCCAAAGTATATTTTTGGCAACCAAAATGCTGCAGTTCTTCGTGGTGAGTGAAGGGCTCAGGGGGCCTTCCATTTCTGAAGCCAGTCTCCAGCCCATATCTGGGCAGAAAAGGAGGTTAAAGACTTGCAGCCCATGGTCCAAGTTTAACCATTCTCTGCAAACATTTCCCACAATGCCAACTGCCTTGCTAAACGCCAAATACCTAAGAAACCATTCCCAGCCTCATTATTACTCACTTTGTAAAATGTAAAGCTCTCCACAAATGTCAGAAATTCTTAGAAATAATAAATAACATTTTAAAATTATTACCTAACCTAGTGCCATAAAAGGTACACAAGAAAGGGGGGAAAGGCAAAAACACCAGGTTTCAAACAATGATTTTCTGTTTGGAATTCAACTATATGGAAAGATCAAACTTCTCCTAGCCAAGAAATATCTGTATATCATACATAAATATCTATTAAGATCCCAAAGTAGGGACGCCTGGGTGGCTCAGTGGGTTAAGCCGCTGCCTTCGGCTCGGGTCATGATCTCAGGGTCCTGGGATTGAGTCCCGCATCAGGCTCTCTGCTCAGCGGGGAGCCTGCTTCCCTCTCTCTCTCTCTGCCTGCCTCCCCATCTACTTGTGATTTCTCTCTGTCAAATAAATAAATAAAATCTTAAAAAAAAAAAAAAAAACTTAAAAAAAAAAAAAGATCCCAAAGTAACCTTTTCATATCTTTTGCAACTGAAGCTATCTGAGCTAGAAAAAAGCATTCTGCAAATCAAACCCTTATTCTTTCCTCTCCCCCACTCCATAGAAATGGTTGAAGTCACTTTTGTTTTAAGCTTATGGTGTAATTTTTTTGTTTGGGGGCAAAGTATTATTTATTCTTTTAAGAATTATAATTAAGGGGTGCCTGGGTGGCTCAGTCGTTAGCTTCTACCTTCAGCTCAGGTCATGATCCTAGGATTCCGGGATCAAGGCCCTCATCAGGCTCCCTGCTCAGGGAGCCTGCTTCTCCCTCTCCCACTCCCCCTGCTTGTATGTCCTCTCTCTCGCTGTCTCTCTCTCTCTCTGTGTCAAATAAATAAATAAAATCTTAAAAAAAAAAAAAAGAATTGCAATTAAAATCTCCTTAGGAACAAGCACTGTTTTTTGTTTGGTTTGGTTTTTTTCTAAGATTTTATTTATTTATTTGACAGAGATCACAAGTAGGCAGAGAGGCAGGCAGAGAGAGAGAGAGAGAGAGGAGGAAGCAGGCTCCCTGCTGAGCAGACAACCCAATGTGGGGCTCGATCTCAGGACCTTGGGATCATGACCTGAGCCGAAGGCAGAGGCCTTAACCCATTGAGCCACCCAGGTGCCCCAGAAACAAGCACTGTTTCTAAAAAATATGGAGAGTTTTCATGTCTTTATTGCTTTATTACTGGAAACCTTTCATGTGTTTATTACTTTTATCATATATTAAGGCATGCAATCAGCATAACCTGCCGAGAACTAGGCATCCTGTTTTTAATAGCACCTAAACCTGGAGACCTAAAAATGCACCAAAGCTTTTCTTTTGTTATCATTTGTCACTTTTCATCAAGTCTTCTGTATATCATTTAAATGCTTTATTACAACAATTTGCCAAAGATCCAGTATATCTGATTACAATTTTAGTTTATTTTATTTTTGCCATGGTTTAAGACATACTGAAATCAAGCAAAAAAATTTTTACCTTGAGAACACCTTGCTTTAAAAGTTACATTTGTAAAAATATCTCACTGAAAAAATATCTTTAAAATTTTTTCAGTGATATTTGTAATATCTGAAGTAAACTGTATAACATGTTTTATGTGTTTCCTTTTCTCTAGAGTAGCAAGAGAAAGTTTTTGTCACTTGTAAAAATGAAAGTAAAACACTACTGTGAAGTCTTAAAAACACATCTTCATCCCAATGGTTTATTTTTAGGGAAATGCTCTGATAAGAAATGGAAAGCATAGAGCATAATCTCAGGTAGTTGCCCCTTTAACAATGGAGAGTTTATCCACTGAACAACTAAAGTTATACCACAACTTTACTGTTCAGGTGTGAATGTGGTTATAGCTCCTATAGACTCATCCATGGGAAGAAATACAAGCAAGTTTGAGATTCTCATTTAGAGTAACAATCGAGTTTAACCAAGAACCTCTTTCGATTGCACAGATTATGTTTTTTCTGATCATCTAATGCAAACTGAACAGGAAACTAAAAAACCACAACACTCAGAAAGAGAACTTCCTGTGGGATTTTTGGTGTCTGCGGCTTAGAATGAAAAAAGAGCTGCACAAAACCGCTGTAAATCTTAGCTAGAACCATTTATTACAACAGCCTTGACCAAAGGAACAACTATATTCATGCCTGCATTTTACTTTGTATATTTTGTTTCCATTACAAAAAAAAAAAAATTATCCTCAGAAAGGCCTATTTATTTATTTATTTATTATTTATTATTGGGCTCCCTGATTGGGGTTCCAATCTGCTTCTCCCTCTCCCTCTGCCTGCTACACTTCCTGCTTGTGCTCTCTCTCTCTCTGTGCCAAATAAATAAATAAAATCTTTTAAAATAAATTCTATACATTGCTTCAGAGTTCCTCTGCCAATAAAGTCATAGAACAAGATTAAACAAAGAATAGTGGGGCGCCTGGGTGGCTCAGTGGGTTAAAGCCTCTGCCTTCGGCTCAGATCATGATCCCAACGTCCTGGGATCGAGCCCCACATTGGGCTCTCTGCTCAGCAGGGAGCCTGCTTCTGCCTCTCTCTCTGCCTGCCTCTCTGCCTACATGTGATCTCTGTCTGTCAAATAAATAATAAATAAAATCTTAAAAAAATAAAAATAAACCAAAGAATAGCTTTCTAAGGGTCATAAAATTTCCAGACTTCACAGACCAGTAAAATTTCAAACAAAACAAAACAGAACACTTCAGGGATGCATTATAGGATTACCAACTTTTTCACTTATTTTGCAAAGCAATGACATTTAAAAACAAACATTCATATACTTAAAGATGATTAAAATGGTAGACTTTATATTATGTACATTTTGCCACAATAAAAAAAATCAAAAGAATGTTACTATCACCATCATTTCATTTTCAGAAGGACATATAAACACTAAAAAGTCATTTTTCATTCAGTTGAGAATAAAGAACAGTCCTCCCTAAAACAAGAGTGAGGCCATCCTTCCCTTGACTGGGGCAGGGCAGAGCTTTCTCTTTGTCGGGTCCTGAATTTCACACAACCAGGCCGATTGTTAGCTCCATAATTCAATAGAATCCATGACCAGCCAGACTGGCAAAGCAAGCCTCTAACTCCTCTCTGAGCAGTTTGCCTCCCCTTCTCTCTAGCTCCTGTTTCCTATCTTCTATGTTCTCCTAAGGATTCCTCAAAGACTTCCACCCAAGGCCAAGCAGTGATTCCTAGAGGAAAAAAGAAATTAAGGAATGGAAACTCCCTTCCCTTCCTGACAAACTATGATATACCTACCCTATACATCTGCTTTTCTTCTGTCCTCTGCCCTCCTTGGGCTCTAAACCCCATATCCGGGGCTGGTTGGCTCTATCAGCTGTTCTAACTCACCACCATTTTCATGCTTTCTCAGCCAAAGGATTCTACATCTCAGAATTCAAGCTTCCTCTGACATCTTCCACATAAAAAACAGCAGGTGCGGCTGAGGGTCAAGGTGGCAACCCTGACCCTACCCAGGCTACCTTTGATGGTATGCAATTGGCGCAGCTGCTGAGAAGGGCCCTACGTGGAATTTAGTGCTCTGCAGCACTGTCTGGAATCTTAACGGTTTTTGCTTTGGATTTGTGTTTTTTTTAAGTGAAGGTGATGGGACACAGGGGCATGCGCTGGGGACCTTAGCTCACATGCGATCCTGTTTGTTTTAGCATCCCTGAAGGGTTTCTCAGCTACTCACTCCCGGGGTTTCTTAAGTCCCTGCCTGTGCTCTCTCCCTCTCCCTGTCCTCTGTCCCTCACAAAGATCTGGGAGAGGGTTGGGGTCAGGCTTGTGTACCCTTAGCACCTTGGTCTGGGCAAGAGCCCCAGGCTGACAGGAGGCCATATCTTGGTGGTGGTGAGTCTCCTGCCTAGCCTCCATTGGAGTACCAAGCTATCGGGGGTAGAGGCTTAAGGATCCTTGGTAGTTGCTGTCTGCTATGGGCTGGAGCGGCAGTCTTGTAGCCTGACTCCCCCAGAACCTGTCCTTACCTTGGGCATTTAGGTCAGGTGGCTTGTGAGAAGAGGGTCCCAGTGGGCTCAGAAGGCAAGTGGGCCCCCCAGGGACCTGTGAGGATCTATACTGGCTACGATTATACCAGGCCCAGGGGTGATCCCCCCAGAAATGGGGTCTTCTCTCCTCCCTATCCTCCCTATCTAGAGTACAGCTGGGCTTGTCTCTTCTGGCCAGCTTAAACTCCAGGGACACGCCATAAAATACAGACTGTGTAATTTAAGTGATTGCTCATACAAGTTAAATATTCTGATCTTTGCTTTTAAAACTGGCACGGCTTAATAGATAAATGGTAAAATTATAAATAACTTTAATGGCAGTTTTTTGGTTTTGTTTTTGTTTTTTTGCCTTTTGAACAAAGGGTCCCCTACTTTCATTTTCTACTGGACCCCACACATTAGAGACCACCTCTCCCCTTAGATCTCATTCAATGAGTCCGTGACAAGCTTTTCAGAAGTTCCCTATCACCTCTAGGTCTCTCTGTTGTCAAGACATGCCCAAGTCCTTTGGTATTCTTTCTTTCTCACCTTAATTTCACAACTACTGCAGGCATATGTTCTTTCTATGAAAGAAGCAATAGACATTTTTTCAAGAGTCCAACTGGACCCCATGCTCATTCCCACTCCTATTACCCAGGAATATTAGTATTTAAACTGAACCAGAGTATGTCTTTCGAGATCACTTTCTGTGTATTTATTTACACATACATATGAAAACAAAGAGAAACAGGGGAGGGCTGTGTATACATACAGGAATATACAGGTTTTTTAGAAAACAAATGATAGGCAATATTTACTTTTGCAAATTTTTTCCTCTTAATATTTTTGTCTTGGAGATTATGTCAAACAATGAAAATCTATGTCATCATTTAAAAATGGCTGCCTAGTATTCCATAACATAGATTTACTGTAATTTGTCTAATTAAGATGGTTTTGATATTATGCTGCTGCAGTGAAAATCCTTATTTATGCTTTCTTGTGCACATGTGAAGTTTCCCTCTAAGAGAGACATCCTAAAGGGAATTTTCTGGGTTGAGGTATATGTTTATTTGAAATAAATTTTTTAAACTGTTACTGTTTACCATCCCTCCAAAAATACCGGATCAACTTATCCTGTTTGCCCCACCCATATGAACACTTGATAATAGTAATCTTTTAAATTTTCGCCCATCTGGTAGACAAAAATGGTGTATTACTTCCTGTTTATGTCATTTACTCCCCCATTTTTTTGTTAGGTTATTTCTGTTATTGATTTGTTGAAGCTCTTTAAGTATACTTTTTTATTGAATGCAGCTCCTTCTGTGTGTGTGCGTGTGTTAAATAAAATTTATTTTGGAGTAATTTTAGCTATAAAGAAAAGTTGCAAAGATAATACAGAGTTTATCCGCCTTCCCCTAATGTTAACATCTTATAAAACTGTGCTAAATTTGTTAAAAGTTAAAAAATTAACATTGTTACATTATTAACTAAACTGCATCAAATTCTGCTAATTTTAACTCTTTGATTTCTCTGATATTCTTCCACTTCTGCTGATTCTTCCTCCTTTCCAAATCTTATGAAAATTATTTTAAACATGTTCATTTTGAGCCTCCAGACTTTTCTTAAGTTCAGGTTTGTGAACATGACTATGAATGAGGCAGAATGTAAACCCATAAGCCATAGTGGACAACACGGAAGGTACCCCTGGAGTTTCACAGTTCTTATTCATTCAGGAACAGCTTTTTTTCTCAGACTGGTGTTTGTAAAAGAATTACTATGGGATATTTTTTCAGCCTCAAACAGTAAATGGAGATCAGAAGAAATCTCCCAACTCCACTTTAGTTTGAAGTCTGACTTCTCTAGATAGCAGGGAATCCCAACCTCACCAGGTCTTAAAAAAGAGATTATTTAAAAGAATCTGAATGACCATGTCCCCCAAAGTATGTCTGGATTCTCTTTACAATCTGGTGTGATAAACCTTTATAATAAGACTCTTTAAAACAAACAAATAAACAGAAGATATAGAAAAATGACTGAATCCCCATTTTTAAAAAGGTAAACATTTTTATATTTAAATATCCGTTAGGGGTGCCTGGGAGGTTCAGTTGGTTAAGCATCCAACTCTTGATTTCAGCTCAGGTTGTGATCTCAAGGTTGTGAGATCAAGCCCCAGGTCTGGCTCTGTGCTAGGTGGAACCTGCTTGGGATTCTCTCTCTCCCTCTGACTCTGTCCCTACCCCACCTCCAACCCATGCACATGAGGGTGTGCTCTCTCTCTAAAAAAAATAAATTAATTAAATAAAATAATTTTTAAAAGGGACTAAAATAGGGGCGCCTGGGTGGCTCAGTGGGTTAAAGCCTCTTCTTTCAGCTCGGGTCATGGTTCCAGGGTCCTAGGATCGAGCCCTGCATCAGGCTCTCTGCTCAGAGGGGAGACTGCTTCCTCCTCTCTCTCTGCCTGCCTCTCTGCCTACTTGTGGTCTCTGTCAAGTAAATAAATTAAAAATCTTTAAAAAGAAAAAATACTTTTAAAAAAGGTACTAAAATAGATGCATATACTTGCAAAAAAAACACTAGAAGGAAGACTAAGAATAAATACAGTTACCTTTGGAGGAAGGAGAAGACATCAATAATTTTTCTACATATGCTCTATAATATAGTTTCAACTTTGAAAACATAAAAATATTTTACATATTTTAAAAAGTAAATGAAATCAAGAAGAAAAAATATCTGTGAAAACTGAAAATGAACTGAAGAAAACATACACTAAGTTGGTGACCTAACCACAGAGAAAAGAATTATTTCCGATGTCTCTGACACAAAACACTTTGATTATAGATTCTTTGTATAACGTACTCTAAGGAAAGCAGCACTACAAAAAAAATCTTAAATTTCATTCAGTAGTCTGTTAGTAAAAATACCAGCATTATTTATTTTGAAACTGTTAATTTTTGTATGTGTACATTAACTAATATAAAATTGTTATATATTCATTAATTCATTAACCTATATATAATGTTTAGCTCTTATTTATGTCTTAACAAATATATTAGTATATTTAATATATTAGCATTATTAGCATATAATATTAGCATTATGTAGTTGATAGTTTCAAGGTTACGTATAAATATATAACAATTTCAAAGTGATAATGCTAATAATATGTTAGTATCTGCTAATGATAACATTATAGTGTATGGTTTTATACTGGTTATATTATTAGTTAATATATCAATATATAGTAGGGTATATTAACATTCTTATGAACCAAGATTTTCTACTAAAGAGAAAAAAGTATAAGAATCATAAAAGTTAAATAAAAATTTTGTAATTCTAATTTAAATTTTTAAAAAGTCAGTATAACTTAATTTTTAAGGTATCTCTAAAAAATATATATGTGTATGTGTATTATAGAGATTTCCTAGCTCTTGCCAACAAAAAAGACTACAAAGGATGAAAACCCAATATCAACAAGCACATCTAGTGCCCAAATTGTAGTCTCCAGCCAGGAATGACTGATTACAGAGCTGGAACAAGAAATATACAAGATAAACTTGAGATACTTTGTGCCAGAAAGCAAGGAAGTTCTCAGAGAATAATGAATCAAAGGGATACAGAAGCCAACAACCAGCAGTTCTCACTGGCCAAAGATGAAACAATTGAAACCCTCCCCAAAGGAAAAAAATAGGGCAATTAACTGAAACACACTGAATATCTAAAACCCATGAATTCAAATAACAACAACAACAAAAAGAAAGTAACAGAGAGAGCCCCCAAACAACTATTTATTGAACAACTCTGGATATATCTTGGGCACTAGCTTCTCATTCTATAAGCAGTTGATTTAAAGGAAAGAATATATTTTGTATGCACTCTATTTCAGATAACCAAATAACTTTGATGAAAAAGATGTTCCTTATAAAATAACTCCAGCTAACAAATCTGGAATGATAGAATTAGGACACTGTCATCTTGTAACATTTGAAACAACAGACCCAGGCAGTTGGTCATCAAGGGATCAACTCACTGAGCAATGTTAGTATCATTCAGAGCTAAGACAAGCAAACATTTATGCCTCCATGTGACACAACTGGAAGCAAACAGTCCTTTTATCTACAGAGCATGGCTGTCCCCAAAGTGGAACCTGAATGAAATTAAGCCTTAGGGTAACTTTCATAAACAGAAATACAGGAGATTAGGAAGCAAGTCAGAGGACTCCACAAGGAAAGAAACAGATGACTACAGAATGTAGGAGGTTCTGTACAGGAAAACGGACCCAGTTTTCCAAAACATATCAGTAGACAAGAAAGAAAAGCAAAGCAATTTTGAACTTGCTATGGACCTTCTGTGGGTGGATTCCTTTTCAGACCTATATATTATAAAAAAAGACATTATTGAGACATTTGGGGAAATTTTATTACGGACCAAGTGTTCAGTGATACCAAGATGTGGTCATAGTATTGTGGCTACATAGGAGGGTATCCCTTTTTAAGAGATGCATATGGAAACATGCAGAGCTGAAATAGCCCAATGTTTAGGATTTGCTTCAAAACACTTGAGCAAGGAGAAAAGTAGAGGCGGCCAATGGAGCAAGATATTGAAAATTGGTGAATCCAGCTGAAGGGCATATGGGAAGTTTATTGTATTACTCTTTCCACTTTGGAGTATGGTTGAATGTTGATATACATTTGAAATATTTATCAAAAAAATCAACAAAAAACAATAAAAACAAATATTCCTATCAGCAAAGGTAGGTAGATTAAAAGTAATTGTCAGGCATTCTCTGTTTGGTTACCCCACTGCAATGGGACACTGCAGTTCTTATCAAGAGGTGGAACATTTTTTCCCCCATCCCTTGAATCTGGGCAGCAGTGCAACCTGTTTTAGTTAAAAAGCAAACATGACACACGCAGAAGCTTGACAAGCACTTGTATGGGGGGGTGTGCTTTCTCCAGCTGCTGAGAACTCTGAGACCACCATGGGAAGAAGCTCAGATTAGCCTGATGGCAAAGTCACATGGAGAAGAAATGAGATGCCCTGGCCAACAGGGTGCCAACTTCCAGACATTTGAGCGAGGGAATTCTAGACCATCCAGTCCCAGCCAAGCCACAGATGACTGCATCTGTATGAGTCTAGCAGAAGAAACACTCAGATCTGAGCCCAAATTTCTAGCCCATGGAATCATGGGTGATTTTTAAGATCCCAGGTATTGGGTGCTTTGTTACACAGCAAGGACAAACTGATAGGTATGGCTAAATTGACAGGCATACTACAGGAACATAAGCAAAAGATCAGTTTCTTAAGATTGTGGGAGTATGTGGCATGAACTCCGTCAAGGGATCTGAATGGGAATTCCATGTCACTAGAAAATGGTACATTTGAAAATGGCTCTAAAAGCAATGGAGGCTTTGGCAGACCACCTCCTTTTGTACGTACAGCGAGGGCTATCAAACCAAGTAGTCACTCCACTGATAGAGGTGGGTATGACCAAAGGATTACATAGAACTCTATTCTGAGGACTAAAAAGATCTGGCTCTGCCTCCAGTCACCAATCCCAGACAAAACAGAAATGGTCTTTGGGATTGCTGGCAGAAGGCCCTGCCCTCCTCCCCCAACTCAGTTCTGCAACCCAAGTAGCCAGTACAGAAGGAAAGCACACATCTGTGAGAGTTGGCCTGACCCTTCCTCCCCTGCAGGCCACAGCTGGGGCAACCCTAGCACCCATCAACACATCTGGGACACTCTCCAGCAGGGCAGGTTTCACCCTCCGAACTCTAAGAACAGATTGTGTTTCCTCTTCACCACAGATACTCACCTGCAAATGCGGGGCCCAGGCAGAAGGATTAATTAAAGAGCGTTTAAAGTGCCACAGGAAAAAAATGATGCAGAATTCACTGAGGCGCACACGGACGTTTTAACCCAAGGTTAGTCTTTTCACTAAAAGAAAATATTAAAGGATTTTAAATTATGACTGCTTAATCTAGCTAAATCACGTAACTTTAAAATAATCCTCCTAAGGATTACATTGCTCATCCTAGTATCATTAGCAAAATGCTGAACTTCTAAAAGAAAAATACAAGATAGTTAAATATTTCTCCATAATACTAGCTCTTTATTTGGAAGTATTTTAAAGTTAATTTGATACTTTAATTTGTGATGAATACGGCTATTTTCAGTATGTTAGAATTATTGTTCACACAAATGCCACCCACATTTACATGCTAATTTATCCAACTTCTTCATTTATATTTTTAAAGGTGCAATATAATTTTTGTAAGTATTTTTTTTAAAGCACAAGAATCTTGTTAAGTAAATAGCCATATTTTAATACTCTTCTGAATGAGCAAACTATTACTTAGTAAATGTTGCAAATGCCTTTTTTGGACTATGGGTTTAGAATCACTATTATAAAACGAAGTCTAACAACACAGAAAGATCATTAAATATGGGGTTTGGGAAGACTGGACTTTAAAAGAGAAGAAAAATTGGTGGCAGCTTCTTTATTTGTGGAACTACACTTGAAGGGGACAAAGGAAAACCTGCAGCTGAGCTGAAGTTGGGGCAGCAGAAGCCAGGGTCCCAGAAGGACCCCTCACCTGGAGCAGCCCTTTGATCTCTGCTCGTGACAATCCTGCCTTCTCCTTCTGAAAGGGCAACACAAAGAGCTGAGGAAAAGCCATTAGACTCATTATCATTCTACCTAATACTAAAATAAATGTTCTCTCCTGTTAACAAAGTGTGGACACATATGGTGAAAGCATCGGAAAGAACATGATGGAAATCATCTGGGAAACGTCTTCTGAGACTCAAGTTTCCTGATCTGTACAACAGAGGGGAGTGACATGGGGAGATTGGGGTGTGCTGGGGAGGGGGGCTTGGATTAATTTTAAGACCTCTTCTAGCCATAGTTTTCAGTGATCTAAACAGTCAAAAGCTTTCCATCCCTGACACTATGAGGCTAGCGCTGGATGTGGTTATTTGTAGGTATTACAAGTTTGGGAAAGATACAGATGCTAAAACCATAGATTCTGTTTCTACAAAAAGCTCTAATTTTAAATGTGTTTAATTTTAAACATGATTCAATTTCCATGTGAGAGCACATATCATATGAGACTTAAAAGTTTTATAAAAGCTGGACAAATCAGAAAACATGCAAAAATCCAGCTAAGCTTAAATCTGTGTGTGAGAGTGTGTATGTTTTCAAAGGGTGTGGCTTCCTGGCTCTGGATTGTTTGGAAATATTCTGACAAAGCCAAATTCATTTCTCTGATATCCTGAACACAGCAAGGAACTGGGGAGCCTAAAATAGCATAAAACATGATACTCCTATACATGTTAATCAATTTAAATTAACTAAAAAATGTGATAAACAGCTAAAAGATTTTTTTCTTTTTAAAGTAGGATCCATACCCAGTGTTGAGCCCAACACCAGGCTTGAACTCATGACCCCGAGATCAAGACCCCAGCTGAGACCAAGAGTTGGACACTTAAACTGACTGAGCCACCCAGGTGCCCCAACACCCAAAAGATATTTAGTCTCTATTCTTGTAATTTCATTTTCAGAGGTAAGATTATGCAATTGCCTGGACTAGAAAATTTAGCAACACTAGCATACTTTTCATTCACTTGTTCATTAACCCATTTTTCATCTATTCAGAAGTATTTCTAGAACTCTTACGATGTGCCAGAAACCATTTCCTCTCAAATTTTTCCAGCTTTCGTTTGTTCCTTTAACTTCATCCTCCCTCACTCTCAGCCCTGTCTTTGTTAGGCATGATGCCCTGTTCAGATTACTCAGGAGCACATTTAATGTGTGGGCCTCAAAGCAGAACGCTCTCTTACTGAGGGAAAAACACAATCCACATGGGTCACTACTGCACACTGCGGTGTCAGGAGGAGAATGCAAACAGATGAGTAATCTGGTATTCTTTACCATCCCTACCCCGACCTCAAGAGACCAACAGGTCTGGCTGCACTTAATTTTGTTCCTAGCACCTATGTCATAAAGAGAAGTTTATTTCCTAGCGTGATCAACTTTTACAGTGTATGGGACAGAAATAATGGACAAAAACACTTAATAATATAATACACAGTAAGTAATTGTACACATGTGTATTGCTTTAACACAGGAAAAAACAGGTGTGGATGGAAATTATACATTATCTGCATTATTTCCTTCTCTGTTATATAAATGTTACAACAACACGAGAACTAGTTAGTATGGCAATCAGTAGTAATTAATAGGACTATTTAAACAATGTAAGAGAAAAATATAACAAGATTTTTAAATGTTTCTTTTTGTCCTCTGATATAGCAGTTTAACCCTTTAAAAGTCATTTATTGGGTATTTAAATTTTGTAGGCTTTATACTATGTTTTTTGAGATATATAAATATAAGCCTTCTTAAAAGGAAAATATAAATACAACAGGGCTAAACTACTACTTATATTTCACCACCACCGCATACAAAAAATAATAATGTCCTGCTTCTTTCAGCTCCACGATACAATAGGATATTTTTATGGTTTCCTTTTCCAATAACACTTCTCTGAACAGCCTGAAGCAGTTTAGAGACATCCCTTATTTCTTTTTGTGGTGGCAAAACTGAATACAGTCATATGTAAAATTCACTTTGACTTTCAGATCTGTTCAGCTCTAACACACATGACACAGATCCCTGGTGTCAGTCCAATGTGATGGCATTAAGCTAAATATCCTCTCAACAAAACCATGTGAGTGTGGAATGCGGATGATTCTCTTTACTAGCAAGAACAGGATTTTAGGGGCATGGGTGGCTCAGTGGGTTAAAGCCTCTGTCTTCGGCTCCGGTCATGATCCCAGGGTCCTGGGAACGAGCCCTGCATCAGGCTCCTTGCTTCACAGGAAGAGGCTCCTTCCTCTCCCTCTACCTGCCACACTCTCTCTGTCAAATAAATAAATAATCTTAAAAAAAAAAAAAAAAAAAAAAAGAGAACAGGTTTTTAGACTTGTGGAAATTCATTCCCTCTTCTCCAAAACATCCATCCACTATGATTCTAAAGGCTTCTTAATCAGGTTGTTTGTATCTATAAATTCATCATATATGCTATCACTGTCTAAAATATCTATTGTTTTATAAAACTTTTTATTTTAAGGTAATTGTAGAGTCATAAGAAGAGGCAGAGAAATGTACAAGGAAATTCCATGTACCCTTCACCCAGCCTCCCCTGATGTTAGACCTTACACAACCCTAGTACTATATAGAAAGCAAGAAATGGACAGTGGTACATTCTAAAGACTGCGCTCAGATTTCATCAGTTATGCAAGTACCCATGTTGTGCGTGTCTGTGTGTGTGTGCGAGTGTGGTTCTATGAAACTGGATCACGCGTCATCTTGTACAACCACCACCACCGCCAATATAATTAACCATCATTTTACCACAAGACTTATGTTACCTCTTGTCCCCAATCTCTAACCCCTGGCAACTAATAATCTGGTCCCCATCTCTATAATTATATTACTTCATGAATATTACATAAATGGAGTCATACAGTATGTGACTTTGTTCACTCAGCATGTTTTCCTTAAGGTTTATGCAAGTTATTGTGTGTATCGATAATTCCTTCCTTTGTATTGTCAAATAGTATCCCCCTGTATGGATGTACCACAGCTTGTTTAACCATTATCCATTTGGACAATAAGGTAGTTTCTGATTTGGCGTTATCATGAATTGAGGTTCTTGGAATATTTATGTACAAATCCCTACATGAAAATAACTCTTCATTTCTCTGGGATAAATGACCTAGATTTAAAAGTTGATTTCTATAGTAAATCCATTTTCTTTTTTCAGTTTTGAGAAGAACCTTTGAGATAGTTTTCAGAACAGCTCTACCATTTTACATTCCAACCAGCAATGTACAAGTAACATATGAGTAATTGCCAGCATTTGCTGTTATGACTATATTTCATTGTAGCCATTCTGGTAGGTATGTAATTATATCTCATTCTGATCTTAATTTGCATTTCTCTACTGGCTAATGAGAAATTCACCCACGTATCTCCTTCAGGGAGAGGTCTACATCCTTTTGTCCATTTTCCAACAGGATTTTTTTTTTTCATTACTGAGTTTTGAGAGTTCTTTATATTGTCTAGATATAAGGACTTTGTTGGGTATGTACTTGGCAAATATTTTTTCCCAGTCTATAACTTGTCTTTTCATCCTTCCAGTAGGTTTTTCTCCTAGAACAAAAATAGTTAATTTCGATCAGTTCCAATTTTGGATGACTTTGATGAGTTCAGTTCTAAGTCCCAAAGATTTTCTCTTACGCTCTTTTCTAGAAGTTCTATATTTTATATTTTACAATTAAGTTTGTCTTTAATTTTTGAAGAATCTAAATGGATAAGTGAAACCTCACTTTCTCCAGGAATATTGTTCTGAAGTAAAAAGGTAATTTTGGGTGGCTCAGTTGTTAAGCATCTTCCTTCTGCTCAGGTCATGATCCCAGGGTTCTGGGATGGAGCCCCTCATCAGGATCCCTGCTCAGCAGGAAGCCTGCTACTCCCTCTCCCACTTCCCCTGTTCCCTCTCTCACTGTGTCTTTCCCTGTCAAATAAATAATATTTTTTTCTTTTTAAAAAGGTAATTTTAACATCTAAGATCAAAGTTTTAGTTTCCTTAAGAAAAATCCTATTTAACTTTTCTGATGTTTTTCTCCCCTTTCCTGTAATTATTTTAGCAAGTTGAAAGTCATTTCCAAAAAGGACTCATTTTATCACCATATGAGTTTTTTTGCCACAGCCTAAACAGAATATCAAATGACACAGATAGAGTCACGTTATCATTCTCAAGGCTTCTTGTGGCCTTGCCAAAAATCACTAAAAAGTTTTGAAGAAAAAGAATGTAAATATCTCTTTTACTGTACTTTTCCCCACCATTTCGTCCTCAATGTATTTCCAAATTAGAGAAGGACATTCCTTTTGTCCCACACTTGAAAATATGATTCTATGCCAAGCCAACATTTTAGTATCATTTCATAACCGACAACAGTGACAGCCATCTTGTAAGC